>NC_051309.1:78106925-79306925 GCF_015220235.1 Choloepus didactylus
ACTAAAACATTTTAATCAAACACACTTAGGTCTAAAATCCTAGTTGCGTCCACTTACTGACAGTAAACTTCAGCAGTTCTTCAAGTGTATTCCACAAGATCTGTGGGGATCCTCAGGACTCGTTCAGTAGGTCTGAGGGTCAAAACTATTTTTATAATAATACTAAGATGTTATTGGCCTATTTCACTGTGTTCACATTTGCACTGAAAAGCAATGATGAGTAAAAAATGGCTAGCCCCTTGGCATGAATCAAGGCTATGGCACCAATCTGTCCTAGTTAGTTGACAATATATTCTTCCCTGCCATGCACTCAGAGAAGACAAATAAAAAAAGAAAAAGCCAGTTTCCTTTATGAAGCAGTAAAAAGTATTATTTTATTAATTTTCAACCTTGAGTATGTTGACTTTTTAATATTCTGTATGACAAAATGGGAAGTATTTCTGCTGCATATGTAAGTATGGTAGTTGTCTTAAGAAAAACACTTGGGTAAATTTGAGGTGAACCAGGCACTTTTTTTCCATGCAACGCAATACCATTTTTCCTTGAGAAACCATGGTTATTCAGACTTATTTGGCAGACATTTTTTTTCAAAATGAAGGGAGCCGTTCTGTCATTTTAAAGAAAAAAACTGACAGTCTGTCATCAATGACAAAATTCAGGCTTTCAAGGAAAAATTAGAATTTTGGAAAACTTGTATCTGACAGAGTGAATGACACAGTTTCCCAGTTTTTAAAGACTTGTTTAAGGATATCAGTGGTGATACTAACAAATACAGGTTTTGGGTTTTTTTTTGATATTGTAGAATAAAATGTATTAAAATATCTGGAAGTCAATGAAACGGTTATTTTCCAAATGACCAATGTACAAAATCATGCATGGGTAAAAGATCCGAAGTGACCATAAACCAGTGAATTTTAATCCAACAAAGTTAAATTAAAAGTTCACTGAGAAATGTTTCAGAATCCACATTGCAACTAACCTCTAAGAAACTACTATTTGTTGAGTTTAGCACTGTGCTAAATGTTTACAGATTATCTCATTTATTCCTTAGAAGATATGAAGTGGGTACCTACTTCCTCACAGTCATTTAGAGGGTTAAATAAAAACAAGGTTTGTGAAACACATGGCACTGTCCTTCTAACACTCAATAAATGGTAGCTAATGTGCTTATTACTACTGCTACCATAAAACTATTTTATAGCATATATATATCCAGCTAGTTAGAAGTCAGTTTCCATCCAAAACCAAATTATTAATGACCAATATTAATCCAACTACTCATTAAACCAACTGTTATCATCTTATAAACATTCAACATTTATGAGCACTGCATCAAAAGCCTTCAGCTGGGCAAACCTGGAAGCTAAACTAAACCAAACCAGTATTAAGCAGGTCTCTGATGCTAACCAACTTTGCAGTTATCAAGTCACTTTATATCATAATGAACTCTTCAATCAATGTTAGAACACAGACCCCTAACAATTCAGAACTAGGAAAATGCCAATGTTGTTTTACGGATATGCGAATAACAATATATGCCAACCTTTCCTAGTTCATCCTCCATTTGCATGCATTAACCCCTAGTCTATGATAGACTGACATGGAACTGCAGCAAAAGTATCAGATAACCCTGTATTAACTCTTACATAAGGGTAACAGATTAATTCACAAAGTTCTAGTTACACTACTGTTTTTGCATATCCTACTAAGAGCCTCTGTATTCTACTACTAAGATATCAGTCTTCTTTTAGAGGGATTATTAGCTAACGTAAGTGTGCCTTTCAGCCATCTGCTGATATATCCCCATTCGTTTTCCCAAGTTGTTGCGTAAAAGCAACGTTGCAACTTCTGACCCCACCTTCTAAGAAAAATACAGCTTTCAAAGAAGAGTACTTATACTGTATAATATGGCAGGAACAAAAGTATGAGTGTGTATGTGTGTGTGTAATGTAAGTAATTATATACATAAGTGTGTACGTGTTTTATGTGTTAAATGGTAAGAATGGAAAAATCTTTAAAGATAAAAGGTGAAAACAGGATTCAGAGGATATTCTTAACAGCCATACATTCATAAATATACATAGCAATTAAATAAAGAGCATTAAAAAAAAAAAACAACCTAAAGGTGCCTAAATGAAGGAAAATATCTGCTTACTAAAAAATTCAGAATGCATGAAGAATATTTGTTTTCTAAGGACAATGTTAAAACATAGGTTTCCAATGATTTGGATGGAACCAATGAAGTAAAACACAATTATTGAAATATGCACCTGTACATATCCTGAAATCAAGGATGTTTACAATACCAATGGCAGACATTTTGGCTTCTGCCGCACTTTTACCTTTGTGAAAGAAAATAAGCTGGACTAACCTTATTTAATTTTCAAGTGCCTAGCACACTGAAGTTAGTAAATAAATATTCAAGAGAAAACTGTAAGATTCAATCTATACAACATGTATAACCTTGATAACAAAACATAATTCATAGAAAATGTTTCTTATAGTAACGCAAATAATTTACATATTTAGCTAAAATTTTCAGTCTCTTAACCAACCTATACTTATCTCCAGTTACTCCAACTCTTCCTAGTGAAAAATGTCACCACTGCTAGATCAGATACAGAACTTTAGAAATCCACAGAAGACCTATTAATATATAAATCTTGTGTGTTACATAAGTAACTGCTTTATAGAATAAAAAGAAATGTAGCAAGTACCTGTCAAAAGAGTCTACTAAATGTAGATTTGATGTCATTACTAAAAATGTTTATGGTAAATAGCAAGTGGAATTCTGTTTGAACCAGAATCCTCTATTTACCAGCAGCCCATAGTCTTGACAAATCAAAAGGAAACAATAACTTCCCTGTAAATCTTTCAGCCTTATTTGGTGGTGGTGGTGGTGGGGTGTCCTTTTTTGCCAAGATTACAGAGCAAAATGTATCTTTATACCCTGAATAAACCATTTTGAGCTTAATTAAAATTAAAAAGAGATGATGATACTGTTGAGATGACAGTATTTGTGAAGACTCCTTATTTCTAAAGACAATTCTTGGAAAAATATTATGACTGGTTCAATTACAAATAATAAAAGCTAGAATATACAGTAATAGAGTTTCCAAAATGTTTCATGTTTTCATATAAAAAAAGCGTCTATATAAACTTCAGGCTTATGAGTATAGCACCTGGTCATACAAATTTGGGATACACACACAAAAAAAAAGAAAGAAAGTTTGCAGGATTTTTTCTTCCTATTGATCTTTCTAAGGACTAGGATCCATAAATTTTAGGAAAAATTTCAAAATTCTAAAATTATAATCATGTCTCAGCAAAAGTAACATAAGTAGTACAAGAAGATATTTATATGGTCTCTCCACCCTTTTTCAATTATTGGTATTTGGTTACTTTCCTGAATAGTCCCTCTACAGAAGGCGGGCAGATAGAAGAGAAACACTGGCTACTTTACTTTGGATTGGTGGAGAAAATTAGAAGACTAGATTACTGGGTTAATTTAAATAATCAAGTTATTCTATTTAATCCATTACCCTGGAAAGTTGAGAAGCAATGATATAAAGTTGAAATCAACTTTTTCTAGTTTTATTATAAATTTTAGAAACTTACAATATTTTATGTAAGATTTTTAAGAGCATTTTTAAAAATCAAGTTACATATACATGGGATTAATATATATATATATATATATATATATATATATAAAATGTGGAGTATAAATAATAAGCAATCACAATTGAAAACGTAAACCATAGCATTATGAGAAGTAATCTGTACAATACTGAGAGTGATTTTAAGTATTAACATTTAAAACTAGTTCCTTTAAAAAATTTATGACTTAAAGGACCAAATAACAAAGTTTAATTTTCATTTCTGTGGGTTTCCAATTCCAACAGGCATCACCCAATCCCACACGTATTTTTAAATCTCCCATACAATGGGGTTGTATATATTCTGATAGAAGAATCCTTACTCAGTCCCCCTTCCCTCCTTCCATCACAAACACCTTCGTAAGGGTAAAAAACACACACCAACCTTATCAAGGGTAAGACCCAGTATAAGAACCTATGCTCCCATTACATGGTGTCAAATGTCAACTGCTTTAGCCTCTAGATTATTGATACAAGGCTCCTCAATTTATTAACACACTTTTACCAGGTCTAGCTGCCTCCTCACCATTTCTATCCCTATTTGTAGTCTCTACCCAAAGGGATTCTGCCTTAAGAGCCAACCTTGTATGTCCGTAGCAAAGAAGTTATTTTAGGTTGTTTGTTTTTCTTAATCCTTTGCTTTGTTTTTGTTTGAAATGTTGTGTTTTTTTGTTGTTTTTTTAATTTTTCGATAACGTTAAAAAAAAAAAAAACAACACTAAAGAAAAGTCAACCTTGTTACCAGATTTTAGCTTTGCTCTGATACTGTTCCCAAATCACAGTTCTTCTGACCCAAGCAGCATAAGATTTTCCCTACAATTATAAGTTCTTTCAACTACTTTAGACTGCAAAAAAAAATCCTTACTCTTTTAAGTGCAAAGCTTCTTGTGTCAGGAATTTATAGCAGTCTAAGAGGCTAGACCAGAAAAGAAATCAAAACCTGGGCCTCTATAACCCTCCATTTCTAACAGCAATCTTATACTCAAAAATCAGATTGAAGGTCCTACCCTAAGCCTTCACAAAGCTTTCTAGACATGTAGATGAGATCTTAAGGTGACCTAATTCCATTTCACTTTGAGAAAATGCTTCTAAATAACCAAAAATATTTTTTTTCAAAATATTTGATTCTAAACAAAACTTAAATGGCCACTAATAGGATAATCTACTATAGCAAGTAAAATAGATTGGCTTTATGGTATGCCAAGAGAATTCACCTTTCCAAAGGCAGAATAAAATAGCAGGCATCAAATGTTTATTTAATGTAAATAAGCAGAAATCTACATAAAACCCCAGATGTTTAACAAATAAAGTCACAAAGGTAAAATCATGATGACAAACTTCAAACAACTCAGTATTAGGTACCATAATAGAATTGTCACTGTGGTATGTAGATGAGCTTCATTATACATCATACAAAATTTTATACTTTAATTTCTTTTTCCTGGAAAACTCACGAGGTAATATATTATCTATTTGTTTTCAGTTTAAGGTACTTTAGAAAATAGTACATTCAGCTTTGGAGAATTAGCACGTTTATTCTCTTTGCAGTGTCATTAGGTTTATTCTCTTTGCAGTGTCATTAGGTTTGTGTGAGTACATAAAATTTTGGAAAAGAAACCTATTTTATAACAATTTGGAAAATTTTCATATCTAGTCTGCCAATTACTGACAAAATTTTATACTTTAATTTCTTTTTCCTGGAAAACTCACAAGGTAATATATTATCTATTTGTTTTCAGTTTAAGGTACTTTAGAAAATAGTACATTCAGCTTTGGAGAATTAGCACGTTTATTCTCTTTGCAGTGTCATTAGGTTTATTCTCTTTGCAGTGTCATTAGGTTTGTGTGAGTACATAAAATTTTGGAAAAGAAACCTATTTTATAACAATTTGGAAAATTTTCATATCTAGTCTGCCAATTACTGACAAATACATCAAATAATATTTTAAATAAAGAGAGAAAACTATTTAGCATGGTTTAATGCAACAGGTATATAGAACCAAATTAAGAAAGATTGAAAAATTACGATAAACAAAATTGTAGAGGTGATTTTAATAACTAATAACAATGAATAAATTAGGTAATATAAAATCTTAATATGACAATTTTAATGGAAAAAATTAAATGCCAATTATCAAGATAACATTAGAAAAATCTAAACTTAAAGAACAAAACTACGTTCAAAGCAGGTTTTTTTCCCAGAAAATAAAGACTTCTAAAATCTGTTTTATACTGAAGTTTTAAATGGCCAAGGAAAATTGTCAAACATGTATTGAAAAAGATAAACTACACTAATTTAAAATCCAAAGCTAAATCTTAAAAAAAAGCAAATTAAAATTACTGCTACAACTTTATAATCTAATTAGAATTGTTTAAACCAAACCACTAAAAAAAGAATGTGACCACTCCTAATTACTGAACTCCCTTGATAGTTATATACCACTATTTTTAAGTAGATAATTTCCCCATACCATTTCTAAGGAAACTCACTAATAGTACCAAAGTGAAAAAAAAAGAGAGAAGGAATGGAAATTAACCACAGGATTCAACTGTGACAATAATAAGATTTTAAGAGAGGAGGGATGAGTATGTAGGCAGGTGTCTGCAAGGAGCTAGATAAAACAGTGGAATCAGTTTTCATTCTGTAGAACAACCATGAGACTTGCTGCAATGTCAGCTCCAAGCTCACACTCCAGAAAATGCTCATTGATCATGCAGCACTTTATAATGCGCATAGGCTTTTTTCTCCTGCTAACCCCGCCTAGCTTCCCTTTGCAGCTTCTCTCAAGCCCTCTACTCCCAATAAAATCTCCTCCTAAAGGCAGCGAAATGTTTAATAAATTATCTTATTAGACTTAGTATTAGGAATAGCACTCACCATCCTGAAACCTCTTTATCTAAATGGGTTTTTTTTTTCAGTGAGGAAAAAAAAACCTAAAAAACCCCACAACCCCACAGATAAGAAAATGGACTTTAAGTAGCAACAATTATAAATACTAATGCTGAATAGTATACTATACCTAAGGCCAAAATCAATTATAGTTTTGCTTTGACATGTATTTCCTTGAACTGATTTATACTCAAAATAGGTTCTTACAAAATTGATACACCAAAGAGAAAAAGAAAATATAATTTTAAATTCTCATGACTCAAAACACAGGAAATTTTTGTTAGCTCTCTAACATTAGTGCCTTAAATTTTAGGGTTTTGAAATTTTAATTTAGTAATTTAAATATTATATAATAATCAAAGGCACATGAAAAATCTAGGACCAAAGAGTACCAGCTAAATTAAGCAATCACATTGATATATATGCTTAACGTTATCCTAGAAGCTAAAATAATCAGCTGTTTTGAACAATTAATAGCAAGCAAAGCTTTAGGCTTATATATGTAAATGAATTCTAAGACAGGATACTAAACCTACTCAAGCAGCTTTGCAGACCCCACCTTCTAATGAGTTAATCTAAAGGTCACCAAGAGCACAAGGCTTTTTATTAAGTCTGAGGCCCCTTCATTTTTCCTATCAAGCATACATCTACAATTTGAGAAAATATTCAGTTTAAACAAAATAATTCTAGACTTGTTTAGTAATCATGTAAACCAGACTGGCACATTTTCATGCGGAATGAGGTCTGACCTGTCTGTGTCTTGCTTTTATGTCTTGCCTCTGCTCTCTCATCTAATCTATTCATCTGTAAAATTAGTCCTGCAGATAAGATTTCTTTGTTCAGATTTTAACTTTCATTTTATTTACAAACCTAGCCCTACCTCAAGAATGTCTTCTAGAACATATGCTTCCATTTCAGCCGCTGTCTCCACCATGTTTTATCAAACTGCCATGTTTCTTACTGCACTATGATTAGATCATTGCCAGCAGGAACACTCCTCTGTGTCAGCAAGGGAACAGGAAATGGAATGTTCTATTACATGCCTAAAGCAGCTTAGCTGTTCAACAGCCAGGCATCTACCAAAAGAGCAGGGGGTGACTCACTGTGTATTTTTTAAAGATACAGAAGCTCTATTCCAAAGCAAACTTCTGTCAAGCAATTTCAACAGGCAAAATAAAGTCTCTTATTTTTCCATTGCAAATTTTTAAATTCTAAAACTTCAAAAAGGAAACAGTTATACACATTTATATTTTAAAAGCTATTTAACATGTCTGGCTTCCTGGTTAAACAAAAGAGGTTGAAGTGGGTTAGGCAGCAATTTATCCTTAGTAAAGCCTTGTAGTGAGATAAATGCCTCTATTATAAACCAAAGAAGGAGGCAAGATAATGCCAAATTAGGAATTTGCTCACCAGGCAAATGGACTATATAGCATAAATGTATAGTTGTTGACTTGGAGGTGTCTAAAATAATTATACCAACGCAGATTTTTTTTAAATGGTAAACTGGTTAATATAAACTAATCTATTTGGAAATAACTAAGAGAATGAAATTAATACTCAACTGATTTACAATCTCTGAAGCAAGATATACCACATATTGCATATTCATTTCCTACTAGTGTCTTTAACTTTATTTAACAACCAAAGAACTGATCTTTTTTTTTCCTTACCTTAAATACTACAAGAGAGTAGAATATTACAGATAAATTAACTTTAGAGCCTCTATATTTGCATCAAAGAGTAAATAAAATGAGTGAATGAAAAGAGACAATTTATATAATATTCATTACTGTAACTAATCCTTGATGTAGTAAAATTTGTCATTTTTTTTCTTATACAAAATAGACTATGAAAAATGATATGGAATAAAGGAACAATGTTTTATGCTCTGCGACATTAATATAATGCTGTACTTGTAGAAACCAAACTGAATTTAAAGATTTGGATGATCCCTAAATCTGCAGATTATCAATCCAATTATAAATCTAAAGTGAACAACAGTTTTTCTAGTCTAAATTTTCATAACCTAACTAAAGAAAATGAATTTTTAAAAGAAAAGGAAAAATAGAGGGGAAAACAGAGGATAGAATTAATAGATTTATTAACTCATAAGAACCAAATCTAAACTGAGAGAAGTGATGATGTAGATGACATTGCCAGTAAAATCTCTTCAAAGTGACATTGTGGTTTAGCTGAAAGAGATTTTGGAATTCTCTTGGGCTTCAGTTTACTTATCAATAAAACGTGATAAACATTCATTAGGCTTAGAATATCTATTATGTATCACAAACAAGACAGATAAGGTTTCTTTTTACAGGTTTAAGTGAAGATTAAATGAGATAAAATATCTATTACATGGAATATCTATTCAGATATTTAGGAGGCACCCTTACTGTGCCAGACAATATATGAATTAAAAAAAAGCATGTTATTTAACCGTCACAAATCCACTAATCTAGTGATGATATTTTTAAATATTTATAAATACACTGTGCTTACAATGTGCCAGGCACCATTTTAAATGTTTTGCATATATTAACTCAGTTCTCATAATTATCCTAAAATGCAAGTACTATTATCATACGAAAAGGTAAGTACCATTATTATATGTGGAAACTGGGACACAGAGAGGTTGAGCAACTTGCCCAACTTACAACAATTAAGCTAAGAAGCTAAGATTTGATCCCAGGTAGGTGGGCTCCAGAGTCCATCCTCTGGACCATCAGCTATGCTTCTCCAGGTGACATTATTGTCATTTTTTACAGATAAGTAAACCAAGTCTCAGACAGCACACACAGCTATTTAGCAGAACTGGAATTCAAATCAAGGTCTGTCTGACTCCAAAGGCTTTGTGGAATGAATGACCAATGACAATATATATATTATTTTCCCTCAAACCACACATAGTGCTTGTATTTATGTATGGGTATGTCTGGCATTTGTAGGCTCCTCAAACAAAAATAATAAGTTTTCATTGTCAAGATTTCGTTTAAAAGGAACTGGCAAACTGGCTTTTAATACTTCCTGCCTTTCTTGTCATTTCTTCCACGTTTCAAATAATTTACTTCATCCTGAAACTAAGAGAAGTCATTAACAAGGTCACCCTTTCTCAAAGTCTCCTCCAATGTAAGTAAACAAACAATACGTTTGGGTTTCAATGAACTCATCTGTTGGAGGGCTCTTCTTTCCCGTAAGCCTCCTTTCCTCCTTTACTTGACAAGAAATAGAAACCCCTTAGGCTCAAGTCAATCAAATTACTCTCTCTCCTCCCCTCTCTTTGGTGCTAGGATCATAGGGAGCTTATTTTGTATTGATATTTACTGTTTAGTTTTTCAAAATAAATGTGATTATGAGTTTCCTACAGAATTATGGATGTCTCCTTACAGCTTGATGAAAAGTCATAATTTGTTCACCAATTTGTTCACTGATTTGTTCACCGATGCATACCCAGGGTTAGCACAGTCTCCGGCATTAGAACAGGCACTTAAGTATTTGTTGATTAAATAAATGAATGCATGAATTAAAAAAATCATCTGATCTCTAGTAATGCATCCTAATCCCTTTTAAATTATTGCTATCACTGGTAATAATTTGATGATAGAAAAACATTTGTTCTTAGACTATTTCTGTAGGTCAGTGAAATAAGACATTGGAAACAAGTATTCAGTACAAAAAGAATTGAAATTTCAGAATTTCTGTAATTCTCTAACAGCCTTAAAATAGTCACTTTCTCCTTAATGGTTTTTTTGGCTTTTTTTTTTGGGGGGGGGGGGTCAATAGCCTCTGCCATGGCAGGATACTTTGTGCAAAACAATGCAAAAGGAGATTGATATTCCTCTGCTTTAGGATCCTTCATCCTAAAAGTGAGCCACCTTTTTCACCCTCATTTTGTAGGCAAGAAAATTGTATTCCCATTTGTCTAAAATGGATTTCAATGGAACAAGACTTTTTATTCCACAGTCAAATGCCAAAAGCAGTAAAGTGTAGTCATTAACATACTAACAGTTATGCAAACAAATGTAAATTAACGAATGACTTAAAAATCATGAAAGAAAATACTGACTAAAATAAGAAGACTCAAATGTCCAAAGTGAAGAGAGAAGGTAAAAAAGGGGGTAAAGGACAGAAGAAACTCAAATACCTATACTGGGTAAAGGAATTTTCCAACATTTACAATTTTATTTAGGACCAGTACTGATTTCCTTGAACAAGGGATAAACAAGCAAACCAAAACCAAAAAAAAGTAGAAAGGTGCAGACAAGAAAGCAACCCTATGAAACCTTTTTTCCATGAGAAACTTCTTTCTTTGTAAAGAACTTCTTTCCTTGTAAAGAAGTTTTGTTCCCATCAAATATATTTTCCTATTTACAGAAAGGCCAAACTTTTCTAAATACACATTTCCAAACAGAACAAGGATGGATGATGGCAGTAGGAAAAATGTAATGATCTCACTCACCTACATAAAAACATACTACTAGAAAAACAAATCTTAACTGATTTCACCTCTCAAAATGTAAAAAATTTACTCTTTACTTTATAATATTTCTATTTTTCTCCTTTTTACCATGTAAAATATATTTTAGCAGAATTATGAAACCCAAGTGTGAAACAGCCCGGACCAAGTATAACCATGAAAGATAATTAAGCATTATATAGAATTTAAATTAAAAGGTTAATACAATCTGGTAAAATTTCTGAAAGCCCGTATGTTATTAAAACAGCACTATCCCTAGGACCTTACCTTATATTTCTGCTAAACCAGTTATGCTATGAAATAACTGAGGGTTCTAAATGGACATCTAAAGCAGCAGAGCAATGCTCTGCTCTGTATCACTACAGATTTTTTTTAGTAACTATGGTTTTATGTATAGTTATGTATAAAGTTATATATATGTATAAAGTTACATAGTTACATAAAGTTTTATATGTAACTATATATATATTACACAATATAACAATATAAAAGAGAATACAGGGAAAAGTAAATCTGTCTCTCACTAGCCACTAAGAGGCACAACTAGTTAGTATATTCTCCCAGAAATAACCTATGTGTAGTCAAGCGTATTCTTCCAGAAATAACCTATACGTGGTTACGCATATCTTAGTGTAAAATTATTTTCATACAATTGGAATTATATTATGCATATTTTCTGCATCTATATTTCTTAATTTAATATTCCTTAAAAACTGTTCCAGATTAACACATGCAGATCCATCTCTTTGATTTTAACAGCTGCTCAGTTTTCCACTGAAGAACTGTACCATATTTAGTACTTAGCCCCCTACTGATGGACAATAATATTGTTTCTAATCTTTCACAATGTTGCAAAAATATCCTTGGGCATATATTCTCTACACACACCTGAATGTAACTGTACAGTAAATTTCTTGATGAGTACATATATTTAAAATTTTAATAGATATTACCATATTACCCCTTTAAAGAGTTGAATTAATTTTCTCACAGTGAATGAGATGGCCTGCTTCCCCACAAGTACAAAGTATTAACACAAATCTATTAAAAAACTCCAGAACTGAGATGAGCATAAATTTTAAAACAGGTATTATCTAGATTTAACTTTAGTTTCTCATCCTTTCTAGTTTTCAAGAAATCTCAAATCAAAGTTACACCTCCTTTCATCTAACTTCTGTTCCTTTCAAAGTCACATAAATTCATTCCCTGAAAGATTAGGAACCAACTTCAATAACAACAAAATGTTACAATGCAGATTTATCTATCTATACATATATATATATGCATGTAGTTGGGGAAGAAAGAAGAAGGGAAAGTTCAATTATCTACCTTTAAAAAAATCTACTGCTAAAATACAAGTTCCATCCAAGGTTTAAGAAGTTCTTTAATTTAGTAGACTGTGAATAGATGTTTCTGCCAGAATTTAGCATTCTAAATATCCAGAATTTCTTTGGGAAATATTTGGGTATATTCTCACTAAAGTAAATTAATAAAATGCTGATGGATATATTTATTTGTTCACCTTCCACACTTACTTTCAAATTATTCATTTTTAAAGCATAAAATTCTAAAGTAATTCTTCCATCATCATAAAAAAAAAATCACTGTATACTAAGAAGAATATAGGGCCATATTAATAAGGGCCATAGTAAGCAGTATTAACACAACAAGCACCAATTAGTCTCTCTTGGTTTCTTGATATACACCCCAGGTCTAAATTTGATGGTAATATTTTAAAATAAAAATTATTAAACCTTCACCAGAACCTCCAAAATAAAATTAGTCCACCACCAAGAGTCTAAAATCTGAAAGAACTCAATCCTGATTCTCAGCAAGTTTAACATAAAAACATTTATAGTCTCTTTCCATTCTTCTCTAACACAACTAATAAAGAAAACCTAAAACTCCACATAGAATACTATGGAAAATAATTATATTTAAATGAAAATTTAAATCTTCGTCTAGATGTGTCCTATGTACAGATGGAATACAAGCAATCTTGTCCAAATATAAGTAAGATATTAAACAATGTAAGAAACAAAGCAACTTTCCCCTCTTTCCACATCTTCAGCAATAATTGTCCCTGTTAGACACTTGCATTCGTTGTCTCTACCCATTATGGGTCACATCATGAATTCATTCATTTTATCCAGTGTTTCACAATGGGTTCTATGTATACAAAATTGATAAAAGTTATTGTTTTTAAGCTCACGTTCACCACCCCCCAGATATTTCTGTATTAAACATTTTGAATTAAAAATAAAAACAAGTACATGCATAATAGAAATTACTTATTTCAATTTTGTTATTGTTTAATAGGCTAATTCTACTGGTGGTTTAGCATTCAAACTGGTAAGCAACACATTAGCTGTCCTGTGCTCCAGAACAACACACATCTATCTACCAAAATGAAATATGCACACACACATTGGGGATGGGGTGGGATGTGAAGGACATAAAAATACAAATTAGAAGAAAGGACAAGTCCAAAACCAACTTTTCAGAGTGATCAATTTCTTACCACCCTCCAGGGGACTGAAAAAACTGCTTCAGGTAACTCACTTAAAATGGTATCAAAGCATGGAGAATTATCAGGATGTAAAAATTACCCAGCTAACCTTGGAATTCCATTGTTCTCATCGGTTCTCCTCCTCCGGTTCCTTAATGGTCTGGGGTCCCTGTCAATAAGCACTAACCAGTCTAGTCTATCAAGCTACCATTTCTAGCCTAATCTATTCATAACAAACCTTGAATGCACTGGCATGCAAGCAATTGCTGCAAGTACCCAAAAAGACTTACTACTCTTTCAGATTTCTAATTTATCTTCTAATAAATGTATTACATTAAATTATCTTTATTCACAAAGAGCTTGGTCAGAAATTGCATAATGGAGCACCATTCTCTTTCCCACTGAACTGATCCTGTATATAGCTCTTTGGGTGTCTTCACGTTTGAGAACCTCTCAGAGCACTACTGTAACATTCCATGAAGCTGCCAAGGTCAATATATAAACAGGATTCCATCACTACCCTCATACATATACACACAAAGAAATACTGGTCTCATTCAATATTACTGAGAATTACCGCTAAGGTCATCATGAGGACATCTCACAATGTTGGAAGCAATGTTACAATTACTTTCAACTTCCCCATAAATTTTGGCTACCCATTTATGACCAAATCTTCCACAAAAACTAACATAATATAAGAAAACAGAACGCCATATTTCCCAGCATTTACGTGTGTAATAGATACCTCACTCATGTTTTATGAAGTCAAACTTAAACCACAATTGTATCTTTCAACTCCTCTATCAACAAATTCATATCAGAGTCAAGTATTTTAGAACGCTAATCAACTCCCATACTCTCAAAGAACATATACACCAATTTCTAAGTGAAATTATATAATACTATTTAAAAGCATGACTGAACTGCCAAATACAGTTTTATATTTAATATTTGTTTTTATATCTGGAGGAAACTGCTTCCCTCTCACACATACAAAGTCTATAACTTCCAATAAAATATATAGTTTTAAATTTATTTCTCGTGGTTATTTTAATGCTTAGAGCATAAACAGGACGGCCAACCTGCCTTTAGGCAGAAGTGGCATCAAAATAATGTTGATTCTTTCATTCAACAAATATTTTCTGAGAGAGAGAGAGAGAGTCAGAATGTGTCCTCACTAAGGAAGGGAGGGCTAGGTACACAAGATGAGCCTTATCTTTAGGGAAGGAAGGAAAAGAGGTCACCTCTATTTTCATCTTCCTTCTTCCAAGAGATATAGCCTGCTTCCAATAGGTTGTGGCTCTCCTTGATCACGAATTGCCCTTGTCAAAAGGACAAACCAGGTTTATAATCCTGGCCATCAATACATTGGAGAGAAACCGTCATCTTGTTTAGAGGCATTGTAGGAAAGGAATATTTAAAATTTTCCCTTATTTTTTTTCACAATGAACATTACCTAAAAAAAAAAAAGTTTCCTACATGTTTACTATGGAAAAAATTCAGGTATTGAATGCAGAATCGTGAATGTGATCCAATCAAGAAATAATTATGCATCCTATACAAAAACAGTCACATTTGTATTCTATGCAACTTTCTAATTTCCTAGAGTTAATCCCTGTGCATCCTCTAAAAACCAGGTGGCCTTGGAATGCATTTGCTTCATAAATAGAACTATTATCATCTAACCAGATAGATTCACCACATCTATAATCTTTTTAATATTATAGAATTCAAACACTACAAAAATATAAGGCAAACAGTAAAAGTCTTTGTTACCATCTTGCATAAAAATGGCAATAAATTGTTACACTGTTATTAATATTCTAGTTTTGGTTAGCAGTTTTACCTTAATATTATTTTACTTCTGTTTCTTGATTCACCAACTTTTGATGCTATTTCTTGACCCTACATTGAAGAAATAAATGACTTTCCATTTACACTTCCTTTGTTGTCCTCCATCTCCTAATTTTATACATATTATTTTTATATTATAAAGGTTTATAATATTTTAACTCGTAATATAATTAAATCCATTTTATATATTTCCCAGGTTGATTTTAAAAACCAAAAATCAATTAAGTGAATGCATAACATCATGCTGTATTATTCACTGAACAAAATGTAATTTTTTATCATTTAGATGTTAATGGTTTAATAACTGTCCACGTACACTAGACTAATAACACTCTGAAACTTCCTTCTAGCATTCTTCACTTCTGGGAAGCCAAAGATACCACTGTAACCACCACTGTTTCCTTTTCCCTCCCACTATATCCTCTATCTTGGATATGGTGCTATAAAACATCCCAAATAATATTTTCATAAAGATGCATAGTTTTTCCAAGTACAAAAATATGTTTGTCTTCACATGATAGTGTGGTAGGCTACAGAAAACTTAGGTTCAAATCTGTTTTCCCTCAAACAGTGAAGTCACTGTTCCATAATTCAAGCATTCAGTAGGCTGCTAAGTAGTCAGTCATTTGATTTTCCACTTTTTATTCTCTTTCTCTGGTAGTAATTTTAGGATTTTCTTTTTATCCTTAGAGATCTGAAATTTTATCTGATGTTTTTTAGCTGTGGATCTTTTTCCATTCATCCTGCTTGGTACTACATGGGCTCTTTCAATCTGAAAATTCATCTTTCTCTCCAGCTCAGGAAAGTTTCTTCAATTATTTCGTTCATTATTTTCTCCTTCCCAGTTTCCTGTTCTCTGCTTCTAGAACTCATATGTATGGATGTGGAAAGTTTGTGATGTATTTTCCATACCTCTTAAAATTTTCTCTCAATTTTTCCAGATCTATTTTTTGTTCCATATACAGAGTTTCTCCTCTTTAGTTCCAATTCAACAAGTTGGTCTTGATTCACAGTAAACTGTTATTTGGTCCATCCACTGAAATTCTTCTTGTAATTTTCAAAACCTTTTCCAGTTCTCTGCCCTCTTTTCAGTGCTGCTATGATTAATCAGAGCAATGTGTTCGTAAATCTTAAATGAAATACCAGTTACATTTTTCTTTGAAATTTTCTTCTGTTCCCTGAATTTTATTTGAGGTAAGTTGTTTTTCTATTCATCTTAATCCTCTTCCATCTTCTTCATTTTCCTCAATTGTGCAGTTATCCCTGTCTGTTTATATTAGCAAATGAAAGATCACTTTAGGAGTATACGAAGCCAATGTGAGCTTTCTCCAAGGTTGTTCGGGTTTATTTACCCAAGCGGCTTCTCCCTTAACTGGAGGCATTGACTGTAAGTACTATTTAAAGTGGCAGGACATATGGGTAAGCAAGCACCCCAGTAATGTACATGGGTAGGAATTCAAACAGACTGGGAACTGCCCAAACTGTTTTTCTCTCAGTGTCCAACACCTCAGCAAATGCCTACTGAATTGCTGTTCTACTTTCTTAAGACAAAAACTCTTAGTTCAAGCCTGAAGGCAGGTACCATTGCCACCAGAGTTGTTTAGGCTGGAGAAAGGTCAGGAGGAGGCCCAACTGACCCAGCACTTTGGAAAACAATTCTTTAAAAAATATTCTTGATTATTACCCGAATGCCCACTACTGCTCTTTGTATTTGTAGACTCCAAGCTTGAAGCCTTTCTGAAGTTCCCTGGGAAAACCTGAGCTTACCTCTGGTATCTTGGGTTCCAGTATCCTCTGGGATTTTGCTGTCAATCCAATCCTGTGAGCTTTCTATCTCCAAAACTGCTGGTCCTCTGATGGTACCTGTAGTGGACTGTGAACTGCAATTTTACTGTTCAACATGCTTTTTCCCCCACCCCCTTTTCCTAGTAATATAATCCCTCTTTTTAGTAGGGAACATATTTCATGTGGTTTGGGTGGAAGTGATCCTTCCAGGCTACTGTTGGGGTGGCCAAATAACCCAGATCTAACTAGAATATCCCATCCCCGCCCCCACCCCACCCCCTACTCCTTTGACTAGCAGCCATCTCTGTCTGGCTGAAAACAAAGCCAATACAGAGAAAACAAAACCAAAAAGATTGTGAGAGAAAACAGTACTAATAACATTATTTAAGTCTGGATCTATTCATGCCTAAATTAGATCCCCCTCCCCCCTCGCCCACCACCACGTTAACATACATTAAAGTTAATATGAGCTAATAGAAGTTTTTTAATCCTCTTTAAGGTAATTTGATTAATACCATCTTTTCCTACTTTTCAGAAGTGTGGTTTAATTCAGTCTTTCTCAGACACTATCAATGGGATCTCAGGAGAAAAGGAAGGTAAAGGAGCATGCTCAATTCACCATATTTAAAAAAAAAAATCAATAACAGCAAAGTCTGAAGAAATCAAGTTATAGCTTTATAGTTTACTACTAAACATAAAATGTAGGAAATAGTTGCAAACTTTATTAAATACATCTTCTCATTCCATAAGACAGCTTTCACTTCTCCAGAAAAAAAACAGCTATAAAAACAAATTATCTGTCGACTAGTTTTTTTCCAAGTCAAGATTCCAATGGTTTCAGAAAGAAAAAGGAAGAAATTTCCTAATCAACTATTACCCAAAGAAAACATTCTGAATGGTTATGTGGTAGTAATCCCTGGCAGAAAAACTCTGTAGCTATTAGTTTTTACTGGGGGTAGAAATGAAGAAAAGGTTGTTTACTTTTCAATCTTAAACGTGATTAAAAAAAAAAAAAAAAAAAAAAAAAAAGGAGGTCATTGAACTCTCCAATGGAGAAAAGATGAAATCCAATATTCTTGACCTAAGGTTCATAATCTATGATTCAAAGACGTCAAGAACTCTTTGCTATATAGTTTAAATGCTATATATATATGCTATATATATAGCATTTAAGTGCATTTGGGGGAGAAAAGGTTCACAGTTTTCATCAGAATCTAAACAAAATCCATAACCCAAAAAAGGTAAAAATTGTTCCTGACTAAAAAAGAACTTCATTCCAGAATATTACATAATTAAATCCAGAGAACTATCAAAATAAGTAATGAATACTCCCAACATGTAAGGCTGAGTACAAAATATATAGGCTATCTCCATTCTGTATAAAAACCCTGTTAGAAAGGAGTCAGTAGCTCCCATTATGGATGAAGAAAATGAGGTCATGTAAAGCAGTACTTTCCCAAAATCACATAGCAATAAAACAGGATTCAAATCCAAGTTACCCAATCTGGTTTCAAATTCTTTCTATGTTATGATTTTCCCAGGAGAAATACTGGTCAGAAAAGAAATACAAAGGCAGAGTTATTTTCAAAATGAAATGTAATTTTTTATCAGGCACAGAAATTGACAGGAATTCACATGCCTGGGGTTTAATGAGATTGGAATCTGATCCTTCTTCCTAATTGCCCTTCAAGATTTTCAGGGAAACTTCTGCTTATTGTAGTGAGGTCAGGAGGACCTTAATACTTGATTAAGATTTATGAATCCTAACATTCACGACTGCCTATGTCAATGAATGGGCCCTTCTGGCCTCCAATGGGATATAAAACAAAGTTTCTCATGCATGGAAGACAAAGGACTGCAACATCAACTCCATGCTTTTTATGTTTTGGCATAAAATACAGGAAGATCTGGTCACAAAGCTAAAGTAGGTAAAAACTTCCTCTTTTGAAAAGACCTCCTACATACAAGGCATATTCACAACTTGAATCATATTATTATATTTGTATCTGACTAAGAGAACTCAGGCACTGGAGTTTTGATTGGAGACAGAAAGCAGGGTCATGTGGAAGAGAGGATCTTGGACTGTGAGGTGGTTATATGGGGGCAGAACAAGAAAAGAAACGAAGAAATGGTACAAGTGAAAATACTATCCACAAAGCAAGTTAGGAATATTTTTTAAAGGTCTTGAGATTTAGAAAACATCATGATCACATCTTTGTTATCTTGATACTTTGCCATTTTATCTAGAACTTGAGCAGTATCTGCTAAGTCCACAGCAGAGAAGCCATAGCAATATGGTTTGCTTCATCATTCCCAGAAAAGGAGATGAGATGGGAAGAAAAGGATGTGTAGTTCCCATTACTCTTATTTCTTCCTATTAATAATACAATAAAATACTATAAATTTTTAAATTCTGGGAGAATTTAAAAACATATTCTATTTAAATATCAAAGATCTAATGAATGTAGAATAAATCCTAAATGGGCATCTAACCCAAACAACTACCCTTGTGGAATCTTCATTATATAAACCCACTCCCTTAGCCTATGCTTAACTTTACCTGTGATAAAGAACTCACAATATTCCAAAAAGCCTACATTCTGTTTCAAAAAGTTCTTTTGGAATGTTCAAAACACTGATTTCTTCCATCCAATGATTGTAACTCTACTCTTTCAGGAGAATGATAAAATGCCCACTATCACATTACAGATGAAAATGGGTGCCACAGCCCAAAGTCTTCCCACTTCATACCGATAAAGATAACTCTTGGTCCATTCAGCTGTTCTATAAATATCATATTCTAAATTCTCTTCTATAACCTGGTAGATTTTCTCTGAACATATTAAAGTTTATATGCAATACACTTTTTTTCTCATATATACTAGGACATAAAAGTAAAAAGTACCTTTATTAATTCATATTTATAGAAGCTGTCCTGTGATTTTTGTAGCCTTTAATAATCTGTCTAAAATAATTCCTGAGACTGTGTTTCTCAGTCTATCGTCTGTGCCATTATCTTCTTCCTCATGCTAGCTTTATGATATATTCATTCAAGATGCTCCTTCCAAAATACCTTGTTTATGTACCAACTACTCCATAATATTCCTGTTTTACATGCCTGTCTCTATCACTAGAATTTTTAACACTTTAATGCCACCACGTACCCTTTTATATACTTTCATATTCCCAGTCTCTCACAGCTCACAGCATTAGTTTGATACGGAATAAGTGGATAAATGGAAAAAGGGATAATGGTACAATTTCTCTCAGATTTTATAAAAAATTAATAACATAATTTAGTACTGAGAAAAATTAATTCCCATTATAAAGTATTCTGAAGTGAACACTTTAGATAAGGCTCTGGTTCTAGTTCTAGAAATGCCACACATCATTTTAACTTTTGGCTTAAAACAAAAAGCATAAAAGTGGAAGCCAAACTTTAAAGAGAAAAAGAACACAGTTAATATTCAATTTACTTAATAATGTACTAGTGAAACAAGTCCTATGCCATTTAATTCAGCATTATTAAAGAAAAGTATGATTTTTAATTAATTTAACCAAAAAAGATCAGGAAGCTCTCCTATACATAGAAAGCAACCATTTGAGCAATCAATCAGCAAAGAAATAAAACTTTACTTAAAAAAAAAATTATAGTCAACTTCAATAAAAATGTCATTCCTTCTACAGAAAAACAGATCAGCTCCACCTAAAATGAATGAATCGACATGTACAGTTACAGCTAAAAAGCTTTACTGGCAATCTATAAATTCAATAAAATAATCAAATTAAATGGAATTAAGAAGGAAAATCAAAGGGTGAGGTTTTTCTAAATTATAGGCTTTAAACTGTATTTTTAAAAATCCAAATATTACTAATCAGTAATTACATTTTCACAAAGCTCTCTATTCTTCCTCATCTTTCACTTTTAAAAACTGATACTGACAGAGATCCTTATAGTTCACAAAACGTTTTCACACATATTTCATCTCACCCCCACCAAACGAAGGTATTTCATGTCACTTTTATGTGAGGCTCCGAAAGATTCAGCTTACATGTTATACTTACCTGGGAGCATAAATTAAAAGGTATAGATGGGTCTAAAACAATGCTCTTCTCAGTTCACACTTTAAGCACTTAGTATAAAAGAGTTAATCTACAAGGTATATATTCTGATTTGATGTTCCAGAAATGGTGAATAGTACACTGATTTATTCACAATGTATGGAGTCCATCTCAAGATCAATCACATTAATTATCCCAATATAGGGGTCAGGGAAATAATAGAACGGGGTAACAGCTCTAGCTACACTTGTGTAAAGCCTTTTTTGGGATCTTATAAACTGATTTTCTAACCAACACTTAATGTTCCAGGACTACTTACATTGTCATTCACAAGAACCTGTGAAGAAGACCTAAATGCAAGATGCAATGAGCTAATGAGAAATTTATAGAAATTTATACTGAACTTATTTCTTGAGTAATTCTTAACAAGTTACTTATTCCTTGCCTTGATTTTTTTCAACCATAAAACATGAATAATATTATTATCTACCTTTTAAGAGTTGTGACGATTAAATGAGATAACATATACTAAAGCAATCAGAACTATGCCTGATGTACAGTAAGAACTCTTTAAAATATTAGATTTTGGGGTTGTAATTACTGTGCTAGGTGCTATGAACATACTATTGAGTGAAAAATATCACTCAAAGGGAAGGGGTGGTATTTGATCTGGCTCTTTATGGACAAAGTATTAAACAGATAGGGACAGCCAAAGGGAACAGATATGGACAAGGCTTGAGACAAAAGCCACAGTGATTTTTAAAATACGGTGTTGCCACACGTAATAAAATGGTAATCACAGAACAGACCCATGTACCTTTGATTTACCACTTTCACCACTGGAATATATCCTACCAAAATACAGACAGACACAAAGGTACATATCAAAAAGAGTATACTGCAGCATTGTTTGCAACAGCAGAACAATGGATACAACCAAAATTTTCATAAATTGGGGAACAATTAAGTCATGATACACTGACAAGGGAATAATATATCCACAGACAATAAAAGGAAGAAAATAGCTTTCTGTGTATTTACATGGAAAGTGTCTATGATGTACTATTAATTTAAAAAGAAAGTTTTAGATGATATTTTAATAATGATCCCAGTTATGCAAGATAAAAATTTGTTCACATAAGTACACATGTATGTGTGTGAAAATGCACAGAAGAAGGCTTGGAATTATATACATTAAGCTTTACACCTTGGGATATAAATGATGACAGATTTTCAACTCTTATTCTAAATCCTCCTCAACTGTTTAAACTTTTACAGTTAACATACTATGATTTAATAAAAACAGAAAAAAGATACTACAATCCCCCCATTTAGTTTTCTCAACCACAAAAAATTAAAAAAGATACTAATCACAGTTTAGTATCATCGCTGCAAACTTTAGCATAAGCATGATTTAAAGGATGTCATCCTCCCAAAAGAATTAAACTGTACTTTGGTTTTTACAGCAGTTCTTTTATTTTGGCATTTCTTGAATAGCTAATGTGTAAGTTTTAAATCACTCCTAGTTTGTTTGAAATTTATAAAAGAAACAGTGAAACAAAACCAAAGAACAAGAGAATGATAGTGCAAGAGGGCTGAAGAACATTCAGAGTGTGTAGGTCCTGCCCTGATAGTGTATGGAGATGTTCAAGTCCAAAAATAGTCTAGGTAATAATAATATTACACAAAGATCAGTAAGAACATTATATAGATGCTGGTGCCGTTTTTATCTTCTTCCTATTAAAAGCACCTTAACTTCTTTACAGGAATATGTCTGTAAGGAAGGGAGTGAGGGAGAGAAGGAAAGAAAGAAGACTTGCCTCCTTAGAAGCTTAAAAGTAGAAGACAAAAAATTGCTTCAAAAAACCATTGACTAGATTAAATGAAAAATAATTAAATGAAATTGACTAGATTAAATGACTAGATTAATTGACTAGATTAAATGAAAAATAATGCTGTAAAGGAGAGGCTAAGCCTTCCTATATTTGTGCCTAAGAGCCTCCTCCCGAATGCCTCTTTGTTGCTCAGATGTGGCCCTCTCTCTCTAGCTAAGCCAACTTGAAAGGTGAAATCACTGCCCTCCCCCCTACGTGGATCAGACACCCAGGGGAGTGAATCTCCCTGGCAACGTGGAATATGACTCCCAGGTAGGAATGTAGACCTGGCATTGTGGGACGGAGAACATCTTCTTGACCAAAAGGGGGATGTGAAAGGAAACGAAATAAGCTTGAGTGGCAGAGAGATTCCAAAAGGAGCTGAGAGGTCACTCTGGTGGGCACTCTTACGCACAATTTAGACAACCCTTTTTAGGTTCTAAAGAATTGGGGTAACTGGTGGTGGATACCTGAAACTATCAAACTACAACCCAGAACCCATGAATCTCGAAGACAATTGTATAAAAATGTAGCTTATGAGGGGTGACAATGGGATTGGGAAAGCCATAAGGACCACACTCCACCTTGTCTAGTTTATGGATGGATGAGTAGAAAAATAGGGGAAGGAAACAAACAAACAGATAAAGGTACCCAGTGTTCTTTTTTACTTTAATTGCTTTCCTTTTAATTATTATTCTTGTTATTTTTGTGTGTGTGCTAATGAAGGTATCAGGGATTGATTTAGGTGATGAATGTACAACTATGTAATGGTACTGTGAACAATCGAATGTACGATTTGTTTCGTATGGCTGCGTGGTATGTGAATGTATCTCAATAAAATGAAGATTAAGAAAAAAAAAAAACCATTGACTAGATTAAATGAAAAATATGTAAAATTACTTTGTTAACCATAAAACCTTACACAGATGTTAGCTACTTATCAAAGAGCACAGGAAACTGCTTAGAATAAACAACTAATTTAAGTATGTGGCCCTTTAGCTGATCTAAGGCAGTATATATAAAGGCATATATACTGATTAGATATAATCGTTTATTTATGCAATAGAGGTAGCATTCCAAACAATAGGGAAAAGGATAAAATATGAAATAGCTAAGTCAACTGATTAACTATTTGGAAATAAAGATTAAATTACCATCTCCCTCCTTACACTCATATAAATTTGAAATAAATGAATTAAATGTAAAGAATAAGAGGTATGAATTACTTAAGCCACTAAAAAAGTTACTAACTATAAAACAAATAAAGCACTTGATAAAACTCCTTTCTAACATTTCAGTGGCAAATATGGTTAAAAATAGAACATATATCAAAAGGAGAAGGGATGCATAGAAATTTAATCTGTAATACACAAACCTTTTTACAAGGCTGATGAATAAATACCAACAACTGCAGACAAGATATAAAAAGGAAGGAGACAGCTGCATATTCACAATAGCCAGAAGCGGGAGGAAAAAAAAGGGAAGGAGATATTTATTTAGTTTCTCCCAACAAATTTAAAAATCTAACATGAAATGGTAACTTCAGAGAAAACGTAAAATAAAATGCTAATGAACTCAAATTAACAGTGTGTTAAAAGAATACTACATCGTATCAAGTATTCCAAACACAGTTTAACAATAGGAAATGTATGGCTGCAATCCACTATATGAATATATCAGAGGCGGAGCAAATGATTTAAATAAACGCCAAAAAGGCATTTGATAAAATTCAATATATATTTCTGACAAAATTTAACAAGCTAAAGAGAAAGAGGGATACTTAAATTGAAAACGGATATTTGCATCCTAATTTTGGCACACCAACACTCCCATTAAAATCAAAGGGACAAGGATGACCTCTATTACTACTAACAGTCAACATTTTGTGGGTGTTCAGTAATCAGTGCAGTAAAAGACAAAAAATAAGAAGTATAAATATTGCAAAAAAAGAGATGAAAGACAAAATCATTTATTGGAGTCAATATGGCCGTTTGGTCAGAAAAACTAACAGAATAAACTGTCTTAAAATGAGAATTTAGTCTAGTGGCCACATAAATGAGCTCAAAATACCAAAATCAATAGGTTTCTGTATACTCTAACAATAATTAACTAGACTAATGGAAGAAAAAATGTCATTCACAATAGCAATAAGAACCATAAAGTTATCTGGAATAAACTCCACGGGAAATGTGCAAAGTCTATATGAAAATATAAAATTTTATGAAGTACAAATAAAGGGCCTAAAGAAATAGAGGAATGCCATGCTTCTGGATGGGAAGGCTCAGCATTATACATCTATTTCTCCCCAAATTAATCCAAATTCTAATGCAATTGCTATAAAATTCTCAATATTTTGAGATTTTAAGACTATTTACAAAAGATGATTCTAAAGCACATCTGACAAGTTAAATGCATAGTATCCAAAACTCTTGAGAAAGATCAGTGACAGGGACTGCCCTGTGAGACATCAAAACATGTTAGCATATATGGTTGAGCCACCTGAGATCATAGAAATTAGATGACTTGTGACCTAAAAAACAGCAATCTCATAAGGTTGAACCTATCAAAAACTAAAAATTATGTGGACACAGGAATAAACAAATGGTTGTTAGGAATATGGGAATGTTAAGTACGCAAATCCCCCACCCCCACCACCCAAAAACACTAAGTGGGAAGAAAAAGAACATAAAGAATCCCTTCAAGTTTTAATACTCGCAAAAGCTTGGTCAATGACCAGCAAGGTTTCCTACTTCTTATGCCAATATAACTTACTCATTACAGGCAGAACATTGACAGGGAGGGTAGAGAAAAGACAACATAGAGGGGGTAAATGCTTCCTCCAATAATCCTGCACAGAGAAGGATGTTAAATTTAAACCTCAAGGATAAGAAACAACAACAAGCCAGGGGAAGAAAATTCTAGGAAAAAGTAAAAAACCTTTAGCCAGGAAAGGCTGTATGTTCTAAGAATCGAAAAATCAGTATGACTAGATCTGAATGGACTGAAAGGGATATAAACAGAGGCTGGAACAATAAGAAGGACCAGTCACAGAAAGTCTGTATGCCAAGTCAGGGGTTTGGATTTTATTCTAACAGCAATGAGAAGTCAAATAATGATTACTGTTCAGAAAGATTAGTCTAGTTGCTACATAGAGAAGGAATGAATTACAGGGAGACAAGAAAGAGCTGGGAGAACAAATTAAGAGGCTACTGTAAAGTCCAAACAAGATAAGACCCTGGGCTAGGATTATGGTAGTGGGATGGAAGCAGTGCAAAGATTCAAGTTGCACTCTGAAGGTCTTATGCCCAACACTCTTTTTCTTCGCACCCTACCTTTCCAGCAATAAAAACACTGTTTGGGAAACCATTCCAGTCCACCTCTTATGTGGGGTAGAAAAACATGACCTAAGGCTGAACAGAGTATCTGTTTTCTTAGTGACAGTGGCTGGTTCGGGAATGGACATGTGACCCAACCTAGACCAACATGATTATTTCAGGAACCAGGAAAAGAGACTTTTTCTCTTACATTGCTAGCCAGAAAGACGATATAATCCTAGAATTATATCCATGTAAGACATTAATTGACCCCAATGTCTATACTTCCCTTCTTTGCTTGATAAAAGACCACCTCTCCACAAGTTTTACAAAGGTATATGGGCACTAAGCAAGAGCTACAGTTCCTAATCGTAGCCACGTAACTGCTGATGGGACACAGTAGGAAGTGATGCTTGCAACTCTTTAGCCAAGTCCTTAAAAGGAATCTATCTATGCTATATTTCTGTTTCTTATTTTTCATGGGATGGAACACGAGCATGATGCTGGTGAGCCACATTAGACATTGTAGATGAGGTCAACGTCTTAAGGCAGAGCTGTCCTATAAAATTTTCTGTGATAATGGAAATGTTCTATATCTGTACCTTCCAAGATGGTAGTCAGTAGCCACATGCGACTTGTAGCTACCATACTGGACAGCACAGCTTATGGTATGGTATAGCAATAGGACCTCAGATCCATGGATCACCTGAAGGACTATCTCTGGGGTATCACATAAAAGAGAAATAAATTTCTATTTTACTAGAGCCACTCATGTTTTAGAGTCTATTTGCTCAAATAACCCATCCTATACCTTAACTTAAGAGTGGAGTGCTGCCATAATAAACTTGGATAAAGCTTGGATGTGAGGCAACAATGAAACATATCACAGGCAGGAAAGCTAATGACCCTTGTTATGCAGTAGCAAAGCACCTGTGGAATCTGCAACAACACGGAAAGCACATCACATGCCTGTAGTTCTAAGAAAAGCAGTTAGCAAAACTCAGAATATTGGTGTGTGTTGGCTGTTTTAGAGATCAACCAGTAAGATCAACTCAGCTAAGGATTAGGCAGCTTGCAAGCAGAGACAAACATGAAAACAGTGCTTCCAAGAGAAGCTCTCAGCAGCAAACTCCAACCTGTCTAAGTCCAGTAATTTGGGGCATCTCAGGTTGCTTCAGTGCCCAAATACCAGGAAATAAGTTTAACGGTTCTTTGCTAGATGGTAGCAAAGCTCAGATTAAGAGTGTTGTCTTCCAACCAGTGATGGTTTTTGATGTGTCAATTTAGGCTACACTAAGAGAAAAAAAAGGGAGGGAAGCAGTCATTTTGCAGCATACAAAAAATTCTCTCAGTTATTCAACACAACACTAATCTGTGAGGTGATTTTGTAGATGTAATCTAAGTCCCTAATCAGTTGACTTTAGATAGGAGATCATCCTCTGCAGACATGACCTATCAGGTAAGACTGAGCTCTTCCTGACAAATGAGACTCCAAACAGCAGCTGAGTCTCTCCCTTTGTTGGATCATTCCTTTGTGACAGCCTGCGGAGAAAAGCTAAACTTGTGTCCAGGGCTTCCAACCTATCCATGATCCTAACTGCCTGCCTTACAGATTTAGGACTTGCTTAGCCCCCACAACTGCATAAGCCAATTCCTTTTAATAAATCTCTTAGTATATATACATACATACAAACATAAATACATAAGTACATGCATATATGTGTGCACGTGCACATCCCCTACTGGTTGAACCCTGACAGATACATCATCCAAACCTATTATTTCAGATGGCCTCAAGGTAGACAGGAAACAATAAGAGGAAGAAGAACAGACCTAATACAGAGACCAGTAAACAAAGATATCAGTAAGTTCCAAAATTATGATTAAAAGAGATTTGTTGATGTACTTAATATCACATGGACCTGACTTAAGGAAAATAGAATAGAAATCTATTAAGTTTTTCAAAGAGTTTACTGCTAAACTACATTACTGGCCTAAAGCAACATGTGACTAACCTCTCAATAACTCTCCAACTATCAAATGTATACCAGCAGAGAGAGGGCTGCAAAAGTTGCACAATTCCTAGGAACTTCATACTCTCAAATGCCTACATCAGATGTGCCAATGAAGATAACAGACAAGGAAGAAACAAGGACAAAGGCAAGGACAAATGACAGCTGAAAGGGCATTCCTTTCACAGGGCAAAATCAGAGTTTAACCAACAAATTTACACAGCTGCCAGGGCAGGTTGTCATGACTTCTGCCCAGAAGGATTTCATTATTAATATGGACACCTCTCCAAAGGAACTTTCATTATGATTGTCCTATTAGTACTCATCGTTATATAAAGGATTGGGTAAAAAGGGAAAGATAAGATGTTTATTATATTATAGATTCTTGGAGCCACATTTGGACTGAATTGCTAGGAAAGGCATTATACTGACATCCTTCACTTGGTGCTGTATGTAGCAGCTGGATGTGACTTTGGGTTGCTTCTCTTGAGGAAGAAAGAGGAATCTGTTTGGAAGAAAGGCTGTACAAATGTTTGGTGGCCAGAGGGTGAGCCCAATACTTCGAGAAAGGTTTAGGCCAGAGATATAAATTTGAAAGTCACTGGCATAAGGATAAAAACACAAGACTGGGTAAAAATCACCTAAGAAGAAAGACCAGATACAAGACAGAAGAGGGCTCAGGACTGAGCAATGGGGACCAATCAAAGGATGCAGAGTTAAAGGGGTAGGAGGAAGCAGCAAAGAAGCCAAACTAAGAGCAACTGGTGAAGCAGAAATGAAAAAGGAATGGATCGTATTACAGAAGCAAAGAGAGGAGCACTTTTTAAGAAGTAAGGATTGGTCAACTAGAACAAATGCTATACAAAAGACTGAATAAGAAATGGACAGAACAATTAAAACACTGTATCAAAAAAGAGATCCATGTATCATTGGAAATCAAAATACATACATAGCAAAAGAAAATTTCTAAGAATATCTTTAAAATATCAGGGTAAGAAATGTCTCCAGAAGCCATAAAGGAATAACACATTTTACTACACAAAAATTAAAAAGACACTATAAACAGAGACTATGTGTAACAAATAATACCGTGAAGAATCAACAGACATAAATATAAATTGCTCCTTAAAATCACTAAGAAAAAGACAGATATTCTCAATAGAATAATAGGTTAAAGATAAAACAAGAAATTCTCAAAAGAAATTCAAATGGAAAATAAACATGAAAATGTACTCAATCTCAATAGCAATCAGAAAAACGAAAATGAAACATTTTTTGTTTAACAATTTTAAAAACTAAGATCATATCCAGTGGAGTAAAACTTGGGAGTATTAATCAAATTTAACATGTGTGTACCCTCTGGTCCAGCAATTCCATTTCCAGGAATCTATCCCACAAAAATATTTTTATACTAAAAAAAAAACTATAAAAGGATGTTCACTTTGTCATTATATTTGTAATAGTCTTGTACTGAAAATATCTAAATGTCTACCAACATAAAAGACCAAATAAATTATGGACAGTCATACTATGAAAGCTTCCTAAGTAGGTGGGAACAATGAAGCAAATCCTAAAGTACTCTTCCAGACAAACATACATGCAAAATATCCATTCACTCTCATCAAGAAAGAGAACTGGAACATCTGATATGCCCCAAGCTGCTACCAGCATTTACTCAGAAGGAGTGGGATTAAAAAAAAACACAAAAAAACCTTATTAGAAGATTTTTTTTTAACAAGTATGAACACACTTAAAAGTTTTTACAGTAAAATACATAAACACTATCAGAAGACCCATCTCTTCAATTGATATATTTGAAGAATGCTCATCAATGAAACTCTGGCAGGCAAAATTTCTAAGTGACAACTCTGACCTATTTGATAGAAAATTCAATACTAAGGAAAAAAGAATGAAAAAGTCATTTTCAATAACTGATTAATTCTGGAGAGCAGGATTATAAATATTTCTGTATTCTTTATATTTTTACTTTGTCAACTTTTCTACAAATATGTGTAACAAATAATTAGTAATGTTTAATTATAAATACTATGTTTAAAATATAATTCAGAAGAGATTTAATATTTTGCTTTACACTGTCCTGTAACTCAATTTCTTCTATTTTAGCACACCTCTACCTGCAGCAATCTTAAGTATACTAATACAGACACCTCTTTCCTTACTACAAAATCTTCAGGGTAAAATTAAGAGTAGACAATTCTTTATTGTAATTTAGTTGTCAAGGGCACTATGGAAATATATCATGTACAGACTTCATCTTAAAAAAATAGAGACAAAATGCCAAAAATCAGTGAGTAGTCTGAGAGATACTTATAAAAGACATAAAGTCTACCCTACTAGAATTCAAAAAGCAGAAGACAAAATGGTCCCTATAATCAGAGATCAATCTAAAGGCATACAATTACACTGAAAACACAGCCTCTCAATGTAATTATATAGGATTTAAAATCATCCTAACAGTTTTTAATTATTAGTAGTCTTACCTCAACAAGATTAAAATTTTTTGAGGCTAGGAAAAATGTTTCAGCTTCTTCAAATTCCTCATAATTCCTAAATGATTCTGCTAGGTCTCAATAAAGCCAAATAAATTTAGTTATAAATTTATATTAATAAGTGATACTTAAATGCTAAAAATCATAGGGAAAATTGAGTTCTATTACTGTTATAACTTCCCATGCATGCAAGTTGAAAAATTTCCGAACTACAACATGAATAAAATCATTTAACTCAACACATACAGCTGTAATGTTAAATATACCCAACTTTTTCATATTCATTGAAAAGGAAATGTTTTAGACTACTAGAGAAAACAGCTACACATAGGAGATGTTTGTCAAGTAAAAGAATTAACCCCTATAGCACATCTCACACTAGTGAGAGCTATGCTAGAGGTTTCCCATGGGGACTGTTTTCACTATTAATCCTACATTAAGAATATAAGAGGGGAACATGACATCAAAAAGGAAGAGAGACAATAATGGGGTCAAAGAAGTAAACTAGAAATCAACCTAGTACAACACAAACAGGACTTCTTTTTCTTCTTGGGTTTCAGATTTAGGGTGATAGGAAAGAGGGAAAGGAAAAAGAGTTCCATGTTAAAGCATATTTATGCCAAATTCAAAACTAACAAAACCAATCTTTCCACAGATCTCTCTGAAACACTTTTCAATCAAATGTTCTTCAATTAACAGACAATCCGTGAGTAAAAGACTCAGAACTAGAATTAATTTTAGGGTAAGTTTCTATTTCTTCACTTTTGTTTTTTTCTGTTATTTTTTGGGGTGGTGGGAGGGGGTAGATAAACAAAAATAAAAGGTCAAATAAAACCAGCTGATAGTATCTTCAGAGGAAAAAATGGGAAATACCCTGCTAGAGAGGCATAGCTATGGACTAGTTCCATAAATTTACATGCCTAATATATACTCTCAAATAATAACAAGATATAAAAATTGAGAATTCTACTTATTTCCAAAATGAATCTACAATATTTTGTATACCCCACGTTTCCCCCTGCTCTGGTTCAGATTTGAGGAACTGGTTAACTTGAACATTAAATAATAAAAATAAAGAATACAGTTAACCAGTAAAATCTGCAATCCTCGATTGTGGATTGCATCCCTAATTCTCCAATCATTTTTAAACAATCCCTGTCTACACCTTCCCTCATTTTGGTAATCACTGACACAGTACAATGGGCCAGAAATACACAGATTTTGTGCAGATGTATCATAGCATTATTCTGAATAAGAATTATGATTTTATAGTTACCTTATTAAATCTTGACCAACCTTACGCTGAATTTCTACCCCAAAAAGCATATAAGTACTTCAGACCAATTACCTAAAAAAACAAACCACATTATTTAAACCTTGATGCATAAAAACCTATTTGCCATTTTTCACTCTATTCACAACAATCTATGAGCAAAACTCACTACGATCTATCTGCAAGCTTTGAGAAAGATTTCACCACATATCAAAATTGTTTACAAAGACACTGAACTCCTAAATTACTCTGATTTTTCCATCTGTTCTCTCCATCCCTTTTTATTTCTGGTGTCTCCCAGAAGCTAAAAAGACAACATGCTTAAAAGATCATGTAGATGGAAGAAGATGGCGGCACAGAGAGGAGTGGAAGCTCGTTTGTTCACCTGGAACAACTAATAAACTACAGGAACAACTAGTAAATAAAATGGAAAAACTGCAGGGGGACAAACATGATTGTCCAGTCATCATACACCAACCTGAATGGGGAGGAATGCCAGAGATTGCAGCATAAAATCTGCAAGTAAAAACTGCTGATCCAAGCTGGAAGCCCCCTCTCCCCACAGCCCAAATAGCAAAGCTTCATGGTGCTAGAGAGCACCACTCTCCAAGAAAGCGAACACAGCTCAGCTGAGCTCCAACTGGGGTTTAATTAACAAACGTGGACTGCTCAATACAAGATACAAATCCCCAACAAGCAGACAGAGGCTTTTGGTGACCACTGACATTGGAAAGCCAGAGGATGGCCGCGGACTGGCCCTGAAGGGAGTTTTCTGTCCCTTTTTCAGCTCAGTGGAGAAAGCCTCAGTGATTTTGAGTTCCCAGCACTCTGACCCAGATAACGGTGGAGATAGCACAGGCAGAGAAACTACTCAAACATAAATGACCTCTCCCTAGGGGGGTTATTTTCCCTAAGAGGAAGAAGGTGGTGCCAAGCTCTACTACCTGCCTTCCATTCAGAACCAGACCCCAGAGCCTGGGGGAAAACAGCCATGGGCCACACCTCCTTACACTAGTCTGGAGCTACAGGCTGAAAGGTGCCACCTGCTGGGCAGAAAAGCACAATGACTTGAGGCCTCACAGGGTGTACCAATCTTCTAAGACACACCCTGAGGGAGACGTGATACTATTGGCTCCTTCTGAGACCTGAGCCCGTTCTTGTATGGGTAAACCTGATTGGGGTAACCAAGGAAACTAGATGCCTAGAAAAGAGAAAACTACAACCTACACTAAGAAAAATGAAGTTATGGCCCAGTCAAAGGAACAAACATACACTTCAACTGAGATACAGGAATTTAAACAACTAATACTAAATCAATTCAAAAAGTTTAGGGAAGAGATGGCAAGAGAGACGAAGCATATAATGAAAACACTGGACGTATATAAGGTAGAAATCGAAAGCTCGAAAAAAAAAACTGGCAGAAACTATGGAAATGAAAGGTACAACACAAGAGATGAAAGACACAATGGAAACTTACAACAGCAGATCTCAAGAGGCAGAAGGAAACACTCAGAAACTGAAGAACAAGACACCTGAAAGCCTACACACAAAAGAACAGATAGAGGAAAAAACTGAAAAATATAAGCAATGTCTCCAGGAACTTAAGGACAAAATGAAACGCAGGAATGTACATGTCATGGATGTCCCAGAAGGAGAAGAGAAGGGAAAAGGGGCAGAAGCAATAATAGAGGAAATAATCAATGAAAATTTCCCATCTCTTATGAAAGACATAAAATTACAGATCCAAGAAGCACAGCGTACCCCAAAAAGAAGAGATCTGAATAAGCCTACGCCAAGACACTTAATAATCAGATTATCAAACGTCAAAGATAAAGACAGAATCCTGAAAGCAGCAAGAGAAAAGTGATCCATCACACACAAAGGAAGCTTGATAAGACTATGTACGGATTTCTCAATAGAAACCATGGAGGCAAGAAGGAAGTGGGTGATATATTTAAGATACTGAAAGAGAATAACCACCAACCAAGAATCCTATATCCAACAAAACTGTCCTTCAAATAAGAGGGAGAGCCTAAAATACTCTCTGACAAACAGACAATGACAGAGTTTGTGAAAAAGAAACCCGCTCTACAGGAAACACAAAAGGAAGCACTGCAGACAGAAAGGAAAAGACAGGAGTGAGAGATTTGGAAAACAATTTTGGGAGATAGTAGCACAGCAATGTAAGTACACTGAACAAAGATGACTATGAGCATGGTTGAAAGAGGAAGGTTAGGACCATGTGGGACATCAGAACGAAAGACGAAAGATAAAGACTGGGACTGTATAACTCAGTGAAACCTACGGTGCTCAATGATCACAATAAAAGGTACAAACATGTTTCTACATGAGTTAGAACAAATGAATGTCAACACTGCAAGGTGTAGGATAGGACTGGGGGGAAAATACAATCAATACAAACTAGAAACTATAATTAACAAACGTATTATGCTTCCTTTAATATAACAAAGGCAATATACCGAAGCTAAATGCATATGGGGGAGGAGGGGGCAAAGGAGAAGGGTATGGGACTCCTGGCATTGGTGGTGTTGTCTGACTCTTTATTCTACTTTAGTTTAATGCTATCTTTCCTTTTGTTGCTTTCTAGCTGTCATGTTTTGTTTTTTTTCTGTCTCTTTTTTTTTTCTTTTTCTTTGTCTATCTTCTTTGACTCTTCCTCCTCCTTTGTGGAAGAAATGGAGATATCCTTATACAGATAGTGGTGATAGTGCTGAATACATAAATATGTGACCATACAGGGAACCAACGATTGTTTACTTAGGAAGGAATGTATGGTGTGTGAACAAAACTGTCTTAAAAAAATGGGTTGATGAAGAAACCCTGAGGGCACTATATTAAGTGAAATAAGACAGACACATAAGGACAAATATTGCAGGGTCTCACTGATATGAACTAATTATAATATGTAAACTCACAAACATGAAATATAAGTTACCAGGATATAGAATGAGACTAAAGAATGGGGAGCGGTTGCTTCTTATGAGCAGAATGTTCAACTAGGGTGAACTTAAACATTTAGAAATAGACAGAGGTGATGGTAGCATGTTGTGAGAATAACTTAACAGTGCAGAATGGTGTGTGAAGGTGGTGGAAAGGGTAAGCTCGGAGTCACATATGTCAGCAGAAGGAAAGCTGGAGGTTAAAACATGGGAATGTATAAAATAGTGAATCTTGTGGTGGACAATATCCATAATTAACTGTACAAATATTAGAAATCCCTCTCATGAACTAGAATAAATGTATGACACTAAAGCTAGAAGTTAATAATAAAGGGGCATATAGGAAAAAAATATATACCTATTGCAAACTATATACTACAATTAGTAGTATTTTAACATTCTTTCATAAACAGTAACAAATGTACTATACCAAAACCATGAATCAATAATGGAAGGGAGGTGGTTAGGGGCATGGGAGGATTTGAGTTTCCTTTTTTTCTGTCTTTATTTCTTTTCTGGAGTAATGAAAATGATCTAAAAATTGAAAAAAAAAATTAATTGTGGTGATGGATACACAGCTGTATGATGGTACCATGGGCAATCGATTGTACACTTTGGATCTTTGGATAGCTGTATGGTATATGAACAATCTCAGTAAAAAAATTAAGAAAAATTTTAAAAAAAGATCATGTAATGTTTTACGATAGTTCTATAATGACAGAAAGCAACCCACATGCTTTCAATAGTTAGGGCTATATTAATTTGGAGTTTCATAGCATTCTTGGGGAAAGTAAAATTCACCATTTCCCTTTTCTATAATTAAAACTCCAACTTATAAATCACAACAAAATAACACCTATATTGTTCCACAATTCTACTTCCTCTCATGACTGCATAAAAATAGTTTCTAAAGATGAAAAAAATACTGAAGAGTTAAGCATCATAAATCAAGAAAATATTTTGCTTCTGGGTAGCAAATGGCAGGAGTTAACTATACAAGACTGGTGAGTACTAAAAGGGTATATCTACTCACTACCTTCAATTCCCTAAAACTTGTTTGTTTTTTTTATTCAAAAGGTGAAAGTAGTTTATTAGGCTTAGCAGTTTACCATGGATGTTAGTGCCCCCTATTGGTCCTAACAAAAACATAAGTGGTATCAGCAGGTACTACTTAAGTATGGAAAAATTATAAGGACTCTCATTACTTATTACATTCACATTTTTTGACCCACTAAATTATGTCTATAAAAACAAAGAATAAACAACTATCATAAATGTAGTTACTACGCTCCCTCAAGGACCTAAAACTGTTTTCCTGATCAACTGGGTCACATAACTTGAATGCCGGTAGAAGTTGGAATTTCTGAAAGTCAAAATGTGCTGCATTAGAACTAGGGAATAGCTACAACCAGAATGTTCTGTTACGTAAGATCTGAAGTCCCAAATATTCACGAAATATTTCTGCTTCAAAGATTTAACTTCATGAAAATGTAGCAAAGCTAAGGCTTATATGATGTGCAAAGTACTGTGTTATATGAAACATAGTACTAAGACAAAGTTTCTGTCTTCAGATTTGATAGTCCATGACTGATTAGCTGGAAACTGCTTTATCAATTAAGAGGTAAAATAAGAAGATGTGAGAGGAAAATTCATAGGGATAGTTATCAGAAAGATCAATCTTGGACCCCCTACTTTACTAACAGAGCTTCTTTTATGAAGCAATTTCCCACCTCCAAACAATCCAAATAAATGGCTGCCAGATTCCCCACGACCACTGTTACAAGGATGTTTCAAAAGAAGGGAAAGTGGAAGTGGTGGTCATAGACCTTGCTGAATATCTAATGTAAGCTGTGCATACAAACTATTGGAGGGGGAGGAGAGAAAGAAAGAAAAAAAAAACATTTATAAGCACCTTCTACAAAATCTTGTGTTTAATATGGGGGGGTATTCACAGCATCCCTAGACCCCAAGTTAATGCCTATTTCTAAAGAAAATATGTTTTTAATTTAATAAGGAAAGATAACCATGAAAAGTACAAATCTAGAGGGGCAGGGGAAACAACAGATTGCCTCTGAAGAGAGAAGGAGCCAAATATGAATGGGAATGGTGTTGAAGGGTACCTGTAGTTTCACTGTGGAATTTCATTTTGTTAACAGTTGTTATTCTAGATCATGGGAATAATAGGTATGTTTTATATATGTGTATGTGTGTGTGTGTGTGTGTGTATACTTTACTGTATTTATTTTTTTATGAGTTTTTCAGAACAAGAAAAGGGGAAAAAAAAAAAAGCTTGGGGGTAATCAACTTGTCTTAAACAGTTACCTTAACTGCCAAAAAAGTATCTTCCCTTATACCATCTGAATTTAACATTATCTGAAAAGGCCAACAAGAAAGACACGGCACTCAATATTATATAGCATAGTAGAGCATGTGAATGAATGAGTGAATAAATCAGTGAATGAGCTGGCTTTGAATCAGACACAGTTTAAGTCCTTGCTCTGCTTCTAATTAGCTGTGTCCCAGATGAAGTTACCCAACACCCTTCTAAGCCAGTATCTTTATCTGTAAAATATGTCCCCACCCAACACCCCAACATTTATATACCTCTGAAACTGACTCACCTTACTCATGATATACATTTCACTATTTAAATTCACTCTCACACCTCACGAAACCTATATTTAATCATTGGTGCATTTTACAATCAACATGTCTTAAAACACTTTTGCTCACCGTTGTATGCCCAGTACAGCATAATGTCCAGCACATTTAGTAGGAACTCAAACATTTACTGAATAAAGAAAAAAATATGGCAGTACCTATTTCATAGGGTTAAGGTGAGAATAAAAATACATGGAAACTATATTAACTTATTCTCATAACAATGCTATGAGGTAGGATCTACTATTATCATCATTTACATACAGGGAAACTGAGGCAGAGAGAGGTTAAGTATCTTACCCAAGAACACAAAGCTAAGTGAGTGATAGATCAAGGATTTGAACCCAACCCAGACTCCATGCCCTTAACCATTATCTTATACTTGACACACTGTAGGCACTGAATATCAAGTACTAGTTTTTATTATGTTTTTTAAATGTAAATATATCTAAGAGGCTTAAATCAGTTTATCAAGAATTCAACAACCAGCATCATTAGTTTAACTTGCTTTCCCCCTAATGCCAAGGTAAGATCACTATCACAAAGGGAAAGAATTAAGACATTAAAAGATGCTGAAATCCAAACTTCAAGTATTTGGCTCTGGATTCAAGAAAGGTGAAAGAAAGTCTATTCCTTCTCTACATTTCCTAAATGAATTCTGGATCCTCCCTAAGTACTAGTTATTCACTTAAAATGTTTTGTTTTTATCAAGTACTATGCTTAAGCAGGATAGGAGACAAAGATCATTACAGTTAAGACAGAATTACTGCTTCAAAGATCTTAGTATTCTCGTTTAACAAACAAATACTGCTTCAACAATTAAGAGAGAAAATTAGGGAACAGCCAAATTTCTCTGGGCTAACCTGGGATTCTAACAATTAAAACAGAGGAACTTAGAAGACATATTTCCATTAAACAAAAAGAAACAAACAAACAAACAAAAAACAGAAATGAGCTTGAGGAACACAGCCTAATTCTGAAATAAGTTTTCTTTCTCCCTGACTTGAGCTCCTGCTCGACCCTAATTCTTTTATGTCTGCAAACAGATTCTCTCTGGCCTTGCAAATCCTTTCAATATTGAATAAGTCAGGACTAATTTATTTACTGGCTCTCCTTGTCTAAAATTTCTTCACTAGGTTTGTCTCTTAAATTTAAAGCCTCTGGTTACCTACAAAAATAGATAGTATTCTGATCGATTCCTACTGTATTTACATTTTATGCATCCTTAACAAAAATTTACTTTTACATTCACCAGCAAATTTTAATAGCAAGCTTTTTTCCTTTGAATTCTGTTCTAGGAAACAATGACATTAAATTATATTTAAAAATGCATATACTAGAATGCAATTTCATTTCTGAAATGGAATATTAACTTCCAATTTCAACATCTTTCCTATTTTTGAGTAAGCAACTTAATTAATTTAGTCTACCAAATTTGAAAAAAAAGTGCATAATGGTTTTTATATTAAGAAATACACTTGTCTATTTTCACTCACCCACTGAAAGCTAAGAAATTATACATTTTCAATTTTAGATGTATTCCAAAATATCATTAAGAAAAATCCAATTCTCAATACCTACTCTAATGTTTAATAAAAATTATACTCTTGTTCTTCATCATTTAAAATAAAGCTCTTGTTTAAATCTTCTTTCCTTCCACTTTTCCTCTCTCAGCAGATACAGGGAACATCCAGATAGCATTTCTTCACAGCAAACACATATATTTTTGTTAAATTATCCTTCATTTTTTTAGGTTATTCCAAAACTATAACTTTTCATATTCCTTTTTAACCTTTTGATGATTTTTATTAGAAGGATAATCTCAAGGATCATGTTATCCAGTTTTTTTATTATAGTCTATAATAGAATACTTAGAAAAAAGGTTTACATACAATGCGTATTAGCCACAAAATTCCCTAGCTCTAGAAAGTCAAACTACTGAGATGCCAGTAAAATGTAATTAAAAGAAAAACATTACATAACTCACCCATTTAGCTTTTACTGTACAGTGACCATGAGGTGTCTTCATTTATTTTAGTCAAAATAAGGGACAAGTGCTGAAACAGACTATATTCCTTTCTGTCTGCTCATCCCTCATGATGTACCTGTACAGATTTTTTTTAATGGTTGTACTTTCTTACACTTATTTCTCCTGACTTATCTTCATAACAAATGAAAAACCCACTGTTGATGGCACTGTGCAGAAAACAGTATAAAGCACAATAAAAACAAAGAAACTTGTCCTCTAGTTGACAAAGTCAAGATATGGAAAACACCCACAAAATTAACACACCTGTAAACTTAAGTCCATTTACATGATTTAAGAAATTACTAAGTTTTATTAGGCCAAATTTCAGTGGACAAAACTACCTAGGTATCTAAAGTTTATAGAATATTCCAGTAACTAGAGCACTCAACTGTCATGACCTTATTCCAAACCATAGCTTTTGCCGGAGAATTTTAAATCATTTTTAAAAATCGGTATTTTGCTCATAGCCGCATGATTGTTACCTTGCAATTCACTGCTTATTTTTTGAAGGAAATAAATTATCATAAAAAGTATACTTGTCTGAGTCATCAGAAAACTTTGATTTCTACTTCTTTTATCACCCTCTGCAACCAGTTTCCTCTATGCTTCTATTTCCTCACTTTTAAAATAAAGGAGTTGAACTAGATTACCTCTACATTGTTTCTCATCTCTGAGAAGAATCACAAAATTGAATGACTATAATTACCAAAGTAAATTTTACTGGATAAGTCTCCTATCTTTCTCTTCATTATTTTGAATGCAGCCTTAGCAATACACTATCCTACAACCTCAAATTAGATCAATATGAATCTATCAACACATTTATCCTCAGAATTCAAAAGGTTAAATGCAGGGAGATACAGGTAATATACATACCTGTATCACTACATCTTAACTATTACATAACTTCTTCCAATCTGAGGTCGAAGAGAATCCAGTCTTCAACTAACAGACAAGACTCAAATCCTATAAAAGGCGTTTCTAGATGGAAGATCTATCAACTATTTGAACAGAAGCCAGGATCAAATAAATGCAATTTTCAGAAGAACAGCCTTGGACCAAGAAAAGACCTCTGTAGAAAGGAATAAATGGAAAGTGGTATTTCTGGATAATTCAGTTGCTCTCCCCTCTTGTAACTAAGTTTATAATGAGCCACGTGTTGTTTTCCTTCTGCTGCCTTAAGTTACTACTTTTTTCTCCAGATCAAGATTTTCTAACTTCTATTTCAGGTAGTGGACAAGAGAACTACAAGTGAGCCGGTAACTAGTAAGGCTCTTAGTTTGCTGTCAGTATGGTATGTTTTACTGAGCTTTGGGAATATATGGCTTTCTTTGAGGAATAATGTACTCCAACGGGGCCTGTCTGTATACCCAGGAAAAATTATAAACAATTATTATGAAACCAGATCACTAGGACAAACCAATAGGCCTTCGTATTCTAACTCACCACAACCAAGCCTGGCTCCAAAGCAGACACTTTAGCTGCCCCATATTATATGGAAAACAACGTGCCCTACCTTAATTATTCCTTAATAAGGAAGTATTAGAAGATGTACATGTATGTACGTGTAAGGATCAAATATATTTCTCATCTAATGAGTTTGTTATGAATGGATATAGACATAAGATCAGTTCATCCAAAATCCTTGAGAGATCGAGGATGTGAAGGTTTCTTCAGCAGCCACAATAGCTATGGAAAAAAAAAAACCTGCAGCATAACAGTATGGAAAACTACAGCTTCTCACGTGTCTCTCACATACAAATACTTAGCTCTGAGTCCATTACAACCTTACCTCCCCCAAATCTGCTCCCTGCCACCTCAGGACCGGGAGAAATTTATCAACCTCTGGTTGTTCCCCAAGAGACTCTTACCCTTCCCGCTTTGGTGCCGGCCCCGGTCCCGCCCCCGGAATATGGTGGCCCTACTGGCCAGAGGCAGACACCCCCCCCCCCCCCACCTCCCGGGTGTGCAAATAGGGAATCTACCAATTCCTTCCATTCTTAAACATGGGAACCAGCCCAGGACAACATGCTGCTCACCAACTCTGTTGTCCATCCACCCCCACGTGTCAACTACCCTCCCCCACGTTCCCACACCTCACGATTTAGGCCGGGGAAAGAAAGAGAGCAGTCGAGAGCCTGACCCCTGAGATGGATCAACCCACAGGAATGTGCACCACCGCAAATCCCCTCCCACCTTTAGCCCTACCCTTTACAGTCCCTTCCTCCCTCCTTCCTTTGAAATCAGGCCCTTGCCTCGGAAACCTCCTCTTCCTCGTCGTCGTCGTCCTCTTCTTCCTCGCTGTTGTTGCTGCTGGTGCCGCCGCCGCCGCCACCACCTCCTCCGCCGCCACCGCCGCCGCTGTTGTCGCTGTCGCTGCTGCTTTCGCTGCTGCTGGGGGGTCGGCAAGTCCGGTTACGCTTGGCCTTGTGGTGTTGCTGCTGTGGCGGCTTCTTCTTCAGGAGCAGATCGCAGACTCGCACCATCCCACGAGGAGAAGAAGCCGAATGAGCCCCGCCGCTGCCGCCAACGCTGCCGCCGACCTCCGCCGCCACCGCGGCGGGGGGGCCTGCCACAGCCGCCACCGCCGGGGGGCTCCCTTCTCCCTCAGTAGCCGCCGCCGCCGCCGCCGGAACCGTCGCCTTCTCCATCCCCAGGGAAAGAGGGAGGGCACGGACGGGGAGGGGCGTGGGGGCTACGCTCTACCGCTACTTCGGCCGCACCGGGCCGACACAGCTCTCCGGGCCGCCTCAGCCGCCACCGCCTCGGTCACCTCTACTGCTGCCGCCGCCGCCGCTCCGCCAGCTCTCACCTCGTCTCGCGATACTAAGGGCGGGGAGCCTGACGATGGGAGGGAGGGAACAGGAGGCAGCGTGAGGGAGCAAAGGCGGGAGGGGGGGTGGTGAGGGGTAGAGTGAGACCGAGTTTCGGGAGACCCAGAGAAAAGACTGAAAGAGACGAAGGAAGTGTGCTTAGCGCGGCTTCCGATGGGGGACACGGCGGGGACAAAGAGAGCCCGCGGTTAGTGCCGTAGCGCCCGCGAGCGCCTGGATTTCTTCTCTTTCCTCGCACTTCCCCCACACTCAACCCTTCAGCCCTCCCTTCTTCCTTCCTTGCTTGTGACTAGAACGCAGCCGCAGGCGGAAGTACTGGTGACGCCATCAGTCGTCGCCTGAGCGCTGGCGCGCGGGTGACCAAAAGACGAGAGTGAGATTTCGAGTGTGGGGACCGGGACCCGGGCGGACGGGGTCCCCGCGTGTGGGTAGTGCGGTCGTGTGTGGGACGGGCCGGGAGGGTGGAGCAACTGGCCCCGAGTTCGTGTGGGAAACCTGTGCGGAAGCGCGGTCCAGGCACTGTTAGCCGAAGACAGGGTCCGCCAGATACGGGAGGTGGGGCCTCTTTCTGGACTGTAATTTCTGGACATTTCGTTTTATTCCTGGACATTTTTTTTCTTTGACCGCCAAATCGTGAGTTAGGAATTTGGATTTCGAGAAATGGCGTCGTGTAGGGGAAGAATCTTTGCTTAAGTGAAAGTCTTGGATCGTACACTGAACCTGCGTTTCCTCTTGTGTAATATGAAGGAGTTGGACTAAGTGATGTCTAAGTTTGTTACAGCTTTTAAAGTTTCCAAAGGGGAAAGAAAAAGAGGAGGAAGCAGGACCTGTGCCAGACTTGGCAGATGATTCACTAAATGACCCTTATTAGATCTTCTGCCCTTCACCATTTCAGCTTTTATCTGTGAAGTGGACATAATTAACTAATCATCCTTGTCTCTGCATCTCTTGGAAGGAATATTGTGATGGGATTGAGTTCATTTTTAGGTGTTTGAAAGACTTCTGGGACTTCTGAAATGATGGTGTAGAACCTACCATGGAACTTCAAGTTTGTTGAAGTCGAGCAGGAACAGCATGAAGCCCAGAATCCCCCAAAAGACTAGCAACAGTGGGGACAGCACCCAGGAGAAACAGGGCAGTCCACCTATGGACAGCTCTACCAGTTCCATACCGTTACGAGATAGGGTTGTTGGGGAGAGACAGGCTCTACTCCAGACTTAATATCCATTGAAATTTTACCTCATATGTTATGTTCTGTGTCTGGTTAATTGTCCCATGGAAGTGGGAAACACTCCATGTCAGAACCCAGCCCTATACTGTTTACCTTTTAAATAATCCTACCACAGGTCCCAGGGTGTTTTCTGCAGTCAAGGTTTTTGATTTTCAAGGGGCAGGGCATACTAGGAAATGTAGTTTCTCTAACTGCCTTACCACTAGAATGGCCATGTGTCCCAGTTCATGCCTTTTGTTCTTGAGTAGTTAATAGCACCCTCTTTCACTCTCAAAAGTATGCTTGCTTGGACGATATCCTGTGTAGTCACATTACATATCACCCTCTGTGCTTTGGGTTCAGAGTCCCCATCTAGCCCATGTCTGGATATTAGCCGTTCTTCCCAACTTGACTTCCAGAGGAGCCATTCTTGGTGAAATTTAGTTCTCCTTATGGTTACAAGGCAGTAGAGGTAAGAGAGTACAGCTTGGAAATGAACTTTTCTGATTTAGGAAAGCAGACTCTGTCCTAAAGTAGTGGAGGATTTATTTAACTTAGGTCCTGCTCATTTAAAAAAAGAACTTCAAGTGCTTTAATGGTTTTTAGTATTTTTTCACCTTGCTGAACCAAGCCTCTAAAAACTCAAATTAGTCTCCTGGTAATTTTTTTAATGGAAACAAACAAACAAATACAAATACATCATTAAAAAAATCTTTAAGACCATAGTATTACATTAAATTTGATTGTAAAGAGTTAAATGGGATATGGTAGCATTTAACTTCTCAGGAAGACTTCTTCGAATAAGGCACAATGTTGCTGTTCACACTGCATCTCACCTACAATTTGTTATTATTTGCAAACTCAATATATTGATCAGGTACTTATTATAGGGACTAGAGAGTTAATGTAAAATCAATCTCTTCCTCAAGAAAATTAAGATTGATTTATTTATTTAGTGAGATAAGGCCTACATACAGAAAACAACAAGGAATGGGCCAATTATTTATAAGATACTAATTTCTTTATTCTGTACATCCTGCCCTTGCTGTTCTGAGAATGGGAAGGTTTGGGACAGGTTGGGTAGAGATACCAGCCACTCAAGTTTAGCAAAGAGAAGGAACCCCAGAGGTAATATCAGGTAAGTTAATTATTTGGCATTGCTAGAAGCAAAAGGAGGTAAAAGATAAGTAAAAAGCATGGCTCGGGGAAAAAATGCTGGAGAGCAAGTTGATGAAATTGAATCTGGTATCAGATGCAAGGAATAAATGTACAGCAGAAAGCCAGAAGACAAACCATAGGTCATAAGTTGTGTCACCACAAGAATACAGTAGGAGAAAGGAACAATTTGAGACTGAGGCTAGAGGGTTTAGCACTCTAGGCATGAGGAGGGCTGAATTGCCCTGAGGCTTTCTGTTATTGTGTGTTAGTCACATGGTGAGTATGTGAGGGCCTGAGTTAAAGGGAACTGGTTAGGGAGATTTCCCCTGTGGCTCTCAAAGACCCAGGCTTGCCTTCTCAAGAAAGAGAAGGCTTTCCCAGGGCTTGCCCCAAAGGTATCAATTCTCTTTGGTAGGAGATTCTGTATAAACTCTGTGCCTTTAATCAGGCAAACATGGCCATCGCCCCAGGCATCTGCATACCCCAATCTGTTCACTGTAATTATTGTGTACATTCCTCCCTGGCTCCTCATCTACACTCATTCACTCCATAGTCCATTTGCCTTCTGACTCTGGCTCCACTCCTAATTTATAGTTCTGCTTCTATCCTTTGAACTAGACTTTGATATTTGGTTTCCTCTTTCTGATTTTTGGTTTTCTCACAAAAGACTAAAATAATGGTCATTTTCACTTCAAACTACTTCACTTTCATTATTCTAAAGGGACCCAAGCCTCATTTCTGGTCATGGACCTCAACGAAACCACTGGACCTCTTACAGAGGGATTCACATCAGTGGTTGTTCATGTGTGTTTTCCTCTATTAATTACTCTCTGAACCAGATGAACTACCAGGGCTAGTTAGAATAATGGCAAAGTCCAGATTATCTCCTCCTGTATATTTTCGCTCCTTGTCTCTGGCAGTTGGGATAGGTTGCAAAGGCATTGGGTTCAGAGAAGAGTTATAGGGCCACATGCAAAGGGATCAGTAAAAACAAATTTGGAATGCTTCAGTGGTAAACTTGAAAGCAGAACACCCCCAATTTATGTCTTAGTAACCTTGTAGAGGCCCAGAGAGTAGTGATGGGTGATACATAATGTGAGGACAGCCGCAGAGTCTGTCTTTGCATTGTCTTCCTTGGTATTTAAGATTATCAGTTTAAGTTTTCATTTATTTAACAGATATTTATTGAGTTTCTACTATGTATGTACTAGGCACTGGGTTAGAAGTTGGGGATACATTGGTGAACACAAACAAGCATGGCCTCAGGTCTTACTGAGCTTATAAGCAAACTGGGGAAAAGACATTATACATTTATTAAAAATTATTTAATGGAAATTATATCTAAATATAACACAATAATATAGCCATGCCATATAACTAAATGTAAATATAATAGTATAAGTATAATTAATGGAAAATTAAACTTTGTTAAATATAATGAAGAAGTACATGGTGCTATGACATAGTATAATTCTGTGAGTTGCTTTCCTTGGAAATTATGTTTGAGCTTAGGTCTTAAGGAAGAGGCGGAGTTATCTAGGTAAAGAAGGGATGAAGTATAGCTATGCTAAGACCCTGTCACTAAAGGAATCTTGATGGCTTCAAGGAGTTGAAAGGCTATTTTTGCCATTGTGTCAGAGAACTATGAGAAGCATGCTGCAGGATGAATCTAAGAAGCAGGTAAAGGCCAATTATAGAGGACCATTGTAAAGATGTCTGTCTTTATCTCAAGAACAGTGGGATATCATTGAAGTGTATTAAACTGGAGAATATTGTGATTTGTTTTTTGGAAAGATCATCTTGGTTGCTTATGTGGAAGAGGCCAAAACCAGGCAGGGAGACCAGTCAGTCAGAGGGCTGATTGTGGTAGATACAGGCAAGATATAATGCTGGCTTAGACTGTGGTATTAGTGGTGGAAGAAACTAGAAGTGGTTTGATTCAAGATATATTTTGAAATAAAAATAAATAGGACTTGCTGATGAATTGGAAATGAAGGATGATACTTTCCCCAAATCTCTGACACCCCCTACCTCCATGATCACTTTTAGAAGATGATCTCATCTTATATTTTACTAAGAAAAAAGAAGCTGTTAGACAAGAGCTCACTCATTTTCCTGCCAAAAAAAATATGCATTTGAGAGTGGTTAAGGGTGAGTAGTATCTTCGGGGGAAAGCCAGATTTAAGTTAAAGCAAAGGAGTAGTTCACGAGCAGAGAAGTTTCTAAGGATATATGGACATTTTCTAATAAGGCCTGGATGTTGTAAAGAGTTTACTATAAAGGCTCGGAAGGCAAGGGTAGGATAGGAACTGATCTGAAGAAAGGAAATGAGGAACATTACAGTGATGATGATGAAGTAGAGGATGGATGGCCATATAATTTGTCATACAGTGAAAGTATGGGTAAAAGTCATGGTGAATTTCTTTGAAGGAGAAGACAGTGGAAGGTGGCTAGAGAATTTGACCAGGGTAATCCTAGAAATAATTAGCATCCCACATGTTGAAAGGTCTAGGTCTAGAAATCACTGAATGTAGAAACTGAAGACTCACATGGTACAGTTTGGTTATGAATCTTGGTGATGGTGGATATGGAAACCACAGAAGGCGTGCATAAAACAATGTTCATAGCTTCTTTTGGTTGTTTTGGATCTCTTCCAGGAATTGACTTGTGGCAAAGGTAATGGTGGTACTAGGTGATGAAGGAAAGTAGTGGGAATGAAATCCATGTTGGCTGTAGAATGCGGTATGTAAAAATTGCTATAGGCCAACTTCTCTGTGGTAAGATCCATGACTGTGATGGTTAGGATCATGTGTCAACGTGGCCAGGTGATAGCACCCAGCTGCCTGGTCAAGCAAAAACTGGCCTAACAATTGCTGCAAGGACATTTGTGGCTGGTTAATAAACCAACAGGCTGGTTTATTAAATCATCAGTCAATTGACTGCAGCTCTGACTGATGACTCACCAAAGGGCGTGTCTTCCACAATGAAAGAATGCAAGTGGCTGGATTTAATCCAATTAATCAGTTGAAGACTTATAAGCAAAACAGATAGAGGACCTTCACTTCTTTGGCTGACCAGCAAAGCGTTTCCTGAGGAGTTCGTAGAAGTTGTCAGTTGTTTCCTGAGGAGTTCATCGAACACATTCATCGAATTTCCTAAGGAGTTCATCGAAGTAGCCGATTTGTTTCCTGAGGAGTTCATTGGACATCTTCCTTGGAGTTGACAGTTTGCTGACTGCTGTACAGAATTCGGACTTGTGCATACCCACAGTTGCGTGAGTCACTTTTATAAATCTTATATTCGTAGACACCTCTCACTGATTCTGTTTCCTTAGAGAACCCTAACTAATACAACTTGGTACCGGGAGCAGTTCTTGAGAAACAAAATCTTAAAATGGGCTTTTACGATTTGTTTTCTACTCTAATTAGATTCAAAGGCACTAATGACTCTATTTCCAATAATCAGGAGGGAACTGACACTCCATGGCATGAGTTGGCAAAGGAGATACGCAAAATAGCACTGTTTGATTCTCCTAATCATATTCTTGTACGAGGCAAGGATCTGGGCAGCACTGTTTTCAACACCTTCACAGAGTTTTGCAGAATTAAGCAGTCTAATGATGTTGGCTGGCTGCTCTTCGATACTTTGGATAAAGTTGTAAGAGAAAGGGACAAGCTAAAGGCTTCAGATTCAAAACTTAAATGCCGTATGACAGATGTAAAGGTTTCTATCTGTGCCCTGAAAGAAAATCTTATTTCCTGTGCCCGCAGACTTGAAGTTGCCAAAAACCAGACGCAGAATCTCATTGTGCCCATAGCAGATTTACAACATAAACTAAAATCTCAACCTCTCAGGGTGTCTGCTGTTAAAGTAAAGGCATTGATTGGAAAAGAATGGGATCCAGAAACTTGGGATGGGGACATATGGACTGATAATAATGGCAGTGAGGACATTGGAACCCTGGAGTCTACTGAGTCATTATTAGCTTTACCTGTAGAGGGCTGTCCTGAGGAAACAGTTCCCCACCTCCAGTCTGCCCTAAGGAGCCTTCCATCCAACCCCCGCCTAAAGAGATTAATCCTTCAGTGCCTGCTAATCCTGTAATCACCTCCCCTGAGGAAACAGCCCTTACTCCTCTGTCTGGAGAGATTAATCCTGTTTTAAGAGATGTAAATACAACAGAATTTCCTGAGGTAAATGGCTTTAGAGATAATGCTAACCCTTTTCATGACCCACCCCCAGCACCAGTCTTTGCTTCAAGACCTATAACTAGACTAAATTCCCAACAGGCCCCAAAGGGTGAGATACAAAGTGTGACCCATGAAGAGGTATGCTATACTCGAAAGAAACTGTATGAGTTTTCCAACTTATACAGGCAGACACCAGGAGAATATGTGTGGGAATGGATTTTCAGGGTGTGGGATAATGGTGGAAGGAATATAAGGTTGGATCAGGCTGCATTTACTGATATGGGTCCACTAAGCAGAGATTCTGCATTCAATGTTGTAGCTCGAGGGGTTAGAAAGGGTGTTACCAGTTTGTTTGGGTGGTTGGCTGAAACATGGGTCAAAAGGTGGCCGGCAGTATCACATCTTGAAATGCCAGAACTGCCCTGGTACAGTGTGGAGGAGGAGATTCAAAGCCTTAGAGAGATTGGAATGTTAGAGTGGATCTATCATGGAAGACATGTTCACACACCCCTGGAATGTCCAGAGGACACACTGTTTACCAGGACTGTAAGGAATAAATTTGTGAGACTAGCTCCATCATCCCTGAAGAGCTCTGTAGTCACCCTTCTCTGTAGGTCAGATATTACTGTAGGAACTGCTGTCACTGAGCTGGGATCCTTAAACACAATGGGGATAATCAGGTCCTGAGTCGGCAGAAGCCAAGTGGCTGCAGTTAATCGCCAAGGTTAAGGTGGGCATGGCTACCATAATGGAAAACAGGCTCAAGGCAGCAATCAAAATAATATAACTTCCAGAGACTTATGGCATTGGCTAGTGGATCATGGAGTACCAAGTAGTAAAATAGATGGGCAATCGACTAAATTCTTGTTTGAGCTATGTAGGCAGAAGAATTCTAGGTCACATGAACAAAACTCTCCCTTGAATCACAAAAAGAGGAGTCACAGCCCCTTAATCAATTCCCAGTCTTGAGACAGTTTACAGATCCAGAGCCCCTTGAATGAAGGGAAGGCCAGGTACCCTTGGGGAAGGACCGTTACCCTGCCAAAAATTTATACTGTTAATCTTCCTCCCAGCCTTCCCCAGGGGGAACTTTTACCAGGGTAACTGTGCATTGGGGAAAAGAAAATGATCAGATATTTCATGGATTATTAGACACTGGTTCAGAAGTGACATTAATTCCCGGAGATCCAAAACGTCACTCTGGTCCACCAGTCAGAGTTGGGGCTTATGGAGGTCAGGTGATTGATGGAGTTTTAGCTCAGGTCTGTCTCACAGTGGGTCCAGTGGGTTCCCAGACCCATTCTGTGGTTATTTTCCCAGTGCCAGAATGCATAATTGGAGTAGACATACTCAGCAACTGGCAGAATCCTCACATTGGTTCCCTGAATCGTGGAGTCAGGGCTATTATGGTGGGAAAGGCCAAGTGGAAGCCACTAGAACTGCCCCTGCCTAGCAAAATAGTGAACCAGAAGCAATACCAGATTCCTGGAAGGATTGCAGAGATTAATGCCACTCTTAAGGACTTGAAGGATGCAGAGGTGGTGATTCCCACCACATCCCCATTAAACTCTCCTATTTGGCCTGTGCAGAAAACAGATGGGTCTTGGAGGATGACAGTGGATTATTGTAAGCTTAACCAGGTGGTGACTCCATTTGCAGGTGCTGTTCCAAATGTGGTATCATTGCTTGAGCAAATCAGCCCATCCCTTGGTACCTGGTATGCAGCTGTTGACCTGGCAAATGCTTTTTTCTCAATTGCTGTCAGTAAGGACCACCAGGAACAGTTTGCATTCAGCTGGCAAGGCCAACAGTATACATTCACTGTGCTACCTCAGAGTTATATCAACTCTCCAGCCATATGTCATAATATTGTCCACAGGGATCTTGATTGTTTCTCCCTCCCACAAAACATCACACTGGTCCATTATATTGATGATATCATGTTGACTGGACCTATGAGCAAGAAGTAGCAACTACTCTAGATTTGTTGGTAAGGCATTTGCGTGGCAGAGGATAGGAGATAAATCCAACAAAAATACAGGGGCCTTCCACCTCAGTAAAATTTCTAGGTGTCCAGTGGTGTGAGGCCTGTTGAGATATTCCTTCTAAGGTGAAGGATAAACTGTTGCATTTGGCCCCTCGTACGACCAAAAAAGAAGCACAATGCTTAGTTGGCCTCTTTGGATTTTGGAGACAACACATTCCTCATTTAGGTGTGCTACTCTGGCCCATTTACCAAGTGACCAGAAAAGCTTCTAGTTTTGAGTGGGGACCAGAAAAAGATGAGGGTCTGCAATAGGTCCAGGCTGCTGTGCAAGCTGCTCTGCCACTTGGACCATATGATCCAGCTGACCCAATGGTGCTGGAAGTGTCAGTGGCAAACAGAGATGCTGTTTGGATCCTTTGGCAGGTTCCTATAGGAGAATCACAATGCAGGCCCTTAGAATTTTGGAGTAAAGCTTTAACATCCTCTGAAGGTAACTACTCTCCATCTGAGAAATAGCTGTTGGCCTCCTACTGGGCTTTAGTAGAGACAGAACACTTAACGATGGGCCACCAAGTTACCATGAGACCTGAGTTACCTATCATGAGCTGGGTGTTGTCTGACCCACCAAGCCATAAAGTTGGGCATGCAGAGCAGCACTCCATCATAAAATGGAAATGGTGTATATGAGACAGAGATCAAGCAGGTCCTAAAGGTATAAGTAAGTTACATTGAGGAAGTTACCCAAATGCTCATGGCCCCTACTCCTTCCAGCTTACCTTCTCTTTCCCAGCCCACAGCTATGGCATCTTGGGGAGTTCCTTACAATCATTTGACTGAGGAAGAGAAAACTCAGGCCTGGTTTACAGATGGTTCTGCACAGTATGCAGGCACCACCCGAAAGTGGACAGCTGCAGCACTGTAGCCCCTTTCTGGGATATCCCTGAAGGACAGTGGTGAGGGGAAATCCTTCCAGTGGGCAGAACTTCAAGCAGTGCACCTGGTTGTTCACTTTGCTTGGAAGAGAACTGGCCAGAGGTGCATTTGTATACTGATTCCTGGCCTGTTGCTAATGGTTTGGGTGGATGGTCAGGGACTTGGAAGGAACATGATTGGAAGACTGGTGACAAAGAAGTCTGGGAAAAGGGTATGTGGATAGACCTTTCTGAGTTGGCAAACAATATGAAGATATTTGTGTCCCATGTGAATGCTCACCAGAGGGTGACTTCAGCATAAAAGGATTTTAATAACCAAGTGGATAAAATGACCCCTTTGGTGGATACCAATCAGCCTCTTTCCCCAGCAACTCCTGTCATTGCCCAATGGGCTCATGAACAAAGTAGTCATGGTGGTAGGGTTGGAGGTTATGCAGGGGCTCAACATGGACTTCCACTCACCAAGGCTGACCTGGCCACAGCCACTGCTGACTGTCTAATCTGCCAACAGCAGAGACCCACAGTCAGTCCCTGATATGGTGCCATTCCCTGAGGTGATCAACCTGCTGTCTGGTGGCAGGATGAGTACATTGGACCATTTCCGTCATGGTAGGGGCAGTGATTTGTTCCTACTGGAATAGACACATACTCCAGATATGGGTTTGTTTTCACTGCATGACATGCTTCTGCCAAAGCTACCATCTGACAACTTACAGAATGTCTTATCCACCGTCATGGTATTCCACACAGGATTGCTTCAGACCAAGGAACCCACTTCACAGCAAATGAAGTGAGGGAATGGGCACATGTTCATGGGGTTCACTGCTCTTACCATGTTCCCCATCATCCAGAGGCAGCTGGGTTGATAGAATGATGGAATGGCCTGTTGAAGACTCATTTACGGTGCGAACTAGGTTGCAGTACCTTTCAGGGTTGGGGCAGTGTCATCCAGTAGGCTGTGTATGCTCTGAATCAGCGTCCACTCTATGGTGCTGTATCTCCCATAGCCAGGATTCATGGGTCCAGGAATCAAGGGGTGGAAACAGGAGTGGCACCACTCACTATCACTCCTAGTGATCCACTAGGTAAATTTTTCCTTCCTGTCCCTGCAAGCTTAAGCTCTGCTGGTCTACAGGTCTTGATTCCAAAAGGAGGAGTGCTTCCACCAGGAAACACAACAATAATCCCATTAAATTGGAAGTTAAGACTGCCACCTGGCCACTTTGGTCTTCTTATGCCTCTGAATCAACAGGCAAGGAAGGGGCTTACTGCACTGGCTGGGGTGATTGATCCTGACTATCAAGAGGAAATAGCACTGCAACTGCACAATGGAAGTGAAAAAGAGTTTTCCTGGAATACAGGAGATCCCCTAGGGTGTCTCTTAGTACTACCATGCCCTGTGATTAAAGTCAATGGAAAACTGCAACAGCCCAATCCAGGCAGGACTACCAATGGCCAAGAAACTTCAGGAATGAAGGTTTGGGTCAGCCCACCAGGCAAAGAACCATGGCCAGCTGAAGTGCTTGCTGAGGGTAAAGGGTACATGGAATGGGTAGTGGAAGAAGGTAGTGATAAATATGACTTATGGCCACGTGACCAGTTACAGAAATGAGGACTATGATGGCATGAATATTTCCTCGTTTTGTTATTATTATGTTTGTATTTGTCTGTAAAGCAAATATCTTTGCTTTCTTCTCTTTCTTATCCCCTTATCATATGACATAACCCATAGTGTTCATTTTGCTGTATTTAAGCTAAAGGAAATCAATTTTTAAAGCTAATGTAGAGAGAGCTGAAAGAAGCTAAGACAGAAGCCCAGAGACATTTTGGAGAAAGCAACTGAAACCAGAAGCTAAACCTGGGAGAGAAGGATCAACAGAGCCAGCCATGTGCCTTCCCATGTGACAGAGAAACCCCAGATGTCATCGACCTTTCTTCAGAGAAGAAATAATTCATGTGCTCAAAAGTATATGGACAGACATCCAGGCAAGATGGCAGAGTGGTGAGGTGCAGAATTTCATCTCTCCCCTAGACTGGCTGCCAATTACCCAAGAACTATATGAAACAGTGTTTTCGGGGTCTCCAGTAACCAGTCACACATTGGGCACAAGTTTGGAATTGTAGGAAAAGCTGAGATCGCAGCGAACATTGTTAAGTTCCCCAGACCAGGGATCTGGTGCCCCTCTCCACCCAGACCTCACAGACTGTCTTGCTGCTGGCTCCCTGAAAGGGGGAAAGAAAACTCAAAAAACAGCAATCTGCTGAGGGCGACAAGGGGGGCTCAACCCAGGCTCAACTGCAGAATTAATTAACAAATTAATTAACTAATTTTGGGAGCTGGGGTGCTAAAGAAGGGCTGGGCTCCGAGAAGTGGGGGCATGTAAAAGCGGGCACCCATTCCCAGACTCCAAAAAAGCCATTTTTTTTTCCCCTGCATTTTGTCCCTTCTGGCTTCTCACTGATCCCTTAACTTTTTGCATTTCAGTAGCCCCCAGCAGAGATGGAATTGGAGAGTAATTATCAGACAATAGCCCAAAGCATATCTTTAAATGCTCTATTCTGACACTGACAAAACTTCCAGGGTGGGGAAAGACTTTTAAAAAGGACTCTTTTTTTTTTTCTTTTTTCTTTTTCTTGTTTTTCTATTCTATTTTTTTTTAATCTAAAAGTAATATGTGGGGTTATTTTCTATCGGAAAGCCCAGGTTGAGGGACTAGGCTGGACTTGCGGGGAGACAAAGTACCCACAGCGTCTTTGAGTTCCGTATTCACTACTGAAGGTCTCCACCCCCGTCTTTAATTGGCAACTCAGGATGACCAAGGAATCTACCTGGAGAGGCCCCAAAGAGGAGAGGGGAGAAGGGAATAGTGCCCCTGAGAGACAACTGGAGTTCTGAGGATTGGGAGAGTGGAGGGAGGTCCAGCTCAACTGGCAGTCTTCCTTTTGGGAACTCAGACCCCAGGGGCTGGAATTCAGATTCCAGCTTCAGTCAGCCATGCCCCCGACAGGATCAGAGTCACCAGGAGAACTAAAGTCTCCATACCTCCTTACACTGGTGGGGGAGCTGCGGGCTGCCAAGCGCCACCTGCTGGACGGGAGAGAAAAAGCACCAATTCTAAAGGCCTCATAGGAGGGTCTTATTCTCAGGAAAACTCCATACCCTCCCAGTGAGACCTGGGCCTCACTAGACTGGGAAAATCTGACTAGGGTCGACCATATCTGAGGAGACCCACTCACAAAAAGGTTACATAGAGGCAGAGCAAGAAACAGAAAAAACAAGAGGGGAAAAATTCTGATCAACTAAGTAGAACCTAAGTTAGAGGTCTAGAATAAGTTGAACTAAATAACAGAGGCCAGAGAACAAAGCCAACCAACAAGAAAACCACTAGGTAAAAGATAGAAAACAAGCTCCAAAATAAACTAATCAAGAAAATCAGATACCTAGACAACTTAATATAACAAGCCATACTAGGAAACATGAAAATATGGACCAGCCAAAGGAACAAACTAATAGCTCAGCTGAGATACAGGAGTTGAGGCAACTAATGCTAAATAAATTCAATGAAATGAAGGAAAATATAGCAAAAGAGCTGAAGGATATAAAGAAAACACCGGATGACCATAAAGAAGAATTCATAAACTTAAAAAAAGAAATGGCAGAGCTCATGGGAATGAAGGCCACAATGGAGGAGATGAAATACACAATGGAGGGACATAACAGTAGATTTGAACAGGCAGAAGAAAGGATCAGTGAACTGGAAGACAGGTCATTCAAATTCATACACACAAAAGAACAGATGGTGAAAAAAATGGAAAAATACGAGCAGGGTCTTAGGAAGCTGAGTGACAACATGAAACGCACAAATATATGTGTTATGGGTATTCCAGAAGGAGAAGAGAGGGGAAAAGGGGCAGAAAGAGTAACAGAAGACATATTCACTGAAAATTTCCCAACTCTTATGAAAGACAGAAAATTAGAGATTCAAGAAGTACAACGTACCCCAAATGGAATAGATCCCAATAGACCTACTCCAAGACACTTACTGGTCAGATTGTCCAATGTCAAAGACAAAGAGAGGATTCTGAAAGCAGCAAGAGAAAAGCGATCCATCACATACAAGGGAAGGTTGATAAGACTATGTACAGATTTATCTGCGGAAACCATGGAGGCAAGAAGACAGTGGCATGATATATTTAAGATACTGAAACAGAAAAACTGCCAACCAAGAATTCTATATCCAGCAAAACTTTCCTTCAAAAATGAGGGAGAGATTAAAACATTTTCAGAGAAACAGACACTGAGAGAGTTGGTGAATAAGAGACCAGCACTACAAGAAATACTAAAGGGAGTGCTACAGGCTGATAGGAAAAGACAGGAGAGAGAGAGTTGGAGGAGTGCAGAAATGAAGATTATCAGGAAAGGTAAAAGGAGAGGAAAGAATAAGATATGACATATAAATTCCAAAAAACGTAATGGTAGTAGAAAGTACTGCCCTTACAGTAATAACACTAATTGTAAATGGATTAAACTCCCCAATAAAAAGACACAGACTGGCAGAATGGATTAAAAAACAGGACCCATCTATATGCTGTCTACAAGAAACTCACTTTAGACACAAGGACAAAAATAGACTGAAAGTGAAAGGTTGGAAAAAGGTATTTCATGCAAACAACAACCAGAAAAAAGTGGGAGTAGCTGTATTAATATCAGACAAGTTAGACTTCAGAAGTGAAACAAAAGAGACAAAGAAGGACACTATATATTAAGAAAACGGTAAATTTATCAAGAAAACATAACAATCATAAATATTTATGCACCAAGCAAGAATGCCCCAAAATTCATGAGGCAAACACTGCGATCACTGAAAGGAGAAATAGATACCTCTACAATAATAGTTGGAGACTTCAATACACCACTCTCATCAATGGATAGAACATCTAGACAGAGAATCAGTAAAGAAACAGAGATGTTGAATTGTATGATAAATGAACTAGACTTGACAGACTTTTATAGAACACTATATCCAACAACAGCAGGATACACTTTTTTCTCAAGTGCTCATGGAACATTCTCTAGGATAGACCACATGTTGGGTCACAAAGCAAGTCTCAACAAATTTAAAAATATTGATATTATACAAAACACTTTCTCAGCCCACAATGGAATGAAGTTGGAAATAAATAAAAGGCAGAAGGTCATAAAATTCACAAACATATGGAGGCTAAACAACACCCTCTTAGAAAACCAGTGAGTAAAGGAAGAAATAACAAGAGAAATTAGTAAATACCTCAAGGCAAATGACAATGAAAACACAACTTATCAAAACTTATGGGATGCAGCAAAGGCGGTGCTGAGAGGGAAATTTATTGCCCTAAATGCCTATATTAAAAGAGAAGAGAGAGCAAAAATTGAAGAGTTAACTGTTCACCTGGAGGAATTAGAGAAAGAACAGCAAACTAACCCCAAAGCAAGCAGAAGGGAAGAAATAACAAAGATTAGAGTAGAAATAAATGCAGTTGAGAACAGGAAAACAATAGAGAGACTCAACAAAACCAGAAGTTGGTTCTTTGAGAAAATCAATAAAATCGATGGACCGCTGGCTAGGCTAACAAAAAAACAGAGAGAGCAGATGCAAATAAACGCAATCAGAAATGGGAAAGGAAATATAACTACCAACCGTGCAGAAATTAAGGAGATAATGAGAAGATATTATGAGCAACTATATGCTAATAAACTAGACAACTTAGATGAAATGGACAACTTCCTAGAAAAGCATAAACAACCAACATTAACTCAAGAAGAAATAGATGACCTCAACAAACCAATCACAAGTAAAGAGATTGAGTCAGTCATCAGAAAGCTCCCAAAAAGGAAAAGCCCAGGACCAGATGGTTTCACATGTGAATTCTACCAAGCATTCAAGAATGAATTAGTACCAATCCTGCTCAAACTCTTAAAAAAAATTGAAGAAGAGGGAAAGCTACCTAACTCTTTCTATGAAGCCAACATCACCCTAATACCAAAACCAGTCAAAGATACTACAAAAAAAGAAAATTATAGACCAATTTCTTTAATGAATATAGATGCAAAAATCCTCAATAAAATACTCGCAAATTGAATCCAGCAGCACATTAAAACAATTATACACCACGACCAGGTGGGATTTATTCCAGGTATGCAAGGCTGGTTCAACACAAGAAAATCAATGTAATACACCACATCAATAAATCAAAGCAGAAGAACCACATGATCATCTCGATTGATGCAGAAAAGGCATTTGACAAAATTCAACATCCTTTCCTGATGAAAACACTTCAAAGGATAGGAATAGAAGGGAACTTTTTCAATATGATAAAGGCAATATATGAAAAACCCACAGCTAACATCACACTCAATGGGGAGAGACTGAAAGCTTTTCCTCTAAGATCAGGAACAAAACAGGGATGCCCACTATCACCATTGTTATTCAACATTGTGCTGGAAGTTCTAGCTAGGGCAATTAGGCAAGAAAAAGAAATAAAAGGCATCCAAATTGGAGAGGAAGAAGTAAAACTTTCACTATTTGCAGATGACATGATTCTGTATATAGGAAATCCGGAAAAATCTACAGCAAAGCTACTAGAACTAGTCAATGAATACAGCAAAGTAGCAGGCTACAAGATCAACATGCAAAAATCTGTAGTGTTCCTATACACAAGTAATGTGCAACAAGAGGAAGAAATCAAGAAAAAAAATCCCATTTACAATAGCAACCAAAAGAATCAAGTATTTAGTAATAAACTTAACCAAGGACACAAAAGACCTTTACATAGAAAACTATAAGAAACTGCTAAAAGAAATTGAACAAGACCTAAAAAAATGGAAGAACATGCCATGTTCATGGATTGGAAGACTAAATATAGTTAAGATGGCAATTTTACCTAAACTGATTTACAGATTCAATGCAATACCAATTCAAATCCCAACAACTTACTTTACAGAAATAGAAAAACCAATAACTAAATTTATTTGGAAGGATAAGGTGCCCCGAATAGCCAAAAATATCTTGAAAAGAGGAATGAAGTGGGAGGTCTCACACTACCTGACTATGAAGCATATTACAAAGCTACAGTGCTCAAAAGCTAATGTCAATCTAGTGCTTGCACCCTATTCTGGAGAGATTTAGTGCATTTCCAGTTGTATGCTGCACCATGGAGTATTGTTAGGCAAAATATATGTCTGTTATTGTTATTTACTTAGAGATAAAGTATGGTTGTAGGTGATGTTTATAACTGCCAAGTTGACAAGGGGTGGACTGTGATGGTTAGATTCACATGTCAACTTGGCCAGGAGATAGTACCCAGCTGTCTGGTCAAGTAAACACTGGCCTAACAATTGCTGTGAGGACATTTGTGGCTGGTTAGTAAACCAACAGACTAGTTTATTAAATCATCAGTCAATTGACTCCAGCTGTGACTGATGACCCACCGAAGGACATGTCTTCCACAATGAAAGAATGCAATTGGCTGGATTTAATCCAATTAATTAGTTGAAGACTTATAAGCAAGACAGATAGAGGACCTTCACTTCTTCTTCAGCTGTCCAGCAAAGCATTTCCTGAGGAGTTCATCAAAGTTGCTGGTTCGTTTCCTGAGGAGTTCATTGGACATCTTCCTTGGAGTTGACAGTTTGCTGACTGTTCTACAGAATTTGGACTCATGCGTACCCACAGTTGCGTGTGACACTTTTATAAATATTATAGTCATAGACACCTCTCATTGATTCTGTTTCCCTAGAGAACCTTAACTAATACAATGACCTAGTCGTATTGTTTGTTTGATACGTAGTCATGATTGTTTTCTTTCTGAATTTGGTTAATGTATTCTTTTTAACCATCATCTGAGGATAGTGGCTAAGAAAGGGGTGAATTTAGCTATGAAAGAATATGAGGGATGCATTCTATTAACACAAGACTAATTGTAATACATGGTCTCACTTTAAGTTGTCAGATAGCTTATGGAGATGGAATATCTCCCTAATCAGCAAGTCAGCAGAGTCTGAAGTAGAATATCATCTAATGTAAAGGATACTTTGTGCCCCATCTTGGTGAAAGCACTAAGAATTATGTTAAATCTTTATGAAGAGGGAAGGGCTATGATGAACCATGGTAACAGTTTCTCAGTGGGCTCTGAGGTGTCAGGAAAGATTGTAATCTCTCCTTGGTTATCCTGAGCCTGCTCTGGTTCTAGATGCAAATCTTGTAAGCTTTAGTGTTCTAGTTTGCTAATGCTGCCAGAATGCAAAATACCAGAGATGGATTGGCTTTTATAAAAGGGGGGTTATTTGGTTACACAGTTACAGTCTTAAGGCCATAAAGTGTCCAAGGTAACACATCAGCAATCAGGTAACTTCACTGGAGGATGGCCAATGGTGTCCAGAAAACCTCTGATAGCTCGGAAGACACATGGTTGCCATCTGCTCCAAAGTTCTGGTTTCGAAATGGCTTTCTCCCAGGACGTTCCTCTCTAGGCTACAGTTCCTCAAAAATGTCACTCTTAGTTGCACTTGGGATATCTGTCCTCTGTCAGCTTCTCCCAAGCACGAGTCTGCTTTCAACAGCCATCTTAAAAGTGTATCTCATCTGCAACTCCTGTGCTTTCTTCAGAGTGTCCCTCTTGGCTGTAGCAGCTTGCTCCTTCTGTCTGATCTTATATAGTGCCCCAGTAATTTAATTGAAACCCACCCAATGGGCAGGCCAACACCTCCATGGTAATTATCCAATCAGAGTCATCACCCACAGTGGGGTGGGTGCATCTCCATGGAAACACTCAAAAAATTGCAATCTAATTAACACTGATAGGTCTACCCACACAAGATTACATCAAAGATAATGGTGTTTGGGGGGACATAATACATTCAAACTGACACACCCACCCTGAATGGGTGGGGTAACACCTCCATGGAAATTATCCGAAGTCTTGCCCACAGTTGATTGAGTCACATCTCCATGGAAACATTCAATCAATAGGTTCCAACCTAATCAACACTAATACATCTGCCCCCAAGATTGCATCAAAGATAATGACATTTGGGGGGACAAAATACATCCAGACTGGCACAGTGTCCTAATAGGAGCTTAATACATGTGACTGGTCTTCACTTTGAGTGAAGCAACACCTTGATTCTTCAGGGCTACTTCTGGTAATACTGGAGCTCCCTCAGATACTGTGTGACCTGAGTGTCTGCTATTATTGCCCCTTGATAAAGTCTTTTGCTTCTAGCTGTGGTTGTAGAACCATGCCAGTTTTAGGGACAAAGGCTATCTTGGGCATGAATAACCTTGCCCATTAATGAATTCACAGATTCCTTTTGCCTGGTACATACCTGGTGTAAACGTGATATAGAGTTTGACTACCCAGGAGAATATGATACCCTGTACCTGACTTATGCTTAGCTCTCTTGTCATTTGTGCTGCTCCTTGCTAAGAACATCAAACTTCCTGTAGGGATGGTTCTAAAGCCTCTTAAATTAGTATATCCAGACCTTAAAGACAGTGTTTACAGTGAGCATGTACAGACTCACTATATAATTAATTATTGCCACAGACAGCTTTCTCAAGATATATGTGCACAGTTAAGAATTCATCTTGACCATCCATGGAGATGGTGAAGGCCTTTCTATGATTAGGGAAAGAAATTGATGGCATGGTATGATTGAGATTTAGATGATGAAGCTCTTCTACTCTTAAAAGGTCATTACCATTTGTGGGCTATTGATACCTTACGTGGTTCCTCTAACAAGGTTAAAAGTATATCATTCATGGTACTGTCAGGACAATATAGCCACTATAAAAATTATGGGAAAAGAGATTTATTAAATGTCAAGGAATCTGTGGAAATGAAGGTTTGGAAGAAGGGAGTCAGAGGATCAGAGAAATAGTCACCAACCAGTACTCTCTAAATACCTGTGTGATGGACAAGTTGAAGCTTTCAGGGAAAAGCAGGAAGCCAAATACTTTGGGCTGCTGAAGTGAAACAGGAAAGGGGGAACTCACAGAGAGGTCTGTGGAAACTGCTGTCTCTGGGAAGCTATTGCCTTCATGGAGCCACTGCCTCTGTGGTTTCACAGTTAAGCACCTGGTGGAGGGTCTGGGGCCACTGTTGATGTGCTGGCCCAGCAGCTGGGAAGATTAACCAAATGTGAAGGAGGAGTAGAACAAGCTAGGATATGCCAACACTCTGTGTTCTGGTTTGAATGTATTATGTCTCAAAATAGTTGTTTCAGACAGTTTATGCCTTTTTAATAGTTGTTTTGAGGTTGGGGGGAAAACTGAGTCCTGGAACTCCTTACTTTGCCACCTTCACCAGAAGTCTCCAATTAAGTCCCAACTTCATTTTCTTACACTGGCTTTTTCCACAAGGCTGGAACCACAGCTACCAACAGTTCCCAGCTCATATCACCCCAGCCTGGTCAGAGAGAAAAAACTTGCCTATAATTTTTAATTTAGAAAAGTCTTAAGCAAAGCCTCTGATTGGCCAGATTGAGTTCTGTGCCCAATCTAATAGAGTATGTTACTGGCAGACTCCATTAGAATGCACATTTGGAAACAAGGGTGGGAATGGGAGAGGAATAGTTTCCCCCAAAGGAAAGCCTTCATCTTCCAAAATGAGAGGAGTGTAGGACAGACAAAACATGGATGGGCAACTCTGAAACTGAGGTTTAAAGCTAGGTAAGTTATAATTATCCAGTCAGAATAGAAATAAGATAGGACAAAGGCTAAAAATCTAAACTAATATGAATCAAACATTAAAAACTTCACTTATCCTCTTATACACATTTATTCTGTAATTCATAAGTGTCACTAGTCATAGGAGATGCTTGACATTTGCTTGGCTATGTATTGGTAACTAGTAGAATGAGATGAAATATAGCAAACAAAAGTGTTTGTCAATTAGGGTCTGTGCTGGTTTGAATGTATTGTGTCCCCTAGAAAAAGCTATATTCTTTGATGCAATCTTGTGGAGCACACATATTAGTGGGGATTAAGTTAGAACGTTTGGATTAGGTTGTTTGCATGGAAATGTGCCCCACCCAACTGTAGGTGATAACTCTGATGAGATAATTTCCATGGAGGCATGGCCCCACCCATTCAGGGTGGGCCTTGATCAGTGGAGCCACATAAATGAGCTGACAGGCAGAGGGAACTCAGTGCAGCTGTGTGACGTTTTAAAGAGGAGCTACAGCCAAGAGGGACACTTTGAAGAAAACACAGGAGCTGCAGATGAGAGACATTTTGAAGACAGTTGTTGAAAGCAGACTCTTGCTCCGGAGAAGCTGAGAGAGGACAAATACCCCAAGTGCAACTAAGAGTGTCATTTTTGAGGAACTGCAGCCTAGAGAGGAACGTCCTGGGAGAAAGCCATTTTGAAAACAGAACTTTGGTGCAGACGCCAGCCACGTGCCTTCCCAGCTAACAGAGGTTTTCCGGACACCATTGGCCATCCTCCGGTGAAAGTACCCGATTGCTGATGTGTTACCTTGGACACTTTATGGCCTTAAGACTGTAACTGTGTAACCAAATAAACCCCTTTTATAAAAGTCAATCCATCTCTGGTGTTTTACATTCCAGCAGCATTAGTAAACTAGAACACTCTGTCTTGACTGGTCACCATGGTTGACCACAATGCCCTTCTGCGAGTAATGACTTTAGCTTTACTTTTTTTAAAATTCAGTTTTATTGAGATATATTCACATAAACTACAATCATCCACAGTGTACAATCAGTTGTTCACAGTACCATCCTATAGTTGTGCATTCATCACCAAAATCAATTCCTGAACATTTTCACTGCTCCAAGAAAAAAAAAAAAGCAAGAATAAAAACACAAGTAAAGAAAAACACCCAAAACATGCCATCTTCCTTATCCCCCTATTATTCATTTAATTTTTTTTCCCATTTTTCTACTCATCTTTCCATACACTGGGTTAAGGGAGTGTGAGCCACAAGGTTATCACAACTGCACAGTCACACCATGCAAGCTATGTAGTTATACAATTGTCTTCAAAAATCAAAGCTCCTTGGTTGCAGTTCAACAGTATCAGATATATCCTAGCTATTGTAGCTTTATTTTTTGCCTTCCAAATCTCACATAGATCCTCTTCTGGCAAACCATAATCTAGTACATAGAGGGAAGGGAATTTGGGGAAAGGTTATTTTCAGCCTTAGATAAATTCATATAACACTATTCAGTACAGACATTTAAAACCAAGGCTCTCAAAGATATGTTTACTTGGATTTCCCAAGAGCTGAAGCTGATATAGTAGTCACTAGTGCAAAAACAAAAACCAAACAGACATTCACGTGAGACTAGATTTTTGACATGTCTAGGCCATGGGGAATTAAAAGACATCTAGTTTTGCAATGGTTGAAGCATGTCATCAAATACTGAATGAACCGAATGTGTCTGGAAGGCCATTTCCTTGCTATTGCTCTCTTGAGTGTGGATTAGGTGTCATGCTCCTTCTAAATTGGTCTAAGGTTTTGGAGAGAGACGGTCTTATAACAACACAGCTTTGTAGTTGGACTAGTCATGGCAAAATTGGAGCATCTCATTCTTCTCCTAAAGAAAACCAAGACCCTAGCAAAGAGAGCTAATCTGTATTCCTGAGGACGTGGAATTTTTCCAAGAGTGGAATACCTTGTTTTGTTTAGATTTGAGGAACAGACACAAAATAGATCATACAGTCAACTGTTAATTCACAGTTAATATCTGCTATCTGTTTCAGGAACACCATTAATAAGTCAAATACACCATAGGATCCTCAAGTATGGGAGTGTCATGTAAAGTAGTTGTCCTATGTCCCATGAGAATGCTGGGCTCAGGTGAAGTTCAAGATCTAAGTATCTCAGGATTTGACAGCATTGTACGTTTGTTAATGATAATAGCCTATAATAGCAGTTGCCTATCTAACATATATACCTGGGCACATTCCCCAAAAATGTTCTGGCTCAATTTGGACCTCAGTGCAAGCTCACTTGTCTATTATTCTTTTTTTCTTGTCTGTCATTCTTTTTTTCCTGATTAGGAGGCTGGCTATGTATGAAGTCTGATGAAGATTTTGATGATCCTGGCCAGGTTTCCAAAAGAGCAATCCAGGCCATCTAACCCCATTGTGATGGACACTGATACACTACCTGGGTTCCCCTTCAATGAAGGACTGTGGCCTTAGCTGCTGAGAGGGCTATCAGCAAACAGCCTTCAAGTTATCAGCCTCTCAGGGATTGCCTCAGCTGCGGAGAGCCACCAGCGAAGTTCCACATGCAATGGCTGATTGATGTGGGTTATAAAGACCTTGCTCTCTAAAGGGCCATTCTAGCTCCAAAACTTCCAATGGGGTTCACTGAGGCTGTTGCTCAAATTTCTCTGCCCAATTCTGCTTTCTTTCCCTCCCCTCCACAGGTGTTAATCTCATGGGCACTAATCTCCATCTCAAAGTCTACTTTCTTGGAATCCATTCTCAACACCTGTATAGCTTGTGAGTCTTTTTTGGAGCTCTGCTTGGAGAGTCAGTCTCCCTATCCTCAGGTACTAACCTTATAGTCAAGTTATGGATTAAATATATATGGTTGGATTAGAGAAGTCCTTTTGGATTTTAGAAGGAAGAAAGTGTTCAATGAGACTCGAGCAGTAAAGGGGAGGATTTACAAAAGATATGGCATATTTCTGGTCTTTGAAAGATGGCAAGCATGTCATAATTACAGGACATGAGATGGTCCTTTACACCCTTATCTCAATCCATTCTCTTTTCTGGAGCCACATATTTTTAAACCCAGATAAGATCAAGTAAACTTGCTTCTTAAAATCCACAAATTGCTTCTCATTTTTCTTGGGATAAAGTGGAAATTCCCTTAAGGAATCTTTTGACTTGGGTCCTGCCCCACTTCTTTGTCCTCATTTCTCATTCCTCAGCTCTACTGAATGTTTTTCAGTTCCCCGTGTTCATGCATTGATGGGCCTTTTCACATACTTCTCTGCCTGCCTGGACCACTCCTGTCTCCCATCACCTAGCCTACTATTACTTATATTTCAGGACTCAACTTCAATGTCACTGTCTCTGGGAAGCCTTCCCTGACAATGTAGTTGCCGTTGTTTGGCCATAGTACCTTGTTCTTCCCCTAGAACAGCACTTACCAAATTTTAATTTTTTGTGTTCCTTAAACACAGTAAGCTCCCTCATAACAACATCTAATATTTGTTAAGGGTTTTCTATGCGCTAGAAACTGTTCTGTGCACTTGGCATGTACTATTTCCTTTAATCTTTACAACAAATCACAGATAAGGAAACAGATAAATGAGGGAGTAAGGAACTTGCCCATTGTTACAGTTAGTAAGAGGTCAAACCTGTATTTTAATCTCAGCTGTTTGCTTCTAGAACCTGTGCCACCATTCCATTTTGGTGCTTGCCACAGGGTAGGCACTTAACAAATATTTATTGAGTGAAAGAATTCAATAGATCCAACCAGAATAGAAGAAGAGTACTCAGGGGTAAAAAGTAGGATGTTAGATCCAGATTGTGAAAACTCTAGGGTCCTGAAAAGTAGTTTAGACAAGATGTGGTTGGGAATTAGAGACTCATTGTTGAAATCATATTTTAAAGTAGAATGGCAACAACTTGTGCCATTTATACTCTGTACCTTCTACTTCAACTTTTGTCACAGGTTTGTTTCTTTATACCTCAAACCTATGATCTCTGTTAGAAAAGGCCTGAGCCTTATCAGGTCATGATTCAATGGGTTTGGACTTCATCAAGTAACCTCCCATTCAATTAAGAGTATAGGGACAGACAATAGTTTAAAAGTAAAGAGCACTCAGGGCAATAATTCATCTTCAACACATTTGTACTAAAGGAGCATTTAAGGTAAAAGGAACAAGTTTACAATGTGAAAATTAGTTGGTACATTACCAAGTCTGGGAGCCCCCACTCCTCCAGATGCTGCTGGACATGAGATCAGAGAGCTCCTCCTTGTTTGAGTTAAAGAAAATTTATAGCCTTTTGATTTATAGTACATTTCATTAAGTCATATTCTATTTTTACATTAAATGATGCTTCGTGAACACAAATGACTCACAAAGTGAAGCTTCTTGATCCATGAGTGGTTTAAGATCAAAGGAGGATGTCCACATTATCAGAGACCCAGCCTTGAATGCTGTGCTGGTTTGAATGTATTATGTCCCCCAAAATGCCATTATCTTTGATGCAATCTTGTGTGGGCAGATGTATTAGTGTTGATTATATTGTAATTCTTTGATTGAGTGTTTCCATGGAGATGTGACCCACCTAACTGTAGGTGGTAACTCTGATTAGATAATTTCCATGGAGGCATGACCCCACCCATTCAGCATGGGCCTTGATTAGTTCACTGGAGTCCTATAAAAGTGAGCTTGCTACAGCCAAGAGGGACACTTTGAAGAATGCACAAGAGCTGAGAGAGAAGCTGCAGATGAGAGACAGTTTGAAGATGGCCATTGAAAGCAGACTCTTGCTCCAGAGAAACTAAGAGAGGACAAATGCCCTAAGAGCAACTGAGAGTGACATTTTGAGGAGGAGGTGCAGCCTAGAGAGGAATGTTCTGGGAGAAAACCATTTTGAAACCAGAACTTGGAGCAGACACCAGCCACATGCCTTCCCAGCTAACGGGTTTTCTGAATGCCATTGGCCATCCTCCAGTGAAGATACCCAATTGTTGATAGGTTACCTTGGACACTTTATGACCTTAAGACTGTAATTGTGTAACCAAATGAATCCCCTTTATAAAAGCCAATTCATTTCTGGTGTTTTGCAATCTGGAAGCATTAGCAAACCAGCACAAATGCCTATAAAACTCTACTGATAATATTTTTACTAATTAAGCTATGACTTCTATAAGAGCAATATGAAATACTTTTACTTGCACAAAGTCTGAAAATTAGAAAAGAGATTACTATTACTTGTCTCCAACTTGTTAATATAGTTTTCTCATTTTATTCCATGATCAGTTTAGCCATTATATCATATTGATAAACATACATTTGACTGTATTCAACCTTGCTACACTATTTATGATTTATTTATGATTAAAGTACCAGCTGCAGCTCCATCCTGTTTTTCAGAGACTAGGTGATTACATGTTATCTATATCTAAGAAGGTTGAGAGGACCTTTCTGCTTTCTTGAAAATACTTGCAACTTTTTAACTGTTTAGCTTCTCCTTCAGTATAGTTTTCTAATATAGTACGTAAAGGATATGAATCATCTGTCCCAGTTATTATTGTAGGAACTTTCCACTTTTTATCATTTAGAAATTGTACTTGAGCATTTTTAGATAAAAGTTCTGTTAAATATGCTTCTATATCAGAAGGAACAATTGGTTCTTCTCTATCAGAACAGAAAACATTAGGTGGTATATGAGAGCAGCATAGAGAGAAGGAGCCAGTGTCCTCATTATCAGATTCCTTAGTAGAGATATTACCCTGCAACACCTTCAATTGAAGTTAGAAGATGCAGAAAGGGACAAAATGAAACATTCATGGAAAAATTCAGTAATTTAATGCATAAACTCTAAGGGCTGAAAAATTTATTTTCTTTAATTAAAGATCATATAATTTACAGAAGCAGAAAGTATATCTTTTTTAGATAATTTTATGGAATGTTATAAGATTTTATATTTAAAAAATGCAAATAGTTTTTTTTTTTTAAATCACATACTTTCTACAGGATATTTATGGGGAAATCATGTCTTATTGAGAATTGAATTACATGTCTTTGTCAAAGCTCTTCATATATATATATATATATATATATATATATATATATGTATGTATATATATATTGATAGCTCCTTCTTAAAAAAACATTTTTCTTCAATTAGGGTTTTACAGTCTGAGCTAAATGCAAATACTGAAAACAGTTGTAGCATTCTATAATGTTAAATGCTTTCTGTTGGTTCCATGTTCACAAAGCAAGTAATACATTTTGTTGCAAACAAAGCCATCTATTGGGCCAAGTATTTTAACTAGAAAACTGTTGTTAATCTCTAATTGTGAAATTCTACCTTCAAGTATGTTTGTTGAAAGTGGAAAAGACTTAACAATAACTTTCCTTCAAAATGATTTGACTACATTGGGTGAATGCCGGGTATCATTTAAACATGCTCATTGGGGTTACCCGGAGAACCATAAGCATCATAACATTACACTTCTTTTTCTGCCCTGCCCCCTCCCAATTTTTACTCATATTACACTAACAGGTGAGAAATTGCAATATGATTTCCCTCTTATAATTTTAGTAATTCTCATTCTCATTATTTAGGGTTCTTAATCCACATTCTTCTGTTCTTCTTTAATTTTTTTTCACTTTCCCCTTCCCCCATTGTGCTGGTTTGAAGCTGTTATGTACCCCAGAAAAGGCCATGTTCTTTTCATCCATCCCTGTGGGTTGGGCCTGTTGTTATTGGGACCTTTTGTTTAGGTTATTTCAATTGAAATGTGACCCACCCCATTCAAGGTGGGCCTTAATCCTTCTACTGGAGTCCTTTAAGAAAGGATAAAGGACAGAAAAATCAGAGAAAGCTTAGAGAGAAAAGCCTTGGAGGAATTAAGAGGAAGTAAACCTAAGTGAAATCGCTGAAGAAGCAACAAAACCCAGGAGTGAAGGACCATCAGATGCCAGCCATGTGCCTTCCCATTTGACAGAGTGTCCTAGATGCTGGCACCCTTTCTTCAGAGTCCAGGTATCATCCTGCTGCTTCTTTAATTTAGACATTTTCAAGACCTAAGAACTGTAAATTCTAAGTTAACAAATCCCCATTGTAAAAGCCAACCCATTTCTGGTATATTTCATTGCAATAGCTTTAGCAAACCAAAACACCCATAAACATACATTAATCCTGCTGTACTACTGATGCACATTGTGACAATTCAGAAACATATGTAAGAGTTTTAGTGCAACAGAATAGGACAGACTAAAAGGAAGAGACTCGCCTTTGCATAGTTGTTGCCTTGGGCAGCATATATCTAAATCTGAATATTCCTATTTTTGTCACTTGTGAAAACAAGGGTTAGAAAATGTATAAAAACATACATTAAACTGCAGGATGTCTAAGTATGATCAGAACCTAGCATGGTATTTGTTACAAGGAATGTCAGAGTCTTGCATCCCAGAAGTGAAAGCAGAAGTCATTTACCTGTAAGACATAGAGTTCACGTTTTCATTTATGTTCTATACAAAGTAATGTGAATATAACTGCAAGTTCTATTCTCATTTTCTCTCATTCCCTCTCTCCTTCCTTGTCTTCTCTTCTTCATTCCTTACATCCTTTTTTTAACTATTTATATTGTGAACTTTAACATATATACATAACAGTGATAACATTCAATTTATGATTTCACAGGTAGTTAGAAAGCAAATCTCAAAGAATGTCATGTGTCACAGTTCCACAGCTTCAGCAAATTCAATAATTGTAAATTATAACATACATACAGAAAGGTGTCATCTCAACAAACAGTCATATAGGTAATTTCAAAAATTGTTACTGATTACAGTTCCACAATTTCAGTTCTTTCCTGTATTCTACTTTTAAAGACATTTATTTACATTTTTCACAGAGTTCACATTAGTGGTAACATACAATAACTCTCCTTTTGTGCCTGGCTTATTTCACTCAGCACTATGTTTTCAAGGTTCATCCATGTTGTTATATGTTTTACAACCTCGTTCCTTCTTACTGCTGTGTAGTATTCCATCGTGTATATATCCCACTTTGTGTTTATCCACTTATCTGCTCAAGGGCATTTAGATTGTTTCCATCTCTTGGCAATTGTAAGCAATGCTGCTATGAACATCCGTGTGCAAATATCTGTTCGCGTCACTGTTTTCAGAGCTTCTGGGTGTATACTGAGAAGTGAGATTGCTGGATCATAGGGTAACTCGATATCTAGTTTTCTAAGAAACTGCTAAACTGTCCTCCAGTGTGGCTGTAACATTATACAGTCCCCCCAGCAATGAATAAGAGTTCCAATTTCATCACATCCTCTTCAGCATTTGTAGTTTCCTGTTTGTTTAATGGCAGCCATTCTAATTGTTGTGAGATATCTCATTGTGGTCTTTATTTGTATCTCCCTAATAGATAGTAAAGATGAACATTTTTTCATGTGCTTTTTACCCATTTGTATTTCCTCTTTAGAGAAATGTCTTTTCATATCTTTTGTCCATTTTATAATTGGGTTGTTTGCACTGTTATCGAGTTGTAGGATTTCTTTATATATGCAAGATACCAGTGTCTTATCAGATACATGGTTTCCAAATATTTTTTCCCATTGAGTTGGCTGCCTCTTTAACTTTTTGACAAATTCCTTTGAGGTACAGAAGATTGTAAGTTGAGGAGTTCCCATTTGTATTAGTTAGGGCTCTCTAGGGAAACAAAATCAATGAGAAGTGTCTATGAATATAAGATTTATAAAAGTGACTCATACAACTGTGAGTATGCATGAGTCCAAATTCTGTAGAACAGTCAGCAAACTGTCAACTCCAGTGAAGATGTCCAATGAACTCCTCAGGAAATGAACTGGCAATTTTGACGAACTCCTCAGGAAATGAACTGGGATCTTCAATGAACATGTTCGATGAACTCAGGCATGAACTGGCAACTTTGATGAACTTCTCAAGAAATGCTTCACTGGTCAGCCAAAGAAGAAGAGAAGGTCCTCTATCTATCTCACTTATAATTCTTCAACTGATTAATTGGATTAAATCCAGCCAACTGCATTCTCTCATTTTGGAAGACACGCCCTTCGGTGAGTCGTCAGTCACAGCTGCAGCCAGTTGACTGATGATTTAATAAACCAGCCTGTTGGTTTATTAACCAGCCACGAATGTCCTTGCAATTGTTAGGCCAGTGCTTGCTTGACCAGAGATCTGGGTACTATCACCTGGCCAAGTTGACATATGAATCTAACCATCACAGTCCACTCCTTGTCAACTTGGCAGTTATACACATCACCAAAAACCATACTTTATCTCTAAGTAGATAACAATAACAGACATATATTTTGCCTAACAGTACTCTGCTTTGCAGCATACAACTGGAAACACACTAAATCTCTCCAGAATAGGGTGCAAGTCTTTGAGTGATATTAGCTCTTAAAATTGATTTCCTTTAGCTTAAATACAGCAAAATGAACACTATGGGTTATGCCATATGATAAGGGGATAAGACAGAGAAGAAAGCAAAGATATTTGCTTTACAAGAATACAAACATACTCATAACAAAACAAGGAAGAAATATTCATGCCATCATAGTCCTCATTTCTGTAACTGGTCACGTGGCCATAGTTCATATTTATCACTACCTTCTTCCACTACCCATTCCATGTCCCCTTTACCCGCAGCAAGCACTTCAGCTGGCCATGATTCTTTGCCTGGTGGGGTGACCCAAACCTTCATTCCTGAAGTTTCTTGGCCATTGGTAGTCCTGCCTGGATTGGGTTGTTGCAGTTTTCCATTGACTTTAATCACAGGGCATGGTAGTACTAAGAGACACCCTAGGGGATCTCCTGTATTCCAGGAAAACTCTTCTTTACTTCTATTGTGTAGTTGCAGTGCTATTTCCCCTTGATAGTCAGGATCAATCACCCCAGCCAGTACAGTAATCCCCTTCCTTGCCTGTTGATTCAGAGGCATAAGAAGACCAAAGTGGCTAGGTGGCAGTCTTAAGTTCCAGTTCAATGTTTCCTGGTGGAAGCACTCCTCCTTTTGGAACAAAGACTTGTAGACCAGCAGAGCTTAAGCTTGCAGGGACAGGAAGCAAAAATTTACCTAGTGGATCACTAGGAGTGATAGTGAGTGGTGCTACTCCTGTTTCCACCCCTTGATTCCCAGACCCATGAATCCTTGCTATAGGAGAAAGAGCACCATAGAGTGGATGCTGATTCAGAGCATACACAGCCTCCTGGAGAACACTGCCCCAACCCTGCAAGGTATTGCTACCTAGTTGGCACCATAATTGGGTCTTCAACAGGCCATTCCACTGTTCTATCAACCCAGCTGCCTCTGGATGATGGGGAACATGGTAAGACTGCAGAATTCCATGAGCATGTGCCCATTCCCTCACTTCATTTGCTGTGAAGTGGGTTCCTTCATCTGAAGCAATGCTGTGTGGAATACCATGATGGTGGATAAGGCATTCTGTAAGTCCATGGATGGTAGTTTTGGCAGAAGCATGTTGTGCAGTGAACGCAAACCTATATCTGGTCTATGTGTCTATTCCAGTAAGAACAAATTACTGCTCCTTCCATGATGGAAGTCGTCCAGTGTAATCAACCTGCCACCAGGTAGCAGGCTGATCACCTCGGGGAATGGTGCCATATTGGGGACTGAGTGTGAGTCTCTGCTGCTGGCAGTTTGGGCACTCAGTAGTGGCTGTAGTGAGTGGAAGTCCATGTTGCTGAGCCCATGCATAACCTCCATCCCTACCACCATGACCACTTTGTTCATGAGCCCATTGGGCAATGACAGGAGTTGCTGGGGAAAGAGGCTGATTGGTATCCACAAAAGGGGTCATTTTATTCACTTGGTTATTAAATCTTCTTATGCTGAAGTCACCCTCTGGTGAGCATTCACATGGGACACAAATATCTTTATGTTGTGTGCCCACTCAGAAAGGTCTATCCACATACCCCTTTCCCAGACTTCTTTGTCACCAGTCTTCCAATCATGTTCCTTCCAAGTCCCTGACCATCCAGCCAAACCATTGGCAACAGCCCATGAATCAGTATACAAACACACCTCTGGCCAGTTTTCCTCCCAAGCAAAGTGAACAACCAGGTGCACTGCTTGAAGTTCTGCCCACTGGAAGGATTTCCCCTCACCACTGTCCTTCAGGGACATCCCAGAAAGAGGCTACAGTGCTGCAGCTGTCCACTTTCAGGTGGTGCCTCCATATCATGCAGAACCATCTGTAAACCAGGCCCAAGTTTTCTCTTCCTCAGTCAACTGATTGTAAGGAACTCCCCAAGATGCCATAGCTGTGGGCTGGGAAAGAGAAGGTAAGGTGGAAGGAATGGGGGCCATGGGCATTTGGGCCACTTGCTCATGTAACTTACTTGTACCTTTAGGACCTGCTCAAGCTTTATCTCATTTATACCATTTCCATTTTATGATGGAGTGCTGCTGTGCATGCCCACCTTTATGGCTTGGGTCAGACAACACCCAGCTCATGATAGGTAACTCAGGTCTCATGGTAACTTGGTGGCTCATGGTTAAGCATTCTGTCTCTACTAAGGCCCAGTAGTAGGGCAACAGCTGTTTCTCAAATGGAGAGTAGTTATCTGCAGAGGATGGTAATGCTTTACTCCAAAATCCTAAGGGCCTGCATTGTGATTCTCCTATAGGAACCTGCCAAAGTCTCCAAACAGCATCTCCATTTGCCACTGACACTTCCAGCACCATTGAGTCAGCTACATCATATGGTCTAAGTGGCAGAGCAGCTTGCACAGCAGCCTAGACCTGTTGCAGACCCTCATCTTGTTCCAGTCCCCACTCAAAACCAGAAGCTTTTCTGGTCACTTGGTAAATGGGCCAGAGTAGCACACCTAAATGAGGAATATGTTGTCTCCAAAATCCAAAGAGGCTAACTAAGCATTGTGCCTCTTTTTTGGTTGTACGAGGGGCCAGATGCAACAGCTTATCCTTCACCTTAGAAGGAATATCTTGACAGACACCACACCACTGGACACCTAGAAAATTTACCGATGTGGAAGTCCCCTGTATTTTTGTTGGATTTATCTCCCATCCTCTGCCATGAAAATACCTTACTAACAAATCTAGAGTAGTTGCTACTTCTTGCTCACTAGGTCCAATCAACATGATATCATCAATATAATGGACCAGTGTGATGTCTTGTGGGAGGGAGAAACGATCAAGGTCCCTGCAGACAATATTATGACATATGGCTGGAGAGTTGATATAACTCTGAGGTAGCACAGTGAATGTAAACTGCTGGCCTTGCCAGCTGAATGCAAACTGTTTCTGGTGGTCTTTACTGACAGCAATTGAGAAAAAAGCATTTGCCAGGTCAACAGCTGCATACCAGGTACCAAGGGATGGGCTGATTTGCTCAAGCAATGATACCACATCTGGAACAGCACCTGCAAATGGAGCCACCACCTGGTTAAGCTTACAATAATCCACTGTCATCCTCCAAGACCCATCTGTTTTCTGCACAGGCCAAATAGGAGAGTTTAATGGGGATGTGGTGGGAATCACCACCCCTGCATCCTTCAAGTCCTTAAGAGTGGCATTAATCTCTGCAATCCTTCCAGGAATCTGGTATTGCTTCTGGTTCACTATTTTGCTAGGCAGGGCTAGTTCTAGTGTCTTGCACTTGGCCTTTCCCACCATAATAGCCCTGACTCCATGATTTAGGGAACCAATGTGAGGATTCTGCCAGTTGCCAAGTATGTCTATTCCAGTTATGCACTCCAGCACTGGAGAAATAACCATAGAATGGGTCCAGGGACCCACTGGACCTACTGTGAGACAGACCTGAGCTAAAACTCCATCAATCACCTGACCTCCATAAGCCCCAACTCTGACTGGTGGACCAGAGTGACATTTTGGGTCTCTGGGAATTAATGTCACTTCTGTACCAGTGTCTAATAATCCATGAAATATCTGATCATTTTCCTTTCCCCAATGCACAGTTACCTTGGTAAAAGGCCATAGGTCCCCCGGGGGAAGGCTGGGAGGAAGATTAACAGTATAAACTTTTGGCAGTGTAACAGGGTCTTTCCCCAAGGGTACCTGGCCTTCCCTTCATTCAAGGGGCTCTGATCTGTAAACTGTCTCAAGACTGGGAATTAATTAAGGGGCTGTGACTCTCTGCTTTTGTAATTCAAGGGAGACTTTTGTTCATGTGACCTAGAATTCTTCTGCCTATATAGTTCAAACAAGAATTTAGTCGATTGCCCATCTGTTTTACTACTTGGTACCCCATGATCCATTAGCCAATGCCATAAGTCTCTGCAAGTCATATTATTCTGATTGCTGCTTTGAGCCTGTTTTCCATTATGGTAGCCACACCCACCTTGTCTGTGGTGATTAACTGCAGCCACTTGGTTTCTGGTTTCTGCCAACTATGGACCCATTTATCCCCATTGTGTTTAAGGATTCCAGCTCAGTGACAGCAGTTCGTACAGTAATATCTGACCTACAGAGAAGGGTGACTACAGAGCTCTTCATGGATGATGGAGCTAGTCTTACAAATTTATTCCTCAGAGTTCTGGTAAAAGGTGTGTCCTCTAGACATTTGAGGGGTGTGTGAGCAGGTCTTCCATGATAAATCCACTCTAACATTCCAATTTCTCTAAGCCTTTGAATCCCCTCCTCCACATTCTACCAGGACAGTTCTGGCATTTCAGTCTCCAGTAATGCCGGCCACCTTTTGATCCATGTTTCAGCGAATCCCTGAAACAGACTGTTAACGTCCTTTCTAACCCCTCAAAGTGCATCACTGAATGCAGAATCTCTGCTTAGTGGGCCCATATCAGTAAATGCAGCCTGATCCAACCTTATATTCCTTCCACCATTATCCCACACCCTGAATATCCATTCCCACACATATTCCCCTGGTTTCTGTCTGTATAAGTTGGAAAACTCATACAGTTCTTTTGGAGTATAGCATACTTCTTCATGGGTCACACTTTGTACCTCACCCTTCGGGGCCTGTTGGGACTTTAGTCTAGTTATAGATCTTGAAGCAAAGACTGGTGGTGGGGGTGAGTCATGAAAAGAGTTAGAATTATCTCTCAAGCCATTTACCTCAGGACATTCTGTTGCATTTTCATCTCTTAAAACAGGATTAATCTCTCCAGACAGAGGAGTGAGGGCTGCTTCCTCAGGGGAGGTGATTACAGGATTAGCAGGCACTGAAGGATTAATCTCTTTAGGCAGGGGTTGGATGGAAGGCTCCTTAGGGCAGACTGGAGGTGGGGAACTGTTTCCTCAGGACAGCCCTCTACAGGTAAAGCTAATAATGACTCAGCAGAATCCAGGGTTCCAATGTCCTCACTGCCATTATTATCAATCCATATGTCCCCATCCCAAGTTTCGGGATCCCATTCTTTTCCAATCAATGCCTTTACTTTAACAGCAGACACCCTGAGAGGTCGAGATTTTAGTTTATGTTATCACTCTACTACTCACACAATGAGAGTCTGTGTCTCATTTTCAGAAACCTCAAGTCTGTGGGCACAGGAAATAAGATTTTCTTTCAGGGCACACAAGGAAACCTTTACGTCTGTCATATGACATTTAAGTTTTGAATTTGAAGCCTTGCCATGGACTGTCAGTGCCCTCTTGATTATTGGAAATAGAGTCGTTAGTGCCTTTGAATCTAATCATAGTAGAAAACAAATTGTAAAAGCCCATTTTAAGATTCTGTTTCTCAAGAACCACTCCCGGTACCAAGTTGTATTAGTTAGGGTTCTCTAGGGAAACAGAATCAGTGAGAGTTGTCTATGAATATAAGATTTATAAAAGTGACTCACAGAACTGTGGGTATGCATGAGTCCAAATTCTGTAGGGCAGTCAGCAAACTGTCAACTCCAACGAAGATATCTGATGAACTCCTCAGGAAATGAACTGGCAACTTCGACAAACTCCTCAGGAAATGAACTGGGATCTTCGACAAATGTGTTCAATGAACTCCTCAGAAAATGAACTGGCAACTTTCAACAAACTCCTCAGGAAATGCTTCACTGGTCAGATGAAGAAGTGAAGGTCCTCTATCTATCTTGCTTATAAGTCTTCAACTGATTAATTGGATTAAATCCAGCCAACTGCATTCTCTCATTGTGGAAGACATGCCCTTTGGTGAGTCATCAGTCACAGCTGCAGCCAATTGATTGACAATTTAATAAACCAGCCTGTAGGTTTATTAACCAGCCACAAAGGTCCTTGCAGCAATTGTTAGGCCAGTGCTTGCTTGACCAGAGAGCTGGGTACTATCACCTGGCCAAGTTGAAACATGAACCTAATGATCGCAACATTTATCTATTTTTTCTTTTGTTCCTTGTGCTTTAAGGTCTGAGAAGTGACCTCCTAATACTACATCTTGAAGATGTTTCCCTACATTATCTTCTATGAGTTTTATGGTACTGTCTCTCATATTGAGATCTTTGATCCACTTTGAGTTAATTTTTGAATAGGGTGTTAGGTAGGGGTCCTCTTTCACTGTTTTGGATATGGATATCCAGCTCTCCCAGCTCCATTTGTTGAAGAGACTGTTATGTCCCAGTTCAGTGGTTTTGGGAGCCTTATCAAAGATTGTTGACTGTTGATCTGGGGGTCTATCTCCAAATTCTCAATTCAATTCCATTGATCAATATGTCTGTCTTTGTGCCAGTACCATGATGTTTTGACTATTATGGCTTTATAATAAGCTTCACAGTCAGGAACTGTAAGTCTTCCCACTTTGTTTTTCTTTTTTAGAATGTTTTTAGCAATTTGAGGCATCAATCCCTTCCAAATAAATTTGATAACTAGCTTTTCCAAGTCTGCAATGTAGGTTGTTGGAATTTTGATTGGCATGGCATTGAATTTGTAGATGAGTTTGGGTAGAATTCAAATCTTAATGACATTTAGCCCTCCTATCCATGAACATGGAATATTTTTCCATCTTTTTGGATCCCCTTCAATTTCTTTTAGTAAGGTTATGTAGTTTTCTATGTATAGGTCTTTTACATGCTTGGTTAAGTTTATTCCTAGGTACTTATTTTTTTTAGTTGCTATTGAGAATGGAATCTTTTTCTTGAGTGTCTCTTCAGTTAAGTCATTTCTTGTGTATAAGAACATTACTGACTTGTGTGCATTAATCTTGTATCCTGCTACTTTGCTAAATTTGCTTATTAGCTCAAGTAGGTGGGTCGTTGATTTCTCAGGGTTTTCCAAATATAAGGTCATATCATCTGCAAGTAATGACAATTTTACTTTCCTTTCCAATTTGGATAACTTTTATTTCTTTATCTTGGCAGATTTCTCTGGCTAGCACTTCTAGTGCAATGTTGATAATAGTGGTGACAGCAGGCATCCTTGTCTCGTTCCTGATCTTAGAGGGAAGGCTTTCAGTCTCTTGCCATTGAGTACTATGCTGGCTGTGGTTTTTTTATAAATGCCCTTTGTCATATTGAGGAAGTTTTCTTCAATTCCTACCTTTTGAAGTGTTTTCATCAAAAAAGGATGCTGGATTTTGTCAAATGGTTTTCAGCGTCAGTTGAGATGATAATTTGATTGTTCCCTTTTGATTTATTAATGTGTTATATTACATTGATTAATTTTCTTATATTGAACCAGCCTTGAAATGCCCGGAATGAACCCCACTTGGTCATGGTGTATGATTTTTTAAATATATCTTTAGATTCGATTCGTAAGTATTTTTTTGAAAATTTTTCCGTCTATATTCATTAGGGAGATTAGCCTGTAGTTTTCCTTTCTTGTAGCATCTTTACCTGGTTTTGGTAATAGAGTGATGTTAGCTTCATAAAATGTGTTAGGCAGTGTTCCATTTTCTTCAATGTTTTGAAAGAGTTTAAGTAAGATTGGTGTCAGTTATTTTTGAGAAGTTTGGTAGAATTCCCCTGTGAAGCCATCTGACCCTAGGCATTTATTTGTGGGAAGCATTTTGAGGCCTCATTGGATCTGTTTGCTTGTGATTGATTGGTTGAGGTCTTCTATTTCTTCTCTGGTCGGTCTAGGTTGTTCATGTGTTTCCAGGAAATTATCCATTTCCTCTACATTATCTAGTTTGTTGACATACAATTGCTCACAGTATCCTCGTATAATTTTTTTAATTTCTTTGGGATCTGCAGTAATGTCACCTGTTTCATTTTTTATTTTGCCTATTTAGGTCTGCTGTATTTTTGAGATTGAATTTTTTAACTTAATGGCAGAACTTTTAATTAGTGACCTCCAAATTTTATCTCATTTATGTCACTTATTTCTCCTCATCATATAAAGCAATTGAATCTTCTTTCATTGGTCATTTTTTTTTTTTTACTGTATGACTTCATAATTTTTTTCTGTTAAATGCCAGATAGTGAATATTTTAGGTTTTGCAGGTCATATATGGTCTTTGTTGAATAGTCTTCTTTTATTTTAAAATATAAAAACCTTTAAAAATGTAAAAACCATTCTTGGCTCAAGGGTCATACAATGGCAGATCTCAGAAAAGATTTGGTCCACTGGCTGTCATTTACCAACCCCTAATTGACTGTGTTGGTTATCTACTGCTCTGTGACAAATTACCCCACAACTTAGTGACTTAAAATATCAAACATTCATTTTCTCATAGTTTCTGTGGGTCAGTAATCCTGGCTATGGCTTAGTTGTGTACTTTTGCCTGGAGGTCTCTCACCAGGCTGTAATGAAGGTGTTGGTCAGGACTACAGTCTCATCGGTAGCCCCAGTTGAGAGAGGATCTACTTTCAAAGTATATGATCCTCAATTTTCTTTTTAACCATCTGGCAAGCTGCCTTCTCCACTTCCATTTATGTTCTCCTGGAAAGATTTTTACTTTTCTTGTCAAATAGCTAAGAGACCAAATTAGGAAAAAAATAGCCTTTAGAAATATTGTGATAGTAAATCACAATCAAAGTTTGACTCAGGGATCTTTCAGAATTAAAGAATACCAGTTATTAATAGCTGCCATCTAAATAGCAACCATTTACCAGTACAATGTTTCTATTGCTTGAAGAAAAAAATAAAATGGTCTAACCAGAATTGTCAATATGAAGTGTCATTGTTTTAAGTGCTGTATCAGACTCAAACTTCAATCCAACTGACAGCCCCAATATCTTGCAACTCATTCCCATCAAATAATAAAACAATTAGTACTTATTGGATGTATACTATGAGCCAGATGGTATGCTAAACAATTTTATGTGAATCTTATCATTAGTTCTTCTTAATAGCTTTGTGAGATGGTCACTATTATTATGTGTATTTTACAGAGAGTTTAAACAACTTTCCCATGGTCATTCACCTGTTAATGATAAAGTCAAACTTGTATACCTAGTAGCCTAAATCCAGAGTTCTTTCTCTCAAAGCAGAGGGACAAGAGTAATATTTGTTTAATTGATAATTGCTAAGAAAACTTTTCCTAGGAAACATGGTTGAATGATTCACTAGAGAAGATAATTATTTCTTAAGTTTGAAGCCACTAGATGGCAACATTTTCAAAAGATTTTTATTGCTTAAGGTGGATGTTTCAGTTTGCTAAAGGTGCCAAAATGCAATATAACAGAAATGGGTTGGCTTTTACAATGGGGCTTTATTAGTTTAGAAATTTACAGATCTAAGGCCATGAAAATATCCAAATTAAGGCACCAACAAGACAATATACCTGGACTCAAGAAGACAGGCTGCTGGTATCCAGGACACCTCTGTCATATAGGAAGACACATGGCCAGCATCTGCTGATCCTCTGCTTCCAGGTTTCATTCTTTTCAGCTTCTGTCTTCAGTGGCTTCTTCTGTCAGCTCCTCTGGAGGCTTTTTCACTCCAAACTTCTTGGAGTGTTTCTCTCTAAGCTCTCTGGGCTTTTTCTGTGTCCTTCATCTGCTCATAAAGGACTCCAGTAAGAGGATTAAGACCCACCTTGAATGGAGTGGGTCACATCTCAGTTGAAATAACAACCAAAGTCCCACCTACAACAGGTCTGCACCCATAGGAATGGATTAGAAGAACAGGGCCTTTTCTGGGGTACATAACAGATTCAAACAGTCACAGTGGAAAAGTAACTCAACTTTATTATTGATTGTTCTGCTATGAATGGCTTATTAATCTTTGGTTGTCCAAATTATAATTGCATTATTTGTGAAGAATTTTCTACTGGATTTATATAAGCATGGTAGGTTTTAAGTGGGACAAAAATTGGAGCTCAGTGTGCTATTTCTCTCTGTTTGCTTATGGCTTGATTTTGAGATTGAAGATAAGTTCTTATGAAACATAAAATTTCTTCCTAGAGATTTTCACCTATGCCACAGTACTGCTACCAGGTACTGTTTTTGTTTTTTCATTTGTTTGTTTAAATTCAGGCATGGAAAACAATTTGTTTTCAGAAAACATTATACTTTAACAAGCTTTAGTGCCTTTACAAATACAATTTTCACTGCCTGGAATGTATATCCCCTTCTCTACATCATGTACTCTTGTGCATTTTTTAAGGTCTAACTTACCTATGTGCCTTTTTCCACTGTGATGCCTCTTCCAATTAGTGTAGGCAGTTAAGGAGTCTTCTGACTGCACCATAACAATAGCATATACATGCATCAATTAAAGCTTTCACCACATGACATATGTCTTAGTGATATACTTATATGTGTATCCTCGCACTTCATCGGGAGCACCTCAAAGTCAATCTTCTTTAAATTCATATTTGAAGCTTCTCCCCATCCCACCTCAGTCACTATTCATAGTGTGTAGCATTGTGACACAATATGTTCTCAATAACTGAATAAAAAAAAAATGACTTCATATGAACATATCACAACCTATTTACCTCATCTCCTACCAATGGCATTTGAGTTCTTTTCACATTTTTTCCATTGCATACAATGCTTTGAAAAACATCCATGTTCCTTTCTTGTATGTGCATGAGAATTTCTTTATAGTGTATATCTAGAGGCAGCATTTCTAATTATAGGGTACATATTATTTCAACCATAGTTGACATTTGTCATTCATTTTTGGCTGCTCATCAACTAATTTGCCTTCCTATGCTTTGGGAATTTCCCGTTTATGAGTATGGTAGGAGACAGAACCTGATTTCCACTATAAACACTGAAAATGTCAAATATTGGTTTTTCAGTTTTCCTTGTACCTTGGGTATGGGCACATGATCTTGGCTCTGTGCCTGGGATTGGGAGACAGCCATGTAGGTCATTGCAGCAAGATTAAATTTTGTGGTAGTAGGAGCAGCCATGCTATTAGCGGCACTCGGTTTTCAGTGCAGGCTGCAACAACCAGTGTTTGGTGGAGGCTGTGATGGGGTTCTCATTAGAACACTTCTGTGGTGTGATTTTGGGCATTGTTTTTAGTTACAAAGCCCTGACCCTAATTCTCTAGGCTTCCTAATGATTGTATGAACTACCCCAATTCCTTTTAATATTTTTTTTTCTTCTTAAATCAGTTGAACTTAGTTTACTTTTTGTTTTGCACGAACAATGCTGACATATATAAATGGGTATCAGGAGTGGACTGGGGATTGTTGTTTGTAAATATGCTGAGCAGTTAAAAAAAGAGAATGACGTTCTTAAATTTTAAAATTTCAATTTACGGCACATTGAAAACCAGTTTTATTTCTATGACTGGGCTAAAAAGAATATCTTCTCTCTTGCAACCAATGGATTGAGACAGTCAAAAATCAAAGTCAAAGTTTAATTTTGCAGGTTTCCCAACTCCAACATCAGCTGAATTTATAGTCTTAACTAGTATCTATCTATCAAGAAAGAATGAATCTTCACAAATTGGAATGGGATAAATTGAGAGATTTAATTTTGACTCAGAATATGCTGCCTCCTTCACCCCACAGAGATTTCCTTGCCTGCAGAAAGGCTTATCTCCACCTGACTCATGAGATTGTTTTACTTCCTTGGAAGAACCTGTCACAACCTTGCCTAAGAAGTCATCTTGCATAAAGAAACCAATTTCCTTCTTCCCACACTCCCAACACTCCTCATTATCTTTAAAACTATAATGAATGTCAGATTCTAACTTAAATTCAGTGTAGAAAGTAAGTGAAATTACATTATCAATCCCAGCAAGAAAAGTCCTAGGCTTTAAATGAATTTCAAGGATTCATTAACTTACAGATATAAATCTGACCAATATGTAGGTGATAGTTGGGTTCATGTGTGAACTTGGCCAGGTGATGGTACCCAGTTGTCTGCTCAAGCAAACACTGAGCTAACTGTTATTGCAAGGACATTTGTGGCTGGTTAATAAACTAGAAGACTGGTTAATTAAATCATCAGTCAGTTGATTGTATCTGCTATTGATTACATCTACAATCAAGGAAGCGAGTGTCTTCCACAATGAGAGAATACACTCAATTGGATTTAGTCCAATCATTTGAAGACTTCAAGGGAGAAGAGAGAACTTTCATTTCCTTTTCAGCTAGCCAGCCTCTCCGGGGGAGTTCATCAAAGACCTTCATTGGAGTTGCCAGTTCATGGCCAACCCTATGGAATTTGGACTCAGGCATCTTCACAGTTGCATGAGACAGTCTTATAAATCTCATATTTACAGATATTGCCTGTTGGTCTGTTTCCCTAGAAAAACCTAACTAATACATTGTATGACAATGGAATCTGAGCAGGCTAGACTAACGGCAGAATATAATTTAAGATTGAACTGAATTATCAATATGGATACACTTGGCAGAAATCTGTGTTCTCATATACTACCTTATGCATCTGGGCATGATTTTTATTATTTTCTGGCTTGATTGACTGAAATCTAGATGGTAGCCCATGCTAAAAGAAATTAATGTGCTGGAATTTTTTTGGTAGTAGAAAAAAGAATTAAGACTTGGGAGGTAGAAATGTTGGATTAATTTATCATCTGCATTCTATTCTCTCACTCCTAAATACATCCCTCAAGAGGGTTAGAAGACAATCCAAGGCCTTGAGAAATACATTAGAGAGAAGAATGCCAGCATCTTGAAGGCTCCCTTGATGCAATGAGAAATAGAAGATCCTAGGTTGTTAGAAGCTAATTAGACGTACTTAATCAATAGAGGCAAATTAGCATGAGTATAATAATGGTAGATAGTGAATTCTTGACCATGAGACCAGGTAACCATTAGATCTGAGCTGCCCATGAAGAACCATGTGTTATCAAATCCAGATAACTAAAAAGTTGGACATGCCCACCAGCACTCCATCATCAAATGGAAGTAGTATATATGGGAGTGACCCTGAGACGATCCAAAGGCACAGGTAAGTTGCATATGACTCACATTCTCAGTGTACTACTTCTGCTACACTGTCATTTCCAGTGCATTCTCATTTATGGTCTCCAAGAGAGTTCCTTATGGCCTATCTATTGAGGGGAATATTTTTGGCCTTGCCTAACAGGTTAGTCTATGTGAATTGCTGACACCAGCTGTCAGTGTTCTGCTGCAGCCTTACAGCCCCACTTGAGGATGGCTTGTAAGGACTATGGAAAAAGGAATTCCTCCCAATGGGTGAAATTTTGAGTATTTCAGGTCATTTTCCAGTTTTTGTGGAAGGTGTGGCCTGAATTAAGAATCTAGATGGCACGGGCATTGGCTAATGAGACCTGGAAAGAAGATTGGAATCTTAGAGGCAAGTGGTTTGAGGAGGAAAATATGTGGATGGACCTTTTCTAATAGACCCAAAACATGCAACTATTTGTCCCAAATGAATGCTAATCCAAAGGCCATCACCATAGAAAAAGCTTTTAATAGTCAGATGAACCAGGTGGCAATTCCTGTAGCTGTCAGTTATCCTCTTTTCATGGTCACATCATTGCTTTCTCAATAGGATCTCGAACGAAATGGATTCCACAGGGGAGGAAGCTCTCTGAATGGACTCAGCAATATCAATGTCTACTCCATAAGACTGATTTGTCTACTATCATTGTCGAATGCTTAACTTACCAGCAGCAACAATTTACCCTCACCCTCTTACATGATATCTATATTAGTTTTCTATTGCTGCATAAAATTTATCACAAAATTAGCAGCTTATAATAATACACATTTATTATCTCATAGTTTCCATGGGTCAGAAATCTGGACATGGCTTAACTCGCTTACCTTTGCTATCATCTGGAGGCTAGACTGGGGAAGAATCTAATTCTAAGCTCATTTAGGTTGTTGGCTGTATGATGGATGGTGCTCTAGTCTGGAAGCTGCTTATAGGTTGTAGAGGCTTCTCACAATAATTTACCATGTGGATTTCTCCAACATGGCAACTTCATCAAACCCACAAACAGGGCTGGCTTCATGGGAATGTGACTTGTGCTGTTGCTCACAGCCCCACACTCAGAAGGCCCTGGGCTTGGTTTCATGATCTTCTGTAACCATCTTGAAATTATTAATAATTTTTGAACAAAGGGCCCCACATTTGCATTTTATGTATGTGAGCCCCACATTTTATGTAGCCAATCCTGCCCACAGAGACTCTCTAGCTGCAGTCTACTAAGATAGTCTTTTATAATATAATGTAATTGCAAGAGTAACATCCCATCATCTTTGCCATATTCTCTTGTTTAGAAGCAAGTCACAGGTCCCAGCCACCTGTGAATTATACAAAGAGTTGAATATCAAGAGGTGGAGACAATGGGGAGGCCCTGTCTAGGATCTTTCTGCCATAATGCCATAAACTGCAATAGGGCAGGTGGAGAGCAGGTAGCTACAAAGGATTTCAGTGGGATCTCTGCCTGCCTTGCTTTTGCTAGAACCACTATTCCACGGAATTTCTGAGTGGCTTATTCACAGTCATTGTATCCCACACGGCATTGCCTCTAAGGATTAATTTTATAATTTACAGTTGATTCCTTACCATTTGCATTATAGTTTGGTAGGATGCATTAGAGGTTGATAGAATGCATTACTGAAGAATAATTTACAGTGCCAGGTGAAAAGGCAGTATCTTGGGGGGTCTGGGTGTTGTATCAGATGGTGCATTGCATGCTCTGAACCAGTAACCAATATGCAGTGCTATTTCTCCATACCCAGAATGCATAGATTTGAGAAGCAATGAATAGAAGTGGTGGTGATTCTTCATGAAATTACTCCTAAGGAACTACTTTTAAAGTTTTTGCATTTCTTCTCCACAACACTAGTTTCTATTGATCTTAATAATTAAAAGAAATGTTTCAATAGGAGACATAAGTAAGTGTAATTGAATTGAAAATGGACATTGCCAGCTGGCAATTTTTGGCAATTCATGCCACTGGATAAACAGGATGAAAAGGGGCTTTTGGTGTTGGTAGAGGTGATTGATTCTATTTATGAAGTGTAATAGACCTGATTGCTACAAAATGGAATATAGATAAAATTCCTCTTTTGTTACAATTTTAATAATTTTATTTTTCTTATTCCATTGTCTGATAGTAGTACATGGTTGAAAAGAGGTGCTGTATTATGCATGACTCTAAAGGGAATGCTTTTAGTATTTTGTCATTAAGTATGATGTTTGTGGGAAGTTTTAAAAAATGACCTTTAATTAAGCATGTTTTCTTCTATTTTTAGCTTACTGATTTTTCTTTTAATCATGAATATATGTTGAATATTTCTAATGTATTTTTCATTAATGAAATAATGTTAAGTTATTCCTTTTATTAATGTAGTACATCACATAAATTGATTTTCTGAGGTTAAGCCATTTTGGAGTTCCTGGAATAAACCCTATTTGGTCAAGTCTGACTCTATTTTTGTCTCTCTCTCTTTCATCTCATTTTCTATCTCTATATTTCTATCTCTGTCATCTCTACAGTGCTGGATTTGGTTTGTTAATATTTTAATTAGGATTTTGCATCTATATTTATAAATGACATTGAAATACAATTTTCCATCTTGTATTGTCCTTTTCTAGTTTTACTTTCAAGGTAAGTTCGTTACGTATTAGTCAGGGTTCAGTTTGGACAACAGAATCTACACCAGCTAAAAAGGATTTATCCTATTGGATGTTAAAAGGGCTGGAAAAAAGAGACTTTTATCTGAATTCCCAAATCCATATCACAGAACAGGGAAATACTGCCAGTGATGCAATAAAAAAAATATGAAAAATTGAGAAGTTACTATCTCTACTATGAACAGGAAGCCACTAAAACAGAAAGTCACCTGTTAACTCAGAAAACGGCAGCTTCTCCTGTTGCCAGCTCCAGAATCACACCACCTCTGCTAATCAGGAAGCCTTTAAATCAGGAAGCTGCTGCTTAGCTACTGGCTCAGGAACCACAGGGTTTGCCAAAATTCACTGCAGCAAAGTGGATACCCTGCACCCTGCCTTCCTCCCCCTTTGATTCTCTTCCAAATTGAAGTTTCACAAGAATAATGCTGGACAGCAGAACCCAAATCACATCACAAAAAAAAAGAAATTCTGGGAAATGCAGTTTTTGTTGTTGTTTTGTTTTGTTTTTTTGTGTGTTTTTTTTAGCACAGCTTCTACCTGCTTTAAGGTAGAATAGATATTGAATAAACCAATTAACATTAGTGTCTGAGGTTATCTCCCCCTCATTTTCTGTTATCTGAAACCTTTGTATAATACTGGTATTATCTGTTTCTTGAAGGTTTTGAGGAGTATGCTTGTAAACTTTTGTCAAGGAAAGTCTTTTAAACCTACCAATTAAATTTACTTTATGTGGGGAAAAGGAGTAAAAGAAATAATATTTATATTAACTTTTAAATAAATAAGATGTCCTTGGAAGTACTCACAAGTAAATGATAACATTGGGATGCCTATGGGAGGGATATAGGGTGGTTAGAGGATATGGTAGGAGAGCTTTTACTATATACACTGTAGTATTTGTAGTTTAGAACCATGTGAATGTATTATATTGAAAGTAACAAAGTATATAAAAATGTAAAAAGTATTGGCAAAATTTATAGTATTGCTTTATGGTTTATAAAATTTTTTCTTTATCTGTAGTTAAGTCCCCTTTTTCATTCCTCATATTGCTTTTTGTCTTTCATAATTGAGATTTTATTGGTTGTTTTGAAGATCATCACATAGACATTATGAACAAGTTTACATAATTCTTAATGTGTGCACCAAAAATCTAAAAAACCATGTAGTTGTAATTCAAAAGAATTAAAAGCTATTTTAGTAAATTTCTAGCTTAAATTTTGGAGGCAAGTTGTCCTTAAAAGGATAGCAAGTACCAGTATCTTCAAATGTTGGTAAGCTGTTACGTCGTAAGTCCTACTAATTCACAGTTTACTATCATACACACACACACACACTCTCTCTCTCTCTCTCTCTCTCTCTCTCTCACACACACACACACACACACACACACATTTCCAACTTTTCACAGCATATAACAAAGTTTTTAGGAAAACCGGACGACCAGGACAGAGTACACACAATTCTGACAGGGAGAGCCACGATCAGGGAGTGGTTTTAACAAACAATTCTACTAAAAAACATGGGAATAGAAATAATTTAAAATGTGCAACATAATAAATACACGACTGTGACTCCAAATCATCATATAGTATGTATGATTTGTTTTATAGGTACAAAATCTGGTAACCCCCACCCTAAGGAATGTTGACATCCAAGACAGTCAAAGTCTCCGGTAATCGAACCTCCCACTATTTTCCGGTTGCACCAAAAAATAAACCAACAAAATATTTCCCCTCTTAAAAAAGCATTAACACTTTAAAAATGGGATGAGGTAGAATTTCAAACTCCTTCTTAAAAATGTCTCTTTTAGATCTACTGAAAAAACTTGCATTTATAAAATCTTCTGGATTGTACAAGAAAGGAGAAACAGAGACCACTGATAAGACATGTATAAACATCTGTCAGACTTGGCTTCTTTCTCTCCTGTTTCATCAGAGGCTGGAGGCTCCCACTTTTGAATTTCTCCATTTTCCGCAGGTAAATCTTTAGTTTCTTGGTTAGCCACTTCAGCTTGTTTTCCCTTTGCTTCTCTTTTCCCTTTTGTTGGCACTTTTTTTTGTCTGAAGATTTATACTTTCCCGCTGCCTTTTTTGGCTTCGTTTCCACCTTTTACCAGAGCAAGTTTAGCTCACAGCCTTGCGGACCTCCTCTTGGGCTCCTCCTTCCCGGCGCCTTTGGCCGGGAGCGAACCTTCCACTTGGGCGTCTTGGGGTGGAGCCTCGCGAAGCTGGGGTGCTGCCGCTTCTCCCGCGCCTGGAGCTGCTGGGACTCTCATATTATTTTTGTGACTTCTTTTTTTTTTTTTTTTTTTTAATCTCTTTTTCCTCCCTTGATTGCTAAGTGTTTATTTTATTAACCTTTTCAGCTAGCTTTTGGATATTCTTTTCTTTTCCACTGTGTGCTATTTCTTCAGTTTCTGGGTGTAGCTTTATTATTTCCTTCCTGATACTTCGGATTTTCTCTCCTCTCTCTCTAATTTGAATACTTAACGAATTTATTTCCCCCTCTCCTGCCATAAATGCAGTTAAGGCTTTAAATTTCCCTCTAAGTGCACTTTGGGTTCATCCCACATATTTTAGTTTATAGTACTTCACTCTTTTTTTTGAACTATCAAGGCCGTTTTTATTGTTCATTTTAACAAGTTAAAAATTGGTTGTTTATGTAAATTAATCTTCCAAATGCAGTCTACTCTAGATATTCTGGGATTTTATTTCCATATACCACAATATGAAAGAAAACGATGTGTTATTCTGATGTGGAAATCAAGGAAATGAAATCAATCTACTCATTTTGATGCCTCGGTTAAATTCCCAGGGAGCATTCTCAGTTTTAGAATGATACAGAACAAAAAACCTTTATGAAGTCTAAACTATATTTGCAGTTTGCAGTTATGTCATAAAATATCTTAGTCCACATTTTTCTTTTTTTTTAATGGGTCAAAGATTTGAAGGTGCAGACTTTTGTCTTGTTCCCAGATTCCTCTTTTGGCAGTCTTTTCCTTGTTTCAGGTTTATCAGGCATTCCCTTTATCTCCTCATCTCATCAAAACCAGGACAAATCAGAGAACAATCACTGACACTTACTATTTATTTACTTTCTCATTATGTTTAACCTGAAGCTTATTTGAATTTCCATCATCCATCTGCATTTAAATTCTTGTTCTCTATTTGTGGGATTTAAAAGTATCTGCAAGAAGTGAGAAGATATTGAGGGGACAGTCAGTGAGACCTCTGAAATCTCATGAAGCCCTGAAAAGAAGCCTGAAGCTTATCTTTCAGGATAACTCAAAATGGGGATGGGAAGGGATGGTGAAGATAAATTGATTTTTCTTGCTTTCTCTCCCCTATCCTAGTTCTTTTGAGGAGACTGTTCAAGCTAGAGCCTAGTTTTGAGAATTTCTGAGCATGCAAATAGCTATGTCTTTCCCTATCCAGGCTAGTTTGTTCCACCATCTGGTGCCCCACCCTGTGTTACTACACATATGCCTATTACTTCATCTTTTCTCCATGCCTCTTAGTACTTTTCTGCCTAATCATGGATGGGCCTATTCTTTAACCCAATCCTTACCAGCCTCTCCCTCTCTACAGATACTTATTTTATTGTATATATTTTCTTGCACATTTATGTTTGCTACAATTCACAAGACATATGTTGATCATTTTCTTTGCACAAAAGTACTGTAATAAATACTAATTCTAATTATTAATTTGCATTAAAACTTTTCTAGTGTCCAGAAATGTACGTGTCAGTATCAATTCTAATTCTAAGATTTGAAGTTTATAACAGAAGTGCGACCGGAACATAACTTCATTTACTACCTATTCCACTCTTTTTGGCACTCATACTGCTTTGCCTTATATTTATGCCACAGACTTTCTCTGTTGGATTTTTACCTCCTTGAGGAAAAGACTACATCTTTTTATCTAACATAGCAATTAGAAATAGATCTTAAATCTGTAGGGTACTTAAATGTATGAACATAAAAGCATTTAATGAATATTGAAAGTTTTCTGTAGTCCCAGTGCTTGCTGGTAAATGTTTAACAATTGGCTCTCTGAAAAAAGCATGCATATATATATACATAAGTTAATTATAAAGTTCATTGATATAAGGTATGTGTAACACACAATTTAAAAGTAATAATGTAATATAGAATGCTTTTTAATGTGTATTCCATATAGCCAATTGCTTCTCACACAATGCTTTCATTAAGTTTCACCAAACTCTTGTGTTGGTAGCTGTCCTGTGGTTACAATTGAGGAACAGTGTAATTCCAGCATAAATGTTGAGTGATATTTTTGTTTAGACTAGCAAGTAAGCTGGGAGTGAAAAAATAAAGATTATATCAGAACTTTACATTTGTCAATGATGTATTACTTCTTTGCTGATCAGGTAACAGCTTTTGAATACTAGAAGAATATTTTCTCAAATTTTTTTTGTGCTACTTGCAATGTCAAGCACTAGCAGAATTCCTAAGACCACTAGCAAGCACAAGCCCAGGGTAAAAAGCAGAATTCCTGCCTTCAGGCAGGCTCAGATAAGATGGAGGACCATTGCACTTTAATCTGCATTAACATTTTCTCCATAATTTTCTTAAATCTCTCATTAAAATAGTAAATCAAGCCCTGATTTGTAGAGTTTGAAAAGAATAAATGAAAATCATTTCCCTTCTTCTATTTAATGTACCTTGTTGGGTATATGTGAGCTTCATTGGTTAGGGGCATAAATTTGAATTTGCTTTTTGAAAATAGTTACTCTTGTCATGTGTCTTTCTCTTGTGCAGATGCATAGGTAAGTTGGCCAACCCTATTCCTTTTTCATTTATAGATTGTTCACATAAACAAAAACATGGCTTCTACTAGAGGAGGACTCTTCTTCAGAGATCTGGCTCTAATTAGTTGTATAACTCTAAGTAAATAATTTCCCCTTGCTGAGCCTAAGATTTCTCATCCACGTACTTGGGAGGTTAAATGAGATGGTCTCTCCAAAAGGGGGATGTGAAAGGAAATAAAATAAGCTTCAGAGGCAGAGAGATTCCAAAAGGAGCCGAGAGGTCACTCTGGTGGGGGCTTTTACACATAATATAGATAACCCTTTTTAGGTTCTAGTGAATTGGAGTAGCTAGCAGTAAATACCTGAAACTATCAAACTACAACCCAGAACCCATGAATCTTGAAGACGATTGTGTAAAGATGTAGTTTATGAGGGGTGACAATGGGATTGGGAAGACCACATGGACCACATTCCCCTTTGTCTAGTTTATGGATGGATGAGTAGAAAAATGGGGGAAGGAAAAAAACAAACAAACAAACATGCAAAAAGGCACCCAGTGTTCTTTTTCACTTTAATTGCTCTTTTTTCACTTTAATTTTTATTCTTGTTATTTTTGTGTGTGTGGTAATGAAGGTGTCAGGGATTGATTTGGGTGATGAATGCACAACTATGTGGTGGTACTGTGAACAACTGAATGTACATTTTGTTTTGTATGACTGCATGGTATGTGGATATATCTCAATAAAATGAATTAAAAAAAATGAGATGGTCTCTAAGGTTTCTTTCAGATCATATCATTCATAGTGATGGTTCCTATGTATTTGCTGCTTCTTCCTGTGAAAGGTTGATAATTCCCCATCCTGTGATGTTATGCCTAACAGTGTGACCAGTGGTGGGAGGGGGCCCTTCCCTTTAGGACAATTGTGCATCCTGGCTCAGTGATGACATGTGTCTCCAGGTATGGTAGATTTAATTATATACCCCTGAAAAAGACATATTCTTAATCTTAATCTACTTGCTGTGAGTGTGAACCTATTTGTAAATGGGACCTTTTGAAGATTTTAGTTAAGGCGGGTCACATGGAATCAGGGTTGCCTTAATGCATATTATTGAAATCCTTTATAAGCAGAAGAAATTAAGTCATGATTAGAGAAAGCTGCAGAAGGAACCAAAAACTGGAAGTCAGCAGAAATCAGAAGAGCAGACCCAAGAGAGATATCACCATAAGACGGAGGCAGAGGTGCAAGCCAAAACCCCAAGGATTAAGGCAGCAAGCCAACTCTAGAAAAGTACAGACCTTGGGGGAGAAAGCATGACCTTGCTGGCACCTTGATTTGGGGCTTCTGGCCTCTAAAACCATGAGCCAACCCCTTGTGTGGTATTTGTCATAGCAGATTGGCAAACGAAAACACCAGGTCACTTGCTTTGGCCAATGGAATGTAACCAGAAGTGACGTGTGCCATGTGTGGTCAAAAGTCCTGAGAGCTTTTCTGTGGTTCTCCCCTTTCTCTTTTCCTTTTACTCCAATAATGACAAAGTTCCAGATAGAGGCTTCTTTCTTACTTCGATTATGAAGGGGAAGGAATGTGGAGCACATAAGTAAACTTCAGCTGAGGTGAAATGTAATTAGAAACATGCATCTATTGTTGTAAGCCCCTGTAAGGGGTTTTTGTTACTGCAACACAACTCCTGAGGCTAGTTGAACATTGCAGAATCCAAGGCAGGATGGGAGAAAGAGGCTGGTAAATTGCAGTAAATACCGATGAATTTCACTTTCCCTGCAGCAGCTACTGTCCCCCAACCCCCCAGCCTCACGGTAGGCAGCAGTGGAGACTTCAGCTTGGGTTCCTGGAATAGTTTGCTGGTACCAGGGTGGGACATAAAGACCCAGTTCTCCAAACTCCAGGGGTGTGTGGTCTGATCTCTGATCACTGCTTTTAATCAGCTACTTGAGATCACTGGGGGTAGGATCTGAGGTCAGTCTATCCTTCCAGTTTCCCTCAGGCAAAAGCAGCAGAGGAATCTTGAAGATAGTAACCTTCCTCAAAACTCCAGAAAACAGGTAAAGGGCTGCATTAACTCATCAAGTGCTGAATCAAGACAACAGCTCCAAAAACCTTAGAAGAAGCTCCTGACACCCTTGATGGCTCCTCCCCTACCCTCTCCCATTGTGGTTCCCTGGCCCTTTTCTAGAGGGAACAGAGTGGCTCTTGTGTGCATACTGGAGTGCCTGTATGTCAGTGCCAAAATATTGGGAGGAAGTCTGAAACACTGACTAGAAAGCTTGTCTGGGCTCACCAACCCAGAATTTGTCCTGAAGGCAGAGAAGTACATCACAGACACTAAACCAGTGTAAGAAACAATTAAGTTGAAGTGGCCTGGGGCAAAGGATTACCTGCATTAAGTCACACAGGAGAACACCTAGAAGGAGATGAAATTTTATTTCAAACTCCTGTAAACTATAAATAGTGGAATTCCTGAGACCACTAGCAAGCACAAGCCCAGGGGAAAAATCAGGATCCCTGACTTCAGGCAGGCTCAGATAAGATGGAGGACCATGCCCTTTGCATTTGCCTCAGGCTGATGTTCTTGACAGGAGGTCTAATCTCTAAAGTAGACAATCAGCCAAAGCAGAGCCAATTTGCAGAGACCATGAAAGGTGCCTTTTGCTTTAGTTTGTTTTGATTGGCCCCTGGCATTCAAAAAGTTCTCTGTTATATCACTAGCTGGATACAAACTTAAGGAACTGAAAGATCAGGGACAAAAATCCAAAGGTTAACATGTTAAAATATTAAAATATACAGTGTGCAAACATAGAAACAGTAAATGGTAGCCTATCCAAATGAACAAGGTAAAAATCCAGAAACCGTCAATGAAAGAATCAGACTTTGGACTTACTGGGCAAAGACTTTTAAAATATGATCCACAGTATACTGAAGGTAATAAAGAAAAACACAGAGAAAGAACTAAAGGACATGCAGGAAACAATGAATGAACAATACGGGAATTCTCAGTAAGAACCAAACAGAAATTCAGGAGTTGAAGAACACAATAACTGCAATGAAAAATTCCCTAGAGGGCTTCAGCTGCACAGTGTAGGTGGCAGAGGAAGAGTCATTGATCTCAAAGACAAGACAATTGAAATGATTAAGGCTGAGGAGCAGAAAGAAAAGAGAAAATCCTGAAAGTTTCACAACAAACTACTAGAACTTATAAACGAATTCAGCAGTGGTGAGGTGCAAGAACAAGAGGTAAAGATCAGTAGTTTCTATACACACACTGAACAATCTAAAGAAGAAATCAAGAAAAAATTCCATTAACTGTAGCAACTAAAATATTCAAATATCTAGGAATAAATCTAGTCAAGGATGTAATGGTCTTGTACACAGAAAGCTATAAAACGTTGCTAAAAGAATCAAAGAAGACCTAAATAAATGGAACAATATTATGTGTTCATGGATTAGAAGACTAAATATTTTTAAGGCATCAATTCTACCCAGGGATTTACAGATTTAGTGCAATCCCAATCAAATTTCCACCAGCCTTCTTTGCAGAAATGGAAAAGCCAACTATCATATTTATATAGAGGAGTAAGGGGCATTAAATAGCCAAGGCCATCTTGAAAAAGGAGGATGAAATTGGAGGATGACACTTCCCCCAATCTTAAAACTTATTATAAAGTCACAGTAATCAAAATAGCCTGGTCCTGGCAAAAGGAGAGACATATAGACCAAAGGAATCAAATCAAGAGCTCAGAAACCAATGCTCACATTTATGGCCAACTGATATTTGACAAAGATGCCAAGTCCACTCAATAGGGAAAGAATAGTCTCTTCAACAAATGATGCTGGGAAAACTGGGTATCCATATGCAAAAAGAAAAAAAAAAAAAAAAAGAAAGAAAGAAAGTGGGCCCCTACCTCACATCACATAAGAACCAAAACTATAAAACTCTTAGAAGAAAACATAGGGAACATCTTCAGGACCTTGTGTTAGGCAATGGTTTCTTAGATTTTACACCAAAAGCACAAGCAACAAAAGAAAAAAAATAGATAAATACGACCTCATCAAAATTAAAAACTTTTCTGTATCTAAGGACCTACTCATGAATTTAAGAAGACAACCTGCAAAATGGGAGAAATATTTGGAAACCACATATCCGACAAGGACTTAATATCCATAATATATAAAGAAATCTTACAACTCAACAACAAAAAGACAAACAGCACCAATTAATAACTTGATCAAAGTCTTGAATAGACATTTCTCCAAAGAAGATATACAATGGGCTAAAAAGCACATGGAATGATGCTCAATATCATTAGCAATTAGGGAAATGTAAATCAAAACCATGAGATACCATTTCACACCCATTAGAATGGTTACTATTTTTTAAAAAATGAAAAATTGCAAGTGTTGGAGAGGTTGTGGAGAAATAGGAACACTCATTCATTGTTGGTTGTAATATAAAATGGTGTAGCATCTGTGGAAGATAGTTTGGCGGTACTTCAGCAAGTTAAGTGTAGAACTACCATATGACCCCACAATCCCACTTCTAGGTAAATACCTGAAATAACTGAAAGCAGGGACTCAAACAGATATCTGCATACAAATGTTAATAGCAGCATTTTCATAATTGTGAAGAGATGGAAGCAACACAAGTGTCTATCAACAAAATGTGGTAAATCTAAACAATGGAATATTACTCAACTGTGAAATTGAATGAAGTTCTGATATATGAGACAACATGGATGAAACTGGAAGACATTATTTGAATGTATAAAACAGACACAAAAAGACAAATATTGTATGATCTCATGATATGAAATAATTAGAATACATAAATTCATAGAATCAGAAACTGGAACATAGGTTATCAAGGGCTGAGATGGGAAAGGAATAGGGAGTTAATGCTTAAATTATACAGAGGTTCTATTTGGGATGACAGAAAAGTTTTGGTAATGGATGCTGGTGACTGTAGAACAACATTGTGAATGAAACTAACAGAACCGAATGATATATTTGAATGCGGTTAAAAGGGGATACTTTAGATTGTATATATGTTACTATAATAAGAATTAAAAAAAAAAAAACAGAAAAAACCTTAGGACTGTACAACACAAAGAGTGAACCCAAATGTAAACCATGGACTATAGTTGATAGTAAAATTATAAAATGCTCTTTCATCAATTGTAACAAATGTACCACACTAATGCAAGGTATTAATAATAGGGTGGTATATGGGAATTCTGTGTTTTATGATTTTTCTGTAAACCTACAACTCCTCTAATGAAAATTCTAAGTAATATATAAATTCATTGATAATTGAATATCAGTTTATACTAAAAACTTAATGCACAATAAACTCAAATCAAAATTTAGTATAAAACTTATATAGGTAATATAAATGTTGACATGGTAGAAATAAATTATAAAGCAACTAAAAAATAAACATAAATAGAGTTTTCTTTTAAGAAATTGATCTAAATATGTACTCATTAATATTCCTTGCAATTTCTGCCTTGAATCTTTGAATGACTCTTCCAAGTAAAAAAAATGAATGTTTTTCTAAAGTAGTTCTTCCTCATTAAGATATTGTATTTCTACCCCAAATGGCAATATTCCTTGGTAGTTCGTGGTTTCCAAAGATTAATCCATTTGCAGGGCTTCATTTCTAAGTGAATGGTAAATATGTTCTACCTCAGGTGTATTATTATTATTATTATTATTATTATTATTATTATTATTATTATTATTATAACCACTTGAAGTTTTCATTAAATAAATTTCTCTTGGATAGATACCCAGGCATAGAATTGCTAGGTCATATGGTTACCCTATGTTTAACTATTTGAGAAATTGCAAGACTTCTAAAAGTGACTGCACCATTTTACATTGCTACTAGTTTATAAGGATTCCAATCTCTTGACATTGTTGTCAACACTTGTTATTGTCTTTCTTTTTTGTTATAATCATCCTAGTGAGTGTGAAGTGGTATTTCATTTTGGTTTTAATTTGCATTTCTTTGATAGCTAATTATGTTAATGATGTTGAGCACCTTTTCATGTGCTCATTGGTCATTTTTATATCTTTTTTGGAGAACTATATTCAGATCCTTTGCTTATTTTTTAATTGTGTTATTTGATTTTATTAATGAGTATATATTCTGGATACAAGTCCTTTATCAGATATAATTTGCAATTTTTTTCCAATCTATGGGATAATCTTTCACTTTATTGATGATGTCCTTTGGAGCACAAAAGTTTTTCATTTTGATGATGTCCACTTTATATAATTTTTTTCTTCTGTTGCTTGTGTTTTTGTCATATCTAAGGAAGTATTTCCTAATTTAAGGTCATGAAGATTTATGCCTGTGTTTTTTGTTTTGTCTTGTTTTAGCAGTTTTATTGAGACATATTCACATACTATGCAATCCATCCAAAGTATACAATCACTGGTTCACAGTATCATTACACAGTTGTACAGTCATCCCCACTAATCAATTTTAGAACATTTTCATTACTCCAAAAAATATATGCCTGCATTTTCTTCCAAGAGTTTTATAGTTTAGTGATTACATTTAGGCCTTAGATCCAGTTTGAACTAATTTTTTATGTGGTGTGAGGTAATGTTCAGCTTCATACTTTTTTTATGTGGATACTCAGTTGTCCCAGCACCATTCTTTCCCCCATTGAATTATCTTGGCACCCTTCTTGAAGTTCAAATGATTATATTGTGAGGGTTTATTTCTGGAATCTCAATTTTATTTCCTTGATCTATGTGTCCATCCTTTTGCTATTAAGACGCTGTTTTGATTACTGCAGATTTGTAGTAAGTTTTGAATGATCATTTGATATCCAAATTTTTATCAGTTTTGTCATTTGCATATCATGGTTTATCTTTGGGTAGTACTTAAGAGGTGGATGCTTATGACTTGGAGTTTTATGGTTAGAGACAATAGCACATAATGGTTATGTGCATAGGTGTTCAGAGTTAGAGAAACCCAGATTTGATATGATTGTATCAATTACTAGATGTGTGAACTCATGTAATCCTCTCTGAGCTTTAGTTTCCCATCTTAAAATGGGAACCATAATGCTTACATTAAAGAATTTTGTGAGGGTTGAATGAGTTAATATGTGGAATATGCTCAGTAAAAATGTTTTATTTTCTTAACAGCATACCAATTTGCATTATCTGTGTATCATGTGTGTACAGTTGCACTTTCAGATATGACAACATACTGACTTCTACTTGATTAAGAAAAGAACAATAAAACTTCCAGGTATTTGGAGCTCATTTTGCAACAAATGTGAGAAAATAAAGAAGCCAGAAGAAGTGAAAAGTAAAGCAAAGCAAAACTACCTGTAGAAGAGTGTGGGGAGGAGGCAGAAAGAAATCCAAGCATGCTCCTTCTCCAGGAATTTAAGGAAACTCCTTTCTCCAATAATTCTTTAAAAATAGTTTAAATAGTTGTCCTGCCTGTGAAGGCTTGCAGTCTCATTTTCAGACATCAGGGAATGTACTTTCAAACAACCTCTTGGAATCTCTTTTAATATGTTTTATTGAGAGTGGGTTTATATGAGAGAGAACAGGGTAGGTTCATACTTAACCAGTTTCAGCTCCTAGATCATAATTTGTTGCATTTTTTTACCTGAAAAAAAATTTTTTTACACATATATCAGAGGACACAGGCTAAGCATTTTCCACCATGTAGCAATCAATCTACTAAACTCAGGCATTAGTGCTATTACGCTAATGAAAAAAAGGCCCTGGGCTCCCTTTCTGCTGCACTTGGAAAAACATCTGTTAACAATTTTCTCTTCCAAGTTACTCCTGAGAGGAAGTTTCAATGGCCCCATCCACGAGTAGCTCAAATTTTCACTTTTCAGAAAGCGTGCTAGGACTTGTGAATAGCCAGTGATGCGGCACAAGGGGGCTCTCTTCTCCCAGTGAGTTCTGGAGAACAGTCAGTACAAACTTTCAAAACCTGTGGTTGGTCTGAACGCTATTGGGTCTCTTGCAGACAAACTGAGCAGTTGACCAGGCAGAGTCAGAGGTGCCCTTTCTTAGAAAGCAGACTGGTACCATGGGGCAGGGGCAAATGGTAGTAAAGTGATAACCTGAGAAAAATAGTAACTGGTGTCTGAACGCTTCTTTATAGCACAGTACACTTATTAGTTACACTTATTATAGATTTTAATCTTTGTAACAATGATCCTTCACACTGCTACTCCAACACCCATGCCTAAAATGCATATAGATAATGACATTTCCTCGCAGAAATAATGGCTCCCCTTGTTCTTCAGGATAAAAACCTGCATCCTCTCTAGCCCAGCTTCACCCCTTCTTTAGTACTGAAGTGTCTGGAGTTCCTGAAATTTACCCTGGTCTCTTGCTTCTATGATTTTTCCCCATGATGGCATTCTGTCTAGAAATTTCTTTCTCTTTTCATACTCCTGGCTGATTCCTGTTCCTCCTTTTTGAACCAACTCAGCTGTTACTTCCTCCTATAAGCCTTTCCTGACCACCACCTGGGCAGGAAGGTGAAGACTGAAGCTAGTATATGTAAAGTACCTAACAGTATAGATGTCTAACAGATGGAATCTATTGTTGTCATACAAATCCAATCATTTTAGTCTGTATACATTCAAATCATTTTCATTTATTTATTTATGAGTATTTAGCCTTTTCCAAATCCATCTTCTAGTCTGTTATGCTTTTATTGTTAGGCAATGGCTGGAATGCCATTTATTTATTTTTTTTTTAATCTTCATTTTATTGAGATATATTCACATACCATGCAGTCATACAAAACAAATCGTACTTTCGATTGTTCACAGTACCATTACATAGTTGTACATTCATCACTTAAATCAATCCCTGACACCTTCATTAGCACACACACAAAAATAACAAGAATAATAATTAGAGTGAAAAAGAGCAATTGAAGTAAAAAAGAACACTGGGTACCTTTGTCTGTTTGTTTGTTTGTTTCCTTCCCCTGTTTTTCTACTCATCCATCCATAAACTAGACAAAGTGGAGTGTGGTCCTTATGGCTTTCCCAATCCCATTGTCACCCCTCATAAGCTACATTTTTATACAACTGTCTTTGAGATTCATGGGTTCTGGGTTGTAGTTTGATAGTTTCAGGTATCCACCACCAGCTACCCCAATTCTTTAGAACGTAAAAAGGGTTGTCTAAAGTGTGCGTAAGAGTGCCCACCAGAGTGACCTCTCGGCTCCTTCTGGAATCTCTCTGCTACTGAAGCTTATTTCATTTCCTTTCACATCCCCCTTTTGGTCAAGAAGATGTTCTCCGTCCCACGATGCCAGGTCTACATTCCTCCCCGGGAGTCATATGGAATGCCATTTAATATTCCCAGTGTGGACCTTCCACTTTTTGCAAAGGTAAGATGAAATTTTCTGTTTTGTTTTCAGTGTTCTTCTTGATTAATTCATTCAATAAATATTTGCTCAGTACCTATATACAAGGTACTGTTCTAAACACTGGGAATGTAGGAAATAAAAATGAATAACATAATGGAGAAGCTTATTGGCTAGTGATTCCTTAATATTTTTCTTGTTCTTTAAAATTTCTAGAACAAATTGCATCGTTGTTGGAAAAAAACCTGGTAGTAATCATATTTTTCCTGGATTATAACTGATAGCTTGTTTTTGTTTTTTTGTTGTTGTTGTTTTGCTATTTTCTAACTATAGTTTATATCATTAATTCCCAAATGACTAACCCTTGCCCATAGTAAAACTCCTACCATGTTTCTGCTAATTAACACTGCCTCAAAAGATTCTCTTAATATTCATTTTCTTTATCTTTATATTTTAAAAATCCCTAGAAGATCCTAATATTAACCCACAAAATCTGTCCCTTTGTCAAGATCTTATGCAGAATTGTGTAGTTAAGGTCTTCTAATAGGATCCTGGCAAGAATCAGATGGCACACACAAACTAGGTAATTTGAAACAAGTTTAAATAAAAGGACTGTTTACAAATATGTAGACAGCATTTAGAAAACTAAACTATCCCAAGGCTAGGAAAATGGGGAGAGAATACTACTTGTAGGACTGAAGAAACAAGGAGAGGGAGTGGTTACCAAAACCCGGAGAGGGTAACTGAATAGAGAGGACCTTCTGAAAAGGTCTATAAATTTCCACAGAGAGTTGCAGCCAACCAATGGTGACCCAGCAGGCAGGGAACCAGGGAAATTAATTTCTTCACTTCACTCTTCAACCAACTCTCAGTCTCTTGCCAGGACTTCCCATAGACAGAACCCAGTGGAACCCAGAAGGCAGGAGAACCAGTTGATGCAGCCCATGCAGATCAGCCTTTTGGGACGTGGATCTGGGTGGAAAAGGGTAGAGCATGGATATAGAGAATGGAAAAAACTCAACAGAGGTTTTAACTTGTCCATAACCTGGGAAGACCCAGGTATTCATATTTTTTAATTGAAAGACTTATTAATGTATCCCTACAATTGTTTCATGTCTACAAGTCAGTTCCCTTTTGCTGAAAAATTATCCTTTCTCTCCACTTTTTCCAACCCCAATTTATTGAATCCTTCTTTGGGTCAGGTGCTAAGGGCATGGAGATGAAGACACAGTCCTCCATCTCAAAGGTCACACCTTCAGGTGGGAGGTAAGAGAAAAAAGCAAACCATCACCTTATCAGGCATAATCAATGAGGGGGAAGTTCAGGGGCAATGGGCGCTCACAGACTGGGTGGCTAATCCAGACTATGGGTTGTCTGGGAAGGGCTCCTGGAGAAGGTGATTTGGGCATAATTCTTGCCCAAGTTTAATTATCTGGTCCTTCCTTTTTGCTATGTTTACTTAGCCCTTATTAAGACTTCAAAGATCTATTGTAGATTATATGGTTATGATTTTTCTTTCCCTTGCTTCCTTTCCAACTTTACCTTTTTAATTCTTAATTATAATTTATTAGGTTGCTTAAAATGGATTTCAGCATTTTGTATTTCACAAATTTCTGGACGAATCTCTGGAGCTATTTTATCATCCTGCATTTGGAATGAAACTGGGGATCTTATTTTATTTTGCTACTTCAGGCAGGTTTCATGTGCTTATGTAAGTACTCTAGGAGCTAGGGTGGAAAATAATCCCATCTGCATAGGACATGTCAATGCATGTAGTTGAATGTTAATACTGTCAGGAACCACTATGAACATACATTTGGGGGCACATCTCTGAATCCTGTCTTGGGATAAATAATGAAGTATGGATTTCTATGTCAAATAGTACGAGTATTTTTATGGTTCTTAATGCATATTGCCGTATTGCTTCAGAAAGACTGTGCACTATTTATATTATTTTTAACAGTGTATGAGAACATGAATGTCATACACTTGTACTATTTAAGGGTAAATACAAATATATATATGTGTGTGTGTGTGTGTGTGTGTATTTTTTTTTTTTCTGGTACAAAAAGGAAAAGAGACATTGCCCCCCACCCCTTCTTAGAGCATTCTTTAGAAAACTTGTAATTGTAAATCCTTTGAGATGTATGTAAATCTTTTTAAAATTGCCAGCTTTACAGCCCAGGAATATCTTTTTCAAGGACCTGGGAGCTATCTCTCTGAAACGTGAACGTCAAGGAAGTTGGCGCCCTTACCTCCTTACTTCCATGGGAGCTTGACTTAGGCATCTGGATCCAAGTTACTGTAGAGATACAAGAAGTTTTATTATTCCTTTGGCAATGAGCAAACACAAAGATAACCTCAATTACCAGGTGAATTTAGATGAACTGTTGGCAAATGGTGCTGTCAAGTCCTCTTACTTGACAACTAGTTTTCATTTATCCTGAGAACATGTATGTAATGGGAATATGTATCTGCCTGGCTATATAAAAAGGTGAGGTTTCTTTCTTTCTTTGCAATCTCTTTCTAGAATTTCCATCACATTCTGCTTTAATGCTGATTCAGTAGTAAAATTGTTTTTCTTTCTCTTCTATCTTTGTGGAGAGGTTTCCTGAGTTGGGAGAAGGTTTTGTTTTTAATTATATTTCCCCAACAGCTATCACTAAGAATGATATTTTTTTTATGTTTTCTAATTTTTGTTTGCTCCTTCTTGTGAACTTGTTCATGTTAGCCTCACCCTAGCCATGGTCTTTTCTCTGGCAGCAGCAATTGGTTCCAGTTCCCACCTTCTTGCTACATTTCCAGAATGAGCCTCATTGTACCACCTCAGAAGCATCAGCAGCAGTAGCAGTGTTCTCTCCTCGGGTGTTTGGGTCCCAGCTTCCTCCAAGATTCATTAAACTACTCTATTTTATGCATGTTTGAAGTTTTCTATCGAATGTTCTGATAATAACACAATTTCCCTTTGTTCCTAGTTCTTTTTCCATTGGGTTTTAGAATTTTTATTGATATCTAAGATACAAATTACCTGGTTTGTCTTTCCTGGAGGCAGAATTCCCTTTTATTTTTAATTCTTCTCTTTCACAGATCCAGTTATGTGTCCTTTTGATCACTTCAAATTTTTTGCATGATTTCTCTTTTTTTGATCAGTTTTGCCAGAGGTTTGCTGATTTTATTAATATTTTAAAGAACCACTTTTTGTACTTATTGAAGTTCTCTATTGCATCTCTGTTTTCTGATGCATCGACTTCTGCTCTTATTCATATTGTTTCTTGTTTGTGTATGTTAGTCCTCCTCTAGCCTTCTCACCTCCTTCTCTGTGGCAGACAATAAGCTTGTCTCTTAGTTGGTTCTAAGAGACAAGTTGAAGAACCAAACTGATATAATCCAAATGAAATGTTTTTGGAATCTATTTTTATTTTCTAGGGGAAAAAAAAACCACAAAATTATTTTTCTTTCTTTCTCCCCCCCATTCCTTCCTCCCTCCTTCCCTCCCTCCCTCCTTTCTTCCCTTCCTTCCTTCCTTCCTTCCTTCCTTTTTTTCTTTTCCTTTCATTGTTATAACTGTGGGTACTGGTATAATAATGATGACATAGAAGACCTAGAAAGGTTATACTATTCAAGTCTTTCTCAGTATGCACTACATTCTTGAAACACTGCATTTGCTGCAAATTCCAATGAAGTTCTTGGAATAACAACATGGTGAGTGGATAAACATCCAGGTGCTTGAATCAGATCTGGTTTTGAATCCCGGCTTACCTACTAACTAGGTCTATGGCCTTGGGTAAATTATGTAACTTCTCTAGGCCTCAGTTTCCTTGTTTGCTATGAGAGTTAAATGAAATAATGCCTGTAAAGCCGGTGCTTGGCACATAAGTGCTCAGTAAATGTTAGCTTTTTATCATAATCAGCCATATTCAACCACTGTGGAATATTCTCCCTCTCGTATAAAACATTGCAGACATGCCTATCATTTATTAATGCCTGAAGTCCAAAGGTAGAAGAACTTAATGTTTAAAAATGACCATGGCCATGGAGTGAACATTACATAAAAAAGCAAACATTTGGATAAGCACCAAGAAGGTCAGAGGTGGTTGGAACATTGACTGGCTGACAAAAATACTGGGGTTGCTTAATGTTGTACAAAGACATTGCAAACACTCCCTTTAGATGTGTTATATTTTCACCTTTTTTTCCTAAGGGATTAGGAAATATAAGGTATATTCATATCATAAGTGTATGGGTTATACTCACTTTGAGGGATTTCTGATTGCTAGAAGTCAAAGCAAAGCTTCTTCTCTTTTTTTATAGTGCTGTTTTCCTTTTCTTTTATGCAAAATGCATCACCTGTAAGTTTATCGCCTTATAATTCATGCATTAGAGAAGCAGTACCTGTCTCCTTGACTTTTCACCCCTGTCAGAATCAGTGGCTTTCTTTGTACAAACCTATATAAGCGGCAGTTGAAGGCCTGTATAAGTAGTTCTTCAGTTCTACAAACATGATTTATGTGCCTACAACAGGCCAGGGAGCTTTGCAAACAGGTTGGGCAACTATGGACCAAAAGGCTACACATGCATGTATTGCTGGAAAGGGTAGGAGAGCATGCTGATAAACCACCATCAGGGCTATTGCAGTAATAGAATGACAGTAGTGTGCTGGATGCCTGCTTATGGTCCAAAATACTGATTGTCAGTCTGCTTAGAATAGCAACAACTTTTGATTTCTTACAATTCTCTATTAAGTGACTCAAGAAAAACTTTGAAGCAGCATTATTACTGTTTTACAAAAGATTGGTTATTTTAATACAGGGATTGTACAAAATTCATTTGTAAATCTTTAGGAGGAAGTGGACAGCTGAGTAAACTTACTGCACAACATGATTTACTAGTAGATATTTAATACACAAGTATTTGGTGAATTAAATCTATTATTTCTGGAAATTTCCCTGCCTTTCTTTGGTGTACTCTGTGATATTTTCTAGCTTATTTCCTTTTTTTTTTTTTTGCTTCATCTCTAAACTTGCTGCTTTTCTCTCCAACTCTGAATTTCATTATGGAATTGAATAAGGCCAGTATAATATTGCTGCTAGTCAGACACTTTCAACAACTATTATTTCAGTTGTGTGTTTGGATAGTTAGACAATTATTCATAACCAATAATGTTGAAATAATGATAATACACTCTTTAACTGGAGCTGCATAACAACATTATGATGGGAGAAAGACTGATAATTTCCTGGGCTGAAGATCAGATAGGTGAGAAAACTCATCAAATTGCACAGCAAATTAGGGCAGAAAAGAGATTACAGCTCTCCCTCACTCCCTGTTCAACTCAATTTGCATATACCACAGAATTTTCTCACTATTTTAACGGTGTTACAGAGTCTTTCACAAGCCCCAGAGAGAAAGACTTAAGTATTCTAAAGTGTTTGGCCTCCCTGTCAAAATATATTTGCATCATTTATCTTTCGAAACTTTTCGCAGGATGTGTTTAGTGGAAACAAGATTGCTTTGACTCTGTTGTAAGAAGCCATATGCAACTCTTGGTGTACATTTTGAAACTGGGTAAACACTGGAAATAATGTTTAATTTGGTGGGACCACCAGATGAAAAGAAAGATAAAGGAATCAGGAAATTACATTAAGAAAATCCTTAGAATCTATTTTTTTTCCCATTTAAAAATAATATTGTTTCTCTATAGACATGCTATATCTATATTCAGTTATAGAATATCTGGAAATTTCAAGAGAGAAAAAAGGAATTATTCTGGTCCAATTTTGCACATATAATCATCTCATTATATTTCTTTGCAGTTTACAACACCCCCTCCCCATGTATCTGTTTTTTTTTTAAACATACTTTATATTCACAGAGACTATATAACTTCTTTTCTGATTTTCCTTTGTTAACATCATAACATAATAAGCATTATACTTTCAACTGGAAAAATTCAACAAGAAAAGTTAAAATTTGAAAAATTTTTCAGTAATAAATGTTACTAAAAATGACAAAGTTTTTAATTTGAAAGACTTTTAAGTGAAAATTCTTAAACTAAAGTGAGAAAAAATTATGAGTTGGTATTTGCTATTCCAAATGAAAAAACAGGCTAATATTTTTTATGTAAAGCCTTTAGCAGTGAAAACCATGGGTCTTTTAATTTGGTGATTTGCCAGAAAACTTTTTCTTATGCATTTCCATATACAAGAGTTTTTTCCTAGTTAGCCTAAGGTACCCAACTTTCATATTTGGAAGTTGGTGGTGAAATTTGGACTTATTATAGGGATGTAAAAGAGAAGAAAAATAATAATATGGTATCTGGCGTTTGCTTTAAGAGTCCAGCAGGAAAAGAGGGATTATAGATGAAATAAGATTAGTATATGCTGATAATTTCTAAAACTGGGTGATGCATATATTTTATTATTCTCTCTACTATTATAATTTTGCAAAATTTTAATAAAAATAAAGCTAAAAGGGTGAGGCAACTTCTGGATACCCCCAAAAGTTCTTATGATAGCCTTGAAATCTAGCCTTTGTGGAGAGAAAAAAGAATTTTCCAAATTACTTAGCTCCCATTAATATAATAAGGACCAGGACTTAGATCATAGGGTTTCTTTCATTGCTTATAAATAGTTCCCCCTCTAACTATGTTGACTAGGCCATGAGGCTAGGGTAGAAGAGGGATTTGGAGAAAGAGAAAAGCCTGAATCTGCCTATTCTATCCCCAAGAGATTGTATGTGTGTGTGCATGAGAAAGAGAGAGAGAGAGAGAGAGATCCATGAGATACACATGTTCTGACTGCTCTTAACATGGGAGCATTTATTCTAGTGAATGGATGTTGAGGACAGAGGGGCTTTTGCCCCACCCATTTGATATGCTGGGCATCTACCACTCTGCAGGGAGGTCCTGCACCAACGTGAGACAGCCCCAGTGGAAAAAATGGGTGGAGCAGAATGGATGGACAGAGACAGGAGTTGTCCACACTCTTGATACTTCCTCTCACTCTACCCTCCTCATACGCCCTCTGTTTAAGCTGTAGACTCAGGAACAGATAGCAAAAAGCACAAAAATGGCTCTTTATCCTCCACACCTCAGCAGCATGCACACCTGAAGACAAGCACAAGTCCAGAGTTCCCGCTCTCCCAAAGCCATGAGAGCAATCTATACAAACAGATGCTATTTAGGGAAAGATGCTGGGGGGTGGTGGCAATGCAAAAGAGCAGAAATTAAAACAGAAAAAAAAAGAAAAGCAAAAACAAACTAAAAAGTCCTGGTTACCCACCAGACTATTTAAATTGGAAGAGATGAAGATAGCATACTTCAAAAATTAAAATTTTATAACTTTCCCTACTACTCAGTGGGGAGAGGACTCATGACCAGTTCTAGAAACAAAAAAGCTATATTTTAAATGCACATCTGAGAGCAGTGAGAATAAATATTTGATGCCACTACAGTAAAATATATACATGGTGATTATTCTAAACAGTACAGAATGGTTTACCAAACAAGTAATACATTCTCTAACCCAGACCTCTGGATTTCCATTCTAGCTCCCCAGAAATTACTATTATTCTTCCAGAAATGCTCTGTTCATGTGTAAGTATATTTATCTGTGGGAGAGGTTGTTAGTTGCCCACCAATATCCATTTTCCTCTTTTTTCTTTAATAATAGACTCCCAAGTTTTAGCTGGGCACACAGCTACCCAGCTAACAACTGCACTTCCAGCCTAAGAAAAGGCCAGACTAGGTTTGGCCATGTGACTATGTTCTGGCCAACAGGATGTGAGTAAAAATGATGTTTGCCTTTTCCAGGTTATGTCTTCAAAAGAAATGGGCCTATTCTCCCCTAGCCCTTTCCCCCACTAACTGGGGGTTGGAGAGAGTGGAATAGCCTCCTGATTCTAGGGATAGATGGATGTATCAATGAAGGCTGCCCAGTCAGACCCAGACTACTTATATCTGATGTTATATTAAAGAGAAATAAGCCTTTCTCTTGTTTAAATCACTTATTTTGAGGTCTTTTTGTTACAGCAGATTAGTATCCTAAACAATATTATACATAAATATCTTTTAGAAAAATTAATGGGAGAACACTCTAACACTACTTTGTATCATGTTTTAGTTTTTAAAACAATTAATACACTTTAGAAGTCTTTCCAGATTTCTTTCTTATTCTTATTCTATCTGGTGTCTCCAGAAAATTCTACACATCCCATTTATTAGTTCATTAAATGTTCATTGGGAACATACTATGTGTGTATGTGTGTATGTTTTTTAAATGCAGTTTTATTTGAGATATGTTCACACACCATATGATCCATCCAAAGTATACAATCAATGGCTTACACATCATATAGTTGTACATCCATCAATACAATCAATTTTAGAACATTTTCATTACTCCAAAAAATAATAAAAATAAAAATAAAAAAGAGCACCCAAAACATCCCATACCCCTTATTACACCCCCATTATTTATCTATTTTTGTCTTTATTTTATTACTCAACTGCCCATACAGTGGATCCAGGGTGTGTCAGTCACAAGGTTTTCAAATCACATGGTCCCATGGTAAAAACTATATAGTTATACAATCATCATCAAGAATCAAGTCTATTGCATTACTAGTTCAACAGTTTCAGGTATTTCCCTCTAGCTATTTGTGCCAGTTTGAATGTATTATGTCCCCCCAAATGCCATTATCTTTGATGTAATCTAGTGTAGGCAGATGTTGTCAGTGTTGATTAGATTGTAATTCTTTGAGTGTTTCTTTGGAATGTGCCCCACCCAGCTGTGGGTGATGACTGATTGGATAATTTCCATGGAGATGTTGCTCCACCCATTCAGGGTGGGTCTAAGTTGATCAGTGGAGCCATGTAAATGAGCTGACATAACAGAAGGAACTCAGTGCAGCTGAGAGTGAACTTTGAAGAGGAGCTACAGCCAAGAGGGACACTTTGAAGAAAGCACAGGAGCTGCAGATGAGAGATAGTTTGAAGACGGCCGTTGAAAGCAGACTCTTGCTCCGGAGAAGTTAAGAGAGGACAAATACCCCAAGAGCAACTGAGAGTGACATTTTTGAGGAACTGCAGCCTAGAGAGTAACGTCCTGGGAGAAAGCCATTTTGAAACTAGAACACTACTCTGATACAATAAAATCTTAAAGGAATATCTATATAAAGCATAAGAATAGCCTCCAGAACAACCATTTAACTCTATTTGAAATCTCTTAGCCACTGAAACTTTATTTCATTTCATTTCTTTTCCCCCTTTTGGTCAAGATGGCATTCTCAATCCCACAATTCCAGGGCCAGGCTCATCTCTGGGAGTCATGGCCCATGTTTCCAGGTAGACTTATACCCCTGGGAGTCATGTCCCATGTAGGGAGGTGGGGTAGTGAGTTAATTTGCAGAGTTGGCTTAGAGATACAGGCCATATCTGAGCAACAAAGGAGGTTCTCTGGGGTGACTCTTAGGCATTGTTATAAGTAGGGTAAGCTTCACAATTGAAGAGATAAAGTTCATAAGGGCAAGCCTCTAAATGGAGGGCTTGGCTTATTAAATTGGGAGTCCCTACTGCTTAAGAGAATAGCAGGAATTTCCCCAGTTAGGTAGTTTAATAGTTCCACAATTTTCCCCTGTCCCTCAAGGGAATTTAAAAATACTTTTTTATTTCCTGCCTAAAATATTCTGGGATGTATTTGGGGTATTACTTTAGCCTGCATGGAATAACAAGATCTCCTTCCCTATTCTAGGTTCCATGTAATTATGTTGTTTAAATAAACTGATGAGACAGGTTAAATTAGATAGTATGCTATAGAAAATATACATTTTGTACCCAATAAACCCTCTTTCTTTGGTCTTACACAGAAGTTGGAGTTTTAAAATACAATCACTATCAACCTTTACCCTGTATTCTAATTTACCTTAGTCCTAACCAAGTCCATTTCATTCATGTCTCTAATTGTAGTCTGATCTCTTTTTTACCTTCTTTAACAGTTGCTATATGGAGTAATGCTGACTTTCAGAACTGCAGAACTCTAATTCTGAGTCTCAGGTGTCACAAGAATACCCAAATTTCCAGGGAACTACCAGGTTATACACAGAGAGCTCAGTATCTCAGAATTTAGAAATGACAGTTAAAACTCAGGAATAGATATAACTGTTGTAAGAGCTTACAATCTAGGAACCTTTAGAATAAGCCTCATTGAACATTCTGTACTCCTTAATCATTGATTGCCCAATCAATGCCCCTGTTCTATCCCCAGATAATCTATGCTCTCAAATTCAATTTTCAGTGTTTGCTCATTATAGTTATAGTTTATATTAGTGAGGCCTTACAATATTTGTCCCTTCATTTTTGGCTTATCCCCCTCAACATAATGTCTTCATTCACCTGATTGCATGACTCAAGACTTCAGTCCCTCTTGTAGACTTTCAATATTCTATTGTATATATATATATACCACAGTTCACCCCCTTTTCATCCATTGATGTACCCTTAGGCTACCTCCATCCATTGCAAATAATGAATACTGCTGCCATAAACATCAGTGTGCAAATGTCTTTTGTGTATCTGCTTCCAGTTCTTCCAAGTATACACCATATAACAGGGTTGCAAGATCATATGGCAGCCTTATATCCAGCCTCCTGTGGAAACACCACACTGCCCTCCAGAGGGTCTGCACCATTCTTCTTCTCTACCAACAGTGAATAGGTATATCTCTCTCTCCACATCTTCTCAAGAACTTGTATCTTTCTGTTTAATTTTTAAACAGTTTTATTCACACACCATACAATCCATCCTAAGTGAACTATCAATGGCTCCCAGTATAATAACATAGTTATGCATTCACCACGACAATCTATATGAGAACATTTCCATTTCTTCCACAAAGAAATAAGAAGAGGAAAAATTTTTAAAAATAAAGAATGATTTTAAAAAAATAGGAGAGACAACCACCACAACAAGAATCCCATACCCCTTCCTTATATCTGCCTCTATTGATGTTTAGCTTTGGTATATCGCCTTTGTTACAATTAATGGAAGAATAGTACACTGTTACTGTTAACTATAGACCCTAGTTTGCACTGATTGTATTTTTTCCATATACCATCTCATTTTCAACACCTTGCAATGGTGACATTCATTTGTTCTCCCTCATGTAAAAACTTTGTTATGTTTCTACATTTCATCCCCATCATTGTCCACTCTAGGTTTCACTAAGTTACACAGTCCTAGTTTTTATACTCTGTCTGTCCTTCTGGTATCATACATGTTGCTAGCCTTCCTCTTTCAACTATACTCACACTCAGCTTTGTTCATTATAGCTACCATATTGTACTACCATCAGATAATATTGTGCTATCCATTTCTGGATCTTTACAATCAGTCCTGTGGAACACTCTATACTCCTTCGGCATCAAATGCCCAATATCTACCCACTTTCTATCTCCTGATAGTCTGTGCTATTAACTTTAATGCTCAGAGTTTGCTCACTACAGTTAGTTCATATTAGTGAAATCATACAGTATTTGTCCTTTTGTTTCTGGCTAATTTCACTCTACATAATGTCCTCAAAGTTCATCCACATTTTTGCATGTGTCTTGACTTTATCATGTCTTATAGCTGCATAATATTCCATGGTGTGTATAGACCACAGTTTGCTTATCCACTCATCTGTTTATGGACATTTGGCTGTTTCCATCTCTTATCATGAATAATGCAGCTATAAACATTGGTGTACAAATGTCTGTTAATATCCTAGCCTTCATTTCCTCCAAACATATACCTAATAATAGGATTGCTGGATTATATGACAATTCTATACTTAGCTTCCTGAGGAACCACCAAACTGCCTTTCAAAGTGGTTGCACCATTCTATTCTACATTCCCACAAACAGTGAATAAGTGTAGCCTTTTCTTCGCATCCTCTCCAGCACTTGTGGTTTTCTGTTTTGTTTTGTTTTTTTTTATAATGGCCATTCTAGGAGGTGTGAGATGATATCTTGTTGTGGTTTTGATTTGCATTTCCCTAATAGTTAGTGAAGTTGAGCATCTTTTCATCTGTTTTTGAGGTGTTTATATTTCCTCTTCAGAAAAGTGTCTGTCCATGTCTTTTGCCCATTTTTAACTGGTTCCTTTGTCTTTTTGTTGTTGAGGTGTATGATCTCTTTATATATTCTGGATATTAAACTCTTATCTGATATGTGGTTTCTAAATATTGTCTCCTATTGTGTAGGCTGCCTTTCTACTTTCCTGACAAAGTCCTTGATGCACAAAAGTGTTTCATTTTGAGGCAATCCCATTTGTCTATGTCCTTTTTCATTGCTTGTGCTTTGGGTTTAAGGTCTAGGAAACCACTTCCTATCACAAGATATTTAAGATATTTCCCTATATTTTCTTCTAAAAATTTTATGGTCTTAGCTCTAATGTTTAGGTCTTTGATCCATTTTGAGTTAATTTTTGTATAAGGTGTGAGATAGGGGTTTTCTTTCATTCTTGCCCTGCCTGTATGGAAGTTTCTTTTCTTTCTTTCTTTTTGATGAGGGTCTCCCCAGACAGGATCTTCCCCACCCCAGTCAGATTTTCCCAAACAGGACAGGCCTAAGACTCAAGAAGAGGGTGTAATCAGTATCAAACTTCCCTGGTGATGAGGTTCTGCAGGGTACCAGTCTTTCCTGTGAAACCTCTTGATTCTGTGCTTTTCCTATCCTACCCAGCAAGTACCACCTGTCAGTCCACAGCTCCCCACTGGTGTAAAGCAGTCCAATGCCTTTAATTCTTAGTAGACCCTGCCTCTGCTAGGGGTGTGGTTGAGATAGAGGCTGAGGTAGAGGGTGGGCTTTGACTGTTTCTGTTTTCTGACTCCTGTAGTCTGAATTCTCTGAATGAAAGCTGCCACTTGTGCTGGTCCTTGTCCCACCCTCTTTCTTGGAGAAGATATGCCCTTCAAGGAATTATCTCTTTCACCTGACTAAATTACTTCGTCTCTCAGAAACATCTTAGCTCTGCCCTTGTCTGGGGCAACACTGACAACTGAAAAAGACTACTGATTTCGTTATGCTAAAAAAGCTGAAAAGTTTAAAAAAAAAGTCCCTTTCAGACCCAGTCTCCATCCCCCTGGTTTGGCCAGTCAAGAGCCAGAATTGGTACCCAGCTCTATGTGCCCCTTTTCTTGAGTACAGCCCTTTTCCAGTACTCTGAATTTGTCCAATTCCAAAAGACTCTGTTTTCTTTTCTGTTAAATTAGCCCCACATCCTTTCTGTAGAGGAGCTACCTTTACATTCCTTTTGTGCTTGCTCTGTGTTTACCTGTATCTGCAACTTGTATTCAGCAGTTGTATTTTTGTTAATGAAATCCATAATTGGAGCTTGCTTGAGCTCTCCTTCCCTTACTCCTAGTAGAGACTGCTTCTTTTTTCCCCAGTGAAATGTTAGTGGGGGATTATCCCAGCCTCCAAGCTTGGGAGACTTCCTTACAGTTCTGTGCTGTGATCTCAGCCCTTCCACCCATTCCAGACTGGTGTGTGATGTGTGTCTGGTCACTGAAGTCCCCCAAACAGTTGTTCCAGACAGTTCTTGGCTATTTAACAGCTACCCTAGAGGACAAATTAAATCCCACACCTCCCTATGCCACAATCTTACCCCACCTCTCTCCAAATATTCTGTGTTTTTTCCCTGAAATACCTACTCTGACAGCACAGGCTGAGAATTAATGTCCCTAGAAACAATCTTAAACCAATGAAAGATAGAGATGGTGACAATTCAAAGGTGAGTTTCACACAGTATTTCATGGGTCTCCGGAAGGATTGAGACCGAGTTGCCTACAGAATCATGAACACACTCATATTGGCTTTCCTCTCTTCCTTGTGTCACTTTCCTATTTCCTCTCTCCGCTTTCAGGGATTGCCTCCCAAATAAAGTATTTGGTCTCAGGTTCTGCTTTGGGAGAAACCCAACTAAGAAAGTGGTCCAGGAAGGTTTGTTTCTTAGGGGCTGACTTTTAAATAGAAGCTTGAATGTTCTGAGAGAGCATTAAAGAATAGTAGGATGTCCAGTGGCTGAAGACAGGTATGTGAGAGGAGTGGTAGGAGATACTTTTGGAGGGATAGGCTGGAGCTGATTCTTATGGTCTTTGATAAGGGCTTAGGATTTTATTCTACGTGTCATGGGAAGCCATGGGATGATTCTGAGCTGGTAGTAATGTAATACGATTTAAATTTTAAGGAAGTAATTCTGGAGATTCTGGTTAAATGTAGCAGATTGTACACATTTATCTCTACTCCCTATCAAAACTGTAAATAAATAACAAAAACCCACAAGGACATAAACCCACAAGGACAAAGAGAATCAGATAGTTGGCAACAACACATAAGAAATCAACACAATTTTGCAATCTGGAAAATGGATAGAAAAGATGTAACAGACCTAACAGACTGGAGAAAGCTGAAACCTAAGAGAAGTGGGGAGAGAGGCCAATAAAAATCAAGCTGATAAATTTGTCACAGACTGTAGGATAGCATCAGAAATGGATGAAGTTGGTGACTTTAAATGTGGGGGTTAAAGAGGGTAGGGGTAATTGAAGAATTAAATGAAATTCAGTAAACGGAGTGCTTAGCTCCTCAGATTCCCTTTCCTCTCCTGTGTGCCCAGGTGACTACCCTTCCCTTACTACAGTAGAAAATTAAATATTTATTCAATAAAGTTGTTGAACCAGAAAATCTCTGGACCCAGGAATAAGGTATAGGAGAACAGTAAGGATAAGACACCATATTAAAAATAGGGGAAATAAGTAAAAATCAGTATTTTAAATGGTGAGACTCCCACCCCCTTTTTTTCCACTCGCCCTCAGAACACTTCTGCCAGGCTTATACACCCAAGCATGAAAAGGAAAATTCTTCTGTAAGGAAACCAACAGACCCAAAAGAAAACAACAATAAAATGTTTGGATTACATGATTACTCTGCAGGAAAGTCCACAGTCAATAAGTTCCAGAGGTGCCTACAAAATTTCCAAATAATATCTACCTTCTTATTTTTAAATATGGAAATCTAAGAATCAGTAGATGTTTGAGAAAACTATCTTAAGTCAGAGAACAGATTATAAAACAAAATTCAGGGGAAACAGAAGATACAAGTAGCAGAAGAAAAGAAAACAAAACAGAAATCTAAAATTAATATTAGAGATAAGAAAATATATTTCAGAATCTGTGAAACAAGAACAGGAGGCTATAGAAACATGAGTGATCACTTAAAAAGAAAGAACTAAAAATAAAGCAAAAATGTGATAAAAGAAATAAAAATTCAACATAATTTGGGTTGGGAGATAAAGTTTAGGAAATTTCCCACAAAGTAGAACAAAGATATAAAGACATAGAAAAAGTTCAGGATTTAAAATACAAGATTTGCAGAAAGAGAAAAAAGAAGGGAGGAAATCATCAATGAAACAATTCAAGAAAATGTCACAGACCTGAAGAATATTAGTTACTGTTTGAAAAGGCCCAATTATGATCAAGTACAATGGTTGAAAAAGACCCATACCAAGGCACTTTATGAAATTCTAAAACACAGGTGATGAAGATCCAAAAGCTCCCAGCAAGACTAGCTACATAATTTGTATGTCCCAATGTAAAATTAAAATTTGGATTCCTTGTTAAAAAATTATAAGAATTACAAGACGGTGATACCAGAGCGTTAAACCATGCATGGGCCCCTTCTGTGTATGTGGCCCTGTGTGACTGCCCAAATCACACAGCCGTGAAGCACACCTGGATCCCAGCAAGAAAAATGGCTGGAAATCAGAATAAACACCTCTTTCCTCCTCATCACTCTAGCTTCTGACTGTGATTCTTACCTCATGCAAGATACAGAAGCAATCAGAAGAGAACTACCTTATCCTTCCAACCCTGAAACTACCACTCCACCTGCCCCACATCCATACCATAAACTTTGCTTTCACTTGTTCATTGACTGAACTGTCCCAGTTCCTGTCTAAAGCCTACTCTTTCACTTGTATTTCATATCCCATCTAACTTGACCCATTCAAAAGAAGTTTCTCCTTCATTTAGAACCTTTCTCCTGTATCGGTTTTTGCCTTTCTTTTGGATTATTCCCATCAGAATATAAATATCTCCACTACCTCATCTTAAAAAAGTACTCACTGGCCAAAATCTTTTCCAGCAGAGCTTAATTTCTCTACTCTCCTTTATAGCAAGATCCTCCATCCCCCCAAACTGTCTTTACTCAAGATTCTACTTCCTTGTCCATTCCATTCTCTTCGCAACACATTACAACATTACTCCACTGAAACCACTATTGTCAAAGGCAATAGTGACATACATCTTATCAAAAACAGTGGTCAAATCTCAGAACTCATTTTCCTTAAACTTTGAGGTGGATTTCAGACAGTTTATCATTCCCTTTTCCTTAACGTGTTTGTTTCATAGGACACTGTGCTCTTCTAGTTTTCCTCCTCCTTCACCAGCCACTTTTCTCTTTTCTTTGTTGACTCCTCCACTTATATTTGGTCATGGACTATTGGTTGATATGGGGCTCAATCTTTGATCCTCTTTTTTTCTCTATATGTTTTCTCTATCTCATCTCATGGTATAATTACCATCTATAAACTGCTGTCTCCCATAGTTTGAGATCTAGCCCTGACTTCTCCCTTGTGTTTTAAACTCATATATACAAACACCTACCTGAATTCCAGGTGGATGTCTAACAGGAAGTTCAAATATAACATATCCAAAATAGAACTCAACTTCCCTTCCCAATTCCGTTCCTTTTCCAGTCTTACTAACCCAATAAAATGGCCTCATTTCCATTGAAGTGCTTCAGTCCAAACTCTGGCAGTTGTTCTTGATTCCTCTCTTTCACTCACAAGCCATCAATCATTGTCATAGTCACTCTAATTAAAAAAAAAAAAATCCTGAATTTGATGATTTTTCACCATTTCCACCACTACCCTTAACTCTCCCCTAAACCATTGCAATAGCCTCCCAAGTACTCAAATACTTTGTGCCCATGGGCCTTATCTGTACCCTGAGTGCCAGTAGCACTTGGCACTCAATAGGAACTTAATGACTATTTGTTGAATTAATTAGTCAATAACATCTGGCCATCAGTGATTACTCAATAAATCGTTTTAGCATGAAAGTCTTAGAATTGAAGCTTCCCAGAATGTAAGAGTTTAGAGGAACCATTGCACTATACGTATAATAGCAAATTATAAGAAACTAGTAACTTGCTATTATATAATAGCATTTCTTTTGCAGCAGGAGTATTTTGTTTGCTACATTCTCTGCTTGGAACCCAACATTGGCTTCCCATTTCATTCAGGTTAAAAGCCAAAATTCTTTTGATGGCCTATAAAACCCTATACGAGCTGGTCCCCCTTACTTCTCTGACTTCCTGACTTCCACTTGGTTACTGTCTCAAACATACTAAACTTCTTGCTATTCCTCCGACATTTTAGGCATACTCCTGCTCAGTCTTTGCACTAATTGTTCTCTCTGCCTTGAACACACTCTATGTGCCATTTATGCACATGGCACCTACCTCATATCTTTCAAGTCTTTGTTCAAGAATCATATTCTCAATGAAGCTTACTCTGATGGCCCTATGTAAAACTGCAACCAGTCTCTGTTGTCTGCACCTCCAATCTCTTTTAATCTTCTCTGATTTCCCTTTTTTTTCCATAGTACTTATCACCTTCTAAGATATTGTATAATTTACTGATTTATTATCTTACTGTCTGTCTCCCCCTGCTAGAATGTAAACTCCATGAAGGTAGAAGTCTTAAGAGCCTGGCATATAAGGCAATCAATAATCTTTGTTGAATGAACAGATTAAAGTTTTGAAACAACCTGAGAAAGTTATTTCCTTTATATAGTTTTGAGAATTTGTGTTTATGGTACTTAGTTTATTAAATTTTTGTGGTAGTGCCACATTAAACACTTGCTCATTTATAGATAAATACCATATAATTGAAAATGGTGAAAAATGTTCTACAAAATTTGAAGGAACATTAAAGACTAATAAAAATAAGTAGAATTATTATTTGTGACTTGATTATCACAGCTAACCTCTATTGGAATAAGGCAATTTTTTTTCTGTCCATCCATGGTTATAAAAACTAAGTTCTTGAAATCAGATTATTTCATAAGGGCTCTCTTCATTCTTTAGTTTATTCCTTCATTTGCAAGGCTACCTTTCCTCCCTGTAAAATTCTCATTCTGTTTTTCAACCATCCTACATGGCTCTGTGAGTTTTGTTAAGAGTTAATCATCATTATTTGGATAATAAAGGAATTTTAAATTTATTTATAATCTTTCTTTGTCTTGTTAATTGATGTAGGCCAGTGTTTGTCAAAAGTTTCTAACACTAATATATGCATATAATGTATTTTGCATATTGGAACTCCAATATATCCACAGATTAAAGTGGTTTTCTATTGGTTTAAATTTATTTTATAAATTCCAATTAAAATATTTAATAACATAAAGTTAGTCAATGAGAACAATAAAGCTGATGTGATTAAACGTATCTTAGGTAATTCAGAGTTCGTGAATGATGGTTGCAGTATTTTTCAGCTTCCTTCTCAATTTGTATCTGTAAGTGTTTTTGTTGCAAGGTATCCAAAGAAAATAGTTGCGAATGGCAATATTGAAAAACAAAACAAAAGTAAAAACAAGATCATTTGAAATTTCAGAATAATCTTCGTTAAACTCATTCAGAAGCTGAAGGAGGAGTAATAGGATATTTTTATTTCATAGCTGAATCACCAACATCTAACAACTGCTTACATTATTTGTCATAAGTCTATATCACACTAGAAACACCCCAGATTTAACATGCTATAAAACTATGTATTATGCTCTGTGTTAGAAGTACACTTGCTTTTGCACGTGTGATTATGATTTAAGAAAAGCATGCACCAGGCAGATATGTATGAAAGTTGCTTGACACTTATTTGAGCATGATACATATATTTCTAAGTATTGATATTTATCTCCCCCTCACACACACTGCCATACCCTTCAATAAGAGTTCAAAAATTCTTTCATTTTTAACTCAATGGTATTTTTCCTTTTTCCAGCATGCTATTATAGGAGGGGTAAAATACAGAAAATTTGGATGCATTATTGAAGAGCAAGTTTCCCCACTTCCTAGAGATGAAGTACTTATGATCACAGAAAAGAGAAAAGTAGAATAGCACACAACTTCCTCCATCCCCTAACCAGTTAAAGCGATGATCTCCATCACATGGTCCAGTATTAGGGAGCTGCGTGGAAGCTTAGGTCAGTTCCAGATAGTATCTATTGTTGCTACATGATCAGAACCAACCACCAGAACTCGGTCTGTTATCCATTATTTTTCCATAGGAGTGACAGACATCCTATGTAACTTGAGACTCTGTGTAGCCCCCATCAGGTAATCTGCCTAACAATGGACCAGGACACTTGTAATGCACACAGTCCCCAAAGGGTGAAAACTTACCCACTTTGAGAAGTGATGATGCAAATATTTCCCTGCCCTATGTGGGACTAGATAGGATCAGTTTGAAATTACCTACCCAGCTGGGACTGCAGAAGACCAGAACGTCCCTTTCACATAGAATTTTACATACTTATATATGTGCAGTCCTGAATTCTAGAAAAACACAATTGCAATGTTTCAACCTTTGTAAGCATTCATATTTTCAAGAACTTCAAACATGTGCCTAGAGAAGATGTTTCCTAGATTTGTGTAAAAAGGAGCCACCCTGGCCATTGAAGTGAATGGTTTCATTATCTCCAATGTCTTTGGTTTCAATATAACATGTATACATATACATGATTATATATAGAAATATGTTATATTATATGCTGGCTATAACACATATACACACATACATATATACATACACATACATACAATTGAAGCTATATAAACTTTAAAAAATTTATCATATCAAATACTTGCAGAATGCCAGAAGCACCCAAGGGTTCTATAGAACATAATTTGAAAAGTAGTGTTCTTGCTACTGGGCACTACAGAGATGAATAAGAGACGGTATTTGCCTCAGAGAACCACACAATCTTAGAGGGGCTCTTCAAGTAAAATGTACATCAATATAGTTCATTGGCTAGTTTCCAATTGAACTAAAATGTTTGCTTTTTCAACGGATATATTTTCTGTGTTTCCTTGATTTCTTTAACATAATTTCTACCATCCTTCAGTACTATAGTTTGATTATAGAATGAAAATATCATGTGCTGTGGTTGAGATTTAATGTTGCATTTTAAAAGTCCAGAGAAAGAAGTAATTACTAAAGAGTGCTGCTGCAGTTTCTCATTCTATCCAGTCACCATATGACCAGTGTGACTCAAGATAGATCAATATATGGACCTAATCCAGCAGCAGCTGTTTTTTATTTAGAAGTAGGAGAGAAGGAATTCTTTTTTGAGGAACTATATGAGAAGTTATCTGAAATATGTGACTTCAGTTATCATCTGTATATTCCTAGAATTAATATAACAATGGAATAATATTTACCAGTTCTTAGATTCACAAAAAATCACCTTATGTTTTAAAATTTGCTTACTTTTAATTTTTTTGAATGAATAAGACATCACCATGATTCAAATTTTACAAAAGCGTAAACGAATATTCAATGAAAAGTATCCATTCCATATCTGTTCCATAATCATCAAATTTCCCTCCTGAAGAATCAACCAGTGTTACTAATTTCTTGTGTATCCTTTCATAGATTGTTTTATGCATTAACTAGTCAATACTTACACTTCCCTTCCAACATCCGCACCCCACCCCTCTTTTAAACCTAAACGGTAGCACATTATACATTCTATTCTACACTTTGCTTTGTTTTTGCTGAACAATGTATTTTGGAGACCATTTCATATGTGTTTTTAAGAGGTTTTCTCTTTCTTTTTACATAGCATTCCACTGACTTGATGAATTATTGATGGCATTTAGACCACTGGAAGATCATTTTAAAATCAGGATTATACCATCCTTAGTGTGGGATGTTGTTGGGACACTATGATTTACTAATAGATGTTTCAGTCCCATTTCCCCAACGATGATTTTAGACACATGAAAGATTGAGGCCTATCCTCTAGAATGGTAGCAGGATCAGACTTTTATTACCCTGAATCATATTCATCTGGTTGTTTCTGAATGGGAAGTGATACCTGTTACTTTCCATTTATATTTCCTTCCTGCAAGGACAGATATTTTAAAATCATATTCAATATCAAATAGAAGTACATAAAGAGAGAGAGGAAGTTCTCTTCATGTATGTGATAAAAATGGCTCATAAGAGAAAAGGAAAGTTTAGTAACTTATGAGTTTGGGAGTCAATGCTACAGGTCTGTTGGAAATAAAGGGAAAATGGAGGATGATGAGAAAACAATGGGAACAGGAGTGGAAAATGGATGGATGGAATGCTTTTCGTCGGTTTTTTGTTGTTGTTGTTGTTGTTGTTGAGTTCTTTATTTTGGGGATGTGACCTCTAATCCTCGTGGTTAGTATTTCATAGCCAGAGTCAACAAGCTCTCAGTAGGACTGGTAATGTTTTGTTGGAGAACATAGTAGACAAATATGTGTGGGTGAGTTCTCTGGACTAAGACATGTTGTGAATGCTCTAGATTATTTTTCCATGTGACTTTGGACTTACTGATTAAACTGTTGCCAAAGGGACTGTTAATTATCTCCCAATATTTTGTGCCACTCTGCTTCAGACCTGACAGAATACCACATTCTTATCACAAAGCTGCCTATACAAGCAGTGTAATGATCAAAATGATGCTTGTTGTTCAGTACTCCACTTTTTTCCTGATTTACAGGTATCCTAAAAGAATGATTAGGATTTAGCTTCTCAAATCTGCCAATATATCAGATGTCAAATTTTACTGCTCTGGAGTACTTTTAAAATATTTTCTCTGTTATTCTTGCATTTAATTCTCCTGTTCTAGTTCCACAGGATTCTACAGTGTAGGGGGAGAAAATATTAAAATCCAACCTCCTGTACTTAAGCTAAAGCTCTATGAGGCCCATATCTGACTATACTAACGTATGACAGCTGGTCAATTCACCAAATAAGGTTGTACTGCCCCAACTTCAGACCCATGAGCTGGGGATATGAGCTGATTGCACTTATCTTTCATTCATCAGTAAGATATGATTATAAATCAACAAGACAATGCTGTGGATCATATAAGAACTCTCTCTGTCACTATGTAATTGTGTTAATTTCTGCTTGGCTGAGGCCTCCTCGTGTTGACATAGGGGAGTATTCTGGTTTAGAGTCTCTCCAAAATTTCCAAATGGGAATAATTAGAAAACTGCTTTTGGCTTCTTCCACAACCTATCTGGGGTTTCTATCTGCTTGCTTCCTGCTTTCCTTACCAGGGATGCTGGGTCTCAGAAGGACATTAGCTATGTATTCTCCCTAAATCATTCCCTTTGAATTTCTCTTTTGCGCCTCCTGCTGCTTCTTCTATAAATGTTCTCCATTTTATTCCTAAATAGAATGGAATGTCCCTTATGCACTTCAAAGTTCTCTCTCTCTAAGGCTTGTTAAAAAAAAAAAAAGACACTGTAGGTTAAGACCATTAGTTCTGCTTTTGAAATGTAGATGAATAGTATTAAAGAGTAAAAGCTTTTCTCTGTCAACAAAAATCTCTCAAGATTATTGTGTCACTTGAAAATTTTATGATAGATGAGTACAGTCCTGTGATTTGCTTTGGCTTTGACTATTTTATATATATACACAAACATATATACATATCAGTTTCTATCTATCTATCTATCTATCTATCTATTTATGAATTATAAGTTTGTAAATGTTTCTAGATTTTAAAACCCAACCCACTTCTCCTTAGCTGTCATGATAAAAGAGAATCTTCATTAAGCTCTCTTTGCTCTATATGAGTCAGTTTAACTCTCTCCTAGGACTACCTAGTAGATGTGTGAATTAGGCTGGGTGGACGAATATTGGGAGTGACAGTCCTGTGGTGAACAGCATAGGGCATGTTCCACCTGATAGCATATAAAATTAAAACACTTTTAAAACACTCTTTACTGCAGGGTGAATAAAATGTATATCTATACTTTTGAACGACACATGCTTTACTAATACTTATATTAGAATGAGGAGTAGAGAGAGGGAGGGATCTCCCACAAAATTTCTGTTCCAGTAATTGTAAGGACTAGTCACACAGATTGGCCTATGTCAAATAGGTGTATAGGTCAGACCATGGATTTTATATCTTTGTTCATGAATGTGTTAGAAGTTTAGGAAATGAAAAGGCAATATATTTTTTTAATTCAGTTTTTTTTTTTTGGAGATACATTCACATACCCTACAATCATCCACAGTGTACAATCAGTGGTTGACAGTAACATCATATAGTTGTGCATTCATCACCAAAATCAATTTTTGAACATTTTCATAACTCCAAAAATAAAATAAAATTAAATTAAAATTAAAAAATAAAAATGAATAAAAATACAAGTAAAGAACACCCAAAACATCCCATCCCCCATCCTCCCTATTTTTCCTTTACATTTTGTTACCATTTTTCTACTTATCTGTCCATATGCTGGATAAAGGGAGTGTGAGCCACAAGATTTTCACAATCACAGAGACACACCGTGTAAGCTATATTAGTTGTCTTCAAAATCAAGGCTACTGGGTTGTCGTTCAACAGTTTCAGGTATTTCCTTCTAGCTACTACCATACGTTAAAAACTAAAAAGAGATATTTATATAACACGTAAGAATAACCTCCAGATTGACCTCTCGACTCCATCTGAAATCTCTCGGCCACTGAAACTTTATTTTGTTCCATTTCTCTTCTACTTTTTTGGACAAGAAGATGTTCTCAATCCCATGATGCTGGGTCCAGGTTCATCTCCGGGAGTAATGTCCCATGTTGCCAGGGAGATTTACACCCCTGAAAGTCATGTCCCACATAGTGAAGAAGGCAGTGAGTTTACCTGCTGAAATGGCTTGGAGAGAGAGCAACAGAAGAAGTTCTCTGGGGGGTAACTCTTAGGCACAGTTATAAGTAGGCTTAATCTTTCCTTTGCAGTAACAAGCTTTATATGGCAAGCCCCAAGATAAAAGACTCCAGAAAAGGCAATACTTTTAGAGTAGATTTATCACTATGATTGGCAAGACAAGATATATTTCTTTAACATCCTTTCACCAAACCCAATTTATAGTTTATAAAAGAGAAACCAATCATAAAACCAAACAAAGCACAAAATTAAGTATGTGTGTATATTTGTTTGTGGAGATTTATAGATAATGGACATACACATACACACATCTGCTTATTTGCTTATTTCCATTGCAATATTTGAAGCACAGTTAATAATTTCCTCTTTGAGAAGGCCACTGGGATTTGTTGCCTTTTTCCCGAAGGAAAACCTCCTGAGGTTGACTTTCATAATAAACTGCTACTGAAGTCTAAAGTCTTTTCAGTGTTCATAGTAAGTTATTTCTTATTTTTGTGTTATTTAACAGTCCTTTTTAAAATCTTACTTACTAAATCTTATAATAACACTGATAAGTAATTGCATATACATGGGTAAAGTGAGAAAGGAAAGCAAAATTAAAAGATGAGCTGAAGGAAATAGTAAAGGATATGCCCTAATATACTCCTCTTGATATCTTTAATTCTGATCTTTGTGATTTTTATGGTTATTGTTTCTAACCTTATTTAACCAAATTAGGAAGAATTCTGAACTCAAGGTATAAATGTATTAAGACATGTTTTCTCTAGGTAAAACACTACATTTAGAGAAATCATGAATTTTAACATTTCTATTACCTTGACTTTGTTTCTGGCTTCCCATAATATGGCTGAACTACATAAACCAGTTATGATGTCCACCTATGATTAATCCCATGTCAGACTTTACAAATACAATTTTGATGGTTTGTGAGTTACCAATAATCCTGCTTCAGACAATTTGTCTACTACATGAATTCTACATATTATTCTTTAGATGTTATTGGATGAAGGTATCTAGAACTAAGATAATACTTTGATATTATTAGACTATGGAAAATACATATAAACAAGCCAAGGTATTAAGACAGTCTGAAGCAGTAGAAAAACCTAGACAAAAAGCAAAAAGAAAAGTGTTTAAAACCTCAATAAAGGAAAAAAAATAAGTGAAAACTGCCAGAGTTTTACATGCCTGTTCATTTTCTTTTTAAAATGATTTTATTCCAAGATGCAGTGATTATGGCACAATAATATTAACATTCTGAACATTATTGTCAAAGTATATTGGAAATTAATTTCCTTTATTTAATTAAATGATTTAAATTTTCTTTGCCATGAAATTAGGAGTGACTTTATCAAGGGTTTACATTTTCCCTTGTAAAAGTGTGCTTATGATATTTTAATGAAATTCAATTTAAAATAGGACTATATTATCAGAAATTTGCTTAGAAATACCTCTATTATTTGAATAAAGGATATTGTAAGGCAAAGAGAACAACTAGTTTTTATGGTATTTATGATATCATAATTTGATATTTTAATTTAAATTTCTAATAAGTTTATTTCAAGATTCCAGGGATCATTCTCTTGAGGAATAAAACAAAAAGATAGAGATGTCCTCTCATATGAAGTATAGCTGAGATAAAAGATAGGAAAAAGAGTATTTTTTTTTCAGCCTGGGGACTATTGGGTTTGGTCTGTACTATTCCATCCAATTCCTTACCGGTGAAATTTTCCCTTTGTGGGGAACAACACTGGTTCGTTAAACAACGTGTGTGTGTGTCCAAGGGTTTGTTTAACTCGAAGAGATGCGGTATCTACCAGTTTTCCAAACAGAAATGGCCAGGTCAAAGTTCTATGACCAGTGGCATGTAAACTGAAGCAATCAATGCAAGCTCGTTGATACTCTGTTAAAATTCCAAAGGTTACCCATGCTTGGGCTTTAGAATTTGTTTAGAGAAGCAAGACTAACTTTGACTCTTTCCACAGAACTGCAAATTTATTAAATCCAAGGCCCATAATCCATATTTTAATCATTAATGTTTACCTTCAGGGCCAGATAATCACTCATTCTACAGTAGGTTACCTGGTTCTTAAAGCTGGGTAATTATATTTTATGTTTGTTTTCCTCTATATCCTGCCATTTTAAACTGTTTAATTAATTAAATTTAATTCTATTAATTCAACTTGGTGTCAGGTGGTATATTAGGGTTCTCCAGAGAAATAGAACTGAGAGGAAGATAGATAGATAGATAGATAGACAGACAGATAGATAAAAGATTTTTTTTTTATTTAAGAATTGACTCCTGTGACCTTGAAGCCAAATTCCATACGGCAGGCCACAAGTCAGAAACTCAGTGAAGGTAAAGTTTAATTCCAGGAGAAACTGACTGTCAGAAATTCTTTCTGACTTCTGAAATTTTCAGTTCTTGTTTTTAAGACTTCCAACTGATTGGATGAAAAGACTTTCTTCATTGCTGAGGGCAATCTCCTTTGTTGATTGCAGATGCAACCAGTCCTAATGCAATAAACTTATTAATTATGTATTCCATCTACAAAATACCCTTATAGTAACAATCATGACAGTGCTTGCTTGACCAAACCACTGGATCATAACCTAGCTAGGCTGACACGTGAAATTAACCACCATGGGTGGCCTGACACAGTTAATAGGGGTCTTTTACTGTCTCTGTGTGAACAACTGGATTGGGCTAGTGACTTGATTGCTAAACTCCAATTTAGGTGTTTTCTTGTTTGGTTTCTCAGTTGCTGAAATAGAAATAGACCTTAATTTTATTTTCTAAACTAGATACTTCATTTTGAATTGAAAAGCTCTTTTGTGCATTGGTTAGTAAAAACTGATCTTTCAAGGAAAACACATCAAAAATGATCAGTTGATGCTTAGAAACTCTGAAGATGGAGAAAGAGATTAAGCGAGAGAAAGGAATAGCAACAAACAAGATAAGATTTAACAAAGATCTAGGAATACTGAAACTTTATATAAATATATATATTTAGATGCTGGGGTGTTGGAATAGCTGGAAGGAGGTAAATGACATGGTGGATGACCTATAACATTCTTTGAAATTTGCTCTATAGTTACTCATTGAATTGTGCTTTGAAAGTCTTCACCTTTCTGTATATACCCTATATATCATAATAAGGAAAGAACTGAAACTGTGGAACTATAAACTATAACAATTTTTGAAATTACCTATATAACTGCTTATTGAGCTGTACACTGAAACTTAACACCTTTTTGTATGTATGTTATATTTTACAATAATGGAAATAGATGAAGTTGTGGAATTGTGACCCATGACATTCTTTGAAATTTGCTTTCTAACTGCTTTTTAAATTGTACTTTGAAAGTTATCACTGTTATGTATATATGTTAAAGTTAACAATAAAAACAATGCATCAAAAAATGATCAGTTGGGGGTGAACTTCATCAAACCCTGTTTAATAGGTGCTGAATATGTGTGGTGATTTAAAGTTATATGTACCACTGAAAAATGTTCTTAAATTTAATCAATTTCTGTGGGTGTGAACCCATTGTAAGCAGAGTCTTTTGTTGACCTTACTTAAGATGTGGCCTACCTCAATCAGGATGGGCCTTAATCCTATTACTAGAGTCCTTTATAAGTGGAGTAAAATTCAGACAGAGAGAGAGAAAGCCATAGAAGGAGCAGCCAGAAGCTGAACATCAACAGAATCCAGAAGAGAAGGGAGAGACCCAGAGATGCCGCCATGTGCCTTGCTACGTGACAGACCAAGAACCAAGGATCACCGGTAGCCAGCCCCAGAATGCCAAAGTCTAGAGGAAGAGAACATCACCTTGATGATGCCTTGATTTGAACTTTCTTTTAGCCTCAGTACTGTGGGCAAATAAATTCCCATTGTTTAACCTAAACCATTTCATGGTATTTGCTTGAGCAGCCCAGGAAACTAAAACAATGTGCAAAATGGTTTATTCAATGAGTAGCAACTAATGTTCATTCAGATCTCTTTTTCCAGCTGTAATATGATAAGTTCTTAGTTTTCTTTATGTCTAAAAGACAAACTTGCATTTCTACTTCGCAATACATAACTAAACCATAATTGTTATTATTCTTTCCTGACTTTATCCTTTGACTTGCCAGAAAAATAAGCCTTCTATTTGCAAATGTTGTCTGGAAATATTTTATTTAACATATATATTTAATATATGTATTTCTTAGATGTTTGGCCAGTAGCTATAAATCTTCCTACTTCTTTATAGATGATCAGTTTTAGGTTTTAGGATGAAGTCTAACCCAGGGGAGTGAATCTCCCTGGCAACGTGGAATATGACTCCCGGGGAGGAATGTAGACCCAGCATCATGGGATGGAGAACATCTTCTTGACCAAAAGGGGGATGTGAAAGGAAATGAAATAAGCTTCAGTGGCAGAGAGATTCCAAAAGGAGCTGAGAGGTCACTCTGGTGGGCACTCTTATGTACAATTTAGAGAACCCTTTTTAGGTTCTAATGAATTGGGGTAGCTGGTGGTAGATACCCGAAACTATCAAACTACAACCCAGAACCCATGAATCTCGAAGACAATTGTATAAAAATGTAGCTTATGAGGGGTGACAATGGGATTGGGAAAGCCATAAGGACCACACTCCCCTTTGTTTAGTTTATGGATGGATGAGTAGAAAAATAGGGGAAGGGAACAAACAAACAAGCAAACAGACAAAGGAACCCAGTGTTCATTTTTACTTTAATTGCTCTTTTTCACTTTAATTATTATTCTTGTTATTTTTGTGTGTGTGCTAATGAAGGTGTCAGGGATTGATTTAGGTGATGAATGTACAACTATGTAATGGTACTGTGAACAATCAAATGTACGATTTGTTTTGTATGACTGCGTGGTATGTGAATAGGTCTCAATAAAATGAAGATTTAAAAAAAGGGGGGGGAAGACTATAAGAAAAAAAAATTAAGACTTTGGAATAAGCAAAAGAAATTGATGGATACCCTTTCAATGGAATGTTGGAGCCTCCAATGATTATCTGAACCTATAGGATTATGTACCTGTCTTTAAGTAGGCTATTTTATAACTTTGTCGAGATTAGGGTTAATTTGTAAAAATTTGATAACAATGCAAATAATTCTTATCTATAAATATGCAAATAAATTCTGTCTGATGAAGGGACAACTCTCCTTTCCATGGAAAAGCCATTTTTGCATCTTTTTGCCAATTTATTTCTATATTCCTAATCTAAAAATGTGTCTGTTTTTTGGATTCTCCTTTGAACTGGCTGTAACACCTTGAAATTCCTGCATTTCATTGATGAGTTAAATAAAATCTTTGACTTGTTCAAAAAAAAATAATATTAGACTTTTAAATTAATAAACTTGAACAAGACCAAAAAAAAAAAAAAAAATGAAGTCTAGGATAATGAACTTAGAAGAACCAGGTCTTCATCCTGGGTCTAACACTTACTGTCATTTTAACCTTGGACAAGTGTGTTCTCTCTGGAGTTTCCACATCTTCCTCTGGTGCTGTTGAAAGAAATTGGATTTAACCTCTATAAGTAACTATGTTGCATCAATATGTAGCATTATTACTAAAATAAGGCCTTAGAATAAAAGACTGTGCCTGTTCAATTAAATTATGTGGATCATATTTTGAACCCAAAATAAATACTTATGGTCTAACAAATGATTTTTTTGCTTGTGAATTTAAATGACAGGCCTAAAAATGGATAAAATTAAATCATATTTACTTATACTTTTAACTAAAGATATAATTGAACAGAATAAAGTGAAATAAAAATCTGTTTCAGAAAATTCTGGTGGTAATTTGCCATATACAGGGATCAGATTAGTTGCTTTTGAAAGCAATAAATTGATCTTTTAAATACTGGATTAGTATTGCTCTCCATTAAGTTTTTTTTTTTTTTTTTCATTTTGCCTTATAAAGAGGAAGCAGAAGAAAATTGGCTACTTGTCTAAAACGTTTTTTAATTTAACATTTGGATAGTAGTAGTTGTTAAATTGCTAATTTAACAAATACATATTGCATGCTCAATATCCTATCCACTGGGGATAGAATGAGAATCAAGATGTACTCCCAATTTTCAAGTCTACAGTCTAGTGCCACAGTCTTCAGGGAGAAAACACTGCCTTGCTGATACCTCAATTTTGCACTCCTCCTAGACTCAAAACCATAAGCCAATAAATTCCTGTTGGTTTAGCCAACCTGCTATCTGGCATTTGTTTTAGCAGCTAGGAAACTAAAACAGGTTCTGTGACTCTTAAGCACACAGCTGACTGGAGTGGTTAAGAGCATGGACTATGAAGCAAACTGCCTGGGTTTGCATCCTGCTCCTACTACTTACTAGCTGTGTATTCTTTTTTTTTTTTTTTTTTTTTTTTTTTTTTTTATCATAATTTTTTTGTGTTAGTTTAACATACCACGCAGTCATACAAAACAAATTGTACTTTCGATTGTTTACAGTACCATTACATAGTTGTACATTCATCACCTAAATCAATCCCTGACACCTTCATTAGCACACACACAAAAATAACAAGAATAATAATTAGAGTGAAAAAGAGCAATTGAAGTAAAAAAGAACACTAGGTACCTTTGTCTGTTTGTTTGCTTCCCCTACTTTTCTACACATCGATCCATAAACTAGACAAAGTGGAGTTTGGTCCTTATGGCATTCCCAATCCCACTGTCACCCCTCATAAGCTACATTTTTATACAACTGTCTTCGAGATTCATGGGTTCTGGGTTGTAGTTTAATAGTTTCAGGTATCCACCACCAGCTACCCCAATTCTTTAGAACCTAAAAAAGGTTGTCTAAAGTGTGCGTAAGAGTGCCCACCAGAGTGATCTCTCGGCTCGTTTTGGAATCTCTCTGCCACTGAAGCTTACTTCATTTCCTTTCACATCCCCCTTTTGGTCAAGAAGATGTTCTCCATCCCACGATGCCGGGTCTACATTCCTCCCCGGGAGTCATATTCCACGTTGCCAGGGAGATTCACTTCCCTGGGTGTCTGATCCCACGTAGGGGGGGAGGGCAGTGATTTCACCTTTCAAGTTGGCTTAGCCAGAGAGAGAGGGCCACATCTGAGCAACAAAGAGGCATTCAGGAGGAGACTCTTAGGCACAAATACAGGGAGGCCTAGCCTCTCCTTTGCAGCAACCGTCTTCCCAAGGGTAAAACTTATGGTAGAGGGCTCAACCCATCAAACCACCAGTCCCCTATGTCTGTGGTCATGTTAGCAACCATGGAGGTGGGGTAGGCGAATACCCCTGCATTCTCCACAGGCTCCTCAAGGGGGCACTACATCGTTTTTTTTTTTTTTTTTTTTTTTTCCTTGTTTGTCTTTTTTCTTTTTTTTTTTTTTTTTAACTTTCCCTTCTTTTTTCAAATCAACTGTATGAAAAAAAAAGTTAAAAAGAAAACAAACATACAATAAAAGAACATTTCAAAGAGACCATAGCAAGGGAGTAAGAAAAAGACAACTAACCTAAGATAACTGCTTAACTTCCAACATGTTCCTACTTTACCCCAAGAAAGTTACATACTATAGCAACATTTCAGTGAACTTGTTCCTACTACATCCATCAGAAATTAACAGACCATAGTCATTTCTGGGCATCCCCAGAACGTTAAATAGCTTATCTGTTCTTCTTGGATTATTGTTCCCCCTTCCTTAATTGCTCTCTACTGCTAGTTCCCCTACATTCTACATTATAAACCATTTGTTTTACATTTTTCAAAGTTCACATTAGTGTTAGCATATAATATTTCTCTTTTTGTGCCTGGCTTATTTCGCTCAGCATTATGTCTTCAAGGTTCATCCATGTTGTCATATGTTTCACCAGATCATTCCTTCTTACTGCCGCGTAGTATTCCATCGTGTGTATATACCACATTTTATTTATCCACTCATCTGTTGATGGACTTTTGGGTTGTTTCCATCTCTTGGCAATTGTGAATAATGCTGCTATGAACATTGGCGTGCAGATATCTGTTCGTGTCACTGCTTTCCGATCTTCCGAGTATATCCCGAGAAGTGCAATCGCTTGATCGAATGGTAGCTCTATCTCTAGTTTTCTAAGGAACTGCCAGACTGACTTCCAGAGTGGCTGAACCATTATACAGTCCCACCAACAATGAATAAGAGTTCCAATTTCTCCACATCCCCTCCAGCATTTGTAGTTTCCTGTTTGTTTAATGGCAGCCATTCTAACCGGTGTTAGATGGTATCTCATTGTGGTCTTAATTTGCATCTCTCTAATAGCTAGTGAAGCTGAACATTTTTTCATGTGTTTCTTGGCCATTTGTATTTCCTCTTCAGAGAACTGTCTTTTCATATCTTTTGCCCATTTTATAATTGGGCTGTCTGTACTATTGTCATTGAGTTGTAGGATTTCTTTGTATATGCAAGATATCAGTCTTTTGTCAGATACATGGTTTCCAAAAATTTTTTCCCATTGAGTTGGCTGCCTCTTTACCTTTTTGAGAAATTCCTTTGAGGTGCAGAAACTTCTAAGCTTGAGGAGTTCCCATTTATCTATTTTCTCTTTTGTTGCTTGTGCTTTGGGTGTAAAGTCTAGGAAGTGGCCTCCTAATACAAGGTCTTGAAGATGTTTTCCTACATTATCTTCTAGGAGTTTAATGGTACTTTCTTTTATATTGAGATCTTTGGTCCATTTTGAGTTAATTTTTGTGTAGGGGGTGAGGTAGGGGTCCTCTTTCATTCTTTTGGATATGGATATCCAACTCTCCCAGCCCCATTTGTTGAAAAGACCATTATGGCTCAGTTCGGTGACTTTGGGGGCCTTATCAAAGATCAGTCGGCCATAGATCTGAGGGTCTATCTCTGAATTCTCAATTCGATTCCATTGATCTATATGTCTATCTTTGTGCCAGTACCATGCTGTTTTGGCAACTGTGGCTTTATAATAAGCTTCAAAGTCAGGGAGTGTAAGTCCTCCCACTTCGTTTTTCTTTTTTAAAGTGTCTTTAGCAATTCGAGGCATCTTCCCTTTCCAAATAAATTTGATAACTAGCTTTTCCAAGTCTGCAAAGTAGGTTGTTGGAATTTTGATTGGGATTGCATTGAATCTGTAGATGAGTTTGGGTAGAATTGACATCTTAATGACATTTAGCCTTCCTATCCATGAACATGGAATATTTTTCCATCTTTTAAGGTCCCCTTCTATTTCTTTTAGTAGAGTTATGTAGTTTTCTTTGTATAGGTCTTTTACATCTTTGGTTAAGTTTATTCCTAGGTACTTGATTTTTTTAGTTGCTATTGAAAATGGTATCTTTTTCTTGAGTGTCTCTTCAGTTTGTTCATTTCTAGCATATAGAAACATTACTGACTTATGTGCATTAATCTTGTATCCCGCTACTTTGCTAAATTTGTTTATTAGCTCTAGTAGGTGTATCGTTGATTTCTCAGGGTTTTCTAGATATAAGATCATATCATCTGCAAACAATGACAGTTTTACTTCTTCTTTTCCAATTTGGATGCCTTTTATTTCTTTGTCTTGCCGGATTGCCCTGGCTAGCACTTCCAGCACAATGTTGAATAACAGTGGTGACAGCGGGCATCCTTGTCTTGTTCCTGATCTTAGAGGGAAGGCTTTCAGTCTCTCACCATTGAGTACTATGCTGGCTGTGGGTTTTTCATATATGCTCTTTATCATGTTGAGGAAGTTTCCTTCAATTCCTACCTTTTGAAGTGTTTTTATCAAAAACGGATGTTGGATTTTGTCAAATGCTTTTTCAGCATCTATTGAGATGATCAATTGATTTTTCCCTTTCGAGTTTTTAATGTGTTGTAATACATTGATTGTTTTTCTTATGTTGAACCATCCTTGCATGCCTGGAATGAACCCCACTTGGTCATGGTGTATGATTTTTTTAATGTGTCTTTGGATTCGATTTGCAAGTATTTTGTTGAGGATTTTTGCATCTATATTCATTAGGGAGATTGGCCGGTAGTTTTCCTTTTTTGTAGCATCTTTGCCTGGTTTTGGTATTAGATTGATGTTAGCTTCATAAAATGAATTAGGTAGTGTTCCATTTTTTTCAATGTTTTGAAAGAGTTTGAGTAAGATTGGTGTCAGTTCTTTCTGGAAAGTTTGGTAGAATTCCCCTGTGAAGCCATCTGGCCCTGGGCATTTATTTGTGGGAAGATTTTTGATGACTGATTGGATCTCTTTGCTTGTGATGGGTCGGTTGAGGTCTTCTATTTCTTCTCTGGTCAGTCTAGGTTGTTCATATGTTTCCAGGAAATTGTCCATTTCTTCTACATTATCCAGTTTGTTGCCATACAGTTGTTCATAATATCCTCTTATAATTTTTTTAATTTCTTCAGGATCTGCAGTTATGTCACCTTTTTCATTCATTATTTTGTTTATATGGGTCTTCTCTCTTTTTGATTTTGTCAGTCTAGCTAGGGGCTTGTCAATCTTGTTGATCTTCTCAAAGAACCAACTTTTGGTGATATTTATCCTTTCTATTGTTTTTTTGTTCTCTATGTCATTTATTTCTGCTTTAATCCTTGTTATTTCTTTTCTTGTACTTGGTTTAGGATTGGTTTGCTGTTCATTTTCTAGCTTCTTCAGTTGATCCATTAGTTCTTTGATTTTGGCTCTTTCTTCCTTTTTAATATATGCGTTTAGTGCTATAAATTTCCCCCTTAGCACTGCTTTTGCTGCATCCCATAGGTTTTGGTATGTTGTGTTCTCATTTTCATTCGTCTCTATATATTTAGCAATTTCTCTTGCTATTTCTTCTTTAACCCACTGATTGTTTAGGAGTGTGTTGTTTAACCTCCAGGTATTTGTGAATTTTCTAAGTCTCTGATGGTTATTGACTTCTAATTGTATTCCATTGTGGTCAGAGAATGTGCTTTGAATAATTTCAATCTTTTTAAATTTATTGAGGCTTGTTTTATGTCCCAGCATATGATCTATTCTGGAGAAAGTTCCGTGAGCACTAGAAAAGTATGTGTATCCTGTTGATTTGGGATGTAATGTCCTGTAGATGTCTGTTAAATCTAATTCATTTATCAGATTGTTTAGGTTTTCAATTTCCTTATTGGTCTTCTGTCTGGTTGATCTATCTATAGGAGAGAGTGTTGTGTTGAAGTCTCCCACAATTATTGTGGAAACATCAATTGCTTCCTTTAGTTTTGCCAATGTTTCTCTCATGTATTTTGTGGCACCTTGATTGGGTGCATAGACATTTACGATTGTTATTTCTTCTTGCTGAATTGCCCCTTTTATTAGTATGTAGTGGCCTTCTTTGTCTCTCAAAACATCCCTGCATTTGAAGTCTATTTTATCTGAGATTAATATTGCTACACCTGCTTTCTTTTGGCTGTAGCTTGCATGAAATATTTTTTTCCATCCTTTCACTTTCAGTTTCTTTGTGTCCCTGTGTCTAAGATGAGTCTCTTGTATGCAACATATTGATGGTTCATTTTTTTTGATCCATTCTGCGAATCTATATCTTTTAATTGGGGAGTTTAATCCATTTACATTCAACGTTAAAACCGTGAAGGCATTTCTTGAATCGGCCATCTTATCCTTTGGATTATGTTTGCCATATTTTTCCCTCTCTCTATTAATATCCTTTATTGTACCCATACCGAATCTCTTTAGTACTGAACCTTTCTCCAAGTCTCTCTGTCCTGTCTTTGTTTCTCTGTCTGTAGGGCTCCCTTTAGTATCTCCAGTAGGGCAGGTCTCTTGTTAGCAAATTCTCTCAGCATTTCTTTGTCTGTGAAAAATTTAAGCTCTCCCTCAAATTTGAAGGAGAGCTTTGCTGGATAAAGTATTCTTGGCTGGAAATTCCTCTCACTCAGAATTTTAAATATATCGTGCCACTGCCTTCTCGCCTCCATGGTGGCTGCTGAGTAGTCACTACTTAGTCTTATGCTGTTTCCTTTGTATGTGGTGAATTGCTTTTCTCTTGCTGCTTTCAGAACTTGCTCCTTCTCTTCTATGTTTGACAGTGTGATCAGTATATGTCTCGGAGTGGGTTTTTTTGGATTTATTCTATTTGGAGTTCGCTGAGCATTTATGATTTGTGTATTTATGTTGTTTAGAAGATTTGGGAAGTTTTCCCCAACAATTTCTTTGAATACTCTTCCTAGACCTTTACCCTTTTCTTCCCCTTCTGGGACACCAATGAGTCTTATATTCGGACGTTTCATATTATCTATCATATCCCTGAGGTCCATTTCGAGTTTTTCAATTTTTTTCCCCATTCTTTCTTTTATGTTTTCATTTTCCATTCTGTCATCTTCCAGGTCACTGATTCGTTGTTCAACTTCCTCTAGTCTTGTACTATGAGTGTCCAGAATCTTTTTAATTTGGTCAACAGTTTCTTTAATTTCCATAAGATCATCCATTTTTTTATTTAGTCTTGCAATGTCTTCTTTATGCTCTTCTAGGGTCTTCTTGATTTCCTTCATATCCCGTACTAGGGTCTCATTGTTCATCTTTAGTTCTTTGAGTAGCTGCTCTAGGTGTGTCTCTTCTGGTCTTTTGATTTGGGTGCTTGGGCTTGGGTTATCCATATCGTCTGGTTTTTTCATATGCTTTATAATTTTCTGTTGTTTTTGGCCTCGTGGCATTTGCTGACCTTGATAGGGTTCTTTTAGGGTTTGTAGACCAGTTGAAGTCCTTATCTCTAATTTATCAGATCTACAGCTTCGTGGAGTACACTTTCTCTAACTAACCAGAAGGTGGCGTCCACGAGCCACCTGTTCTCCACAAGCCAGATCTCCCCTGCTTAGCCTTTTTGGTGAGTGGGGGAGTGAGTCTTGTGGGGCCCAATTGGTGTCCCAAGCTTGCGTGTGTAGTTGGTGTTGCCTGCCCTGTATGTGGGGCGTGTTTCTGGGCAGTCGGGGAGGGGGGGTGGCCCTAACAATCAAATCTCCCTGATGATCCTAGAGTTTTAAAGCTACTGCAATAGTCTAATCCTTCAGTTCAGTCCTGCCACAGTTTGTCTCTGCCACTGACCCACAAGTCTTTGGTATTGGCGTATGGCTCCTGAGACTTGCAAGTGGGCCCCTCTTCCAGGCTGTGCACCCCGGGTCCTCTGTTGAGGGATGACTGTGCTATGTCGCAGGTGAGTGCCGTCCCCCCAGGGCAGTTCTGGGCTGCTGGGCTGTGTAGGGAGGCTCCCAGTCTGCTCAAATGATGGCTGAATGGGGCTCTGTTAATTCACACTGCTCCCCCTTCCCAGCTCTGGGACATTCAGCTGAGGTTGCAGGGAAGGCTAATGTCCACGCCCAGTTTTGTGGTGTGTGCCTGTTATTTGAAGCACTTCCGTCACACTGGGTTGTCTGGGGCAGCTCTGGGCTATGGGGCTGGCGATGGGCAGGAGTGTTTCCTGTCCACCAGGATGGTGGCTGTGAGCGGACACCCCCCTTTTCTTGGGAAGTTGTGTTGTTTAGTGAATTTTCTCAGCCACTGGATTATTGCCTTTTGTCTCAGAGCTCTCTTAGTTCTGCTCTTGACTTGACGTGCCCAAATTTCAATTCTTTGAAGCTTTCTGTATTGAGCTTCTTAGAGTAATTGTTTTAGAAAAAGCAAAAAGGATTTAAAAAAAAAAACAAAAAAAAAACAAAAAAAAAAAAACGGCCCTCCTCCGAGATCTAATGGGTTATTGAAATGCTAATAGACAAAGCAACCAGGGCCATTAAGGAAAAGTGCCCAGGGCAGAGAGATCAGCCTTGCTTCGGGATTTGCATATGCGCCTCAAGGCCTGATCTCCGCCCTTCCCCTTTCTGTGTTCACCAGAACTCCAAAAATCCTCTGCTTTTATTTTGGAGTTTTTCGTGTTGTTTTTTTTCTATGCCTGTCTCCTCTCTGCTGGGCTGGCTGCTCTCAGAGTCTCTGGTGTCTGGCCTCAGTCTATCTATGGTTGGAGTTTGAATCAGTAGAATGAGTTTCCGGTAAGAGCAGCCACTGCAATTCTCCCTTCTCCTTCCTGGAGCTGACAGCCCCTCCTCCCCCGGGACTGAGCCTGGCAGGGAGGGGCGCGGGTCCCCTGGCCGCAAAAACTTACAGATTTCGCTGATCTCAGCAGTTCCACGTTTTCATGAGTGTTGTATGAAGTATGCCCAAAGACAGATTGCTCTGTGGTGTCCAGTCCACGCAGTTCCTGGCTTTTTACCTACTTTCCTGGAGGAGTAACTAAAACATACAGCTCACCAGTCTGCCATCTTGCCCCGCCTCCTAGCTGTGTATTCTTGAGCAAGCTACTTAACCTCTCTGTGCTTCAGGTTCCCCATCTGTTAAACGGGCACCATACCGTGAGCCAAACCATTAAATTCCCATTGTTTAAGCCAACCCATTGTAAGCTATTTGTTTCAGCATCTAGGAAACTAAGATTGAATTCAGGGTCTTACTCTGATTCAAGTTGCTCTATTTTTGTGCATTTAGATTTTTATGTAGGCATAAAATCTTATTAATGTGCAGTTTCCAAATTCCAGATTTCAAATTTTCATGCTTCTGCTTTGTGGTGCTTTCCCAAGTCAATCCTGACCTTCACTTTCTGATGCTTCATGTGGGTTGTCTGAGTCCAAAGACGACAGTCCTTGTTAAAAGTTAAGAACAGTGTAAGGCTAGAGATGCTTAAGACTCTTCCAACTAAGTAAGTCTACTTTCCTTGATAAAATACAAAAAAGAAAAGAGGTGGATTATGAAAAACCCAGGATACTGAAGATAGAACAGTAGTAATCCAAGGCATTTTGTATCAGGAATAGGCTTTATCAATATGTAAATTTACAAGAATATTAAAATATTCAGAATAATAAAAAATACCTTTAATGAAAAATAGGGCATGCTCACTGTAAAACAGGAAAAACACTGGGAAAATTCATGTTGTTGCAATGCTTGCTTCAACATGAAAACTCTTAAGTATGTGAATTAACAAAATTCAATTTAATTCAATTTGCCGTGCCAGATGCATCATTTAGAGGAAGCACACATAGAGATAGGCTATAACAGTTGTGTTGTATTAGGGGAGAGCTATTACTTATAAGAAGCATTTCTATAAAACTGTTTTTCCTCTAAGATTTTGATATCGGTTGGTTCTTTGTTCAGATCAATTGTGTCTCTTTTTGTCTACCAGACAATGAGTTTATTTTTATGTCACTCTCTTAAGTTCAAGTCATAGTTGAGATGACAGTAGATTCTGTGGTAATTGCAGATTTAATGTTCAATTTTGATTATTTTCAAGCAACTCTTCAGGACTTTTCCATATACATATTTATAATTGTGCTGAGGTTGAATGAGCTTGTTGAAGGGTAGACACTCCCTTATTCATTCATAGAACAAATATTTATTGTTTATTTGTTATGTTTCAGTGAATAATCTCGGGCATCTAGGCAGCCCCATGTACATTTCAACATTATTTGTGGGTTTCTGTTTTCCCTGGCTTTGTCTAGTGACTCATTACAGTGGTATTAGCAAATGTGAAGACTGAAGAGGACAATTTAAAGCATCTTCTGTATATTCTTTTATATATTTCAATATTCAAAATGATATTGAATATGGAATGGTCACTGTGGTTAAGTCTGATGAATCAGGTCTAATATATTTATTTCCACTCTGTCTGATTCTTTAATTATTTGATATGTCACATATTTCTTGGCTTACATTCTTCAGCACCTTGCAAAACACATGTTAATTTGAATCAAATTAATTAAAGCATGTCCTAAATTAATTAGCTCTATAATTTCTCTGTTTGTATAGTAATCTTGCTGTGGTATGTGCTCATAAACACAGCAGTAGCTACAATTTATTTTTTTAATTCTTTAAATTGAGAGCAGAGCATCAAAATATACAGTGACCTATGAATTTGGTTAGTAACTTGGAGCCAATAGAGTATACGAGAATATATGTGATCTCAGAAGTATCAAAATCAGCTGATCAATTGTGACAGCCATTAATAGGTTCCAATGGATTTGTTATTTAGGCAATGAAACATAAGAATTGTTAGACTTTGTCCCTCACAAGAGTTAAATCTATTTATCTTTAAGGCACAGGGCTATTTATATTTATAGTCTCTGCACTCAACTAAATAACACAAATAATTCTGTTGGATGGAAATAAAATAATGATTTGAAAAGATGACCTTTAAAATACTGTAGTCTGTTAATCTAAAAGGCATATAATTTTTTAATCATTGTGACATTTCTAAAATTAGGATGCTTCTTGCAATTGATAACGTTTTCTAATGTTTTTCTTTTTTTCCTTCTTTCTTCCCTTTCCAAAAGTTATTATTAAATTGATGCTATATCTATAACTGATGGTATATTAATATTGAAGAATAACATAAGTCCAATGGAATATGAGATAGACAGTTTTAATTTTGGTTCAATTTCATGAAAAATATATAATCTAAAAGACAAACAAACTAACCAATTATGCCCATGGATTTTTCAAATTATTTGAATTTCCTTACCTTTCCTGTTTCCCAGGATTTATGTAAAAGGCAGAATTCTAGTAGTGTAATCACAAATCAGTATGACTGTTACCTACATATTGGATTTTATGAAAACATAAAAACTACATTTTGAAAATATATTTACTTTTTATTTATTCAACAATTACATTTTGGGAACAAGGCATTTTGCTGGCAATTCTAGCACAGTTCCTGGCATACTGAAGGTACTCAGTTAATATTTGTGGACTGAGTGACTAAAACAATGAATGGTTCAAAAGAGCATAACCTATATTTAGATGTATATATAAGCATTTAGAGATTATATTAGATATTTACATCAACATATATTAGATTAACATAAATCTATATAAAGAGTTACCTAAAAATCTTTAGCAGGGTATGTGGTTAAATTCTATGAATGCCCTTAATATAGTGGAATAAAAACAGAAGGAAATAAATGCAATTCTAGATTGTCAAATTGAGTCCTAAATCTGACCTCTATTGTTTAAAGAAAACAATTAGGTGAAGGTGTTGAAACATTTTACATGTAGTCATTGAATACATGCAAATATATGTAATATTTGACCTGTGGGTTAGAGGAGAAAAGAATTTCTCCAAACCCAACTTAATGTATCTCTAATTGTTTTTCTAATTTGCATGTAATATGGTACCCATCCAATGTTATCAAGATTTTTCACATTGGAAGAGGTAAAGTGGTTTTCCTGGGTGCTATAGAAAACTGACATTATAATCCCTTTTTTAACTACACCACATTATTCCTTACAAATGTCTCTCCACTGATTGTTCAAAATGGCCCCAGCAGGACATGTGAGATATAGCAATTGAATATTTTTCGTATTTCCCCAAATTAGATTATTGTCACATTTATAGGAGCAATGGATAGTTGTATCATTTATCAGTGGAGCTTTCCAGAGCTGTACCCGGTACGTCATATTAGAGGCTGATGGGATTCATTTGCCTAAGAGATCTCCCAGAATAACAGACAAATGCCAGAATCAGCATTTCTTCTTCTCCAAAAGAGCGAGGCTGGTAGCTGGAGGTCATTTTTTGTGTGGCTTTCTGTAATTCATTTGCCCAGAGTATATTTTTAAATGGACATAGTTCACTCTTTGTTGATTAGCATTTTAAGTGTGTTTGCTGTCTGACTGGATTTTGTAAGTCATCTGTGGTAAAGGATTAAAGCGTAAACATCAGGTCGTTGGACTTCAAAGTGGTGGATGAGCTGATACTGTAGTTTGAAAATCTTTAAATGCATTAATTCTTTACTATATGAAGCGTTTGTAGCCCTCCCTCATTAGCAAAAAATATACATGAAGGGTTTGTGAAGGATGTGCTTTTTGTATGTGAAATGAATTAAATATTTTCAGAGGTGATTCTAAAATTTAAAAAGTTAGTTATTTCCATATTTTAAATTTTAAAAATACTGATTGAATTGGATATTACTTGCACCTCTAATTAACTCATGGCCCATGTCTTATAGGGTTTTTTGTTGTTGTTTCATCTTTGCTTTTAATCTGTGAAATTCTTAGTAGGAATTACTGTACATATTCTTATTTTTTGTGTGTATCATGAAGGCCTAAAGTTGTTTCTAATACAATGTAAACTTGCAAGAAAGACTTTGAATTAACTCTTTGTACCAAATCAAATGCAAGAATAAATCTACCTTATTCTTTGCACATGATTATTTAAATCTTAGGGTCAAGATTTATAGATAATGGTCACAAAGATAGGTATTGTGTCACTAAATCAGAAAGGTGATGTGACTAACCAGAAATTGTTCATGGGGAAAACTGAGAGATATACAGAGAAATATCCATTTACAACTCAGGAAGACTACAACTAAGTAAAAATAGGAGGTAATTATTATTTTTCCTATCAGGGTAAACCTGGTGTACAATGTGTCATATATACATATAATCAATCAATGATTACTTAATTAATTCTCACCAGAATTTTCACCATAAATTTAGCTCTATTAAGTTTTGTTTGGGATATGAAAAAAGTGTAACTCAAGGTTTCTGCTGTCTTCAATGTGTTTATAACAGCAGTTGTCTTAATTCCGCCTCTAACTAGCAACACTGCTTTGCGTAAGTCTCTGCAAGTCTTTTCTAGACTTCTGCATTACAAATACTTCTGGTTTTCCTTTTACCTCATAGTGGCTCCTACTCATTCATCTTCTCTGTCTTCCTCTCCACCCTTGGACCTCTGAAGGCTATAATATTGTGACTTCTGTTCTCAGTACTTGTCTCTTCTCTGGCTATACTCTCTTCTTATGTAATCAGATGATCTCATTTAAACCATGGCTTTAAACACCAACTATGTACTATTTTTTTTTTCAAAAATTTATTCATAGCCTAGACTTCTTCACTGAGTTCTTAATTTATGTATTAAATTATACATTTCTACCAGGATGTTTATCAGTCATTTCAAACTTAACTTGGCCAACATGCAATTTTTATCTCTTTTAAACTTACTGTAACTCTTCCCTCTCCCCCAAACCTTCCATAGCCCCACAAATTACTCTAGCATTCTCCCTGTTGCTTAGATCAAAACATAAGAGTCATTATTGAGTTCTTTCATTTTTTCCTTCTCACACTTCACATCCAATTTATCTGTAGGAACTAATGGCTCGACTCCCAAAATATATCCAGAATCTTACCACTGCTCCCCATTTCCTTTGCTATAATCCTAGTCCAAATGACCATTACCTCTTGTCTGGGCTACTGTCCCAGCCTGCTAACTGGTTTCTCTGCCTCCAATCTTGTCCCCTGAGGTCTATCCTGCACATTTAGTATCTTAGTTTGCCAGGGCAGTTATGACAAATACCACACAATGGGTTGGCTTATGCAACAAGCATTTATTGTCTTATGGTTTTGATGGCTATAAATCCAACCTCAAGGTCTTGAGAGCCATGCTTTCTCCTGGAGTTGGTAGCATTCTGGTATTGACTTGCCACAATCCTTGGGGTTCCTTGGTTTGCATCTCTGCTTCCCATCACATGGCAATGTCCTTGGTCTCCTCCTGTGGCTTTTTCTCATTTCATCACCTGTCTTTATAAGGCCTCCAGTAATATAATCTAAGACCCACACGGATTCATTTGGTCACACCTAAGCAGGATCTTCAAAGATCTTATTTACAACTGAATCCAAACCCTAACTGATTTTCAAAAGGGTTCACATCCATAGGAACTCAGGTTAAGGTTAACAATTGGACTTTTGTTGGGGTACATGATTCAGTCTACCATATTCAGACAGTGATCTTTCTGAATTTTAAAGCAGATCTTATCATGCTACTGCTTAAGAATTAACCTTTGATGATGCACAACAATCTGAATAAAGTTCAACCTCCTTTCTGAGGTCTAGAGAGCTAGAAAAAGCTGTCTTCTACCTCCCGCTGGACTTCATCTACCTCTATTCTCTCCTTATTCTCTACCCTACCGTTGATTACATCTTAGGGCCTTTTTACATACTATGTCTTTTGCTTTGTATGACAGTCCTTCCCCATCTCTCCACAGCGGTCCCCTTGTCATCATTCAGAATTCAACTGAAATGTCACCTCCTCAGAGAGAATTTCTTTGACTCCCCTCAATAATGATGTTGCCCCTCTCCAGGCATGCTCTTACATAGCACCTGCTTTTATTATCTTCCACTATCAGTGCATGAAATTATCTTTTTTATTCATTTATTTACTTGTCTATTTGCCATCTTCCCTACTGGAATATAAACTCCTTGAGGGCAAGGGATATGTATGTCTTGCTCAATGTTAACTCTCCATCCCCTAGAACAGGGGCTGGTAGGTACATAGTAAGTCCACAAAAAATATTTAACAGGCTGGCTAACTGGCCTTTAGAGTCTTATTTGTAAAATGAAGGGCATAGACAGTCGATTTGTTCAAACACCACAATTGCATGGAACTTTGAATAGGAAGTGAGAAACGGTAGGTTAGTATAGGCTGGAGTGAAATAGTGACACATCCTAGAGTAATTTGGGCAGATAATAAAAAATATATTTACAGCCTCCCCCTCCCCAGCCCCGAGGATCTGGGGGAAGGTGCAGATGTGTTGGACATCCTCACCTGGACTGGTGTTGATGTTGTCACAAACATTGGGACTGGCAGTTTGATGTGCTGAGCCCTCGAGCATGGGACTTGCCCTTATGAAGCTCATTACCACAAAGGAGAGTCTAAAGGTGTATGTAATGGTGCCTAAGAATCTCCCCCTGAGTACCTCTTTGTTGCTCAGATGTGGCCCTCTCTCTCTCTAACTGAGCCATCTCGACAGGTGAACTCGCTGCCCTCCCCCCTACGTGGGACCCGACTCCCAGGGGTGTAAATCTCCCTGGCAACGCAGAGTACTCCCAGGGATGAATGTGGACCTGGCATCGTGGGACTGAGAGTATCTTCTTGACCAAAAGGGGGATGCAAAATGAGACGAAATAGTTTCAGTGGCTGAGAGATTCCAAATGGAGTCGAGAGGTCACTCTGGTGGACATTCTTATGCACTATATAGATAACACCTCTTAGGCTTTAATGTATTGGAATAGCTAGAAGTAAATACCTGAAACTACCAAACTCCAACCCAGCAGTCTGGACTCCTGAAGACAATTATATAAGAATGTAGATTACAAGGGGTGACAGTGTGATTGTGAAGACCTTGTGGATCACACCCCCTTTATCTAGTGTATGGATGAGTGAAGGAATGGGGATAAAAACTAAAGGACAAATGGGGTGGGATGGGGGGATGATTTGGGTGTTCTTTTTTCACTTTTATTTTTTATTCTTGTTCTGGTTCTTTCTGATGTAAGGAAAATGTTCAGAGATAGATTGTGGTGATGAACTCATAACTATGTTATCATACTGTGGACAGTGGATTGTATATCATGGATGATTGTATGGTGTGTGAATGTATTTCAATAAAACTGAATTTAATTAAAGAAAAAAAAAATGAAGGGCATAGAACCACTCATCTCGGTCCGAAGATTTTGCTCTGTACTCTTAAAACGGAACTGATCTGAATAATGAGGAGAGCAAAATGTCCAAGTCATACTCATCTCAAAGACCTAGATTAAGACACACTTCTGACCACCTTGACCCACAGGGTCTTTCCCTTCCTGCATGGAAAACTTTAGTCTCTCCAGGACAGTCTGTGGTAAGCCATATACTATTTTGCCTTAGTTTAGTGCTATTGCATGTGTCTATAGCTGCAATTTCATTTTAATACTTTTGAGGTAAGAGCTTGTGCCGGTGACAGCTTGCTTCTTCTAATAGTTACAATGATAATACTAGCTAAACCCATTGAATTCCAATATGGGCCAGATGCTGTTTAATCACATGACATGTATTAACTAACTTAATCCTCACAGCAACCCCATGAATTAACATTATACCCAACTTCACACAGCTCTTAGTAGTAAAAGCTGACATTTCAACTTAAGAAGTCTGTTCCTGATTCTGTACACTTAACCAATATATGATAATGCCATGCATAGTACCTAGCTCAGACCCTAGAAATATGTGGAAATACAACACATGCTAGCTATTCATTTGAATGAACTGAATGAATGAGTAAAAACAAATAAAAAAAAGTGTAGCAGCAGTTCTAGGGAATGGCTGTGTACCTTCTGCAGAAACCCCCAGGTAATTATAACTGAAAGGACACTCATTACAACGAGTAGCTTGTTTTTCTGTTTTCTGCCTTCATGTGGCTTGCATTTGTATTTATCATTCCAGTCCACTCTGCCTCTGCTTAATCCTGCTGGGCATCTATCTATCTTCAAACAATTTCCATAGAGCTCCCAACTAACCTACTTAACTTCAAAGGTAATTATTGTTACTAGTAGACTGAAGGCAAATTCAAACTTAATCTTCCTAGGAAGAGCAGGTCTTTGTGTAGGTTAGAAGGACTTTGTTTTCAGAATTTTAAAACAATGTTCTTTCTACATGTCTTCTAGCAGTTTCAAGCAATAATCAAAAAGAATATCAAACTATTATAAAATAAATTTTTGTACGATTGCTTTTTAAGTGCAATTTTATTAAGATATAGTCAGAAGTATGATTGTTTTTAAAATTGTAGAATAAAAGTAATATGAAGTAGTGAATTCCCCACCTTGTATTTATGGTCAGACTATCTGAATTTGAAATCTTTACCTAATTCCCAACATGGTTGCCATTGTCTGTTTTCTTTTTCAGAGCTTTCACTGACACCTTGGCCATCTATGTATCTTGCTTCGGTAACTCTGGGATTTTTACCAGGAAAGGCACAAAATAAAGTCTCTATAATACTTAGAGACCTTTTTTGAGGAGAACAAAGAATAAAGCGTAAGACAAAAAGCGTACATCCTTATGCCAGCTATTGCATTCCAAACAGAAGAAAAATATTTTCACTGTCAATGCCAATGGATGTAACTCTGAGAATAAAATAAGTTTTGAGGGACTATCAGAGAGTAACTGCCTTAATTTTCTGAAAGGCATCATAGAGTAGATCTATACAGATCCTCTTGACCCAAGACTGTCTGAGTTAATAATCTTGTCTCTGTTGCTCTCTAGCTGTTAACCTTGGGCAAGTTGCTTAATCTCAGTTACTTTACCTTGACTTCAATTTCCTCAATTGTAAAAATGAGGATAATAACATTACCACCCTCATAAGGTTGTTCTAAAGAGTAAATGTGCTAATGCTTGTAAAGAGCTGCTAAGAACGGTTACTGGGGCATTGTAGGCACTTTATAAATGCTTACTAAGTAAGCAGATGATCCTCAAGACACATTCTGTGCTTCAGTAGAGTTGATGTAGTTCTAACTGAATGTAGAGACACTTTAGGTTTTGGTACCTTAGCAGGAATAAATGCAAAATTTCTATTATCATTTTTTGTAGTATTGACACTATGCTCTCGGACTCTCATTACACTTTCATGGATATCAAGGAGTTGATTGACATGATACTGGAAATTATTTATTCATTCATTCATTCATCACATATTTGTGGAGCATCTGCTATATGCCAGGAATGTATATGATTATTGTCTGAATCTTAAATTTGCTAAAGATGGATATTTTACAACCCTCCTTAGTTTTTTTGTTCATAATATAATCACTTTGCAAGTTCATTCTCATTTCATTTAATTCATGATTACTTACTAAGTGTCTAACACTGAACTGACATTTTGTGTGGAATACAATGGATAGGACAAATCTTTACTCATAAAATAATTAGAATTCAATAAAACTGTAAAAATCCAAGAGTTATGACTAAGAAGTAAAAGTAATAGAGGTGTTCAAAAGAGAGTGAGAAGAATGTAAGCCTGGGGGATAAAAGATCCAGAGGTTTTCTCTGGAGATGGGGAAGATTAGGGTGGAAAGCAGAGGCAAGTCATCATGGTGGGAAACAGCCCAATAAGCAGAACTTGGCGTGGAAAGGAACATGGTTTGTTGGGAAAGAGTGACATGACCTCATGCACCTTGCACAGTCTTCTTAACAAATATGGTATTTTACACTTTGCAGACTTGCAAAAAAAATGTTAAAGTGACTATTACTGACTTAATAGGGGAACTTATATGTGAAAGAGAAATAAAAGATGATGCTACAGAGACAATTCTTTCATTCATTTGTTCACCCATTTACTCATCCATTCAAAAAATGTTATAGAGCATATATTATGTGTTAGTCACTGAGCTAGCCACCAGAGATACTGCAGTGATGGAGAAAGATAGATTCTCTGCTTTTAGAGACAATATAAACCAGTAGAATCAGATTATGGAACATTTGAATACCCAGATAAGGAGCTTGTCTATTATTTAAAATCTAATGGGGAGCCATAAAGGATTTTAAGGAGAGGAAAATTTTAAGATTAATCAGAATAGATAGAGACTAGCTGTATGAACATTAATTAAGAGTTTATCATAATAAGTCAGGCATTATTTGATGAGAGCCTGAACGAGTATGGTATCGGCATCATAGGCGATAAGGAAGAAAGTGAGATTTTAAAGGGTGTACTATTTAGAGATAGATTCCAAGGTTCAAGCACAAAAGTTCAGGCCCTAATGGCTATTTACATGGGTCAATTAACCTTCTGTCCTAATGGAATAGACAGTGACCTCTGTGGTGAGATTTGAAGAGCCAGTGAATCACTGCATCAAGTTCTTCTCTGCACTTTGTCACCTGTCCGAATTCCATCCATTAGGAATTCACGGACACAACAGCAGTCCCTTCTAAAACGCCTCTGTTTCTAGGAAAGTTCTAGGTATGGTTTTGTAGAAGAAATGGAGTATTAAGGGAGTTGGGAGCACTGGGCTGAGATATGGGGAGGCTCTCAGATTTTGTGGAGTTAATTTAATACAACTGCTGATCTTTAACACCTACCTGGAGTTGCCCACAAGAAAAAAAATGGGAGTTTTGGCATGGGGCGTGCATTAAAGAGGAGGCATATGGAGCTTGGTGGAGTAATAAAGGGGGACTTGGGGCATCTAAGTGAAGAGTATTGCTGGTGGGTAATGTAAGATAGGTGTTTGAGCATTGGGGAGGACTGTGGCATGGGAGAGAGGATTATGACGAGCCCCAGTAAGGGGTGGAGAGGGAGAAAAGTGCCACAGGCACACTTTTCTTACTTTTCAGCTAAGCTCAAGGCAATGTCTCCTTGCTCAATGAACTTTCCCAATCTATATGACTATTTCAATCTTCTCCATTTCTCTAAAATATTCAACTCTAATCCCTTCATTTTTAGCAGGTGACACCAACTTCTACCTTACACAGAAAATAGAAGCCAAGGGATGAGTATCCTCTATCTTCCTGATACTAAATGAACAAAATCTAACTATATCTACACCATCCTATCCTCCTTCCCTTCAGTTTTGCTAGTTGAGCTGCCCCTCTGCTGCCCTGCTGCCTTCACTTGTACTTTTGGTCTTATCTCTTCCAGTTCTTATCAAGTACTCATCAATTATCTCTTCTTTCTTGTATGTATAACATCTTCCTCTCAATGGAATCCTTCCCATTGGTTTCTAAATGCTCACAAGCCGCCCATTAAAAAATAAAACAAAAACTTTCATTGACTCTCAACCTTCTTCAGCTGCCTTCTTTCACATCCAAATTTCTTGGAAGTTACTTACGCTGGAGTTATTTATTCCTTACCTCCCAGACACTCCTCTACCCACTCCAATCTGGTGTTTGGCCACCCTATGCTACCAAAACAGCTTTACTAAGAACACCAATATCTCACAAACAATAGACATTTTTTTCAATTTTCAGTTAACCATCCCTGTCAGTTATATTTGTAACTCTTAATGTGTTCCTCCTTAAACTGCCCTGAATATTTTCGCCTCCTCTACCCACCTGTTCTTTGATCTCAACACTTCTTGCCTTATCTCACTCTATTCTCCCCCCAAACTTGGGAGAAGTCATCAATGTTGCACTGCTTGATCACTCACAAATAATATCCCAAGCTTACGCCTCATTTCTCTTCTCTAGATCCATGTATTTATATATATGGATGTCTCAAAGATGCCTGATATTCAACATGTCCAAATCATACTAATGATCATTCTTTATAGCTCTGGTACTTGTCCACTGTGGTACCAGTGAGTGGTACTACAATCATTGAATTGTGCAAGATAAGGAGCTAGAAATCATGACATCTCCATTTCCCTCACCATCCATTTTCAATCCACCAAGTCCTGCTAATTTTTTTTCCTTGGAGTTTTGTTCTGGGGAGAACCACCCACGACTCCTGGTCTGCCCCTCCTGCATTGAGAAGGAACCTCAGTTTTATGCTATTTGTAAACCATCGCCACAGCTCAAGGTCTCATCACCTGTTGCCTGGATTATTCTGTTAGTTTCCTGACTGGTCTTCCTGCATACACCATTACCCTTTCCAGTCTTTTCCCACATTGCAGCCAGATAATCTTTCTGAAATATGAATAAAAACACATCATTGAGCTAATAAAGTCATTCAACAACTTCTCATTGCCTTTAGAATAAAGACCAAAATTCTTACTGTAGCTAAGAGGACATGCAAAGCCATCTCCTATTATCATATCTCATCTCACATTGTGTTTCCCTCCAAGTCTCTGTCCATCCTTTCTCAGTTATTTTTTTCTTCACACTCTTGTCTCAAACATTAGCACATGTTGCTCCCTCTGCCTGGAAGCCTAATTTCTTCCCCCATTACTCATGCTTATTTATAAAAATCTCAGCTCAAATGTCATGTCTCCAGGAAAGTACTATCGATTACAAGGCATATAGTATTGCTAAATGAATACCACTTGAGTGAGGAACATTGTTTTACCACTAAATACTCAGATGATCTACTGAATATTTTGTCAATCATCTTAGATAAACTAGTTTCCCATGGAAGTTTTGTGGCTTTCTATAAGACCAATATTTCTCTCTGGGGCTTGAAATAGTCAAATGACCAGTTTGCCATCCTTAGCTTTGCTTGGAAACTCAAATAATTGCAAATTCTGCTTTTCTTTCCTAACACTCTTGCAGGAAGGTCTGTGGTCTTCTGATTGGGGCCTATTGCTTTCTACAAACAGACCTTTTAGCAAACATTTAGAGGTTGCACATTTTCTACCCTCTTTATTTCCCTCAGTTCTCTGCCTATGCATTCCATTTCTCCAGGCAAACTTTCCTCACAACCAAAAATGCACCTAAAGAATGCAAAATTGAAGCTTCACAGTATGTTGAGTTGCATAGGTTAGAGCCCATGCATTTTATCTGTGTATGTGATTGTTTTGGATTTAGAGTTTCTTCTCCATTACTTCTCTATTATCACAGGAGTACCCTCTATTCTACATGCACACCAAGATATATAACATTGCCTTATAATTACCTTTCCATGTGCCTGTCTCCCTGTTAGACTGTGAGCTCTTTAAATTAAGGATTGTGTCTTATTAATTTTTCAGATCTTCAGAGCCTAGAAAATGCTTGGTCCATAGCATGAAAAAAATTTTGAGTATGAATGAAACACCAGGTGGTATTACTTAAAAAAAGAGTATGGAACATTACTTTCTGGATTGTTCCTTGTCAGCTAGAATGATGTTCTTAAATAAATAGTCATGTTTGTTGATGTCAGGGCAATGTTTGCTTTTAGATACTATCATTTCCTGGTGTGCATTTTTTTTTTTTGGCCAACTTTTAGTGTAACTGCTGAGAGAAGTTTGAACTCATCAATACAGCCATTTGCCCGCAAGACATTAAATGCTGAGAGGCTAATTTTATGGTTTTAATGGATCAGTATAAATCTAGTGTAAATATATATTAAAAAATTAAATTGTGATAGTAATTGTATGCATTTCATCTAGTAATTTAATTTATTATTGTTAAATATACAAAACAGGCTACAACTGTGAATCAGAAGAATTTTTGGAAAGAGAATGTCATTATCAACATTATATGTTTTCCTGAAATTAGTTCTTTATTCTAATTAAATGCATATTTTTGGTAGCACACATTATTGTTAAAAGAACTATTTTTACTGAACCTTAAACCCATAAATATTATTATGATGAAATAATTTTATTCTTTTCAATATCCATACAATCGAAAACTAATTTTCAACACTTTAAATGTTTATATATCCAATAATATTTTTAAAAGTCATTTTGAAAACATTTCCATTATTTACTTTATTATAATTAGATAGAGATGCATTTCTCTCTCTCTCACTCTAAAAAAAATTACAGGCCAATTATTTGTTTGCTATCTTTCTTAAAAATAATAACTTTTTGGATCAAATAATGCATTTGTTGATGTTAACCCATACATAGCAGCTTGAAAAACTGAAAATTCTAAGCCTTAAATAACAAGGTGCCTCTGGGTGACAGCTACAGTTTTGCAAATTTTAGCTAAAGACTGGCACTTGGAGGATACAAAACATTTAATAAATTTGAAGCTTTTGAAAGAATCAAGGAGAAAAATTTTTGACTTGATCCACTGAATTTCAACATAGGAATATTTTAGCTATACAACTTTTGTTGTTTTTTTACAGGAGGTTAAAAAAGGTAATCTTGTAACTTTAAATTTAACCTCATTTTAGGTAATAAGTCTCTTGAATTACATTTGGAAAAATTAAGGAACATGAATAGACTAAGCAGACTAAACTCCCAGCAGTGTGTCCATTTCTGTTTGATTTCCATCTACTGCTATCACTATGAGAAGAGAGAAACATTAATTCCAATTTATATTTATAGGTTCTCTTTGTTTTCAACTTACATAAAGAATGGATAAGCATGGATTGGAGGTATTAGCTATTTTTTTTCTTGGAATCAAAAACCTTGATAAAAAGATACGAGAAAACATCATATTACTTCATAGTTTAAACACATTTATATAACCTTTTCATTTCTTAAATACGTTAAGCTGAAATAGATATAGAGTAATAACCATGGAGCCATTTTGTGACTCAGACATGAATAATCTCTCAAATTTGGACCACAATTCCCTAACTTGTATTATTTCCTACTAGTCAGACCCTTTCCTCTATCTCCTTCTATAAGATTGTCACACTGGAAACATGGAATCACAGAATGTTCAAAGTAGAAGGGTTCTTAAAGATAATTTAATCTAGCTTGACCCATAAGGTGTAAAGATAGATAGATAGATAGATAGATAGATAGATAGATAGATAGATAGACAGACAGAAGATAGATTCTCTAAAATATATTTATAACTCTTAGTTTAAATATCTGCAATTACCCTCATGCCAAAGTCTTTTCATGACAGAATATTTAGGAATAACCAAGTATTTTGTGGTTTCATTCCTCTCAGTACAGAATCTACATGAAAAATTAATATCAGAGATTTTCACAGAATAATGTAGGAATACTTACTTTGGAAATCCACAAAATGCAAGTGTTCAGGGGTTTCTTATTCAGATGAATTTTAAATATGCAAATAGAGTTTTAAAAATTAAATATTTTATTTCTCAGCCACCTACTAATCTTTAATAATGATACGTAGCATGGTACTTAAAAGGAAAGCTTCTTTTGGGCATTTTCAATTTTATATTTCAAAGCTATGGGATCTTGACTAGATACAGGAAAATCAATTTTAATTTCCTATTCAGTCATAATGAATTTAGATTTCTTCCTGCATTTACCATTGTATTACAATATAATATTGCAGTGCATAGAGATGGAAAGAATAATATTATTTTTTCATTTGTTAAAAGAAAAGATATGCTCGTAGCATATGTGTGAGGCATGAAGCCTGAATTTCTGAATTAGCGGTACAGTTAAATTTAGTGATAAGGATTGCATGTTTAATTTGACCTTCCATAGGGACTCATACAAGGAAAAGACTACAGTTGGCTATAGACTTCAAATAAATGTTGTTCACTTTTCTAGGGGGTTAAAGGAAAAGTTGACGTAATTTATCTAAGAAAGAATTATTTTCTCAGTTTTCTTTTTTCTTTTCTAATATAAGTTTTGTTGTCTTAAAAGAATGGATTTCTCCAATGGAAATAATTACACAGGCAGACATTCTTTCATTCCTTTTATTTGTGGCCTTACAGAGAAGTCTGGCAATATTAGACTTTTCATTAAGAAATGAAAAGGTTATATAAATGTGTCCAAACTATGAAGTAATATGACGTTTTCTTGTATCTTTTTATCAAGGTTTTTGATTCCAAGAAAAAAAATAGCTAATACCTGCAATCCATGCTTATCCATTCTTTATATAAGTTAAAAACAAAGAGAACCTGTAAATATAAATTGGAATTAATATTTCTCTCTTCTCATAGATTTAGCAGCAGATGGAAATCAAACAGAAATGGACACACTGCTGGGAGTTTAGTCTGCTTAGTCTATTCATGTTCCTTAATTTTTCCAAATGTAATTCAAGAGACTTATTACCTAAAATAAAGTTACATTTAAAGTTATTTGAGCCAAATAAAAAAAAATCTATCTATGTAATCTACCTCCCTCTACCTATCATCATCTATCACATCATCATCATCACCATCATTATCATCTATATGTATCTTGTCTTCTTCACTCGATTATTTAATTAGTACTCATGCCTGAAAATGAAAGAAAAGAAAAGCAAATCATGAAAGTGCATTTTTGTCATCTTGACTGAATAGGAAAAATGCTTCTCTTGAGTATTTATTACTTCCTGTGCCTATATGTGCCATGGGAAAATTAAACTGACCGTTTGGTTGATTTGTTTTTTAGTTAAGTGAAATGACTGGTTCAATACTAATTATTAGTCCGTAGTGTCAGATAAAGGCATTTTTTCTACTGGTTGAGACCAGTGGTTCTCTATCTTTAGAGCAAAAGGGCAGAGACAGAATAGCCTTTCAGAGGGAGAGATCAGAATTTTGAGTTGGGAGAGTGAAGAAGGAAGTTTGACAAAGCATTTTAAAAAATTACCCTTGTTTTGATTTGTTTTAATCATAATGTTAAATTTATTTTGAAATGTAAAATAACAAAGAATATGTCATTTCTCTGTTTATAAAAGGGAAAAAGGAAAAAGTGCAAAACAAGGATTAAAGGAATATGGAGCTTGGTGAAGAAGGGCTGGGATTGTCCTATCTCTAGAGGTGAAATCAGGGATCAACCTGTTCTTGTGTATATTTTAATGGCAAAGATCATCTTTACTGCCACTTGGGTTCATTTTATTCCCCAGGTCTTAACTGAAAATTCTGTGAGAGATACCCACAGTTTATTTAAGTGTTCTGTGGCCAGGGCTGATCACACGTGACCTAGAGCAGGGATGTAACTGTGGAACTCCTGAATATCTATTTTAGTTGTTATTGTTGCCATGGCTATTTCTCCTTCTGCATCTGAGGCAATATCGGCCTTTTCAGACAGAACAATTTTAGATGAAAAAGACATGGAAGCCCTCTTGTATGTGTGTTTGAAAATTTTCATAACTTAGGGAAAAAAACACAGTTGGAATTAGTGATAGATACAATTCAGAACTTAGCTCTTTTGATATGTCTTATTTCCAAGCTAAATCATTTGGTTTGGTAAAAGTTTTGCAAATGTTGAAAACTAAAATGTTCAGATGGGGAGTCAAAGATAAAGAACCTGGTAATGAATAATACATACAAATCATTTAAACTCTCACCTAAAATTTGATAAGATGTTTTATATAACTTTGAAGAATTGGCAAAGTCTTGTGGAGAGACAATTCCAGATGGCAAACATACGCAAGGGATTTAGTCAAACAATTTTTTTTTTTGCAGGGATAGTATGAATTTTGTAATCAGTTAGGAGCCAATGAAATACAAAGATGAGTCTAGTTAATAATCTACAATTATTGGTTAAAGAAGTATATTAGTGTTAATTTCCCCGTGTTCATCCTACCTTTCTCTTCTATCAACTCCCACAAGCCTTTGGCACAATGAAGTGGGTAACTTTTATTTCCCTTCTCTTTCTCTTCAGCTCTGCTTATTCTAGGGGCATGGTTCGTCGAGAGGCAGGTAAGAATTCTCTTTTTTCTATTATTCAATATTTATTTTATTTTATTAGTAAAAGAAATTTCAGAAAACCTGTATCTTTAAAAAATTAAGGTTTCTTTTAGCATTTACTTTTAGAATGTGATGATATTTTGTATTCATGAAACCTTAGGAGGTTATCTTACTAGTATGTTTCCTTTCTAACATTTTAGGTAAAAAAAAGTGGTGAGAGTTGCTTGGTAACTGTAATTTTTCTTTTGCACATGAAGGAACCTTAGGCAGAGAGGCTTAAACCTCACAGAATAGAGTTGGAAATAGAATTCATAGTTTCAAATTCCCAAAGGCCCTACTCACTGTTCTATGCCCTACTCACTGTTCTATGCTTTATAAAAAATCAAAACCTGTATTGTTAATTTTATAAATAGAACTTGGATTTACATTTATTTTCATTTCAGATTATTCTCTCCATAGTTGTTAATAGACTCTATAAGAGCATCGGAATTTATCCAAGTTTGACTACAAAACTATAAACATTTAATGATTTTTTTCAAATAGTGTCATTGGTGACTGAATAATTCTTCAGTTGAAATGCAGGGAAATATGTCACCATCATCTTGAGATTTTCTGTAGGAATTAGAGTCTAATATTTTGGAGCAAATTAATAATCTAAATTGAATGGAGAGAAATAGAAAAAGTGGCATCATAACTGTTGTTTTCTTCGGTGTTTAAACAAATCTTACATTGTTCCATCCTCTTGCCCCCCCACTAGACAAGAGTGAGATTGCTCATCGGTTCAAGGATTTGGGAGAAGAAAATTTCAGAGGCCTGTAAGTGAAAATATTGAAAAGTCAAATTTAATGTTTCTCATAGCATTGATTATTCCTCTGAAGTTCTTATATAGCCCTGTCATCAGGGTCCATACTCTAGAACAGTACTGCCCAATAGAACTTTTCTGTATGGATGGAAATATTCTATATCAGTGTTGTCCAACATGGTAGCCATTGGCCGCATGTGGCTATCCAGCACTTTCAGCATGGCAGGTACAACTGAGAAACAAAATTTAAATTTTATTTAGTTTTAACTAATTTAAAATTTTAAACAGTCACATGTGGCTAAGGGTTACTGTACTAGACAATACAACCCTGGAATTCTTATATAACCTGCATGGGAGAAAGGACTTTAATATATGGCTCCTTTGGCAGTTCAGTTACTAAACCTCCTTTACATACATGGTTTCTCAGGAGCATTTTACTATTTTTTTAATCTAAAGAAAAATGAGATAGCCTATTTTTTAAAGGTTGATCTCATAGCCTGATTAAATGAGGTGTGTGTGATTTCTGTTTTTTGTTTGGTTGGTTGGTTGTTTGTTTTAAACAATTCCAAGGGCCGATGTAAAGCTCCTAGTCTTGATGATTTGATCTATTTAGAATACATTTTGCTTGCTTGCTCTATGCATGTGTATCTACTGACATGCCCACACATATATTTAAACACACTATCTGTGCCTAGAAAGTTACATATAACTTACATATAAGATAACATTGATATGAGGCCCCAGATAATATTCATATGAACCGGCTTTCTGGATAATAGTGAGAAAGATGTATAAAATATACAACATATACAGATACATGGTTTGCTCTCTAGCATAACAACCTGCTTCATATTGAAGTTACATTATGCTACATTTTTCTGTATCTTTTGTTTTAGGGCACTGGCTACCTTTTCTCAGTATCTCCAGAAGAACTCATTTGATGACCTTGTAAAATTAGTGACTGAAGTAACTGAGTTGGCAAAAACATGTGTTGCTGATGAGGCGGCTGAAAACTGTGGCAAGTCACTTGTAAGTACATTCTGATTTTGAAGAGTCTTTCTTTTATTTTAAAATAATCCTGGGTTTTTGCAATTATGGTTAATGACCAGGTTATTAAGAACATTTTTAAGCGACACCCAAAAGTGATATAGACTGATAAGTCATCGTTTCTTCTATGATGGAGGCATTCTAGCTATGCTCACAGCTTTAAAAACATTTCTTTATTCATACCACATACAGCCACTGTAGTGTACTTCAACAGCAATCTGTCATCTGTAAAAATCTCTTTTTAAAATTTGATGTTTGGTTTCTTTTCATAGAGGCTAAAAGTGATAACAATCTATGTGTGATCCTTACCTTCAGAAAGCACTTAATTCATTTTTTGTGCTAATGTTTTTTCACTTGGGTGAAAAAATAGTACCACTGTACATACCTCATCTTAGAGATATTTGCATTTGACATACAATAAGAAAAGCAGGGTCCTTGCTCATCTTGAAAACTTTGAATTTTTAGTATTCCCGGATAGGTCTTCAATATAAGAAGATGTTTATGTTTCTCTAACCACTCATTCTGTGTACATTTCTCTGGGGCAATGGCCATTTCTTGATTATCTCTGTAGTCTTCCTTCTTCCTATGTCTCTCTATACCTCTCCCTCAAAGCAGAATCGATTCTTTAATATCACACAATATAATGGTTCTAAATATGAGTTTTTAAAAACCCATTTTTGTTTAAAATATTAGTGAATTCTATCTATTTAGAGGAGTATGTTTTCCTCAAGGTTACAACTACTTTCACAATAAAAATTGATCAAGAAATAATTCATTTAATGGCATATGCCTTGGGGAAAATATTTCTAGAATAAAAAAGAGATATTTTAATGCAATAACTAAATTAATATGTAGTAGATTGTTACTCCTCAGTTTTTAATGGTATCTGTGAAACAACTGGGCCTCTCAAAAGGAGAAGATCAAATGAGAAGCCGTCTCTTTCCTCCCTAATGTAAATTCACCTGCTACTTAGAAGGTTATTTTGTTTTGATTTTTATTATAATGATCATTCTCCTAGCCTTTAGCCTCAAATGGAACTAGGATTAATGTAACACTTCTTAAAGCCATTGACCATCTTTCTTTCTTTTTATCCTTATGCCTTATTCACTGTAAGTAATAGTGTGACAGTTAATTCTTATGAAAATTACTCATAGATGGTCTAATCAAGGGATACTCTAAACCTGGCAGCAAAAGAGGAAGAGAATTATTTCTATGATAAACGTATTTATTTTCTAACCAAGTTTCACCAACATATTAAATTTTTTATACTGTTTTTTGGGTATAAAGAAAATTAAGTACTGCCTGGCAATTTTGAAGCCTGCTTGTTTCCATTTAGCACACTCTTTTGGGAGATAAAGCATGTTCAGTTGGATCTCTTCGTGAACTCTATGGTGAACTGGCTGACTGCTGTGGGAAGCAAGAACCTGAGAGAAACCAATGCTTCCTGAAACATAAAGATGATAACCCAGATCTCCCTCCATTCGCGAGACCAGAGGTTGCTGTCATCTGTGCTTCCTTTCAGGAAAATGAGGAGAAGTTTTTGGGACAGTAAGTAGCCAGTTGTTTAAGCTTCAAAATTAAAAATTATGAAATGGATTTATAAGTCAATTCTCATTGTAACTATCACCATAGCAAAAAACATTTTAACATAAATGCTCATAAGTCCTTGTTCTTATGCCAATTTTAAAAGAAGTAATGTTTGATACTACAAAATTCTACACAACAAAAAAATTGGGACCAAGACCTTTGGAGCTCACTGAAACAGGATATGATTTATATGAAACTATTTGAGATTGGCTTGTATTAAAATTAACTGTAAAGGCATATAGGTATTCTTGGGGAAATATTTTTTCAAATGATTCTTCTCATTTGCTTATGTTTGACTCACAATAACATAAATTTTCTGTTGTTGTTAGCATGAATAATAATATACAACCCTTACTATTAATACATTAATAAACTAAATAATAAGAATTTTTACTTAAAACATTATGGCTCAATTAAAAAATTTTATTAGAGAAGTTGTGGGTTTATAAACAATCATGTATAAAATACAAGATTCCCATATACCACCCTATTATTAACACCTTGCATTGGTGTGGTACATTTGTTACAATTAATGAAAGCATATTTTTATAATTGTGATATTGACTAGAGTCCATGGTTTAGCTTTGGGTTCACTATTTGTATAGAGCAGCTTTATGGATTTTTAAAAATTTTTATTCTATTACCATATGCACATCTAACATTCCCCCTTTTATCAAATTCACTTACACATTTCAGTGCTATTAATTATGTTTACACTATACGGTTTCAGTTTTAATCCTTTGATTTTTTTTTTTTTTTTTTGCCTTCTCTTTGCTTTCCCTCTCCTTTTCCTAGATGAACAACATTTCTAGTATTGACTTGAAAGGTTGATATCTTTGTAGCAATAGGGAAATTTTGCAAATCTAGGGCTATAAAATTTAAGTTCTCTACAAATTTAAAACCCAGGTAAAATGCAAAAAAAAAAAAAAATGGTTCTTTTCTCCTATCGGAGTATGTAGGCCAGAAGCTTGTTATTAGGTTCCCCATAATTTATTCTCTGGGATGTGTTCTATTTTCTGAGTAATCCTTTTACAGAATAGGAATTCAAATTAGAGTGTGGACTTGATAATAAGAAGTTGTTTCCATTTATATTAAATCTAGTAATTTTTTTCCTGGTATAAACCCTCCTTAAAGTACTGAAATAAGAAAAGGGGAAACTTTTGAATTTGAAGCTTAAATGACAAATACAATGCCTCTTTCCCTCTGTGAACTGCTAGAATTAAAACCACAAAACATATCAAATACACTATTTAGTCTACTTTCAAAGATACTCTGAATTCCATTTTAGAAATCTGAGATTTTAAAATAATAACTACATGCATGTTGGGAAACCCCATGTACAATTCCTGGTTTTTTCTAAGTGTCAGTGCAGGAAACATTTGACGCTTGTGTTTGTATCTCCTTTTGATGATTGCTGTACCGACCCATGTCATTTTGGGGAGTGGCGAAAAGAGATTTGAAATAAAAATGTTTAGAAATTAAAAAAAAAAGGAACTATATGCAAATATTGGCATTTAACTTTTTATGAGTATTCCAGAATGGCTCTAATTTTTCCATTCTTAGTTCAAGTTTATACCTGCAAATTGCATTTATATTTTTATGTAGTTGGAGCTTCCCTAAATTTCAAAAGTTGATTTTATAAGCACTTAATAGATTTCTATTAATTCATCAATGTAAATTATTTTTACGGTCTACCTCTGACAAAATCCTGAGACAGGCAGTTTGCTTTGACACAGAGATGAGGAAATTGAAAACCATTACATGTTCATAATATATCACATTATAATTGGCCATAGAAATCTTTTCTCTTGAAATTGTTGGGCTTACGAAATTTCAGAGTTTGAAGGGACGTTGGAAATCAACTTGCCTATTCTTTCCATTTTATAGATTAGGTAATTTTAGAGTCCCATAGATACTGATTTTCCGTAAATCACACAGCTAGTTAATATGGGATATCCTGAGTTCTCTTTCTTTTACATCACACAACTAATTAGAAATAAAGACTACAGGTTGCATTCAAGAGTAGTAGTTTCCTAAAGCTTGTGTAGGTATAGTTTTAGAATTGGGAGAGGGAAGGTATAATGATGCACATCTTTCTCTCCAGATAAGAACCAGTTAACTTCTTTGTAGTCATCAACATCGTATCACCAAAATTTAACCATATTTTGGTGGGTAGCTGACTTTCCTTATTTTCACCAACTTAAAGAATGGCAAAAGCAAGCTCAATCGTGTGGTGTATTAGATGTTTGACTTTGAATTTTAGAGGGTCTGTGGAGAATGTTGATTGTAATTGTTTCTCTAATACTGTCTACTACAGAAAAATGACTACTTGTTTTTCTTTTTTAAAATGTAGCTACTTATATGAAATTTCCAGAAGAAATCCTTTCTTTTATGCTCCAGAGCTCATTCACTACACTCACAGATATAAAGATGCTTTGAAAGAATGCTGCTCAGCTGAAGATAAAGCTGCCTGTCTGGCACCAAAGGTATTCCCCAAAAGAATAGAAGAATCTGTTCATATCAAATCTCAGATTTTGACCATTTTATGGCTAACTTTAGAGAACTTAAGACTCCAAACTTACCAGATGTGGTTAAAAAAAACCTCCCTCACACTTTCACCTTCCTTGAAGGCCTCTGACCTCTTCACTCCTCCTCTTAAGATTTGCCAAGGCTGATATAGTAGAGTAAATCACTATGTAGGTGTTTAATATTATAATGTTCATATAGTGTCACTACAGTGAAATACAGAAACTCATTTGTCAAATTGCGCAGTCAGGTGCCACAAGTTTTTATCCTTCTGTAAGCTTTTTAAATGGGGAGAGAACTCAGAATGGAAAATTTTACTGTAGCTGGAAGTCCAGGTTCATTCATTCTTTCCATCAATATTTTTCATGTATTGCATCCCCCCCTCTCCTTTTTAAGGGAATTTTTGTTGTTAGGAGAGTTGGTGGAGGAGAGATTGAAACAAATTATCTGCAAAATTAGGAAGTCAGCAAAGTTATCTTCCCTGGGATATTCATCTTCTTTGTTCTTCTGCTTTTCCTTTCAGTGCCCTTTTCCCTGTCAATGCCTCCATGCTAGTTTTTAACTACCTAGAGGCTTCCACCATGACTAAACTGATTTTTCCTCTTCCTGTATAGCAAAATATTTATTTGCCAAGAGTGAGTACCTGGGAATTTAGGTGTGAATCATCTCTTTAACATTTATTTTAGCATAGTCTCATCTGAGTTTTATGTAGAATTTCCTTTTTTAATTGTCCAAAATTATTTCTTTTTTGCAGTTGGAAAAGTTGAAGGAGAAAGTATTGTTTTCAGCTGCCAAACAGAGATTGAAGTGTTCCAATTTAGAAAAATTTGGAGAAAGGCCTTTCAAAGCATGGTAAGTATTTTTATTTCGTTTCTATCTTTAGAATGATGAAAATAATGATGGTTCAGTTTATAAAACAAAACTGCACATTTGTATGAGATATTACACAGCATCTCTTTGGTATCTAAAAGGTAGAAATTTTACAGAGGTGAAAATCAGAAATCAATGACAATTTGTCATTGTTTTTTATTTATCTTATTTTTTCTAAGTAGTCAAATAATTTAGAGGATGATGTCTTTTTTGTCTTTCAGTACAAATGGACAAGTATTTAAATTCTCATTTTATTAATAAAGACTGAGGATCTTATTCTAATGCTCCTTTATTTTCATAGAGTTGTAGTCAAGGCTTTTTATTCAATTTTATCTTTCCCCCAGTGTTCTGGAACTGTCTGCCTGCCCTTTTATGGTCCTGAAATTAAATTTACCCATCCATTAAGTCAAGGTTACTCCTCTCATTGTCTCATAGCTCCAGCTCTGCTCTTAATCTCTTGTTTTTGCCTGGGCTTCTGTACTGATATTGCTTAACTGGTTCTAGTAGCATCCTTCAATATTTGAACCAAGAAAATACTATCTCCTCAACCCTGACCTATTCATCAGCAATGAATCACAAAGAACAGTAGATAAAACAATAAAAATAAACATTATGCTTGTTTTATAGAAACTTTCAATTGAACTATCTTGGGACACTACCCAATGCCTGTCATACCTACCACCCACAACACCCAAATCAACCAACTAGATAAACAAAAAAACTCCAACATGAATTGATACACAGTGAAGCAGACTATGATTGGTTGTAGGGAAGACGTCTCTTTTATCAGAATTAGAAGACTGAAATGACTTGGGAAAGAACAAGGATATCAACCCTTTACATCTTGTCATAGAGCACAGCAATTGTGCTGGATCAATTCCTTGGCAAAAGCATGCTCAATAAAAGCTCTGTGGAGTTTACAGAACCATCTCAGAGATGTTTAGAAGTAAAGAAGAATGTTTTAACTGATTAAAAAAAGATAACTGGAGTTTCTATAGTACGTCCCAGTATATAAAATGCTTCATATGCATTATCTGATTTAATCTGTCCCTTGATTTAGCATGCTGTTGTAACTGCGGAGACTGAAGTTCAGAGAAGCTAAGTTGCTTGTCTAAGATCACACTGCTAATAAGTGACAAAGCCAGGTCTTAGAGTCAGATCTGGGCTCCAAAGCTGAACTCACATCATTCTTTCAGAATCCATCTTTGATTTCTGCTTTTAAGAACCACTAGACTTCTAACCATCATGTATACTCTTACAATGAATAATTCTGTCCTAAGCAAAAAAAGACAATAATTTTGTTCAGAATTAGCACAAAAAGAAGAACTAATGAACTTTACAAATTATTTCTATATGTTTGTTTTGAATTTCCTCATTATATAAATAGTATTTTTCTAGTGGTCTCACATAAAATAGTGCAGGTTAATATTTTTCTTGATGGAATTTTCTTTTTTTAGGGCAGTAGCTACTATCACCCAGAGCTTTTCCCATGCTGACTTTGCAGAAATTACCAAGCTAGTGACAGATTATACCAAAATCAACCAGGAATGCTGCCAAGGTGACCTGCTCAAATGTGCAGATGACCGGGTAAGAATTGTTAATACATTCTTTGGTGGTTTACGTGGTTAAGTTGGTAGAATGATTATGTTTAGTATCACCTGTGACAGATGAGGATGGATTGAGAGTGCCTCCTATCTTCCCATCTGCTCCATCTCCAAGCTTTTCCTGCCTGTGGTACCTTATTTTACCTATTTATCCCATTCAGTAAATGACCTGCTAAGCTTATTCGCTGATTTGCAACCCCGTTCAGTCATATTTTTAACCGAGAATCGATGCTTTACCTGAACAATGCTTTTTAGAATCTACAAAGGTAGATTTCTAAGGATATTTTTGGGTGGTGGGTAGGGTACCCAAAAGAGACCTTTGGTAATTATATAATCTGCTCACCACTTAATTAACTATGTGTGTTTAACACACAAATATTTGACATGATAGCTCTTTTCCCCCAAATTCTAATTTTTTCTCTATTTCTTGAAAGATAAAAAATATGATCAAATACCAGAATCTTAATCTCTCATGACACATTCTGGAAAATTTAAGGCAGATAATTTATATGTGTAAGTATGGCCTTTGACTATGACCTTGACCAACTTTTCAAAAACTTCTCATACTTTTTTTAGTTATTTGGTTTCAAAATATCTGCACTCCATTTTGTGAGAATATTTAGAAAACAGCATTAAGTTCAATGAAAAAAGTTTTTTTGTGCCTTAACATAGAAATATAAAGTTAAACAAATGACTGGTATAGGCACCTATTATTGACTTGTGTTTTTTGATTAAGTGGGAATGTTTCAGTATTCCCATCAGAGTCCCCAGTCTAGATCCCAGACTGAGAGTAAGTTCACAGAAAGCGTTTTGTACACACATAGGGTCTTAGAATACAATGAATGTATTCTGCCAATGTAATACAGGTCTAGGAGAATGTGTAGCAAGGTCAACTTATATTGAACAATCTGCATTAATTTGTTTATAGGAGGATCTTGTCAAGTATATATGTGAAAATCAAGGCTCAATCTCCAATAAACTCAAGCAATGCTGTGATAAACCCTTGTTGGAAAAATCCCACTGTATTCTTGAAATAGAAAAAGATGACTTGATTGCTGACCTGCCTGCATTAACTACTGATTTTGCTGATGACAAAGAAGTTTGCAAACACTATGCTGAGGCGAAAGATGTCTTCTTGGGCACGTGAGTGGAAAAGGAACTATCTTTTCAGAGCTTTTATATGGCCTCACAGAAATGGACTAGGCTTCCTTTTGGAGTTGCTACAGATTTCATAATGCCCAGAATGCTTCTTCATCTTTTCCCTCTCCCAGCCTTTAAAATTATTTTTAAAATTTAAGTAATTTAAAAATTGTCAAAAAATAGTAGATGCTCATGACAAAAAGCTCAACCAATACAGAAAAGTACAAAGTAAGAAATAAAAGTTCCCTACCTAAACCCCATTCCCCATTTCTTAGTCCTTAGAGACATTTCTGGAAATTTCTTTCTAGAAACATTTTATGTATATGGAAATATATGCATATCATTTATTCAAAGAGTGTTTCTTGAATACCTATAATATATTTGTGTGTGTATATAATGTTTATGTGTGTGTATATATAAAATGACTAGCAACAAAGAATTGTAAAAAGAAGCATGGCGTCTACTACCAGATAATGTATATTTGGTTATGAAGACCAGATGTTCAGTGGCAGGGCAAGGCAGAGTGCAATTAAATGCTAAAATTAATGATTCTCTATAGGCATTAAGTATATGATAAACCTTGCATTTTTGCTGTTGGGTTATGATAGTATCCTATGTACTAAATAATACTTCATAAAATGATATACCCTGTTAAAGTTCACCTATACAGAGAAGAAAATTAAAAATTTAACAATACATCTATCTGTCTATCTATTTATCACTCATTTAAGCATAAGCATCCAGAATCCCATGAGTGGAGTTGAGACTAAATATGTAACTCAGAACCTTTTTGAGGTATAGTCCAAATCAAACAAAATATACATAATAATAACAGGTATTATTCATCAAATATTTAGTATGTGCCAGTGTGGATTTTGCATAGATTAATGTAATTTTATACTCACATCAACCTAGCTTATGAGATTGATACCATTATTATTCACTTCTACATAGGAAGAAACTAAGGCTCCTATAGTTTTAAATAGTCACCTAAGGTGATATAGTAAAATAAGTGGAAGAAGCAGGATTTGAACCCAGAAAGCCTTAACTTTGGATCCCAAGCCTCTAGGCATTAAACTTTTCTGCATGGGGTTCAATCAAATTCAGACTTTTGGAATATGAATTAAATGTGAAATTAGTTATGTGATTTAGCTTAATAATTTGTCCAACTAAATCTACTTCATTTTCATTTTAATTAGGTTTTTGTATGAGCTCTCAAGAAGGCACCTTGACTTCCCTATCACATTGCTGTTGAGACTTGCTAAGATATACGAAGCCAAACTAGAGAAATGCTGTGCCACCGCTGATCCTCATGCATGCTATTCCAAAGTGGTAGGTTTCTTGCAGGAAAATTTGCTCTTTGATGATTACAATAATGAGAAATACAAATAATGCAAGAATGTGAAGTGACATTTAGTATGATTTCAGCCTTTTCTTGAAATGGCTTTTAATTCTGTGCTCCTAAACATTATAAGAGAAATGACCTTACATAGAATGGTTAATAAAACCTAGAATAATTAGTCTAGAAAAGAATGATCTGAAGAGGGTGATCTCTAATTTCACAAAATCTTGACCATGGCTTTTCTCTTTTCACACTCCTGAAGACAAAATAAGATAAAGTAAACTTAAATGTTAATTAAAAGAGACAACTTAGATAATAAAGAAAATTTCCTTAATTCCATGATTTATTGAGTACTAGAATTAATATCTTAAGCTGTGTAATCTACTTGTTTGGAAAATTTTCAAATCTTTTGGAGAAGGTTTAGGTATGGTTTTGCAACAAAGTAAGGACACGAAAGTGTTCTGGAGGATTTTTAGGGTACCTTCAAGCTTATACAATGATTTCCAAACTATTCAGAATCAGAGGAAAGTCATTCTTTCTTCTACCAGGAACCTGCCATTTTCCAGGCACCATGCTGGCACCCATGACCAAGGCAAAAATCTCTCATGTAGGAGAGCTCAGGATCCAGCTGAAGAGATGACTTAATAATAATAGCTATCATTTAATGAGCTTTTACTATGTGCTAGGCACTGCTTTAATTTCACTAGCCCAGTTGGTTCACAGAGCAATTCTGTGAAATGGCTACTACCAGTAGTCTCATTTTACCATTGAGGATTCTGAAGCTTAGAGATGGTAAGTAGAGTTGCACAACCAGAAAATGAATCAGATGGTCTGACAAAAATACCAGCAGTCAGACTGAGAGCTGAAATATTCTTAACTGTGTACACCATATAGCCTCGCTAAATAAAATAAATAGTTTGGATGCAATATGATAGATTTGGCATAAAATGTCTATTCAGGGTGGCTTTGAGCAGAAAGGAGAGAGGATCTCATTCTGCCTAGAGGGGTGAAAAAGACCTGCATCCGATTTTCAGATGGAATACCATGAACAATTCTTTCATCTTTCAGTTTGATGAATTTCAACCTATTATTGATGAGCCGAAGAATTTAGTCAAACACAACTGTGAACTTTTTGAACAGCATGGAGATTATGGCTTCACAAATCTGTAAGTATTTTGATTTTCTGGTTAATTTTTTTTCTAGATTAATTTATAATTATTTAAGATTTAGTATATGGCCATCTATCAGAACTTTTCATCATGCAAATAGAGTATATATTTTTAATCGCTCACCATTGAGAAAGACATAAAAGGACTGGAGAAGAAGAAATAAAATATTTGATGAGATGGAGAGGCCCATATTTGAGTGCAGTCTAAAAAATTGGTCTCTTGAGACTGGGAGTATATGCTGTTAAGGAAAAGACAGAATCTTGGGATTTAGGTCTGGGGATGCTCCTTGGAGGTTCAAGTGCAATTTATGAACCACAACAAGAAAAGACAATACTTTATGGGGCAGGGAGTAGAAGGATTTGAATAGCAGTAGCTCCAGTTGTAATTGTAGGCTGAAGACAAAAATACAATAAATTAATTTAGTTACTTCTGTGAATATCAGAATCATGATGGGCAGTTTGAGGAAAGAGTGGATGTTTGGGAGATGCACCTAATCTTCGACAATGACAGCGTTGTTTTCATATAGAATTTCTCTCCATAGCAGTGTCAATGACTGAATGGCCTCATGGACTAATGGTCCTGTCTAATAGAACCTTTTTCATGGAGGTAAAGGCAAAAAGGGACACATCATTCAGTAGATATTTATTGTACAGTTTATACTTGTTAGCACTCCTTTGATGGTAGGGATACAGCAGTGAACAAGACATAGTCTCTTCCCTTAATAGATTACAACCTACATTTACTTTCAACAATGATGGGGATTCTTAATAAATGACCATGTGCTGGACAATGTGTCAGGTTAATTGCATATTTTACTTCTTATAAATTTAATCCTTGCTCTGTTCCCATTGAGTCAGGTATATTTCCTCCCGTTTTATAGTTGAGAAAATTCACTCGTATCTTTTGGGTTTAGCACAGTGCTGATACATTTTAAGCTCTCAGTTGGTGTTTATTGAAAGAAACAATTAATAAATACATTAATGCTACTGAATTATGATAGGTTAGTCACCTTTCTAAGATTGTATGGCACAGATGGAATCCAAAGCTAAGTCTAATGAGTTGCTGAGGACAAGATCTTCCCCCTATGCTGCCCTGCCACCTTGGAGATGGAGATAATTTTATAAAGGGAAAATAGTTGATTTTGGCCAAGTGTTCTCTGCTTGATTAACCATGTTAGAAAGAGACTGTTCCTCACCTGGTTGAAAACAGATGGGCTATTGTGTTTCAGGCTCCTAATACGTTACACCAAGAAATTCCCTGAGGTATCAGCTCCAACTCTTGTGGACATCTCAAGAAGACTAGGAAAAACAGGCACCCGGTGTTGTAAGAAACCTGAATCAGAGAGACTGTCTTGTGTTGAGGAGTATGTGAGTATTTTAAAACATAAACACAATTAAGTTCATACTGATTAATGTTTGCCTTTAGATATTGACAAAGCTAACTTTCGGAAGCAAGGATGGGCTACAATTGTGTGTGAGTGTGTGCGTGTATTGGGGTGGTGGTAATGGAAGCCAGGACTTGGGCACCTGTATTATCCTGACCACCAAAGTAATGCTTTAGATAAGATCTCAAAGATGATAAATTGCTTTGAAAAAAATCTCCACGAATTTTCATTGCTTAACAATAGCGTCCTGGCATTTTCTACATATTCAATTTCTTTGGGGTTTTGTTCTTCAAGGTCTCAATACAAGACTGTTTCCTCCCCACTTCAACATATCTCTCAGGGCTGACATCAAATTATTTTCATCATCAATTATTTTCCCAAATGTATTACTGTCAAATTGCAGACATTTTTCTTTAAAAGAGGACTTTTAAAAGTCCTTTGTTATTTGTAGTCTTGAAGATAAGCAAATCAACCTTAAATGTCGCCTGGTAAAATATAACACTTCTTTTGGTCCATTGGAAAGTAGTAGTTCATGGAAATCTTTCAGCTTTGCTTCTTTTGAATTCTTCTCTTCTGCCTGTTCTTTAGCTGAACTTGATCCTGAACCGTCTGTGTGTGCTGCATGAGAAGACACCAGTGAGTGAACAGGTCACCAAATGTTGCACGGAGTCCTTGGTGAACAGGCGACCATGCTTTTCTGCTCTGCCACCTAAGGAAGATTATGTTCCCAAAGAATTTAACCTTGCAACATTCACATTCCATGCAGATATATGTGAACTTTCTGAGGAAGAGAAACAAATTAAGAAACAAGTGTAAGGAATATTTCATTATTGCATGCTTTTGTAGTCTTGATAGTGAGAACTGTCAATTGAAATGAGCAACATTTTTTGAAGTAGTGATTATATTCCTTAGAGAAAAGTATTTAAGTATTAACGATATTAAGTTGGTAAAAGCATCGAGAATAAGACACATAGCTTATTTTTCCTTAATTAGAAACTGTACTATAATCTTGCCTAAAATGATTTATAATAATCTATGGATAAAGAGTCATAGTAGAACAATATCATAGGCCAGTATCGTAGGTCCAGTAGAAGAACCTGAAAATTTTACTGATGCATTTGTGTAGATGGCAAATTAGTTGATAGAAATTGTAGGACAACTTATTTCAGGACATGAAAGGCTTTTTAAAATTTGTTCTATTGTGAACCCAGAGGCTAGACAAACCCCCAAGATGTGACTTTTAGGGATAGAACATGGATAAACGAATCTAGAAAAGCGAGTTTTGAGGCTAAGCTTCCTATTGTTGTCATAAGGTGTTAGAATTTCATGAATTTAGCAGTATAAATTTAGTGGACTATGATCATGGCCATAAACTTAAGAGTAATATTGCAAAACCTATTATGCCCACATGGTTTTCTCTTTGGCATTGTTGATTCTGAAGAGAACCATTAGTTCCCATAAGTCCCTCCTTTTTTTATTAGAGAAGTTGTAGGCTTACAGGAAAATCATGCATAAAATACTTACAATACAGAGTTCCCATAAACCCCCTCCATCACTAACACCTTGCACCGGTGAGACATATATACATACATATGCACACACGTATATATGGAGCTTAAACATAGCAAACCTCTTTATTTCAAGTAAATTTCTGTGTGCAAATGTCTTAAAAGATGAAAAATGCCATTATGCATCTTTTTTTTTTTAGCAAAATGGTATCCTCCATGTTATTGTTGCAAAATACTGTGTGCTGATGACTAACTGGATGAAAATATCATGTTACCTTTTTGTCCTTGGAAATATATTGTTCCTTCATTGATTCTTTCTTTCTCAAATTTTTTTGATTAGAGAAATTACAGGTTTACATGAAAAAATCATGTAAAAAATACAGCGTTCCCATATACCACTCCCTCATTATTAACTCTTTGCATTAGTGTGGTACCTTTGTTACAATCAATGAAAGAATATTAAATTTGTAGTATTTGTGGTTGTAACTATAGTTCATAGTTTACTTAGTTTAAATAGTGTTTTTCCCATATACCACCCTATTATTAACACTTGCATTTAGTGTGGTACATTTGTTATAATTCATGAAAGATCTTTTTATAATTGTACTATTAACTATAGTGCATTGTTTATAATAGGGCTCACTGTGTTGAACAGTCCTATGTTTTCTCTTTTAATTTTTATTCTAGTAACCTTTATATAACCTAAAATTTCCCCTTTTAACCACATTCACATATATAATTCAGTGCTGTTCATTACATTTAAAATGTTATACTGCCATCACCACCATTCATTTATAAAACTTTTCAATCCAAATAGAAATGCTATACAAATTAAGCATTAACTCTCCATTCCCTACCCTCAACCTAGCCCCTAATAAGCTATATTCTAGATTCTAACTTTATAAGTTTGCTTATTCTAATTATTTAATATCAGTGAGATCACACAATATTTGTCCTTTTGGGTCTGGCTTATTTCATTCAACATGGTGTTTCTAAGGTTCATCCATGTTGTTACATGAACCAGAACATCATTCCTTTTTAATGTTGAATAATATTCCATTGTATGTATATCACATTTTGTTTATCCATTCATTGGTGGATGAACACTTGGGTTGCCTTTTGTCTCTTGGAAATTGTGAGTAATGCCACTACAAACATCGATGTGCAAATATCTGTTCAGGTCCCTGCTTTCAATTCTTTTTTGCACCAGAAAGTTTTGATAGGCTTATTTCCTATAGCTTCCTCACTGTTACACTTTGAATGGGGAAAATTTCAAATGCCTATATAAAGATTCTCAGTTGAAAACTTTTAAAATTAAGTCCAAAATAATTAAGTTTTTAAAGGTCATTTTTTAGCTCTTAATTCAGCTAAAAAATTCAATATGGTATAACTTCCCAAATGTCAATCATGTATAAATACAACTATATAATCCTTTCTAGAGTTTCACCAAAAAGCAATGGGCCTTTTCTTTTGTTATGTATCTGATATTACACAAGATGCTAAACAATTTACATTAGTTATCTCATTTGATCCTTCCACTGACCCTATGTTGGGTTTTATTATTCCCAATATGCAGATGAGAATACTGAGGCTTAAACTGGTATGTCTGGGCTTCAAACCCAGAGTTGTCTGGATCCAAGACTTAAAATCTTAAAACAACAGCATCGTGCTCCTTACCGTCTCCATTTTTCTTTGTGTGAGTGGCTTGTCTTTTGTTCTTTCATTCAACTGCAGCGTACTTGTTGAGGTGTTGAAGCACAAGCCCAAGGCAACAGATGAACAACTCAAAACTGTTAAGGAAAAAGTCACAGGTTTTCTAGACAAATGCTGCCATGCTGTAAACAAGGAAGCTTGTTTTACTGCGGAGGTACTGGACTTGTCTTCATTTAAAGATATCTAATTTCTGTTGCTTCAGCATTTGATCAGGTTAGGGCTTAGGGGTTTATAAATCTGAAGGGTGCTCTATACATACAGAACAGGATTCGTATTCTATACACACTTGTCTTAGAAAATGACTTAAATGGTTTTTTGTTTTTATTTGCTACTGTCTGCAGCATATTATTAAATTTTCATAAAATCTGTTTCCAAAACTATGATATTTGTGAATAGAGATAGAAATATTTATAAGGCCTAAAATGTTTGACTAGAAACAGCATTAAGCAAAAACATTCATTAATTTAACTATTTTCTTGAAAAAGCTGGTTAGTGATTAGTTGATTCTGAGGGCTTGATTTTAGAGTTAGTGATCTAATGTAAGTTTGTATTTAAGTGTATGAATCATTTAATATTTTCCTCTATGGTTTGACAGTAATTTTTTTTTTTAAATTTATTTCTTAGAGGGGCAATGGATGTCAGTCAGCTTTCTTCTAGGGGTTCCAGTATTGAATTAGAATTAATGTGAAGTATGCATATGGAAGCTCTTTGCAATCACCAATGACTGTATAAATGTTAATTTTTTATCCTAACAGTAATGTTAATACTTTCTTACATATATCATTTCTTTGTATTCAGGGTACAACATTCACTGATGAAATTCGAGCTCTTCTAGTTTAAAAACAACACAATCACAAGCTTCCTAGGTAACTATACTTTGGATTTTTTAAATAAGTAGTTATAATTATTATGAAAATTGCAAAGATTTTATGGACAATTTGTCAAGAGCCATATAGACCAGCTCCTACCACTGTTCTAAGTTTGTTATATGTATTAGCTTACTTTTTTCACAAAAGAGTTATGTGCTCTTACCATTATTATAGTACCCAACTCATATTTTGTAGATGGGAAAATTAAGGCACAGGTGGTTAAGTAACTTACCCAAGGATCAACCAGAGAGTGAGAGGTGAAGCCAAAATGCAAAATTAGTTTGCAGAGATGGTGAGTTAACTACTGTGCTATTCAGATTTGTCTGACAAAGTTCACAGAGTAGTCCAAGTGACAGCTCTGCAGTAGAGTATTTAGATATTAGGCTGAACCACATAAGTGCATTTTTAAAGTTAAAAACAATGGAATATCAACAATTTCATATCATTCAACTTAATAATTCAATAACAAATTCCTCTCATTGAAGAATATGATGGATCTACCTTATGTGGGCTTCCACATTATGCTGATGTATCAACATCCTGAGCTTTGATAAAATTGTTCTTCTTATGCCAAAAAGGCCCCCTTCAAAACTTAGATGATTGAACATAAACGTGCTTCACTCACTTTGATTTTAATGTTTTTTTTGGGGGGGTGGAATTAAAAAAATAGAATGAATTATCTTGTTTTAAAGGGGTTGTCAAAGTATTTTTTAGCTTGAATTATTTTCATATTTTCCAAACTGACTGTGATGTCTATTTCATCACTAGATTTTAACTTTGTCTTTGCCCATATGATAATTCCTTCATGTGCATTCAGGGAAGGAAGGAACTTTGTATGTCTACCAATTGGGTCATTTCAAAAAGTGACTTGTTGTAGCCCTAAATGTCAAGGTTTTCTTCCTGAATTTGAGAAGACACTTTTCTTGATTGTAATTAACTTAGGTTAGGTGTTAAAGTGCTTAGTAAATGAACTCAGGAGAGACGTGGCTTTGAAAACCTGTGGCTTGAAGCCTGAGGAGTCTGACGACATTGATGATGAAGGGGGCACTTTATAACATCTACCAGTGGGACCTCTCTCCAAGCCCAACAGGAGAATTCCGAGGTCATAAGTCTAGGATAAGCTTAAATTATTTTCATTCGTGGGAACGGCAGAAAATTCTAAGCAATTTGGTATATCTTCTAACAGATTTGAAAAATACGTTTACAAACAGCCATTTACAAACAGCACTTAAATTTGTCCTTTTGTTTTTCAGCCTACCCTGAAAATAAGACAGAGATGAACACTCAGAGCTTTCTCAACTGTTTTTCTTTTCTGTTGATGTAACACCGACACCCTAAGAAACAGAAATTTCTTTGAATATTTTGTTTCTTTTCTTTATGCTGCAATTAATAAAAATGAAAAGAATCTAACATAATGGACCTGGACTGTTATTCTCCAAAGGTGTATTTCCATCATGAAACTTTTGTGGGTTTTATGAAGGTCCCACTGTTCTCTCTTTCTCCAACAGAGAACTGCTAGTTCCTCATGGGTGAATTAATGAAAACAACCATTCATATTCTTCTGAGTTGTGGACTATAAGAATTCAAAGTAATATTTTAATATTATGATAATTCTAATAAAAGAACAAAAACTATGGTATAGGCAAAGCATATAAACATGACTTTTCCTTACTTCCTTACAACTGGGGACTCTATAAGAAATGGGAGGGACAAAAAAGATAATAGAAATTATTGTAAAGGTAGTTAATAGAAATGAAAATAAAAAGTGACCCTAGAAGAAATTTAACCCAATTTAGGATGACGTGCATGAAAAGTATAAGAAATTAGGGACGAGTGGATTAGGAGATCTGGAGGAAGATACTGTAAAGAGTAATTAAAGGATATTGAATTGATATTGTATAGGAGCTGGAGGGTGAAATTTCCTTGTGAAAAACTAAAATGTTATACCCAGCAGTGGGCCTCTTTTCCCTGTTCCCCGAGGTAACCACTAACAGTTTGGTGCGCATCCTACCAGACTTTGTCAATGAATTTGCATATTTATTAGTCATTTATAGAACTATTGGTTTGTCTATTTTTTTTTTTTATTTTTATAGAATTGGTTTCAGAGTGTACATGCTATTTTGCAACATGCTTATCTTGTCCTTGATGCTTTATAATTTTATATTAAGTATGATGTTGGCATAAGGTTCTGGTACCAAGTTAGAAAAGTGTCCTTCCATTCCTGGAATGTTAAGTAGCACATCCCTATCCCTACCCAACCCTGACTTCTGGCCTCTCACTGACTGTATCAAATACCTTCACAGGTCAGTGGCAATCATCAAAGGGGTTGAGGGTCCTGAAAGGGGAGAAATGAAGATCGTGGACCCTGGCTGGTCCAAGGCACCAGCAGACAGGGAATTTCGAGTAAGGCACTTCCACTAACCAGCAGCCACGAGGGACCAGATCTGGGCATCTTGTCTGGATGGCACTGCCACCCCAGCCATCCTAGGCTCCAAAGGGGAGCTGCAAACCCTTTTCAACAAGACTCTAAAACTTCGGACTCCCTGAGGCCTGCCTCCTTCCTCACCCCTTCCCTTCCCTTTCCTGTGGGGTCAACCAGATTCCCCAGATTCCCTAGACTTGTGCCTAGAGGTCGTCTGGGAACTCAAGGCCTGCTCTGGTGGTGAGATTCGCCTGGCAAAGTGAATCACTCCTGCTGTCTGTGGCAGAATTTCTTTGGTGGCATGGTGCAGGAGATTGGGCCACCAGAAGGATACTGGCACCTTGATTTTTCTTGTGAGTGTAAAATGCTCTTCTCATCATATCATATCAGGGAGTATGTGATATTAATATTAACATCACTGGTAATGCCAACCTTGATCACTTGGTTAAGATAGGGTTTACCAGGTTTCTTCACTATAAATTTATTATTTTTTCACTAAATCCAACTCACACTCAATGTGGGAGGGGGGACTGAGTTCCCAGAAGGGGGAGTAAGTATATATATTATTTAGAATTCTTCTGTAAGAAAGATTTGTCTCTTCACCCCACTTATTCAGTCAGTCATTTATTTGTGTCAGTGCAAACACATGCATATTTATTTTATACTTTGAGCTATAATTTAATACTTAATTATTTTACTGCTCAAATTATTCCAGCTTTGGCTATTGAGAGTTCTTTCAGGTTGGTCCCTGTGTCCTTTTGACATGCTCCCATCCTTTTGTCTTGTGAGCACTTCTTTATTTTCTCTCACTATAAGATGCTCCAGATTCCTCTTGTATTTTCCCTTCCTCAGTCCTAGAAATAGCTATTTCTTCAGAAGTCTTGGTTCCTTTTATTGGAGAAGGTATTTAGAAACCAAGATCTAAGTACTACATGTGCACAACATTACTGGGGTGTCACTGCTTGTAGAACAATTAGGGAACAAAGCTAGGAAATATACATATGTATACTAATAAATATACATATGTAAACTAATAAACATATACATGCATATTTATAATTTATCTATCATCTGTCTATCTACCATTATCTATCTATCTATCTATCTATCTATCTATCTATCTATCTATCATCTATCTATCAGTCATATCTATCTGTCTAATCTATCTATCTCTGTCTGGGATTTATGAGTTCTTCCTGATGTCTTCTCTTTGAATTCAATACCATAGGGTTTATTCTAGTTCCTGCTCTTTGTTTGTCATTAACTTCCCTTTTTGGCAGTGAGAAACTTGACTCCCAGTACTTAACATCCATTTACACATTTTTTCAAACCTACTATAAATTTTTAAGACTGTCAGAATTGTTGACGCATACTTCTATGAGAAACAAATTTATCAACTGGAGTATAGTGTATACAGTTCTTTTTGTATGCAGCCTTACAGTTTCTAGTCAAAACATTGTTTTCCAAAGTTACTCAGGTCAGCTGCATTTTCCCCTTACTCTCTTTAGAGATTTTGAGTGACCCACATTGGACACAAGATGAGTTTAGGGTTCTGGGCTGCCAACTGACCCTTGGGCTTGAGCAGCTCTTTCCCATCTGTGTTCCACTGAGAGAGTAGCTGCTGTCTGTAACACACAAAGGTAGCAGTGGTGGTGGCAGGGCAGGAGTCCTTTACCCTGTTTACTTCCTGCCACTGGAACACAGGGTAGTCACTCCAACTCCCCCACAAACGCCACACCATGAGCTATGCAGTCGTCAGGGACAGCCATTCCTATCTTCTCCCAGGGCTTTGGAAACCATTGCTCTGCAATGCCAGTGTGTTCTTCCAGTTGACGTCCTCTCTCGTCTCTGTTGGTATGGTTATATTGTGTTCTCCTGTATCGGTCTTAAGCCCTGACAAACATCCCTCCCAGGAATGGGGCCCATCGTCTTGCTTCACCCTCAGGACCTCACCTTTCATACTGCTGGTGGCTGTTTGTGGAAGGCAGGGGTGCAGTTAACATAAAAAATGATCACATTCTAGAAATGCAGTGATTATGTCCTTAGAGTTCAGGAGAAAATATGGTTGGCAGATGGGTTTTTCTATGTGTATACCAAGAAAGCCTGAATGGTAAATTTCACATGAAAAGAGACTTGCATTTGTGTTTGTCATCATTAATGAAACACAATAATAACATTAGAGTTATTGTTAGTTAGAGTTCATAGCGACATGATGGATAAATGATGCAGGATCATGAATAATGATATAACCAACAGTAAATGGCAACAGGGAACCATAGAGGTGAGAAGATTTATTTATTTTAACACAAACACACTCCAAAGAGCAATTGAATCTTGAGTAATAACGGCATTGCTACCTTGTATTTGAGGAAGGAGATGTAATATTAAGCAGGAAAGAGATGCATGTGATGATAAGGAATACAAAGAGCTGGTGCCTGGAACCAAAAAAGAAGAAGTGGTTCCTGGACATTAGGAAGTGTTCTAGTTTGCTAATGCTGCAGAATGCGAAACACCAGAGATGGATTGGCTTTTATAAAAAGGGGGTTTATTTGGCTACACAGTTACAGTCTTAAGGCCATAAAGTGTCCAAGGTAAACACTTCAACAATCGGGTACCTTCACTGGAGGATGGCCAATGGCGTCCAGAAAACCTCTGTTGGCTGGGAAGGCCCGTGGCTGGCGTCTGCTCCAAAGTTCTGGTTTCAAAATGGCTTTCTCTCAGGATTTTCCTCTCTAGCAAGCTTGCTCCTTTTCAAAAACGTCACTCACAGCTGCACTGAGTTCCTTCTCTTTGAGTCAGCTCATTTATATGGCTCCACTGATCAAGTCCCACCCTGAATGCGTGGGGCCATGCCTCCATGGGAATATCTCATCAGAGTCATCACCCACAGCTGGGTGGGGCACATTCCAAGCAAATCTAATCAGCACCAAAACGTCTGCCCCACAAGACTACATCAAAGATAATGGTGTTTGGGGGACACAATACATTCAAACTGGCACATTCCACCCCCTGGACCCCAAAATGACATTATCTTTCCAAGTACAAAATACATTCATTCCATCACAATATCACAAAAACTTAAATCATTTCAGTAACAAAAGTACAAGATCCTATCAAAATCATTTACAGGCGTGGTGGGTCCTAAGGCATAATTCTCCTTTAGCTTTGGATCTGTGGACTTAGAACAAGCTATGTGCTTCCAACATACAAAGGAGGGACATTCATAGGTTAAACATTCCCATTGTCATAAGGAGAAAGAGTAAGGAAAACAGGGTTAACAGGACCAAAACAGTTCCTAAAACCTGCAGGACAAACTCCATTAGATTTCAAAGTCTGCGAGTCATTTACAGAACAACATTGCATCCTTGGGGCTTGAGAGAGTGGGAGCCTAACCCTTCCTAAGGGCCTTTTTGGCAGCTGTTTCCTCTCCAAATGCTTAGGTGAGTGCTCCAACATATCCACACATTGGGGAGACCACCTTCTCGGCCCCACCCTCCTCAAACATCGGGGCAGCTCCCGGATTCCCTTCCATCTCTGGGGCACATGCTCAATCCCTTCAGAACAGTGTGGTGGCAGCCAGGCTTTCCCCAATTCCCTGGGAATGTGCTCCACCCTTTTGGGACCTCGGGTGGCAAAACTCTTCCAGAGCATAGAGGTGGAAGGCCCACCCTCGACCTCCGGGGCAAACTCACCCTTTCCATGCGTGTGGGCTGCTCCACTTTCCCAGCCCAAGACCTCTTGACTCCAGACCTCAACCTCCATGGCTCTGTCTTTGAAGAAATTTTTCCTTCAATTTGTTCCTTGTCTTTCTCCTCCAGTCCCGACTGGCAGTGGCTCTGTCTGTAAAGATCTCACAAAAATTCTGTTGGATTCACATGAAGCATGCAGGGGTCAAAGCCATCAGACAATAGGACTTTCCACAAATCCTTTCTGGATAATTCCATCTCCAATCTTAGCTTGTACTGAAATGGTGGTTGGGTTCCATGTTTGGTAACATCCTCATGTTGGGCTGTAGCTTCTGGGGATCCACCCCCTGGAAGCCTGGAATTTTTCAAACCATCAGTTTCTGGTTTCTTTGAATCCAAGAGTTCAGTTCTAAGTTTATCTCTCTCTGCTCGCATTTTACTATAAGCTGCAAGGAGAAGCCAGGGTATGTCCTCCACTCGTAGTCTGGAGATCTCCTCAGCTAAGTATTCCAGGTTGTCGCTTTCAAATTCTTCCTTCCATCTGACACTAGGACTCAATTTTGCCAAATTTCCTGCCACTTTAAAACAAGGATCTCCTTTCTTCCAGTTTGCAACAACACACTCATCATTACTGTTCAAGACCTCACCAGAAGTATCTTTAGAGTCCATATTTCCACAAACAGTCTCTTCAAAGCAGTTTAGGCCTTTTCTATCAAGTTGCTCATAATTCTTCCAGAATCTTCACCTTAGCCATTTAAAAAGCTGTTCCAACATGTTTGGTATTTGCAAACTCAGCAGCAAAAGCACCCCACTTCTCTGGTACCAAAATCTGTTCTAGTTTGCTAATGCTACGGAATGCAAAACACCAGAGATGGATTGGCTTTTATAAAAAGGGGGTTTATTTGGTTACACAGTTACAGTCTTAAGGCCATAAAGTGTCCAAGGCAAACACATCAGTAATTGAGTACCTTCACTGGAGGATGGCCAATGGCGTCCAGAAAACCTCTGTTGGCTGGGAAGGCCCGTGGCTGGCGTCTGCTCCAAAGTTCTGGTTTCAAAATGGCTTTCTCCCAGGATGTTCCTCTCTAGCAAGCTTGCTCCTCTTCAAAAACATCACCCACAGCTGCACTGAGTTCCTTCTCTTTGAGTCAGCTCATTTATATGGCTCCACTGATCAAGTCCCACCCTGAATGCGTGGGGCCATGCCTCCATGGGAATATCTCATCAGAGTCATCACCCACAGCTGGGTGGGGCACATTCCAAGCAAATCTAATCAGCACCAAAACGTCTGCCCCACAAGACTACATCAAAGATAATGGTGTTTGGGGGACACAGTACATTCAGACTGGCACAGGAAGAATCTTCATATGCACTGATTGGACAATAAGCAATTATGGAACCATTACTTCTGTATTCATTATCCTAAATCATAATTGTTAAATCAATATACCTCACATGGGTCCTTGCTGTTTTTCTTTAATCCATAGGGCACCATTCATGTAGAATAGAATGTAACAGTGCTTCCTGGAGTTGAGCAACAAGGGATCAGTTATTTTTATTATTGTTATTTATTTTAGGGATTTGGTTTACAAAGGGGAGGCTGAGAGTGGGCTGACTGCTATTTTATAACAGAAGTGTTGAATATCTGGAAATGACAAATGGAATCACATCATTCCTTCCCTTCTCTACTCACCAAACAACTCTCTTGGCTCCTCTTCTTCACTTTATAAAGTCCAAATCTCACTACCTTTCTAATCTCTTCTCTACTCTCCCTTCAATGCCCTAATCAGCTTGTTCTTCTTACTGTTCATTAACACACTGTGCTTTTCTATACCTCCCTGCCCAGGTTCCTTCTACCTGGGATGGCTTTCTCCCTCTTTGTTATGTACTTAATCCAGCTCAAAGTCCACCTTCTTTAAGGACACTTTCCTGGAAAGTTAGTCACTTCCTTATCTGATGCTCCTTAGCTTTTTGAACTTATTTACAGTATTCACATTTTATAATAATGATAATAATGATGGCAGATTTTATGACAAATATGTACAATCTGAGTCTTACAGTCAGAATTTGAACACATTAGGCCAGACCTATTTAATGATATCAATTTATTTATGCACCTCTTGATTCAACTAGATAGAATTCTTCACCAGAAGGGACCATGGATTAGAAATCCATGTGCCTCCCATGGCATTTAGAAGAACCTGGTACATAATGGGTACTCAATAGAAATTAGATGAATAAACTAACAAATGCTATGAGCTATAAATATGATAAACTATAAATTACAGAATCCTGACTTAAAATAATTTCCTGGTCTTCCAAAACAGTAAATACAGTCCAATGAAGTTTATTCAAATATGAATCATTTAAATTCGTGCCTTAAGATAAAAATGATGCATTTTATTTTTAGAAATAATGAAGCCTTCCCCCCAATTAAAAAAATATCAAGAATTGCCTAGTTTCAAAGCTGGCGGACCTACTGATTTTCCATATGGTGGTGTCACTTTTACTTCAGTCTAGAGTTATCCAAATTATTTTTCTTGTGTGAGTAACTGATGAGTAAATACACAAATAATTGTATGGCATCAAAGAAAGCACTTTAGCATTTGAGATCTATCTTTTGGGAGAAATGGAATCCTCTTCTAATGAAAGATTTTATGTTAATAAAAGTTATATACAATGGTAGATGTACTGGTGGAATTATAGCTTTTTGCCCATTTTATTTGATTCATATGAACCTTGTGTAATTTCTTCAGCTCTAGACTATAAGCAGTTACCTGAACAATACCTGAACTACTGCATGCAAATGAACAGGTAACTTTTCTGTATTTACTATCTATCTCCACTAGCAGTCCAGGTTTTACTCAGTTCTGTTTGTTGAGCATTTCTTCTTTAATTCATTTAATTGATATTGAGACCTTAGAGAATGGTTCCTTAAAGGGCCCATCTTAAGAATGTCAAAGAGGAAATGAATTAAGGAGTAGTGTCACTAGGGAGTAAGGAATAGCATCATGGGGGTGCTGAAAGGAACAGAGACAGAAAAGCCATCTTATTTGGGTGGAGAAAGGCCCTGATAGACCTAGAGTGGAATAATTCAGTTGGTGATTTGAGAAGCCACACAGTTCAGTATCAGGAGTCACAAACACATTACAATTATAGAAGAGAATGTCAGCAAGGCAGGTACACACTCTAAGTTTCAGATAAGGTTAGGCCATGTCTTTGGGATTGACAGTTGGGCGAAGCTATCAGGGAGCAGAGTGCAAAGTTCAGCTTCAATGGCTATCAGGGAGAACGTATGCCAAAATTAAGATGCCTCTGCTCTGGGAAAGATGATACTTTGATTTTTTTTTTTTTATTTGTAAGAAAAAACTATAGACCACCACAATTAATATCCAGATATTAGCTCCACTGCTTCTTCCCACTGCCTAAAGTATTGGTTCTTCCATTGCCAGAACAATGTCTTGGCTAGAGAAATGACCTCCCCAACTTTGTGTTAAGGGTGGATGCATTGCCCGAGCCAAAACTGACTCAGTGCAAAGACAACTACAAGGTACTGAGATGGGAGTGGAGATATGCTCTGATCCATTTTGTAAGTTTTCTCATGGCAGAAATTGTGGGGCCAAAGTGATATCTATTTACAAATTTCTCATCTCTCACAGAGTCCTGAAAAGCATCTGTGTCCCTATTCTTTTTTAGAAACATCACAAGCAAGCAACATTTTTATGAATAAAGAGAATTTCTTCAAAAGTTTATATTCTATCTTCTGGAAAGTTCATAAGTTGCTTAAGAAACATTGACAATAATTCTAGGTTTTTTCCCACATCTATTTCCCATGAGAAGAATGTAACTTTACAGGGTAGTGTGTGTGTGTAAAAATCCTGGATCCATGTAAGAGAGTTTTCTGAATCTTTTATAAATTGAGCAATCTTGCTACTTGCTAAGGAGAGTACCCAGCAATTATGCTTATGAACGTGCAAGGCCAGTGACTCCCCTTGTTTTTCCTCACACCCTGTCATTGCTATAGAAGCTGGGAAGAGGGGGGCTACTTAAGATCTCCTCATCCAAGAAAGTATATGTCATTACAGAAAAGTATTTAGAAAATGCTTTTTTTGTGCAAGTTACTGTCTTAGGGCTTTTATGAGGTGCTCTTATAGTAAACTTGTTTCCCTCAAATAGTTCATTGTCTATTTGGGTATGGGGGCTAGCCTTGCTGTTTTAAGGACCCATGCCCAGCCCAGCAGGGGAAGCCAACCCATAAAGAGAAATGATGTTAATGGAACACAGATTTTTGTGAGATTTATTTCAGATTGGCTTTTGACTTGCTTTGCTCTATCTTTGCTTGGCTCACATTGACGTCTCACTTCACCTTGCTAACCTCCCTCAACTTCCTTTCTGTTTGGCAGCAGATAGTTTAGCTTATCTGATTCTGGTTCCTCTCACTTTGTCCCTTTGTCTCCCCTACTCAAAACCAGAGGCAGAATCCCTTTGTTGAAGGAAAACTGTCTTTTGTGGAGCAAACTACTCTGATAACTTTTGGAGGGACAGCAAATGTGAAAGGTGAAGTCCCCTCTCTCCAAAGGCTGATTTAGGTAGGCTCCAATTAAACAAGGATGGATGGTTGCTCTGCCTGAAAACAGTAATAGGGAAGGGAATATGGGTGCTGGAGCTACATGAGAGGAGACAAGAAAGGAGGAGAGAGGGAAAGACCAAGCAAAGAGGTCACAGGTCAGGGCCCTACCTGAAGAGTCAGATGATGTTGGTACAAGCTGAAAAAGTCTTCACAAGTTTGATTTCAAGTTCCTTGATAAAACCTTGGGTTTGGGTTCTTGGAAAAAGCGATTGGGGTGTGTCCAATGTGGAGCTCAGGGAAAGGGAGAGACAACATGTGTAGGAGGAAAGAAAGAACGTGAATAAAGGGAATTTAGCAGAATCAGAAAATTGGAGCAAAGGCAAACAGTCCTCTTAGAAATATGGAGTGGATGGGTTAATTCCAGTTTCTCCTCATAGATGGGATGAAGATTGAGCTAAATATAATTAAATGTTAAGGGACAAGATGACTCTATTGGGCGGGAGGACTTTGGGTACTTCCTTTCTGCTGGTATTTGGGTTGTATCTGGTCTATGGAGTTTAAGTCCTACAGCTTACAACCAGGCTCACTGGCTCCCATCCAAGACCTTTGATACAGTCCCCTTCTCAGATCTATCCTGGGGCATCTAGACCCTGAAATATCAGAGAATATAAAAAATATGAACATTTTATCAATGTTCTGTGGTGAAGAGGGTATAAGAGATGTGTCATTCATTTGTGACAGCTGAATGAAAGAGGACAATTAGTGCCTACATCCCAACCACAACAATCTGATTCAGGGCCATTCAATTTCTATTTATAAAGGTTCTGCTCTGTGCCAGGCATTGCACTATGCATTGCAGTCATCACAAAGGTGAGTCCTGGAATCCAAGAAGTCAACTATCCAGGAAGGATTATATACACTTACAAATTGTGAAAGAAGGGGAGCACACTCCATCCTCAGTGTTCATGCAAAAGAAAGTTTTATTCTACTCATTTCTACAGGTTCTTATAGCATACAAGGTAGTCTCCTACGTGACTGTTTTCAGGTATTTCAGGGAGGGTACATTTTTTCTAAAGCCATAAGGTGTATTTACATATCTTTAGTCTCAAGGGACAATTTCTTTGGGGGCTAGACAGGAAACAGTGGGGGTGGGAGACAGGAGCACGGAAGGAGCCCAGCAGGAGCTCAGAGACTATTCCCTTATCTAAATTGCAGTCTGCCTTCAGACATGCAAAGCTTTTGGCCTTTTCCTAGCCCAGTGCCCACCTTCAGACATCTGGAGCTTGGGGAGGCCCTGCTCTATAGTTTGTTAAGCCAGGGGACCTTCCATATCTCCACAACAAATGACAGTGATATAAGGTCAAATGAGAAGTACCAAGAGAAAACAATCTAAAAGGTGTTAAAATTGTCAGAGTTGGAAGAGCTCTTCTCTAGTTAAGGAGTAATCAGAAATATATGGATGGAGAATTACATGATTAGCTCTTAAAGGATGGTTAAAATTTTTACAAGCATGTACGGGGAAGGGGAGAAGAGATTAGAAAAATACAAACTTTCAAGCAACTAACGAATGGAACCGATAAATAAAAAGCGAAACCTATCCAAGAAAGAGTGAGCAGTCCAGTATTACCTGAAAAGAAGGCATTTTCTGGGATCTCACATATACAGGTCAACTGCTTCGAAGAAGAGTACTTGTAGCATTTAATATTAATATCAGTGCTGATAATGATAATTATTGATGCTACTTTTTTAATGTGTGTATTTTTTAATGTATGTAAAGGTTTCAGACACTTCACATACATTATTCCGTCTAAAATTCAAAATAAACTTCATGGAAAATATTAACATATTCATTATCTATATGAGAAATTTAAGATTAAAAGAAATTAAATTACTTGACTAATGGTCATATAGCTGATAATTGACACAGCCGAGATCAGAATGTCTCATACCAAAGTTAAGTTTTCCATGCCATGTTGCTTCTGAGCAATTTCACAGATACATGTAGAAGTACATAGGATCAGAATTAGAGCAGTGGAAAAGGATGTGATGTGGACTCTGCACTTAGGACTTAACTTTGAGCAATGACAGCTATAGATTGAGGATTATTTGTAGTTAGTATGCAAACTTTTGTTCAAAGCTCCTCTTTATCTCCTGTTTCTTAATGTTTGGTATTTCTCAAGATAACGCTTCTCACTATACTCTCTCTCTTATCCTGTTGCCTTGCTTTTTATGAGCAAAATCCACGGGTGGTCATACATAGCAGAAAAACAACAAAAGTGAACACGCAAACGAGAATATTACTGAACCAGCACTGAAGAATTCTTCATGCTATCATAAATCTTTGTATCTGCTAGAAGTGCTAGAAGTTTATGTAAAAAGGCATTGATAAACTTTGTAAAATTGTGTGCTCTAGCAATTTGCATTCAGGTCTTTTTTTAAAAAAACATACATTATTTTTAAAAATTTTAATTTTGTAAATTATATATCATCTTCATTTAATAAGTTTTGAAAAGAAGTGCATACATATGCAGAGAATAAAATTCTCTTTTAATCCTACCACCCAGAAAAACTCAATCTTAAAGATTTACAGTTATTATTCCTATGTTTTATTCTATATTATTTTGGGGCTGGGGGCAAGGAAGTTACAAAACTAAGATCATTCTGTATACATTGGTTTTTCCTGTTTTCCACTTAGTAATATGAGCATATGTGTGATATGAGCATATTCCCAAATAATTATTCTTCTAGAAATTTATTTTGATGACTGCGTGTGAACATACCACATTTATTTAATGAATTTCCTACTGTTGGTCATTTGGCTCTGTAATCTTACCTTTAAAATAGTGAACCACCTGTGGAACTTTAGAAAATACTGATGTCTGGGTTCCAACTCCAAAGATTCTGATTTAATTGGTCTGGGGAGCAGTCTAGGCATTGGGAATTTTAGAAGATCCCCTAGTGATTCTAATGTGCAGCCAATGTTGAGAATCCTCATAAATTTGGAAGATACGAGGTGAACCACTCCTAGAACAGGTGAAGTTTATAAGTGTCTTTTATTTAGTATCAACACAATCATGTTGGGTTCTGAATGAACAGCGCAGCTGACTGCCTTCACAATTTTGACACACATGCAAAATTATATTGAAATGAAGAAAATTATTGTAAGACTTAGTTCATCAGGGTTTGTGATGATTTTTCTATACTAAGCCATACACCGTATGCTAAATACTTAAAAATGTACCTTACTGACATAAATTAGCTGAAAATGATTTTTGAGCTAAACAATAGCAACATAGTCAAGCAATGTACTCTTCAACAAAGATTCTGAGTTGGTCAATATGTCCACTGCCTGGCATGTCACACACATCAATTAATATTTTAATGAATTAATGCATTTAATTGAAATTCATAACAATCCTATTGTCTTTTATATATGGCCCCATTAACTTTTTTTCTTTTGAAAGGAATTTATTATTCTGTAACACAGGGGAAAATCATCTCTTTGAATACCCTGTAGTTTGAGAAGAATATTGGTTATATTTGCAAATGGAAAGAATTTGCAAAGTTTATTTTTCCACACAAAGAGGTCTGTGTCCTTGAACATAAAAGACAAATAATCTATGTGCTGTTAATTATTGGCAAATTGCCCCATTTTCAACATAAGGAAATAAAGTAACATATACCAACAGAAGGTTACTAGTTAACAGGCAATGCTTGAAAAGGGTATAAAAGAACTTCAGCATGATTTTCAATAATCTGCTCACACCACTGCTAATAAGAAAAAAATAACTTACAGACATGAAGTGGGTAGTATCAATTTTTGTAATTTTCCTACTAAATTTTAGTGAATCCAGAACAATGCATAAAAATGCATATGGAATAGGTAAGATATTTTATGTTTTTTCTCTTCTTTCTCTATCAAAACTCTTGAAGTTCTTAATTTTGTATTTATTCATTTATGACTTGGTTTACTTATCATCCTTATTTTTCCTTAGAGAGGAAAACTGTTTCATTGGTGGGTATTTAAAATGAAAGATTAAACTTGTAACTTTACAAGAGAGGTTTACAAGATCATAATAGTGCTGAATATTATCTATTAAATGATTCACATGTTCCATGTTGAATTAATTTTATGTACATTACATCTTTAATCTATATTCCTTTAACTTCACAGATATATATAAACATACACCAGACCACAACCCTGGGTCCTTTATTTGTAAAACTCACAAAGATTGATAAATAATATTTTTGTTCTTTCCTTCAGAAAAATGGGTCATTATTTGATCGTCTGAAAAAGAAATACTGTGACTAGGATATGACTGTGCAAGCTAACTGGTATAATCATGTTCAAAAGATTGACTGAATATATATTTAACCATTAGATTTTTAAAGTCAATTAGAGCATGATATACAGGGGAAATCCAAACAATTGGATGATATAAAATCTGGATTTTAGTGCTGGGTCTGCTATCAATTATTCTTGTTAACTTTGTTTCCTAGTTTCCTAATTTTCTCAAGTACAAAATTAAGATGTTTGGACAGGTGATCCCTAATGTCTTCTCACTTCTAAAATTGCATAATTCTAACTGAAATACATTTATAGGTAATGATTACTTTCTTGGTTGCAGTGAACACCATTATTCATGAAATATGTTTTGCTTTCCAGCTTCCATATTGCATTCTTCTCAGTGTTCTTCAGAGATGGACTTAGTTGACCTGTAAGTGTTGCTCATATAAATGAACTTTAAAAATGCAAATCAACAATAATTTTAGTTAGGTCCTCAAATGAACTTTTGAGAGGTATAAAAGTATCAAAGTGCAAAAGTCAGTTAGACAATACCAAGAAAGATTGTTTATAAGTACAAAATTGATTTTGAAGATGCTAAACTGATGTCCAGTGCCTTAGATATTAACTTCTAGATTCCTTGACGTTCCATGGGGCAAAAGGTTCAAATGATAAATAAATAAAATGGATCATATAAACTGAAGACTACTTAGTCTCTGATCTGTGGCAACCATGTGTGAATTCAGAAATATTTCTAATCAAAACCATTAAGATGCTATTACTATATTCTCCAGCTGTAGCTATTTAAATCCTAGAAGCAAATTACAGGAGGTAAAATATTCTAGTTTCTGTTACTTGTAGAAATTATGTTGTTCTCCTGAATGCTGTCATTCCACTCCACATTTCTGAGGTTTTTAGTAAGGAATTTAAAGTAGTGTGCTGCTGCTACTGCTTGCACACAGCAACCTGCAAGGCTATTGCTTTGGGCCATATCTGAGCACAGTAGTTTTGGATCAGACATTGAACATGCTGGGAATGGAGCAGGCAGAGGTGTAACTACTGATTCTTAAAAAGAACCATATAGAATATAGATGCCCTCAATTACGGGTGCACTATTGTGGTTGGGTGACCACAAAAGGAGGAACCACTTCCGGGAAATCCACTTATTTTGACTTTTAACACATATATGCTTATTTATTGGAGAGGGAGATATGGGGAAGACTGAAATTTCTTCCTGGATAGCTAGAACCTAATTTCACATAAATTTTTAGCAGAGGCCATCTCCTGGCTCCTCATAATATAAACAGAAAACAAAAAACCAAACAAGAAAACAAAACTATGCATGAGAAAACAAGTGCCATGTAAGCTGCACCTTAAGCATCTGTATGTATTTTTTGTTTCAGATCTACCATCTTTTTTGCCCAGTTTGTTCAAGAAGCCACTTACAAGGAAGTAGGCATAATGGTGAAAGATATATTGAGTGTACTTGAAAAATCTGCTGGCAGTGAGCAGACTGAGGGGTGCTTAGAAAACCAGGTGAGTAAATAGTAATAATAATAATAATAATAACAATAATAATAATAATAAGCACTATGATGTTTAACAAAATTTAGGATGCAGAGGGGAAGAAACAGAGGTGGCATTAGAAATACATTTAATATTTAAAAAGCTGTTGTATGAAAGAGAGGTTAGAATAATTCTGTATTATTAAACAGGGCAGAAAAGAAAACAATGTGTGGCTATTGTAAAGAGATAATATAAGCATGGTGGTGAAAAGCTAACATTCTGAAATCAGGTTATGTGGGTGACCACGAATATGTTCTTACTTATTTGAACTTGTTTCCTTATCTAAAAATAAGGGGTAATAATAGTTCACATTTCAGGGTTTGGCATGAGTATTGTTATAATAGTAATTTTTATTAAGCAATTACAATATGGTGGACACTATTCTAAGAAATATTACATATAAATTGATCATCCAAATATATTATAACACAGGGCATGGCACTGACAAACTAGAATGGATGTCAGAAGAGACCCTGGCTGAGGCTTATTGGCAATTATGAACTCTGCTTACAGATATTAATTTATTACATCTTCACAGTAATCCTAGGAGATAGGTGCTATTCTTCCCATTGAGGAAACTGACGCACAGAGAGACTATGTGGCTTTCTTAAGGGAGCCAGCAAATGGCAGAACCAGCATTTAAACCAGATAATATTGCTCCAAAACGAACACCCTCAGTGGCTTCATTATACTATACACTAGAGTGAATGTGAGGTGCACAGCACGTAGTTATGGTGGCCAGATTTAGCAAACAGCTACAACAGGCAAAGCACGATGCCTGGTTAAATTTGAATTTCAGATAAATGACAAGTACTTTTTAGTATAAGGATGTCCCAGTGCAGACACTCAATAAATAATTGTTAATAGTGTTTGTTTTATCTCAATATGGAAAAAGCTTTATAATGATTAGCGCTATCCAATTTTGGGACAAAATAGCCAGAGAATCTTCTATCATGATGAGGTTTGTGAAATGGCCAAAAGACAATGTTTCTGCAATATTGTAAGGGGGATGTCTTTTCAAAGATATAATTAAAGTACTCTCCAACTCTGAAATCTACGATTTAATAAAAATTCATATTTCCCATCCCTAGTTTTGTCTTTTCTCATAATCTTCTAAAAATGTGTATAGATTGAGCAAAATACACTCCTATTGCAACCTTGTGTCCAAACTTAGAGGCATGATTTTTATGTGGATTAGGAATTGGGAGTCTACTCAAGATTTCCAGGATCCTCTGAACATTAGCAGTTATAAAAGCTAAATAGTAAGTTTCTTGAGATGAATGAAACATGTATTTCTCAGCAGCTTTCTTTGGAATATTGCTGTTGATGTCTGATTTTGATAACATTAAGGCAGCAAAGAAGGAAGCATGTATATTTTAATGTGCTTTAAGCTAAATCTGAATTATCACCCATGAAGTGTTTGATACTATTTTTAGCCCATCAAAATTTTTATTTTTATCTGAAAATAATATCCAACTTTAGATCAATGTCTTGTAATAAGGATACCATGTGGAATGGGTACCTATGAGGGAAGCATGGTTTATATAAAAAAGTAAAGCTTATATATTGTGAAGCAAAATTGTTGGTAGCATAAAACACAATGAAAATAATTCAAAATATTGGTGGTGACCAAAATTTTCTAGAATCGCATTTAGAAAACTCATTCTCAATATAAATCAACCAGGAGATATATATGTGCAGAAATAAAACAAAACAAACAACCAAACATCTCATCTGTTTGATAAGAATTCTGGTCCCTAATGAACCCTTTGTGGGCAGTGTCAGTCCCTGTGTAGGAAATAGGAAGCTGGGACACCAGAATGGTTGTTCTTAAGGGTGTTTGCATCATCATGTTACCAGATTAAGGTAGTGGATTTCTTTGGCGATGCACTCAAATGACGGGGTTTCAAAGAATTTTATTGCTAGGCGAAGCAGGAGAGCAGAAGGCCTTTTGGTCCAAAATCTGTCTCTCCAAACTGCAGTAATTCTGATAGTTTTATAGTGTCAAAAGATGGGCAGGTTTTAGGATAATAAGTACAATGGCCCCAGATGTAGTAATCAGAAGTGATTTAGTTATTGAGCATGTGCAGATTGATTACATACTTAGTCACGGAATGTATGTAAGAAAATGGCAGCCTTAATATGATGATGTATATTATCATGTTGATAATTATAATCTAGTATTATAATGAGGTATAATATTATAATGAGTATTATGATGAGGTACAGGTGACTTGTAGGTTAAAGTCTAAGTTACTGTGCATGTCAGATGGGCCCATTTTGGTTAGATGCAGTTAACCAAATGGTCTTTTTCCTTTTAAAATAAAATAGTTTTGTTTAATAGTCAAAGGCTGACAACTAAAATTTCATTTCTGAAAAGACATCAAAGAAAGCTGTCTCATGAGGTTGAAACTAAATATATTAAAATTTATATGGGGAATTATTTTCTCAATATTTATTTCCAATTACAGATATTAGAAAACTCTTGTGTTTTCTACAAATTTTAAGTAGAGTAATTGTCTATGATTAAAAAGAAATCTTTTCTATAGCTATCTGCCTTTCTGGAAGAAATTTGCCATGAGAGGGAAATTTCTGAAAAGTATGGACTTTCCAACTGCTGCAGCAAAAGTGAGGAGGAAAGACCCAACTGCTTTCTAGCACACAAAAAGGCTGCTCTGGCATCCATTCCACCCCTTCAAGTTCCAGAACCTGTCACGAGTTGTAAGGCGTATGAAGAAAATCGGAAGGCGTTCATGAACCGGTAAGGATCTAACAAAGTTTTTGAAAACTCCAGAAAGGGAGCAATACCAAGCATGATCTAGTGTTTCTGCAATTTATAGATGGACTATATAAAGCACAGAAAAGTAGAAACAATGCTTGGAGTTGCATCTGGGGAGGTCTTGCCCAGGAAATTAGGTGAACAACTTTAAGTGCAACTTTGTGTCCACAGCATGCTAAATGCAGCAGAGACCACAGGCTGTTCCTTTAGTTTCCTGAGATTCATCTTGTTTTTTCTTTCAAATATCTTCAAAAATATATTAGGATTGCACAAAATAATTTCTTACAGAGCAAAATATTTGGTGTTTTGTGTTCACAGGTTGTCTGGAAATTAAAAAAGAAAATGTTAGACATTCAGAAATGTTTAAGATACATAAACATGGTTTTTGTTTACTGTGTATCAGCATGACTGATTAATACAACCTTTGAAGTCTCCTCCATCTCTTCCTCTTCATTCTCTTTCCTCCCTTTTGCAGTTGAGGACATTGAGGTTTAGAAGGTTAACACAATTGGCTGAGCTCACAGATAGACTTCAAATCCAGGTTTTCTGTGGGGGAAACCTGTATCTAACTCTTAATCATTTCTGTCTTCCATGTTGCTACTGAGTTCAGCAAAATAGCTTGCGTTTAGAACGTCTCTGCTGTAGAGACTGCCAAAGGGGATAATTCCACCCTGCACTGATGAGGAATCTTTACTTAGCAAATTTTTCATGAGGATTTTTAATTAGGAAAATCGTTGACAGCAAATGGAAAAATACGATTGGTTTTGCTTTAGAAACGCAGTAAAGAAAAAGTCAAATGCATACATTTGTTATCTGAATCTTTAAATTCCAGAGTCTAGTGTTAAACACTAGTAGTCTTCTTTTTATGTGTTTGTAAAATGTATAGCTCTATTTCATTTCACAGATACATCTATGAGACTGCAAGAAGGTATCCCTTCCTGTATGCACCTAAAATTCTTTCTTTGGCTGCTCTCTATGACAAAATAATTCCATCTTGCTGCAAAGCTGAAAATGCAGTTGAATGCTTCCAAACAAAGGTATTATATTCATATGGGTATTAGCTTGATACATAATGCCTGGCTATGATTCATTAAAACAAAAAAGTTAGCATGGAAATGCATTTTTTTGCTGCTGAATATTGGATTTGCCAACATATATTTTATTATTCAGGAAGTAAGTTTGGTGGGATGAAGAAGGAAAGACAGAAAGGGAGATGATAAAAAATGTAAATGAAAGAGAGAGGAGTAGAGGATGAAAGAAGGAAGTGAAAGAAGATGGAGGAGAAGGATTAGGAGGAGCAGAAGGAGTCACAGAGGAGAAAGAAGGAGAGAATAAAGTGAAAGATGCCTGTCTTAGTTTGTTAGGCCTGCTGTAACAAAGTATCAAAACTGGTTGGCATAGACAACAGTAATTTATTGTGTCACAGTTCTGGAGGCTAGAAGTCTGAGTCAAGGTGTCAGTGGGGCCATGAGTCCTTTGAAAACTGTTGGGCAGAATCTGTCCCTTGCCTCTTCTAGCTTCTAGTAGTTTCCCAGCAATTTGTGGTGTTCTCCCTTTTGTGTCTCTCTCTCTCTGTTCAAATTTCCTTATCTTATAAGGACCACAGTCATATTGGCTTAAGGGTGCTACTGCAGTATGACTTCATTTTAGCTTGCCTAATTCCCTCTGTCATGACCTTATTTCCAAATAAGGTCACATTCTGAGGTACTGGGGCTTAGAACTTCAACATATCTATTTTGGGGGACACAATTCAATCCATAACAATCTATACTAAATGCTTTATATTCATTGTTTCTTTTAATCCTTAGAACAGTCTTGAAGTGCAAGTATTGTTTTCGTTTAATAAACAAGGAAATTTAAGTTTAAAGAGATGAATAACTTTCTTAGGTTTAGAGAGCTAGAATAATATCATCTACAGTTAATTACAATTAATCACTTGCCACCAGAAGTCCTACAACAAAAATTTCTTAAGAATTTTGGCTATTCCAAGAATGTCAGACTGTGATGCAATCTTATTTTCTGTGAATAGGCATTTAAGAAATTGGCAGACTACAATCTGTCTTAAAGCTGTTTAAAAGTACAGTTGTTCATCAGTTATCCCAAATATGAAAGTTACAATAATTTTGTTTTCAAAGTATTTTTAATGAATACATCTGATACAGATGCATATATACAAACCTAAATGAATGAATGAGTGAATGAAGTTATGCAAAAATATAAGGCATTTATAATTTTTAGTATGAAATCTTACATTTTGTTTTTTTAGTTATGTTATGTATTTTATATTTGTTATATTCATGTTTTACCTATGACTTTTGTTTTTCTAATTATTAAAGCCTGTGAAAGAAAATATGTGTTTTCTTGATACATTGTTTGTTCTATCTCCAGACAGCATCAATTACAAAAGAATTAAGAGAAAGCAGCTTGGCAAATCAACATACATGTGCAGTAATGAGAAATTTTGGAACCCGGACCTTCCAAGCTATGTAAGTTTCAGCTCTATCAGCTAGTTCATCCTCTTCATATTTACACTTGAGTAACCTAAATCCCAGAGATTAAAGCAAATTCCTCAAGGCTATACTGCTGGCCATTAGAACCCAGCTTTTCTAGTTCCTTGTCATGATTTATTTTCATTATACCTGCTTGTCTACTGTGTCAGCAAGCTCTAAATATCTGTTCCCTGACAACTGAGACCTTAAGATCAGATATAAGAATCAGAATTACCAGTGGTTTAGAGCTGTGCTGTCCAACGTGGCTGCCACCGACCACATGTGGCTCCTGAGCACTTGAAATGTGGCTCGTGCAAAGGGGGACTTGTGCTGTAAGTGTAAAATACACATCAGATTTTGAAGACTTCATATGTAAAAAAGAATGGAAGATATCTCATTAATATGCTCTTGTGTTCATTACATATTAACTTGGCAATATTATGATATATTGGGTTAAAGAAAATACATTATTAAAATGAATTTTACCTTCTCTTTAAAAAAGTTTTTAATGTGGCCACTAGAAAATTTTAAATTACACAGCTGATTTCAAGTAATCTTCAATTCTATTTTACTAAGATATTTAGAGTGATAGGAAAATATTTAAGCTGCTAATTAAAGAGTATTAAGTACATAAATTCAGACTTCATTATATTTGTTTATTTGTTTGTTCATTTGTTAAATAACTTTAAAAATATTGTACACGGCAGAGATCTAGATGAAAGCTGTTAGTCATGGAATAAGTTTTAAGACAGACTGGTATCTTCTTAGACAAGGTCAGATTTAGGCTTTACCCTCCAATTCTATTAGAAATTCCAAGATTTGTTCATTAGTTTTATTTAAATTTATCCTAGAAATAAAGTGTAAATTAATGAATTGCTATAATGACTTTCTCATTTGACATCTGTAAGTAATTAATGTTAAATGTTCTAAATTTATAAAGGAAAGGCATCTCCAGCAGCAGCAGCAACTACACCAGTTGCTCTAGGGACATCAGTTAAAATTCAGTGAAATATAGAGAAGAAAACAGAATTTTTATTTCTTACTTCCCTTTTGGGCCACAATACATGGCTTGGTGTGATGACATGTCTGAAATGTTTTGTCTGCTCCACCTTTTTCTCCCTTCATTGATTTGCACATATGCACACCTCACTGAATTTTCAGAAGTTTTTTCCCCTTCTGAGTAAAAAATCACCCTAGTTGTAATGGAGTCTCTATTTCTTAATTAACTGTATTTTTTAACCTTTTCTATCCACTCACTACAATGATCCCGAATGCTTAGCATCAGAGACCAGTAACAAAAAGGGATAGGTTTTATCTTAATTCCAAGGAAAATTTTTAGGGAAAGATAAATTGTTTCCATTCCATTCTGGAGCCAGATCACAAGGCTCTGCCTTGAAAGATTTTTCCTTCTCTTTTTAATATTTCATTTCTTCATCTTTGGGGCTGCATCTATATTAATATTCTATAAATAGTATTTAATTTTGAGAGAGAAGCAAGACTGACTTCTGATTCCCCCCCCCCCCCCCCCCCCCCCCCCACAGGACCCTTACAAAACTGAGTCAGAAGTTTTCCAAAGCTAATTTTACTGAAATTCAGAAACTGGTTCTGGATGTGGCCCATACACACGAGGAATGCTGCAGAGGAAATGTGCTGGAGTGTCTGCAACATGAGGTGGAGAGTCTTGCTTTCTAAACATGATATATTTCTCCTCCCTAGAATTCCTGTGGCAGCTTTTCTTTCTTTTTTTCCTTGTTCTACAGGGGAGGAAACTGTCTGATTTGAGTTGGTCACAGGGGATTGTAACTGGTTGACAGAGTAAATTACAGACTCGCTGATAGTAAGCCTTAAACCATCTCGTTGGTCCTGCCTTGCACTTAGGAGATGCCCTCCTTTTGGGAGACCAGGGCTCTTTTCATTTCTCGGGAGGCCTCCACCTAGGATTTGGGGGGTGGATTTTTTCCTTTTAACGTACTCATTTTTCCATCTATTTATTCTTTCAGTTGACAAATATATATTGAGTACTTTTGACATGCTCTTCACAGTGAGTGATACCCCTAATTAAGACACAAGCTGACTTCACAGATTTGTAGTCTGTTGGGAGAGAGAAGACTGAGTGACCGCCTTAGAAGTAGGGACTGTCAGTAGTTTGCTGTTATCCCCATGGGCTTCAAGGATAATGCTTGGTGCATGGAAGGTACCCAATTTTAGTTTGTTGAATGAATGAGTACAACACAAATAATAATATTAGAAACTGTTGTCATAGGTAAAAAGGGAGCCATGCCAGTGAGAAACATGAATAAGGAATTCTAAGAGAATTAAAAAACTAAAACAACAGCAAAAATACCAACAACAGATCCCTTAAGCAAGACACAGCTAGTAGCAAATTATGCAGTATTTGGGCCAACCTAGACTTCCTAGATAGTGTATGGGAGGTCTCTCCATCCTCAAATTACTATGCCCTCCTTTCGAAGGAGGTGGGAAATCATTATTTTTGGATATTCAAATAGGTTGATAACCCAGGTTGGAATATTGTTCCGGAAGGCTGAAAGTGAAGATAAAGTGCTCATTTCAGCCCATTCTCATGGCACTTTGTGTGAGAGAGTGTTGGAAGTCACAAGAAGTCCAGGCTGCAGGGGAGGCCGTAGGGTGGTGGTCCAGCCCTTGAGCACAGGTGGGGAATCCTGGTGTGAGGAGTTGGGGAAGATGAACGGAAAGGCCAGCCTGAAGACAGACTTTACTACTTCACTCATTTTTCCCCTTCTAGAAGTATTTGCCTGCATACTAGGGATATAAACAAACATTATTTTGTTTTTCCTTGTGGTTGGTTGTCTTGGTCTTTCATTGATAATTTTACTGACTTGCATAGTCATTTTCAAAAATTAATTTTTCAGTAGTTGGAGCTCGTAATCACCCTTTGGCTTTAACATGGAAAAATTAATTGCAATGTGGCATGTAAGTTGGATTTTTATGACTTAATATGCGTTCTAATTGTCCCTGCTGAGAATGCACAGATTTTTAAGTCCCATAGCAAGGATATGTAAGCCCTGCCTCTTTATGGCCACTGAGATGCACTGGCATTTCATTCTATACTGTTCTCTGAGCCCACAGTGGGTCACTGTAACTTATTCTGAGGAAGACAGAGCAGAAGGTTTGCTCACTATTTTAGACATCAGCAGCAAATCTTATAGAATTGTAAGTTTAAATACTAGTAGAAAAATATACAGGAATCTGTGCGTTATTTGATTTGGGGAATACCTTTCTGTTTTTAAAAGTTACCCATTAAAATAAGACGGTAGGTTTAGCTGACAACTATGAGACTATGATAACTATGAAAAGAAGGGTAGGTAGAAAGGAGTGAGGAAAGACAAAGTGTGGAGAAAGTACTAAAATGAAAGACAAGGTAAAATGCCTTCTTTCTTCTTCCTTCTCCCTCCTTCCTTTCTTCTTTTCTCTCTCCTTCCCTTCCAACCCCTTAGTTCTTTTCATACCTAGAGCTGGCCCTGAGGTTCTTCATTAAAAAATAAACCTTTGAAATTTACACTTTATTTTTCCTATTACAGCAAGAAATTATGTCCTACATATGTTCTCAACAAGATACTCTGTCAAGCAAAATAGCAGAATGCTGCAAGTTGCCCACACTTGAACTCGCTCAATGCATAATTCATGCAGAAAATGATGACAAACCTGAGGGCTTATCTCCAAATCTAAACAGGTTTTTAGGAGATAGAGATTTCAACCAATTTTCTTCAGTGGAAAAAGATTTCTTCTTGGGAAGGTAATGCACTGTTGATGCATGTTCACATGAGTAAAGACTTTTAAATGGCTGCATTGAAATGGGGAGTGATGGCTATGGTTTTTGAGCTCAGTGTGAGAGGATGATGCTGGAATGTTCTGAGCTAAAGTTGATTTAAGTAGATATTGTAGGAAATAAGTATCTAGGGAGTTCAGTTTGTGATGGTGAGGCTTTCAGCGTTGCTTTTATTAACTGGCTTGTATAGAAACTGTATTTTATTTTATATCAACTTCTCTGGAAACAGAAGCATTGTCTTCACTGCCCAGACTACTCATATAAAGTCCACCATTGTATTTGCAAATAGAATGTGGGTATTTTTGTACGAAGAAGAGCTTGTAATTAAAAACGTGCTCTTTCACTGTGCATGTTTAAAAAACTTTTCTCCCAAATCTAACTCAATAGATAATGCTGGACAGAGGACTCTTATTGGAATGGTTTATCTGATGTTTACTGAATACATGTTTTATTTTTGTCAGACAATTAAGGCAGTTTGAGAGACAATAGTTTGTTATAATATAGTTGATAGACCATGTTCTCATTCTATTTGCCTTTAAGGGAAGCATGCATTCAAGTTAGTACATTTTCCTTTACTGTACAGCATGTATCCATAGACATTATTGTAGGAGGGATTTGTGCAGCCTTAGGACATAATACTTAGTGATTTCCAAGGGCCTCTAAATTTAAGAGACTATGATTCTAATGCGGTAATGAAAATAATGGCTCAATTTTCGTTTTAATATTCCCTTAGGATACTACTCTATTGTTGCATTAAAATTGGGATTTCACACATTGTTTGCAGTGCTAGATAAAATTATGTGAACAAAAACAAAGTCCAGATTTAAGAAACATATATTCACAATTTAGTGGTAGCAGAAATGAAGACTACTAACTAATTTCTATAACCTGGGGATGCAATTAGTAGGTTCAGAAATTATCTTTAAGTGTACATATGTATGTACATCTAAAGCTACTTGTTCAATATAAGGAGCTTTTCAAGTGGAAAATTCTTTGTGGTAAGATTTCCACAACTGAGAATGATCTCCACCAGACACTTGTGTGGCTTCCTTTACCCAGGTCTCTTTAGAGGACAGCTGCCCAGAGAGGCATACCATGTTACACAGGAAGAATTAGGAAAGTAATGGCTCTTTACCGTTCATTTTAAAGTCTCTCAGTTCCATTTTCTCCCCATGCATTTTAGATTTGCTTATGAGTATTCGAGAAGAAATACTGACCTTGCTATCCCAGTAATTCTAAGGGTTACTAAAGGATACCAGGAATTATTGGAGAACTGCTCCCAATCTGAAAATCCTCTTGAATGCCAAGATAAAGGGGTAAGTCCCTCTAGATTTTTAGGGAGAATCTGAAAAACTGGATTGAAACCATCCATTAAAAATGCTTTGTTTGTTTGAAAGCAGCTGGTTGTTAATTAGTAGTTAGCTAGTCACAGCTACAAACTAGTTAGCTAGTTATTAACTACCTATTAACTAGTAATCAAGAATCAGTGGCTTACTTTAGAAAGAAAAATGATAACGAAAGTTCTTTGGATGCATACAATAAAGATAATACTAGTTTCCAACAGTTCCAGAAAGACAAGAATATTGTGCAGAAAAAACTGTAGCCCTTTATCCAAAGACTGAGTTCTGCCATCAGAAAATTTTATGAGTCACAAAGTTTTAAACTTAATCTCCACGAAGTGCACTTGCTTTCATTCTCAAATACGAGAAAACCTCTAAGACTGGTTTCATAAATAAAATAATATTGGTCAATCTTTACATGCAAAATTAAATGTCCAGGAAGAGAAAACAATGTATGTAATAATATTTGTATTTTCAGGAAGAAGAATTAGAGAAATACATCCAAGAGAGCCAGGCATTGGCAAAACGGAGCTGTGGGCTCTTCCAGAAATTGGGAGAATATCAATTACAAAATATGTAAATAGTATTTTTCTTGATTTAAAATTATTAACAGAAGAAAGAAATTTCGATCTGAATTAGTGACCCATGGCTAATGGTGAATTTCAGTCCCTGTTTCAGATTGGAAGTCAGTGGAATCTTACTGCCCATTTCAGGCTCCCCCTCCCCTCCCCTTTCCCATGAAGGCAGCCTTTCTGGTTCCCTTTTAGTGAGCAACAAAATGACCTGTAAAGTCTCATCAGTAAAGATATCCATTCTGCCATCATTAAAACACCAAAAGATCACAGTTAAAATTGACAGAGTTCTTGAGGTTGGGAGCAGAAGTCAGCCTCTGCAGAGAGGACACCCCTCACCCGGTATGCTATGCGGATATAATAGGAGTATTGCAAGTGTTGTTAGAGTAAACACATCTCAAGAGTTGGTCCAAATATCACTTGGTTGAGACCAATGCGCTGACCTCGTGCCTTCTGAAATCAGAACCAGCTAGCATAGAGGGTCTTTGAGAGAGAACAAAGAGTCCAAAACTCACAAGTGACTCATCAAGACTTGGTTGCAAATGCTTCTTTCAGGTTTCTTGTTGCTTATGCGAAGAAAGCCCCCCAGCTGACCTTTCAGGAGCTGATAGCCTTCACCAGGAAAATGGCTGCTGCAGCAGCCACTTGTTGCCAGCTCAGGGAGGACAAACAATTGGCCTGTGGTGAAGAAGCGGTGAGGACCTGTTTTGTTTAGTCTCAGCTCCTTTCTTCCCTATTCTTGAAAAACCTCATCATTCCCATTTAGGGGAGATGGTAAAAAGCTAATGTGAAATAGGCTTTTCTGGGATTGTTTAACACTTTCCAGTTGAGGGGGGTATGAGAACTCAGCTCTGGATGATTGACATGTGGTAAGGCTTCCTGTCCTTCTAGAATGGCTGGTAGAAGCATGACCAGTTTATTCAACAATGACTGAGCACACATTATGTGCAGGAAAGACAGAATGACCAACAAGTTATTCAGCTCATAATTAGTCTTTGCATTCACTAAATATTACCTTAATGTTTTTAAAAAAAGCCTCACATTTGATAGATTAAAATTAGTCATTTTATTTTTAGATATATTACATTCTTGCCTTTTGTGTTTCAATTTGTATCATAATCTTAAGTTATACTATGGCATTGAGTAAAATTTGTTCTCTTTGTCAGTCATTTGCAGTCACATGTTTTGAATATTAAAATCACTTTCCAGTTAGTTTACATCAATAATCTTTACTTCTGTATGTCACTAGTGTCATACATGTGATTATAGGTTGAATATTTTTTCCTTACTTTTCCTTAAAGTCACAATTGTGGACAAAATTGCAAATATACTTTCTCTCTTTTCCTATTTCTGATGATGATAAGTTATTCTCTAGTCTTCATGTCAGGATTTTTCACCAAAGTTCAGGAGTTAAGCATCATCTTTATCATTTATTGTAATTCCACATGTTGGAAGGCTGTAGGGAAGCAGGATGATGTAATGGCTTAGCAGTGCAGGTTCTGGAGGCCGCGTGCTTACATTCCCATCCCACTTTCACTTCTAGTTACTCATGTTACAATGGGCAAGGAATTTAGCTCACTAAGCCTGAGCTTTGTCATCTGAAATTTGAGAATAAAATTTGTACCATCCTCACAGGATGGCTGTCTTAAATGAGGTGCTCCATATAACTCACTTAATACCGGCCCTGATACATAGTGTGCACATAAAATGTGGTAACTCTTATAAGTTATTGCTAAGTGTTGAGGAAGTATCTCTGAAGTATGGAAGGTAGGAGGATTCTACATTAGGAAAGCCTTTAACACTCAAGACACACACTTTGGCTCTATTTCTTCTCAATTAGGATTATAGATTAGCTATATATATTTATATACATATATATGCATATTAGATATAAATAGATACAAATATATATTTATTTAAATATATTTATATATTTTTAAAGTATATAAATATACATATAGGTGACATTTATGCTTTTATATTTATAAAGGTTTAAGAGAAAGGGCTTATTCTCTATATACCAAAGTAAAATGGAAGGCTCAACTAGACTTATATGGAAAAGGTAAGCCATATATTGATTTCTTTAAGTCAGGACAGAGTCTTTTTCTTTTGGAAGTTTGTATGTACCTGGAAGCATGTATCTAACTTAACACAAGTAGCTGAAAGGGCTGTCTTCAGTATCGCATACGGAGTATCTGTTGCTAAATGCTGAGGTTTATCGCAAACAAGTGGCTGAATAGAATATGGCAGCATGTGACCCTTCACAAAGACAACAATTTCCTATAACATTAATTACAAATAACCAAACACTAAAAATTATTGCCACAGTTTTCTGGAAATCTGGATCAACTTTGTGGCCAATGTCCAATCTCTTGCCTTTCTTTTCTCCCGTTTTCTTAAGGCTGACCAAATTATTGGAGAATTATGCATCAGGCATGAAGCGACTCCTGTGAACCCTGGTTTCGGCCACTGCTGCACTTCCTCATATGCCAACAGGAGGCCATGCTTTAGCAACTTGGTGGTGGATGAAACATATGTCCCTCCATCATTCTCTGCTGCCAAGTTCCTCTTCCATAAGGATCTGTGCCAAGCTCAGGGTGTAGCGCTGCAAATGATGAAGCAAGAGTAAGAAATTGTTACTTGCTAGCATGGAGAAGATCAACAACACAAATAGTAGTTGAGACTGCTACTTTGCACACTTAACACTCTTGGGGGTACTGTGACAACATTATTATCTCAAAGCACATTCAATGTCTTTCAAAATAGTTTTGCCTCAGTGTCCTTTTAGCCTCCTTGGGAAGTAGGTTTGTAAAAATTCAGCAGGGCAGATGATTTCCCATCTGTAAATTATTTCCAGTTATAACTATTGTGCATTCTGGGGTTGAGGAAAATTGGGCAATTTATGTTGGGGAAATGAATCTTTGCAATAAGTCTGGATACTTCCATTTCAAGCAATGGAAAGACTGTTGAATATTATTTTACATTATTTATGCTTTGAAAAGAATAACCATAAAAATGGATTCAACCATGCAGTATGGTTTCAATTCATTATAGGAAGCATTCTGTAATGGCAGTAGAGATGCAATTCCCACATTCTGCAAACTCCTATGCATTTCAATGCTTGCATGCTTTGTCCACAGTCTTCTTTCATTTCAGGAAACCTGTTCTTCATTTTTCCCCATTAAAATTAAGACATGCTTCGAAGTACACTGAGAGTGCCAATTCCTCCCTCAAGCCTTCTGTGTTCCTCTGATCAACACTAATCCCAACACAGAAGCATTGTTAAATGAGTAGTGTGGGCAGTTAGGGGTGCCAGCATTCATATATGGGTGTAATAATTGTGGATGTTGGGGATTTGGAAAGCAAGACAGATTTTGGCCTTTAAGTTTGGATAAGACATTCTTTAGAAGAGCGAATAGGAAAGGATATTCCAGACAAGTAGGAAAAGACCAAATTTCACTCGTTGGTTTTGAGAAACTCTGAAATGGTCTTTTATTGTTCTGCATGAGTTGGGACCAGTGGAACACCTGCATGTTTCCAGCCTGTGTCTTCCTGATGAAGGGATTGGACAAGGTGTTTGTGTTAACTGTGGGGATGGAGTGGTAGGTGAGGGTTTAGAGAAAGGGTTGCTAGGGCTCTGAAAATTCTTGAGTAGAAAGACTTTAGAAAAATGCCACTGCATACCGGACTTCTCTTGTATTTTGCTTATTTTAAATCACAGGTTTCTTATTAACCTTGTGAAGCACAAGCTACAAATAACAGAGGAACAACTTGAGGCTGCCATTGCAGATTTCTCTCACCTATTGGAGAAGTGCTGCCAAAGCCAGGAGCAAGAAGTCTGCTTTGCAGAAGAGGTATGTGCTGCTCATTTTCACACTGAAGATACTTGCTCCAGAAATTTCTGTATTGAATAATGGAAAGAATATCCCACATATTGGCAACTTGAAAATAATGCCACAAAGATTTAAATTTCATTTAGACATACATTAAATAATTTTATGAGATTAAAAAATAATCACAGATTTCCCATAACCTAATATTAGGAAGAATTATAATTTTAAAATATACTAAGAGATTTAGTCATTTTTATTTCTTTTCCTGGTGGAGAAAACTTGAAAGGGAATACATCATTAATTGGCATACTTTGGTAATAATCTGGACCGTTTCTGGAGTAAAATTTACTAATTCAGCTAAATGGATTAAAAGGATTTAACAGCAAATTAATTCTGCAAACAAGATTATCAGGGAAATTTTTATAGAAAATATTTTTAAAGATTTTTGAACTCAATTTAGGAGTATGCCTTTGTATATCATCAGAGTATTAAATAAGAATTAACTTAATCTAATTAGTTATCTTAGTTGGATGTGTTATTGGCTACATTTTGCAAACCTTTATTTTGTATTACTAAATACAAAATAATACAAAATATTTTGTATTACTAAATATACTTGAATATAACATCATTATATTTTTAAAAGATATTCTGCAATTCAGACTTTTTGCCGATTTCATCTGAACATGTTTTAATACACATTAACTCCAAAGACATAATGTTTCAGAACATAGAGTTTTCCTTATAAGTGAAGTAATTAGGTTTTCACTTATCAATATGGGTGTGGGGTGGGAGAGGTTAGTAGGGCACAGATAACATCTGATAAAACTGATAAAAATTATGTGATCTAAACTTTTTCTGATAAGTATGATAAAAGATTAATGTCCTCTGATTTGAGAAGACATTTACTTAGATATAAAAAGTATTAACAAATAGTAGAGTTTTCTCTGCAAATCTTTTAATTTATAATTTCTTGGGATTTGTGGAGAAAAGAGAAAGGTGGGATGAATATTGGTGAGGATTTGGGTATTGGTAGAGGAAAAACACAATCTGCTATTGATGTGGGTAGATATTTCCTCTCTCTGACTTCCACTGTCCCTGCTTGCTGGTATTGGAGATGTGTAATTTTTATTTTTAACTCAATTAATCTACAAACTTGTGACTTCACTCTTGGATAACGGAGAGTTATCATTCCTTTCTCTGATGATTCTTATTTGTTCTTAATTTTTAGGGTCACAAACTGATTTCAAAAACTCGTGCTGCTTTGGGAGTTTAAACTGCATTCAGGTAACCAAAAAATTCAGATAGACCTAATTTTAATGTTGATTCTTCCCAAATATCAATCACCGCAAGATACATCCTAAGAGCTACCACTAAATGTTTTACTTAAAAATATATATATAATTCATTTTTAAAAGTTTATTTTAAAAACTCTGGAATAAAATTATGTCCACAATGTTAAATTAATGACTCAACTAACTCAAAAATATTTTGGATTATTTCAAAGGCTTAAGAGAATGCCATATATATCTAATGTTCCTCTGATTTAAAATAATAGAACCAGTTATCTTCTGTACCTATTCATTTAATTAGTACTTAATATGTTTTGTCATATTGCAGGGAGAAGAGAAGACAAAATGAGTCTTTATGGTCTGGTGTGAACTTTCCCCTTTAATTATAACTGTAACATAATACTTTTTCTGTGATTACTGAAATGATGAAGACCTTTTTTCTGTGAGTTTTCCCACATTATACAAATAAAGTTTCAACAAATATTTCTTTTTTCCTAGTCTGATTATTTATTAAAACTTATACATAATTTCTTTAAGCAGTTCTATATACCATTGTGTGAAGCAGATTCTGTTAGAAAAGTATTGAGTATTGGTTATTACAGGAGATTAAAGCAACCCAAGGATGGATTTTATAACACTGAAGGTATTTCTCTTGATGAACTAGGAAACTCCCAAGTCAAGAACTGTTTGCTGCTGCCAGGGCACATTGTTCTTTAAATGACTACTTAAGTATTTTAACTGATCATCTTGTGATGAGAAAAGAAATTATTATGCTTCCCTAGGATCTAATGAGAATCATGCTACTCAAAATTTAGGGTCTGACTTTCTTTCCTTTCTAGTGCACTTCTCTAATCATGGACATTTTAAAACATAACTCTACCGTAGTTGTTTTGATAATATATGATTAATATTTTCATTAGTTAACTTTTTTCATTTAAAAGTATTTATTATGAAAAACTTTATGCCAATACATTTGACAACTTAGATGAAATGGATGAATTCCTTGAAAGACACAAACTACCAAAGTTCACTCAAGAAAAAACAGATAATTATTACAGTACATATTAAAGAAATTGAAACTTTGGTTAAAGTCATTCCCACAAAGAAAACTAGGCCTTGATGGCTTCACTGGTGAATTCCACTAAACTTTTAAGGAAAAAAATAATAACAGTCCACTCAGACTCTTCCAAAAAATTGAAGAGAAGAAAATACTTTCCAACTCATTCTACATGGCTGGTTTACTCTGATACCAAAACCTTGACAAAGACATTACACCAAAGAAAACTATGGACTAATATCCCTCATGAACAGGAGTTGCCCAATGTTTTCTATAAAGAGCCAAATAATACATATTTTAGTCTTTGTAGGCCACTTACTTTCTCTGCTGCTACCGTGGTTTCTTCTTTTTCAACAATGCTTCAAAATGCAAAAACTTCTCTTAGCTCATGGCTATGCAGAAACAGGATGCAAATTAATTTGGCCTCTGGGCTTTAGTATGCAGACCCCTGCACATGAACACAGATGTAAAATTTCTAAATAAAATTTTAACAAATTGAATTCAACAAAATACTAGAAGAACAATAAATTGTAACCAAATGAGGTTTAATCTCAAGAATGTAGTGTGAGCTTAACATTTGAAAATCAATCAATGTAATTCAACATATCAATACATTTAAAAAAGAAAACCATATGATCATCTCAATAAACACAGAAAAAGCATTTGACAAGTTCCAACATCCTTTCCTGGTAAGAATTCTTAGCAAACTAGGAACAGAAAGGAACATCCTAAACTTGATAAAGGACATATACAAATATCCTACAGCTAAAAGTATATTCAACAGTGAGAGACTGAATGCTTTCCCACTAAGATCAGGAAAGAGACAATGACATCCTCTCTCACCACTTCTATTAAACATTGTACTGGAGGTTCTAGAAATAAAAGGCACCTAGAATGGAAAGGAAGAATTAAAGCAGTCTTTATGGAGAAAATCCATTGGAATCACCAAAAAAGCTACTGGGACTAGAACTAATTAGCAAGGTTGCAGGATACAAGAATATACAAAAATCAATTGTATCTCTCTATATAGCAATGAACAACTGGAAATTGAATTTTAAAATGCTATTTATAATGATATAAAATTGACCCATAGTCCTAAATGTAAAACCTAAAACAATAAAATTTTTAGAGGAAAACAAAGCAAAAATATTTTAGTTCAACTGTCAAATGCCAAAGACAAGGAGAGAATTCTGAAAGCTGCAAGAGAAAAGCAACATGTTATGCACAAGGGAGACCCAATAAAAATAAGTGCCAATTTCTCATCAGAAACCATGGAAGCAAGAAGGCAGTGGATGAAATATTTAAAATTCTAAAAGAAAACAATTGCAAACCAAGAAGTTTTTATGTAGTAAGAATGTCTTTCAAAAATGAGGTAGAGATTAAGATATTCCCAGATAAACAAAAGTTGAGTGAGTTTGTCACCACTAGACCTGCCCTACAAGCAATGCTAAAGGGTGTTCTTTCACCTGAAATGAAAGGACACTAAACAGTGGATGAAAGAGGCATAAATAAAGGTCTCTTGTAAATTGACCATGTGAGTAATTATAAATGGCAGTACTACTGTATTGTATTTTTGATAAGAAATTCCACTTTTTACTCCTTATAGGTTTTAAAATTACAATGCATAAAAAGTAATGATAAATATATGGTTTTAGACATAGATGTATAAACATATAATTTGTAACAAGTACACAAAAAGGTGGGGGTTGTAGAAAGGTATAGAAATAGTGTTTGTGTACACTACTGAAGTTAAGTTGATGTTAAATCAAATGTGATTGTTATAGATTTAGGATGTTAAATTTAAGCCCCATGTTACCGACAAATAAGTACCTGAAAAATACACAGAGAAGGAAAATAAAAGGGACTCAAAATGGTACATTAAAAAATCAAATGAATATGAAAATAGGCATTAATGGAAGAATTCAGGGACAAAAAAAAAAGGTATAAGATACGAAAAGCCAGATAGCAAAGTGGCAGGAAAAAAATCCTGCATCATCAATATTTAATTTAGTATAGCTACCCCCACTCTTTCCTGGTTGTTGTTTATGTGTTGTTTATGTGAAATATCTTTTTCCACCCTTTCACTTTCAACCTGTTTTTGTCCTTGAGTCTAAAGTGAGTCTCCTGTAGACAGTATATAGATGGACCCTGTTTTTTTTTTTTTTTTTTTTTAACACATTCTGCCAGTCTATGTTTTTTTGATTGGGGAATTTAATTCATTAACATTTAATGTTATTACTGTAAAGACAGTACTTTCTTCAACTATTTTGTCCTTTGGATTTTATATGTCATACCTTATGTTTCTTTCTCTTTATCCTTTTACTTACCCTTACTGATAATCTTCATTTCTACACACTTTTCGAAACCTCTCTCTCCTGTCTTTTACTATCTGTCTTTAGTTCTCCCTTTAGTATTTCTTCTAGAACAGGCCTCTTGTTCACAAACTCTCTCAGTTCTGTTTATCTGTAAATACTTTAAACTCTCCATCATTTTTGAAGGACAGTTTTGGCAGATATAGAATTCTTGGTTGGCAGTTTTTCTCTTTCAGTATCTTAAATATATCGTACCATGTGTTTTTTTTGCTGGTGTCTAGGCATCTGATTTTCTTAGATTAATTTATCTCTTTCCCTAGGGTTTTCTTGTTGGTTGGCTTTGTTCTCTAACTGTTCTTTGACATTTGGTTCAACTTATTCTAGACCTCTAGTATAGCGTCTGTTTACCTGATCAGAATTTTTCTGCTCTTATTTTTCTAATTCTTGCCCTGTCCATATGGAAGTTTTTTGAGAGTGCCCTTTTTTTGTGCAGTTGTTTCACCCCCAGTAAAAAGCTTTCTTTTTCCTCTTCCTCCTCAGGGAATGTTGATCTGCTGCTTATTTGTTTTGTTCTGTTTTTGCCTCTATATGTTTTAACACTCCTTTCATTACCTCTGGCAACTTTTACCTGGAGGTCTGGCTCTGGGAAGAGGGTCCAGCTAGATAAGATTGATTCCGGTCAGATTTTCCCAGGCAAGACAGACCCAGGACTCATGAAGGGGGTGTAATCAGTATAAAAGTTCCTGGTGATGAGACCCAGCAGGGTGCCAGTCTTTTCTGTGAAGCCTCTTAATTCTGTGCTTTTCCTGTTCTGCACAGCAGATGGCACTTGTCAGCCTGTTGCTCCCCACAGGCCTAAAGAAGTACTCTACCTTTATTTCTCAGCAGATCCCATCTATGTCAGGAGCATGGTTGAGACTGAGGCTGAGGCTGAAGGTGGTCGTAAACTACTATTTTCCAGCTCCTGGGGTCTGAATTATTTAAATAACAGTCACTGTGCTGGCTCTTGCCCCCACTTTTTTTTCTGAGGGGAGGGGCAGGGGAGCCACTCTTCAGCCCCTGTTCCCTGCAGGTTGCAAGAGTTACAAGACGCTCAAGCACTCCCCTTCCCACCCTCTCCATACCACCCCCCACTGGAGGCTGTTTGAGACAGGCTGTGCTCCACTTTTTGTAGGTTGAAACTGCTGCTGACATCCCAGCCCTGGGGGTATAAATTCTCCGAGTGAGAGCTGCCACTTGCACTGGGCCCTCTCCCCCACCCCCCTTCCTTGGGAAAGATATGCTCTTTAGAGCTATCTCCTCCACCTGATTAGTTACCTTTTTTTTCAGTCAGCCCTATTCCCACCCTTGCCTGGGCAGGGCTGAACACAGAGAATGCCTGCTCCTTTATTTAATGGGCTGCTTAAAAAAATAATCTGATCTCAGAGCCAGTCCATAGCCCTGATTTTCCAATCAAGAGCAAGAGTTGGTACTCACTGTATCTGCCCCTTTTCTTGGGGCACAGCCTTTTCCTGGTATTCTGAGCTCCTCAAACTCCAGAAGTCTCTGTTTGTCTGTGTTTTTTTTTTTCCATCAATGCTGCCTTGAGCTCATCAAACTCCATAAGTCTCTGTTTGCTTGTTTTTGTTTTTGTTTTTGTTTTTGTTTTTTTTTCCCATCAACCTGTCTTCTCCCTGCTGGGAGTGGGATAAATACAGATCTCCCAGTTTATTTCTTGTTTGCATTGCAGATTTATCTGTATTCAGAGCTGGTATCTGGCAGTCCAAATTTGTTAATCAAATCTTCAATTAGAGTGTGGTTGAGCACGCCCTCCCTTGATCCTTGTAGAAAGGGCTTCTGTTTTCCACCAGGGAGAGATTCTGAGTCAGCCTGCTGTGCCATGGGGGAGGAGCAGCAGCCTCCAGAGCAAGGAATAATTTACTTACAGTTCTGTGCTGTGATTTGTCAGTTAGTCTCAGCCCTTCAAATCATTCCTGGCTGTTGTACAATGTGCATCATACCTTGGAAATCCTCCAAACAGTTGTTCCAGACAGTTCCTAGTGGGCAAACTAAATTCCACACTTCCCAATGCCACCATCTTCTCACCTCTCTATCTGTAGTTAATTTATACGTAAATGGATTAAACTTTACAAGCCATAGGAAGAGATTGGCATTATGGATAAAAAATCATGTCCTACCTGTATACTGTTTACAAAAAACTCACCTTAAATTCAGAGGCACAAGTAGGTTGAAAGTGAAGGGACTTTAGGTTCTTTACATGATTCATCCCTTGCCTGGTTACTGCAACACTTTAACTGTTTTCTGGAGTTTTGAGGAAGAACATTTTGCTATTTTTTTGCTACTTGTTCAAAGATTTTGTGAGGGAACAGCAAAAACTCTCTTTAAAATTTGAGGGAGAGCTTAAAATTTTCACAGACAAACAAATGCTGAAAGATTTTGCTAACAAGAGACCTACCCTACTTGAGATACTAAAGGGAGCCCTACCAACAGAGAAACAAAGAAAGGAGAGAGAGATATGGAGAAAGGTTCAGTACGAAAGCGATTCAATACTGATTCATTAAAGGGCAATAAGAGAGAGAGGGAAAAAATATATCTGACAAATATAAACCAAAGGATAGGATGGCTGATTCAAGAAATGCCTTCACAGTAATAGCATTGAATGTAAATGGATTAAACTCCCCAATCAAAATATATAGATTGGCAGAATGGATCAAAATATATGAGCCATCAATATGTTGCATACAAGAGACTCATCTTAGACACAGGGACACAAAGAAATTGAAAGTAGAAGAACGGAGAAAAATATTTCATGCAAGCTACAGCCAAAAGAAAGTAGGTGTAGCAATATTAATCTCAGATAAAACAGATTTTAAATGCAAGGATGTTACGAGAGACAAAGAAGGCCACTACATACTAATAAAAGGGGCAATTCAACAAGAAGAAATAAAAATCATAAATGTTTATGCACCCAATCAAGAAGCCCCCAAATTCATGCTACAAACACTGGCAAAACTGAAGGAAGCAATTGATGTTTTCACAATAATTGTGGGAGATTTCAACACATCACTCTCTCCTATAGACAGATCAACAAGACAGAAGACCAACAAGGAAATTGAAAACCTAAACAATCTGATAAATGAATTTGATTTAACAGACATATATAGAACATTATATCCCAAATCACCAGGATACACATTCTTCTCTAGTGATCATGGAACTTTCTCCAGAATAGACCATATGCTGGGACATAAAACAGGCCTCGATAAATTTAAAAAAACTGAAATTATTCAAAGCACATTCTCTGACCACAATGGAATACAATTAGAAGTCAATAACCATCAGAGACTTAGAAAATTCACTAATACCTAGAGGTTAAACAACACATTCCTAAACAATCAGTGAGTTAAAGAAGAAATAGCAAGAGAAATTGCTAAATATATAGAAACAAATGGAAATGAGAACACAGCATATCAAAACCTATGGGATGCAGCAAAAGCGGTACTGAGGGGGCAATTTACAGCACTAAATGCAAACACCAAAAAGGAAGAAAGAGCTAAAATCAAAGAACTAATGGAGCATCTGAAGAAGCTAGAAAATGAACAGCAAACTAATCCTAAACCAAGTAGAGGAAAAGAAAGAACAAAGATTAAAGCAGAAATAAATGACATAGAGAACAAAAAAACAATAGAGAGAATAAATAACACCAAAAGTCGGTTCTTTGAGAAGATCAACAAGATTGACAAGCCCCTAGCTAAACTGACAAATCAAAAAGAGAGAAGACCCATATAAACAAAATAATGAATGAGAAAGGTGACATTACTGTGGATCCTGAAGAAATTAAAAAAATTATAAGAGGATACCATGAACAACTATATGCCAACAAACTGGATAATACAGAGGAAATGGGCAATTTCCTGGAAACAAATGAACAACCTAGACTAACCAGAGAAGAAATAGAAGACCTCAACCAACCCATCACAAGCAAAGAGATCCAATCAGTCATCAAAAAACTTCCCACAAATAAATGCCCAGGTCCAGATGGCTTCACAGGGGAATTCTATCAACCTTTCCAAAAAGAACTGACACCAATCTTACTTAAACTCTTTCAAAACATTTAAGAAAATGGAACACTACCGAACACATTTTACAAAGCTAACATCAGTCTAATACCAAAACCAGGCAAAGATGCTACAAGAAAGGAAAACTAGAGGCCAATCTCCCTAATGAATATAGATGCAAAAATACTCAGCAGAATACTTGCAAATCGAATCCAAAGACACATTTAAAAAATCATACACCATGACCAAGTGGGGTTCATTGCAGGCATGCAAGGATAGTTCAACATAAGAAAATCAATCAATGTATTTCAACATATTAACAAATCAAAAGAGAAAAATCAAATGATCATCTCAATAGATGCTGAAAAAGCATTCAACAAAATGGAACATCCCTTTTTGATAAAAACACTTCAAAAGGTAGGAAATGAAGGAAACTTCCTCAATACAATAAAGAGCATATATGAAAAATCCACAGCCAGCATAGTACTCAATGGTGAGAGACTGAAAGCCTTCCCTCTAAGATCAGGAACAAGACAAGGATACCGGCCATCACCACTGTTATTCAGCATTGTGCTAGCAGTGCTGGCCAGGGCAATCCAGCAACATAAAGAAATAAAAGGCATCCAAATTGGAAAGGAAGAAGTAAAACTATCATTATTTGCAGATATGATCTTATATCTCAAAAACCCTGAGAAATTGACAATACAGCTACTAGAGCTAATAAACAAATTTAGCAAAGTAGCGGGATACAAGATTAATGCACATAAGTCAGTAATGTTTCTATATGCTAGAAATGAACAAACTGAAGAGACAATCAAGAAAAAGATACCATTTTCAATAGCACTTAAAAATTCAAGTATCTAGGAAAAAACTTAACCAAAGATGTAAAAGACCTATACAAAGAAAACTACATAACTCTACTAAAAGAAATAGAAAAGGACTTTAAAAAATGGAAAAATATTCTATGTTCTTGGATAGGAAGGCTAAACGTCATCAAGATGTCAATTCTACCCAAACTCATCTACAGATCTAACGCAATCCCAATCAAAATTCCAACAACCTATTTTGCAGACTTGGAAAAGCTCGTTATCAAATTCATTTGGAAAGGGAAGATGCCTTGAATTGCTAAAAACACTCTAAAAAAGAAAAACGAAGAGGGAAGACTTACACTCCCTGACTTTGAAGCTTATTATAAAGCCACAGTAGTCAAAACAGCACGGTACTGTCACAAAGATAGCTGTATTGAGCAATGGAATTGAATTGAGAATTTGGAGATAGATCCCCAGATCTGTGGCCAACTGATCTTTGATAAGTCCCCCAAAACCACTGAACTGGGGCATAGCAGTCTTTTCAACAAATGAGGCTGGGAGAGTTGGATATCCATATCCAAAAGAATGAAAGAAGACCCCTACCTCACACCCTACACAAAAATTAACTCAAAGTGGATCAAAGACCTCAATATAAAAGACAGTACCATAAAACTCCTAAAAGATAATATAGGGACACATCTTAAGACCTTATAGTAGGAGGTCACTTCCTAGACCTTACACCCAATGCACAAACAACAAAGGAAAAAATAGATAAATGGGATCTCCTCAAACTCAGAATTTTCTGTACCTCAAAGGAATTTGTCAAAAAGGTAAAGAGGCAGCCAACTCAATGGGAAAAAATTTTTGGAAACCATGTATCTGACAAAAGACTGATATCTTGCATATATAAAGAAATCCTACAACTTAATGACAATAGTACAGACAGCCCAATTACAAAATGGGCAAAAGATATGAAGAGACAATTCTCTGAAGAGGAAATACAAATGGACAAGAAACACATGAAAAAATGTTCAGCTTCACTAGCTATTAGAGAGATGCAAATTAAGACCACAATGAGATACCATCTCATACCAATTAGATTGGCTACCATTAAACAAACAGGAAACTACAAATGCTGGAGAGGATGTGGAGAAGTTGGAACTCTTATTCATTGTTGGTGGTACTGTATAATGGTTCAGCCACTCTGGAAGTCAGTCTGGCAGTTCCTTAGAAAACTAGGTATAGAGTTACCCTTCAATCAAGCAATTGCATTTCTTGGTATATACCCGGAAGATCGGAATGCAGTGACACGAACAGATATCTGCACGTCAATGTTCATAGTAGCATTATTCACAATTGCCAAGAGATGGAAACAACCCTAATGTCCTTCAACAGATGAGTGGATGAATAAAATGTGGTATATACACACAATGGAAAACTATGCAGCAGTAAGAAGGAACAATGTCATGAAACATATGACAACTTGGATGAACCTTGAAGATGTAATGCTGAGTGAAATAAGCCAGACAGAAAAAGAGAAATATTATATGCCACCACTAACATGAACAATGCTGGGGGGGAATGCAGGGTTGTTGGGCTTCCCCACCTTGATGGTGCTAACATGCTCACAAACCTTGGGGACTGGTGGGCTTGATGGACTGAGCCCTCAATCACGGGACTTGCCCTTGGGAAGACTGTTCCTGCACAGGAGAGGCTAGGCCTGCCTATAATTGTGCCTAAGAGCCTCCTCCCAAATGCCTCTTTGTTGCTCAGATGTGGCTCTCTCTCTCTAGCTAAACCAACTTGAAAGGTAAAATCACTGCCCTCCCCCCTACATGGGATCAGACACCCAGGGGTGTAAATCCCCCTGGCAAGGTGGAATATGACTCCTGGGGAGGAATCTAGACCTGGCATCATGGGTGGAGAACATCTTCTTGACCAAAAGGGGGATGTGAAAGGAAATGAAATAAGTTTCAGTGGCTGAGAGATTCCAAGGAGCCGAGAGGTCACTCTGGTGGGCACTCTTACGGACAATATAGATAACCCTTTTTAGGTTCTAATGACTTGGAATAGCTAGCAGTAAATACATGAAACTATTGAATTGCAACCTGGGACCCTTGAATCTTGAGGATGATTGTATAATAATGTAGCTTATGAGGGGTGACAATGTGATTGGGAAAGCCATGTGGATCACACTCCCCTTTGCCCAGTGTATGGATAGATGAGTAGAAAAATGGGGGCAAAGAAAAAAAAGGCACCCAGTGTTCTTTTTTACTCTAATTGTTCTTTTTCACTTTAATTTTTATTCTTATTAATTTTGTGTGTGGTAATGAAAAGTTTCAAAAATTGATTTTGGTGATGGATGCACAACTTTATGATGCTACTGTGAACAACTGATTGTATGCTTTATATGACTGCATGGTATGTGAATATATCTCAATAAAATTGAATTATTTAAAAAAACCCGCAAGTGAATAAACTTGATAAGAAAATTTTAAAAAAGTAAATACAGCATTAATCATAAAATACATATGAGGCAATTGAATGGTCAAGACATTGTACAATTTATAGCATTCATACTTCTTAGTCAGATGATTTCCTCAGCCTGGTCAGTAAATGGATATTCCTTTGAGTTTTGGTGGATATAAACAGAAATTCTGCAGACGATCATTGTGTACCCTGTGTGGACTATTGCAACACCATCATTGTCTTTGTTCAATACGAAGAAATAGAAATGTTGGTAAAAGCTGCAATGGGATACAAAGATAAATGCCTGGCTGACATGTCATTCCCAGAATGTTCCAATACAGCTGTTAGTAAATTGCTTGCATTTCATAAACAAACAAACTTATTTATCAACACTAAGAGAAATTCTGGGCTGAAAACATGAAAAAAGAAATGCCCTCTGCACCTCAGTTTGATTTTGCATGACTTCACTATTTTAGGTTAAGACACTACATAGTCAAACTGGGAGGTTAAGGGCACAGTCCTCCACACTACCAAGTCTGCTTAAACTTTCTGACCCCAACTGCAGGGAGTTGGGGTTCAACCACATAGTTAGAGGGTAGAATCCACACAAGACACCAGCTTCGAGTTCTGGGGTTTCTCAAAACCACCCTCAAATTTAATAATTCACTAGAAAGGCTACAGAATTCATTGAAGTTATTATACTCTTGGTTACAGTTTATTGCAGAGAAAGGCTACAGATCCAAAGGAGGAAATGCATAGGGTTCAAATGTGGAACTTCTGTTGTCCTCAGGACGTGTTACCCTCATTGCATCATTGTGTGAAAATATGCATTGAATATTGCTAACTCGCGAAGCTCACCCCAGGTTTTCATTGAAACTTCATTACGTAGACATAATTGATTGATCTATTGCCAATGTGGTTGAACTCAGTCTCTAGGGACTGCCATGGCTTGACCCAAAGCCCCTAACTTAAACCATGTGGTTGGTCTTTGTGTCAAGGTCAGTCCCCACCCTAGGATTATCAGGTGTGGCTAACCCCAATTGAGTCATCTTGTTAGCATAAACTATCAGGTGTTGTCTAAGGGGCCCACTATGAATAACAAAGACATTCTTGTCATTCAGGAAATTCCAAGGGTTTAGAGTTTACTTCCCAGGAACATGGGAAAAAGGCCAGACCTCTCTTTGGGGAGGGCCAAATTCCTTATTATACAGGCATTTTCCCTAGAAAAGATACAATTCTGTATTTCAATGTCCAGAGGACTTGGCTATGTACTTGCAGCCCATGCAGTATTTGAACAGGTAGAAGAGGCAGCTGATAGTCTGGTGAAGCACACAGAAGTACCTCCCTAGCTGCCTCTCTCCATATGTGCTCTATGGTCTCACCCCCTTTCTTGGGCCTCCTCCAAAAAGAGTCACCTCCTTCAAATAAGTTGCCAAATAGATTCCACCAACTAGAAAATGCATCTCTAGAAAACTATAAATACTGCTACTAAATATTTTACCAAACATTAGCACACTGACCCTGTCACCTTGGGAGATGAGGAGAAAAACTGCTATGGAAGGGAAATGCAAGCAGTAAAGAAGCAGTAAGAGATTTCAGAGTAGGACAGAGAAGGGTTCCCAAAGCATGGAATGGTTGTTGAGGGTACAGGCAAAGATGTTCTGCTGGTAATGGTGGGAAAACTTCAATCTCTTTCTCAAAGGGTTGCACTGATTATTCATTGGGTCCACTGTGTCATGTTAGATGGTAGAGAACACCATGGCTTTAGAGTGAATAAAAAATGTCCTTATTTCCTCTGTTGCCCAGAATACGATTTTATGGGAAAATGTGTGCTATGGAAGGGCTGCCACCAAGTATAACTACACTGCTGTAGTAAAGGTGACATCGAAAAAAGTTTCTTTCCTAACAAGAAAGCTGATATAAGATCTAATCAAAGATCAATCTTAAGCTAAATCCAGTATCTATCCCAAAGGTACATGCTTGAGTTCATTGTTCACTTGATTGATTCAACATGCACTGTATATGTTCAGTGTTGAGGATATAAAGAGGAACAAGACATGGACCCTGTTTTCAAGATCCTTACATTAATGATGTGTATCTTCTAATGTGATAAGAGTTAGAACAGAGGTCTGTGCACGGTGCCAAATTGCTAGGAAACACAATGAAGGAAATAACATATTCTGCCGAAAGGGAAGGTGCAGCTTTAACAGAGGGTAAACATTGTTACTGGACATTTAGCAAAAATATGTTTTAATAGTACAGTAATTGCATAAGCAGAGACTTTTTCTGGAAAGCTGGTTTGCTCATTGAAACCCAAATCAAGGTTTATTTGAACATAAGTGAATATGATCCCTGCATGTGAAACGGAGGGAATAGCTGTGCTTTGAACATGGAAGGGACAGCTGCTGACCACCTGGTAGCATGGGGAGAGAACACTGTTCAAGATTAGAACTGCAATCACCATCTTAACTTTGGAGTTAATGACTTCAATGATAAGGACTCGAGAGGACTTTTACTGGGGACGGGATAGTGCTGCCTTATACTGAAGCCTTCTATAATGGGAAACCCTTCTTCCTCTCATCTTTATTTTTACAGTTTACTCTTCTTGTCTCTTCCTATTTTTCCTTTCCCTTTCCTTGCCTTCCATTCCCTTATTTATCATTCCTATCCTGCACCTTCCCTTTTCTTCCTTTACTCCTTCTTTGTTTGATATATCTATCAAGTTGCCAAAAGAAATCCCTTTGTCTTTGCCCCTACACTTATAACCATCACTGCTCGTCGGGAGGAAGTGGCTAATACATGCTGCAAAGAATGGGACAAAACCATCTGCTTTCGAACAAGACTGGGTATTACATTTATTTCACTAAAAGGATAAGGAGTCACCCAGCATCATAGATCCTCACTTAATATTGAATCATAAGAAAAGGGTTCACCATTTATGACATTTTCTTGCCACTTTCACTGGTGTTCAACTCATTGGTTATGAGTTGCTGATCTAAATGCTCTCATTACCTGAGACTCTCGAAAGGCAGTTCCTCATTTCCAGGTTGTCTCCTCTGGCTTTGCCTTCCTTATAAATTGGAAGAAAGCCTTAATAAGTGAACAGCTAGGGTGAAAGATGACCATTTTATCTTCTATCTGTAACAAGCCCTTCTTTTGGCTACTCATAAAATGTAAACACCTTAGCAGAGATGGCCAAGCTCCAGCACAGTGCCCCAGGAAATGAGCACCACACACCTTCACACCAAACACAATTCAGTCATCAGGAACACTGACCCAGTCTTTCTAACGTGCCACAATTTAAGACTTCTTCTGATACATAAATTCAGTAAAATTTAAAAACCCCATAGATGTTCTATTTCTGAGAATCCTTTGGGATAGTTTGGTTTTGATACGTAGTTTAAAAATAAGACAATAGTGTGGTTTTGCTCTTGTGTTGACAGAATTTTCTTTCACCTGCCAACAGTACATGTCGTAAAATACGTAAATGTGTTGTCTTCTTACCAAAAAATGTCTGTGGGGCATTGATGAAATTTGGACTGAAAGTCTTAAGGTCTATGTGAGTTTTATAATATATACATCGTATCTCTATTTGTTTTTTCTTCTCTGTGTCCTATTTTTGTTAAATTGTTGATAATTTTTTCTGGTTCTCCTGGGGTTTTAAATTTGCCTGAGTCTCTGCAGATAACTCAGAGACAGGAAATTAGGTCGGAATGAGAGAAGATCTGGGAGATGGAGAGATCCCAAAGACAAAAGGGGCTATTTCTGAGATGCTTTTTGGTTAGTTGGGACTCTTTAACTGGTCCAGTAGTTCCCAACCATGATTCTAAAACCTCCAGTACTTTAGATATGACACATCCATCCCTCTTTGACCTTAACAACTAGGAGAGAACCTTGTAAAGATAAACTTTATCTCTAGTGCTAACCCTAATCAATTAGTAATGGTATTAGAGCAATATCTTAAGCAAAATTCTGAGACTCAAACAGATCAGCAGAAAATTCATGTTGGCCAATAGTTGGGAAGGTTGGCTTCATTAGTTTGGGGTATATATCATATTTTAAACTATTAATCCATCGTGTTGATTCAAAACTTTCTTTCCATTAAGGATTTACATTTTTATTTATGTATTCTGTATTTTATTTAACTGTATAGATTTTTTATGATTACGAAAGTAATCAACAATTGATATAGATGATTAGAAAAGTAATAAAAGTCAAAAAGAAAAAAAAATTTGGATTCTGTCACTGAGGTATGGCTATGTTTACATTTTCTTTCATCTTTTCTGTACATATATGCATATAAAAGTGTGTATTTCAAAATTAGATTGGAATAATACTCAGAAAATTTTTAGAATTGCTTTTTATTTAATATCATGGAAAAATTTCTGTATCTTAAAAAGACTTCAAAGTAGATTTTATTTTAAATGATTATAAGATTCCTCATAATTTATAATTTATTTAGCTGCTCTCCTTTATTTTAATTGATTATATGAGATGAGTATTTTATTTCATTCATCTTTATTAATATCTATATTTTCTTAGGATAGATGTTCTGAAGAAAAATTATTGGGTCAATATATATAGACTGCAAAAAAGTTTACACAAATTGCCAAGTTTTTTTTCTGGATAACTTATCCCAGTGACCCAACCAGGACTCAACATAGTTCCTCTGCTTCCAAATGGCGTGGCATAGCATGGAGGTTTAAGCTTGCAGTTTCTTGAGCCAGAACTCCTGGAGTCAAATCCTTACTCTGTCAGGTTTTAGCTATGAAACTTGAACTAGTCACTTCACTTATTTGCACCTCAGTTTTCTCAGTTAAAGCTGGCAATAAAGGTTTGAAGGGAGTTGGGGGTAAGGGGATGCTTGAATTGGCCAAATTAGCCAAAACAGGTCAAATCTTACACATTTCTTTCTGTTTGCCTTATAAGTCTCAATAGGAGGTTATGTTACACATCCTACAGCTGTGCTCAGGAGTGCTCATTTCACCCCCACCTTTGCTGACGTTGCACATGGAAACTGACTTTGCTGGATTTATATGTAAAAATAGTGGCTTGTGTTTTAAGCAAGAATTTATTTGATTTTTAATGAAGCTACACTTTTTTCATGATTTTTAACTATTATATCTGTAAATTTTCTGTGGACAATTTGTTCATGTCCATTTTCCTATTGAAATTATATTTTTTATATCAATTCATATGCATTCTGTATATATTACATGGATGAATTATTTGTTTCTAATTCCTTTGCTATGTGTTGCTTTTTGCTTTTTAAATTTTTTTCCTTACTGTAAAAGCCATTTTCAGGCCAGATTACATTCATTCACATTTGAGCCACAAAGCAGGAAAACTTGAGTTTTAATTCCTGCTCTGCCATTGTCTCTAATAAGGCAGGCTGTTCCTTCATAAATGAATCATAGTGCCAGAAAATTATTTACACAGAGACACAATTTGTTCTACAGCATTTGTACACTGGTGTATGGTTTACCCCTCTGATAGTCACTCATAAGATGTCCAATTTTATGCCGCATAAAAGAGAGTTAATCAAATACTTGAAGACAACTATCAGAGGTTTTCAGTTCTGATTCTAAATGCTGAGAAAAAAGATATAAAATAAAGATAAACATGAGTAAAATTGTTCTATACCAAGACTTACTAGCTGGGACATTCTGAGCAAGTCTCTTAACTTCGCAAAGCCAGTTGCTTTTACTTAAAAATGGAGATGAAAACTGCTCTGGCCATTTCAAAGTGAAAATCAAATGCAGGAATTGTCAAGATAAGATTTGAATTATGCTTTGTAAAGTGGAAAGCTCTCAACAGATGTACATGACAATACTAACAATGAAAAATTTGGACTTTCAACATTTTAGCAAAAAACATATCTCTATATAGTTGAAAAGATCTAAATTCTTATGCACACATATAAAAAATATCCTTAATTTAGTGGGTAATGCATGATAATGACAGTCTGAACATTACATAAATAAATAAAGCTATTTGACAAGTTGGCATGAAATTTAGGATTAAATTTTAGATAAAAGGTTCATAAACATGATTTCTCTTGCTTTCAGGAAGACAGATTCAACGAGATAACTGAGAAAAGCCTCAAGATAGTACAAGAGTATGAAAATTTCTCAAATTTGGGGAAGGATGACTTGATATATGAGTAAGTTGTTTACACAAGTACATTAATACTTGTGACCAGGATAAAATAAGAATTTCATCTAATGTCAAAAATTTAGCTCAGTCTTTCAGTTATGGTCAATTTATAAACGTTGGGAAGTTATAAAAACACAAGTTAAAGTCAGGAATGCACACTGAACTCATGATGTCACATTAATCCTTTACCAAAAATGAGGCTAGAAGTTAGAGAAATGCAGGATTCTGGACAAATTGGTTCTCTAATGCTTTAGTTTCTGTTTGGAATTTCCTTTCACAATTTTTTGCCACATTTTGAGGTGGGATGGAACAAACTTCAGGTGGTTATGGTTTCCTGGGGAAAAGAGAATTTATTCAGTATTTAAGCCTATCTTAATAGAGTTCATAGAAATAACTCTGGATTGCTTAAGGCTTTAATATTTAATTTTTAGTACTCTTGTATGCATTGATGAATAATATGAAGTCTATTCTGACTTTTCTTAATCAATTATCATGCTAATACAGAGTCTGTTGAAGCCTAAAATCTTCAAATCAAAATTAAAAGACAGTTTAAAAAATGATTTCACTGTTTCTGCAATCTAGCTATTAGCTGAGAATTCAAACTCAGCCCATTAAAGAATTTTGTTTCTCTCAGATTATCCTTTTCCAACATGTATATATTAAATTTTCCATTTAAAATATACATTAACTATGCAAAGGATTTTGAGCAAAATTTTAAGGCTAGCCAAGGAGATCCTGTATTGGCAGGTAAGATAGGACAGGCAAATCTGAAGCTTCTGAGGTTATAATTAAATTAGAGAGGAAGCAAAAATACAGAGATATGGGAGACAGGGTGTAGGAAAATGGTGAATAAAGAGAGGTTTCTCTACTATTTTAATAACAGAGCTGAGGGCCACATTGGATTTGCATTAGCTGTGCCTGACCTTGAAGGGTCTGGGTTTCAAGTAGCTAGACAAGGGAAATCAGTATCTTCTTTTGTTCAGAACCAAATAGACAAATGTTCTTTCAGCTACCTTATTCAACTCACAAGATAGCCTTCCAGTTCTCTGCAGAAGAAATGGCCTTTCTCAGCAAGGAAATGTGACAGCTTTGGCCAAATGCTGCACACTGAGTGAAGAATTTGCTTGCTTTGATGATTTGGTGAGTATGCCTTACATATGTGACTATCCTTTAAAAAAAGAAAAAAAGAGGACATTTTCACTCACTGATTTAGAGGAATTATCTATATCCCCCTTCCTCTCCTTTTCTCACTCTTCTTCTCTTCATTGTTTCCAACATCACCAAGCAAAGAATGCCAAATTTCCCTTTTGGCTTCCTATGTCAAACCCTAAGAAGCAAAAGAGAGGGTCTTAAATATTTTCTTGGAGATTTCCAAATCCTGTTTCTCACTTCTTGCTTATATTATAAGAGGTGTGTTAGGGCATAGGAATCTATAGGAATCACAATATTGTTTCAGAATGAGATAGAAAATGTTGTAATTGTAAGTAATATTATCAATTCTCCGTCTTCCCCTACCAGTTCATTAAGAGAATTCCTGTTTCCAGCCCAATCAAGTGCTGTGTGTGTATTTTTGGGTTGGGGTGCAGAGTACCCTGGAAGGGATAAAAATTGAGAACCACAGTGTTCAACTGTCACTTTCAGTTGACAGTTTGTGGCTCTCTGTTCATAATTACAAGTTGGTGTATCTATTACAAGAAATTAACCTGTAGGCATTTAAATTGATATGGCTTGAATTATTGACATCATGCCATGTAGGATTCCAGTCTCTACATTTGTTTGTACACAGTGTAGTGTTATGAGTGTATGTCTTTTTTCTAGTAAAGTTAACGGTGTCCTTACAACAATCTAACCATTCACTTAATCATTATTTCAAAGCCCTGCTCAAGTTTTTAAACCATATTAGATATCCAACTCTCACTGGCATGGGTGGATTTAATTCTTGGAAAGTTACGTGGAATAAATAAATATAGTACCATCAACCCTGCTGTGCACGACTGTTGTAAATCAAACTTTGCTTTCAGAAGGCCCAGCTCTGAGAGTTTGAAAGCTGATGAAACTTAAGACCTCCAACAACCTTTCAATGTTTATTTACCTTTCATGCAGGCTGGTGTTGACTCAAAATGGGGATCTCCAGGGAAAGAAAGACAGGGAAACACTGAAGTGTTATTCTTCCATTTCATACATCTTTGCCTTCAGTATTAGTGAGGTTTATTGTAATGCATATGTGCCTTTGGTGTCACAACTCTGTTCCTTCCATCAAATTGTACAGTCTACAAATTCAGAAAAACACCAGATCATATTTATTGCCATTGACTTAATTAAAAACATAGTTTTACTTTTCCTTTGCTAGAGACTTGGAGGTCCAGTAGGCTGTCATTTGGAAAGGTGAGTTAGGGCAGCCAGCAAAAAGGCAGGTTAATAGTGAATTAGATTTTCCTGGGAGAATGACACAAATTTTTGCCTTGAGAATCTCACTTAATGTATGAATAAAGGAGAGGCCCAAACGGGACAGGAATTTTACTTTTGCTTTCTCAGGCAGTGCTGTAATTGACAAGAAATAAGACCTATTTTTTGGATTTAAGCAGCATTTGTATCAAGTGAAATGGAGACAGCATTCATCTACTGAAGAAGGGGTATGGAGGTTGTTTTGGACTTAAATTTTCTAGAAAGATCAAATGTAGTCACATATTCTATTATATTGTGTATAATAAAGACATAATACATGTTCACATTTTTATACTATTTTGCCTGTGATTACAGAATCCTTCAAAAAAATGTTACTATAGAATCCATTTCATAACTTTAACAGGGAAGTTTCAGGAGGCCCTTTCAAAAGTGGAATATTTTAACTCTTTATAGTCACCCAAATCGAGACCCTAATACACAGAAACTGTGACAAGAATTTTGGAGAAGAGACACTTTAGAAAGAAATTGTTAATTGCTTTTATTTGATAACATCTTTGTCCCATAGATTTCTTGTTAGCTCAGTGAAGCTGAAGCCTCAACTTTCAAATGAGGATCTGTGGTCGTTGCTTACAGATTTCAGTAATGCAGGAGAGAAGTGCCATGCAGTGGAGGGTCAAGAAGCCTGCTTTAATGAAGGGGTGGATATGTTTCTTTTCCACTGTAATTCAATTGCTAGTCCTGGTCAAAGGAAAAACAGAATTCCCCTTGGGACCCTGCTTCTTACTTTAACGTCTATAAGGTCTATGTTTGAGAGGGCAATTACAATTACAACACAACTAATATGCCGATATCTCTCTTATAGTCTTCTGTCACTATCTCCTTGGTGGTAATGTGGTATTGGAAAAGATGTCAAAAGAACCTGGGTTCTAATCTCAGCAATCTTGATCATGTAACTTAAACTGAACTGCAGTTCACCATCTGTAAATAAGGAAGGTAATAATTATCCTTGAATTTTGCCATTTGTCCTTACTGTTCTGATTTGAATCACCCAGTGTCTTAACAAAACAAATCCTCAGACTAACTTGTAAAGGAAACCACCATCAGCTGGAAAAGGAGGGAAACAGAAAGAGTATTAAGAAGTAAAGTGTTATGAGGGGTGTCTGTCTCACCTTCTTGTTGCCTTGTCCCAACACCCCTTAGTTGAGAACATACACTTGTGTGAAATAAGGGAGTGGAAGGTAAGGGATGCAAAGGAGCAGGGGGTAGAAATGTTCCCTCTTGTTCTTACTCTAGTGACTGTGGAGTTGGTAGCCAAATCCCTATGGTTTTCCAGGATCCTCAGTTACCTTTGCATGTCAGTCCCAATGGATAGTTCCTAGGAGGTGCCTGTTTTCCAACTTGTTTTCCCAAAATTTCTTTCCTAGCAACACCTTTCTCACTCCAAAGCACACACACACTTCATGCACAGACACTCATAAACATCTTTCATTCTAGATGAGAGCCCCTACTTTTCAGAGTGAACGCTTATTATGTGGGAATTTTATTTTGTACAAGTTACTAGTTTTTAAAAAATTAGTTTTAATTTAATTAGAGGGTATTAATCCCTATCTAACATTTGCTTGAGTGAGTCTGTCCATTGGGGTTTTGAAAATGCAGGGATGAATTTATTGGCAGTTCATAAAAGGACTTGAGCATCTGTTCTTGAGCTCACTTGAAGAGTGTTTCACTGTTTCCCTGTACTATATGAAAGTGTTTTAATTTTTCTTTCCAAAAGTCAGGGCAATGTGCTTCTCTAAATTTCAATAATAGTGTCAAATTTTTCTTCTTATATGTTTTTTATTTCCTTTCCCTCTCAGCATCTAAAATCAGTAGCTGAAAGCCAGGTTGCTGCCGAAATCTAAAATTAAAATCAACAAAGGTAATAATACCTTTTATCTCAGTCAAATGCCAAATGTGTTTGTAGAATATTTGGTCTCCTGGGTTGTTTCTCTCTCATGCTTTTTGGTCTTGAAGCATTTCTTTGTGTATCAATCACTCCTTACGGTGTAGCAATGATGTTTATTTGTGCTAGCCCTTTTCTTACTCTTCAAGGTATTTTCTAAAGACAAAAGTCATACATTCCTCTGCTTTTTTCCTAGCACACTCAACTGTCTGGTCCTGAAAGAAGAGACAATCAAATCTCTGGATATTGACAGAAAGAGTGGGAAAAATAGGTCTTAGTAGTACTGTTTTTGGAGTTTTGCTGTAGGGTTTACATATGCAAGGAGTTATATGTTTGTGACGTCAAGTATTTTTATAAAAGATGCCCCCTCCCCTGCAGATTGGGTAAGACTCATAACACAAACTTGAGGAACTCACAGTTGCATAGATATTGTGATGAAATTCAATGTCAAGGAAGATGGACCTGGAGAGGCAAAACATAGTTAGCAGTGAAAGTTTTTTTTGGTACACAATTTTCTGTTACTCAAGATAAATTTTTTGTAGTCTTTTGCAGCATAAGATAGTTTTTTACTCTCAGGTTGTGAAGAAAAGAGATGAAGATCAGCTTACCTGCTTCCTGTCTGTCCTATGGAGAATTTCATTTTCTGAGAAGAACAAAATAAAAGGATTCATCTGTAACATTTATCTGATGTAATGTTGTTGCAGCAAGCAACAAACACAAAATTATAGAGTTCTTTCTCAAAGACTGATATTGTGTGTCAATTTGATAACAAAATTAATTAATCAGTCATTATGCATTCATTCCTCAGCATCTTTTGTTCACTGGCTAAATGTACCCTACTCTATGAAAGTCAGATCTCCTTTGCAGGAACTAGATGTGAAGAGTCTCCATGCATTGGATTCAGGTTGCCACTGGGAAGGAAATGGGGAAGTGAGGGCATGAACCGTTATTGCTACTACTACTAATAGCTGCCATTGACTGGTAATAATAATAGGGGACATTGGCACTGAATATTTACATTGTTCCTAGGTCCTTTTCATGTGTTATCTCTTATAATCCTAACAACTCCCATTCTTCAAATAGGGAAACTGAGCCTTGGGAAGATAAACTAATCTGTTCAATTTTGTACAACTAGTAATTGGTTGAACCAAGATTTGAACTTGGGTCCTCTAGCACTGTTTTACCTATTACCTCCTAAGTACGGTAATGTTGAATGTCTTTAAAAAGTTTATTAATCAGAGAGGGAGAAGAGTGCCTAAGGCATCAGCAGTGGCTTGTTTCTCCCTCCTATCCACACCAAAACTGCTGATTATATTGGAACTGTGAATTCTTGGCAGTGGGGGGACTGGTAGAACTGGGAACCCAGGAAATGAAGGTTGGTCATTGGTTCATGTCCTGATCACCCTGCCTAGACTCCAAACTTGAAAGGTTTTTCATGCTTCAATGTCTGAAACTGAAGATGATGACTACTTAATTGTAGTACCAGGATATTCCCAGATTTCTGTTGGTATAGTGTTAAGATCATTGTTTTTGGAATTCTCATTCATTTATTCAACAAATATTTAATAGACTCCTACTGTGTGCCAGACATCATGGATACCAACGTGAGCAAGACAGCATGGTTCCTGTGTCTTGATAAGCAGGGGAGATGGATAGTAACCAAGGAGTCATAATGTCAGAGGTGCAGTGATGTTGTAAAAGACCCCTGATATGGATGTACATTGCAAAAGCACTCAATCTAAGCTGGGAGTGCAGAGGGGGGAGTTGTTAGGGGGTTCAGATTCCTACTGCCATTAACTTGCTGTATGGCCTCTGACAAGTTCCTTGTACAAGTTCCCATGACCCTCCATTTCTTTGTGTAGGATGGGAATAATAATCTCCATGTCACAAAGGCTTTAAGAAATATATGAAGTTACTCTATAAAGTACTCAACACCATGGCTAGCAGTTAATAGGTGTTTAATAAATGAAGCCATTTTGTCCTTTTACCCTTTTCTCCAAACACTTTCACTTGAGCAAAAACAAGGAAGAAATATTTCCTTAAACATTGGGTGATAGATTTAGTAAACAGAGGCAAAACACAGCACCATTAGCTAATTCAATTTCATAGCTGATGGTGAGTTCTGCTATGTGCTGGGCACTGTGCAAGAACGGCAGATACAAAGCTGGAGACCCAGGAACCTGCTGCCATCAGGAGACTTCCAGCCTCACCTAGGGGACCCCCATGCAATTCTCTCTCCTTCCTGCCTGTTCCAGTTTGCTAATGCTGCCAGGATGCAAAACACCAGAAATGGATTGGCTCTTACAGTCTTAAGGCCATAAAGTGTCCAAGATAACACATCAGCAATCGGGTACCTTCACTGGAGGATGGCCAGTGGTGTCCTGAAAACCTCTGTTACTGGGAAGGCACGTGCTGGCATCTGCTCCACCTTCTGATTTCAAAATGGCTTTCTCTCAGGATGTTCCTCTCTAGGTCACAGCTCCTCTTCAAAATGTCACTGTCAGTTGCTCTTGGGGTGTTTGTCCTCTCTTAGCTTCTCCAGAGCAAGAGTCTGCTTTCAAAAGTCGTCTTCAAACTGTCTCTCATCTGCAGCTCCTGTGCTTTCTTCAAAGTGTCCCTCTTGGCTGTAGCAAGCTCGCTCCTTCTGTCTGAGCTTATATAGTGCTCTAGTAAACTAATCCAGGCCCACACTGAATGGGTGGGGTCACACCTCCACGGAAATCATCCAATCAGGGTTATCAACTACAATTGGGTAGGTCACATCTCCGTGGAAACACTCAAAGAATTACAATCTACTCAACACTAATACGTTTGCCCACACATGATTGCCTCAAAGATAAAAGTGTTTTGGGAGACTCAATACATTCAAACTGGCACACTGCCTAGAAGAGAACACGCTAATAAAAGCAGGTAATCTGTGTGATGTGAGGGAAGAAGGGAGAAGAGTCGTTTGCTTGAGAGATATATTTTGCCTGGAGAAGAGAGGTTTGGAATGAGGGAAAGTCAAACTCACTCTGTATTGCTCAGATAGAACTCAGAGGAGTGAACATATCTGGCCTCAGTGCAGGAATAATTTTCTAATACTAGAGATATTGTAAATGTTTTAAGTCTCATGGTGCAATTGTAAGCCCAAAGCCTGCATCTGTGTGAGCAGCCACCACCCCAGAGGGGTACAGGGACCCTAGCTCTGGTTTTTCTAAGGTTCCTTTGAAGTCTATTTCATTTCTATATATTGGGTGAGGATTAGATTTGCTGTGAAAATAACATTTATTAAGAATTACGCCTTGTCCTGTAATTATCCATCTCCTGTTTTTCATCTGAAGTCCAAAATTTCCAGCCAGCCTGAAAAGTTTACTCTCCTAGAAAGCAAACTCTGTGGTATTTTGAGTGTTACCACGAAATCTTTCCTTTGCCTTTCTTAAATAGTCCCCTCTACTTGTCTTTCCTGCAGTCTGAAATTCCACAGCTAGTCACTTACAGGGGATTACCATATTTTTGTATTTCCAAGCATCTCTTATTAATTGCAAATGCCTCTGAGAGGAAGGTTTCTATGGGAAGTTGATTCTGGCCAGCTATATTTTCTTTCCTTAAGGAGGAATTAGCTTAGCACACATAGAACAGACTTCTTTTTTCTGAAGTGTCAACTTCAGTTAGTTGATAGGGGATATCCCATAGCATTGTGCTGTGAAATGATCCTAAGACTGAGTCTAGGCTTAGAGGGAAAGAGTTCAGTGATCAATCAGTAATGTCCGCAAGGGGCAGCAGACTGGTAGCACTCATTCAAAGGATGTTATCTCTAGTTTAATGAGTTCATTTCTGGTAGTTCCTGGAGGTTTAAAGTAAGATGTAAAGGACACAGCTCTTAGGATATATCATGGAAGAGGCAGGCACTGCGCATTAGGACCGTTTAGAGGACAATGAAAGGGATGTCAGAAACCTGACCAAGATAGTCTTCTCTGTCAACCTGGGCTTCCTACCGCATTAGGGATCCACATTCTATACCATAAGCAGATGTGTCCCAAATCTAAATAATAACAGATTTTTCATTGTTGTTCAGGAAAATATCTTCCACTTGTGCTATTTCTTTGCTTAGAAAATCAAAAGTGAGAATATATGGGTAGCAGAATCAAGTAATGGAGTGCAAGCTTTAGAGATTATCTGGTCAAAACCCTCCATTTTATGAATGAGGAAGCTGAGGACAAGAATGACTAAAGTAGCAACCAATGAACTTCCATTTCCAAAATTTGGGCTTTACATGTATCATAGACTTTTTTATTTAATCGGTAATTGCCTGTTCCCTGCTCTGGCTCCAAGAACTGGAAGATGGGTATGATGATTAATTTTAGGTGTCAACTCGTCTAGGCTAATGGTACTCAGTTGCTTGTTCAAACAGTAGTCCAGATATTGCTGTGAAGATATTTTATACATGTAATTAACATCTATAATCAGTTTGCTTTATGTATCAGATACTATCCTCAATAATGTAGATGGGCTTCATCCAATCAGTTGAAGGCCCTAAGAGCAAAAACAGGTTTCCAGGAGAAGAGTGCCAGCCTTCCCTACAAATTTCAGACTCAAGACTACAACATCAGTTCTTATCTCAGTTGCCCTAAAGTTTGCCCTAAAGATTTCAGACATTTCAGACTAACCTCCCTCAATCACATGAGCCAATTCCTTAAAATAAATAAATATATATAATATATTTAAATTATATGTAGGATATATGCATATATTTATTTTATTTATATTATATATTAGATATATATACATACTCCTAGTTCTGTTTCTGTGAAGACCCCTGACTGTTATAATGGGCAAAGCTGGTAATAGCAGAGGAATGTTAGAACCTCGTTTTTTAACACTCACTCTTGGGCAGTGTGTCCCCTGAGGTCAGACAAACCTGAATTTCTACCCATTAGTCCATAAGCAAATTACATGATCTCAAGTCTTAATTTCCCACTTAAGAAATCAATATTACTGAACACCTGGAAATATTGTGAGAATTAGATGAGTCATATAAGTACCAGACCTGCCATAAAAACCCAAGAGAAAGGGACCTATAATTTAGGTTTGCTCCCAAGGCCTATTCCCCTAACTTCCCATTCTCCCCAGGGGCTTCAAAATGTGCCCAGCACTGGAACCTCAGCCCTGACCATTTATCTGAGTCTGGGACAGTTACATATTTACCTTCTCCCCTTCCACTTTTAGGACTTTGTACATGTCAACAAACTTTTCTAGGAAATGAGATATTGTAGATCAATATTTACCAAAAGTGTTCATTGATTACTTTGTTACAAGACTTGTTTGCTGTAATCTTGAAATAACTAGATTGAAATGACTCATTTTAAAATCCAGTATTCATTAATGAATGCAATCTATCAACAATATTTCTTCCTTGTCATGAATTTTCTCGATTTTATCAGAGTCTTAGTGACCAGGAAAAATATTTGCCAAAAAAGGTTAATTTTTAATAGTAATTACTTGAAAAGAATATAAAGAGATTCTTCATTTCTCCCAAGAGATAGAACACCTTTTATAAATGTTCCTCTGAAATAATGAAGACTATTAGACTCATATATTTTCTTGTTTTCTTGGGCTACATTAAATGCCAGATTCTTCAGAGAAGTTTACAAGATGCAGGTAGGGAATCCCTGCTATTTATAATCTACAAACCCCATGTGTCAGGAGATAATGTGTGATGGCTACAAAAATGTATATGGAAAGGCATATCTTTCTCAGTGGTCATCAATGTCAAGAGAATCATTGTCAATTGCTAGAAATCAGCTTGTGAGATGAATACAGAGAGAGCTTGTATAGCGAGGCAACATACACAAGAATGTATCTCCCTGTAGGCTTTGGTGAATGACTTCCACTGCAGGTGAGGGAATGTTACATTTCAAACTTTCATGTGAAATCAAATAAGATTTCAGATACAGCAACCAAGTGAATAATGGAAGGAATAATATTATCAGCTACATTATTCAGTACAAGCACTGTGCTCAGTGCTTTGCATATATGCCTTCATTCAACTCTTAACTCCCACCCAATATGGCAGAACTTACTTGCATTTTACAGCTAGAGAAACAGAAACCCAGAGAGGTTATATTATTTTCCCAAGGTCACATTAAGTACCGGAGCTGGAAATTGAACTCAAAATAGTTGTCTGCAAAACCAAGACTCTTTCCCCTATATTAATAAGGTGAATAGTAATAGTTTCTTTATTTAATAGCTAGATTCTAAGCCCTTTAGGAGCTATTAGTATAAGAAGGAAGACACTGTACTCTCTATTGGTGAGGATGTTGCCATGGATGGGTGGGGGAGGGTGATGAGGTGGAGGTCATGATCAAACCCAAGATGTATAAGATATAGTCTTTGCTAAAGTAAGCCTGGCAAAATATTAATACTTATACTTTTCTTTCCCCCTACGCTAAGCTTTAATTTTCTTAATATGGGTGTGCTAATAGCTTCTAATATAAACAGTTAAATAACCAAATCATCAAGTTTATTTAAATAACACATTTCAACACAAGTAGACACACCTTATTTGTAAGCTAAGGATAGATTTCAACTATACAGTGTATAAGAATATAAATAAATCATTCCCAGAATGCAGTTTAAATACTAGTAAAAATATATTGTGGTGAATTGTTCTAATTTCTTTACATTTAAGTAAAAGTAAATCTAGAATTTTATGAGTGATTAAATACAGATGTTCAGAATTGTAAAGAAAGACTTCACAAATAAAATCTCTTGTTTTTCAGCCATGAAGTACCTTAAAAGTCAGAATTATCTGGAGGAGAACCTAAGAGACATGTAAGTTTTATTACCAATATCCTTTTATCTGAAATTTGATAAAAAAATTTTTTTTGGTGGGGGAGAAGTAGTGATATAACAAAGAATGATGGAGGAAAATGGTTTGAATCTGTCTTTAACAATCACAAGTGCTGTGTTTCAGCACCAGCATTATGGTTGCTCAGTTTCTTCAGAAAGTGACTTATGAAGATGTACAAACCATAGTTCAAGAACTGCTCAATACTGCAGAGAAGTGCAAAGGATTCAAGCCACATGAGTCACCTTCAGAGTGTTCTCACCAAATGGTAGGTGACTCAGATTCTGTCTTCTTCTCTTTTTAAATCAAATTGCAACCAAAAGATGTTGTAAGGGGGCTGGTTGAATAATTAGGCAGGGGTTTTGGAAGGCAAGGATATGTAGATGAGTCATACCCGAGACAATCTTTGTAGGTTTATAAACCTACATTTTATCAGTTCATTCCCGGGAGATCAGGCTCTGAGAATCAAACATTTTAGAGAATGAATGAAACTTAGAATGCCCATTTATTCATTTAAGTTGGTGGCTCTGCCTCTCACTACAATACTATGGTCTGACATTCCCATCTAAGAGGTTCTTGGGAAACTGAACTATTATTTTAAAATAGTTTCTTAGGGAATACAAAAAAGAGAGAAGTGATTATTATTTTGGTCTAGTTTTCCACAGCAGCAGATAATCTTGGTGTGCTAATACTGTCTTATTATAAAGTTTATCTGTCTCATGATTTGTAAATCCCATAAAAATAGAGATTCTCTTGGAAAATTCTTGATAAACACTAACATATTCTTAATTCTACTGATTTTTTGGATTAATTTTTCTCATGCCAAATAATTTGAAAAACAAATGAATTGTTTTCATTTTTATTTTAACAAGTTGTACACCATCTTCTTGCAGCCAATATGTTTTAGCTTTGACTAGAATCTGAGTAGACATAGGAAAATCATCAGTCTCTGTAGAAACACATTTTAAATGGACTATTTCTGCCAATAGCCAGTCTCAGTTATTTTATAGTAATTCTTACTTATTTCCATTTCAGAAGATGACCTTTTTCTGACCTTATCCACCCAATCTAGAAACATTTGCTATCTGAGTTTTATAGCATCCCACATGTTTATTGCCATTCAAAGGTATTTGAAACTAACTGAATCATTACATTTCCATTTGGATATGTGACACTGAATACACATTGCCTCAGAGTTCAATTCTTAAAATAAATTCCCATGGAAACCAAACTAAAAACAATTAGGAAGTAAGGAAAGCAGATTACCATCCATTTCTTGGTGGAGAGTTCTCATTAAAAATAACTTGATTTCTTTAGTCCCTGGACATTCTGGCTTATGTTTATTTTAAAAAGTTTCAACTGTGTGAAAATAAAGTAATTACATATGAGAATAGGAGAATGATAAATTCTATTTGGCCACTATCCAATATGATGAAAATGTTGAAATATCTAAAAGGCTTTTGTTCAAAAGAGCTATCCAGGCACTATTGGATTCAAAGTTTAACATTAAGCCACTTTTTTTGACAATAATTCCTTAAGTTTCCTGTGGTAAGAAATATAGATCACTTATGCTTCCTTTTTAAGTTATCTTTTCCTCCTATAGATGATTACCTTCCTAGAGCATATTTGCAACAACCAAGGAATGGTTGATAAATATGGGGTTTCTGACTGTTGCAATAAAAATTACACAGCAAGGCACAAGTGCCTTCTCTCTCATAAAAAAGATGATGCAGAATACAGTGATGTATTTCAAATTCCAAATCCTGAGCAAATCCTGGACAAGTCCTGTGAGACGGACAAAGAGAATCCAGGGTCAGTGAGGGAGAGGTAAGCCATTTCTCCTTCTCATGGTCTTTGAAGAAGAATGTTTTTGAAATTTGAAGACAGATCTTTATACAAGAGCCTCTGAGAAAATAATGCTTTGTTACATGGGATTAAAGTAAAAATTTGGGCTACAATATAATATTTCTCCTTCAGAACGACAGTTACCATCTTATTGAGCCAACAGTGCATGGAAATGTCTGTGACATGAAACAGATCAGGAATGACCAGGAGCTATAAAGGGACCTGTTCCGGCTTGCTAATGCTGCTGTTTTGCAAAACACCGGAGATGGATTGGGTTTTATAAAGGGGGTTTATTTGGTTACAAAGTTATAGTCTTAAGGCCATAAAGTGTCCAAGGCAAGGCATCAACAATACGGTACCTTCACTGGAGAAAGGCCATTGGCATCCGGAAAACTTCTAAGCTGGGAAGGCACATGGCTGGCATCTGCTTGCTCCCAGGTTGCATTTCAAAATGGTGTTATCCAAAACGTCAGTGTCTGCTTTCAATGGCTATCTTCAAAATGTCTCTCTAAGCTGCAGCAAGTCAGGGGTCCACAACTCCAAGCATCTCTGAGCTAAGCCAGCTAGTATCTGGGTCTGTGCCAGCATTTTTAAAGGACTCCAGTGATTAAATCAAGACCCACACTGAATGTGTGGGGCCAGACCTCCATGGAAATAATTCAATCAGAGTTATCACCTACAGTCAGGTGGGTCACATCTCTATGGAAACAACTTAACCCAAAGATTCCAACCTAATCAACATTAATACAAGATTGCATCAAAGAACATGGTGTTTTGGGGGACATAATACATCCAAACAGGCACAGGACTCATATGCCTAAATTTCAGACTAGGCAACCATTAGCAAATGATGTTGGAAGATACAATTGAATAGGGAAAGCAAAATAAGCAGAAAATTTTGGGGACAGAAAGCAGGTGATAATTCAAATAAGGAGCTGGAGAGATTCAAGCAATAGCAGGGAAGGCATCTGATAAGCATGGAGATAGAGCCTGTCATTGGGGACCTAGAAACCAGCAATAGTTGTAGATCTGACAGAGGTGAGTTTTCTAAAGAACTAAAAAAACTCTGATTCTATAATTCCTATCTAGAGTGGATAGCACTATAGCAGATGTGAGCCGCACTCCTATTTTGGCTCCTCAATTGGCATAGGAGGAGTCTTTCAGTCAAGGGTGGGGTACAAGCCAGTGAACTGGGATTTAGAGACAAGACACCAATAATTAGAGAGGTAGAAAATGACAAGAAAAGTCCAAGACTTCACTTCTCTAGAAATGCAATTCTGGCCACATTATCTAGACAGGCTCAGATATAGGGAATAAGGGAGAGCTCTGATTACTGGGTTTAGAGAAAGGAGCATGGTAGTGATTTGATTTTAGATTTTAGACACAAAACTCTAGACCAGAGCTAAATGAGGAGATAAGGTGACAATGTGGAATAATCTAAAGTCCTTTAATTCACCCATACAGGAGTTGAATTCCCCCGGAAACTGGTAGGCCTTCAAGGAGGAGTTAAGTGGCTCCTGCCACCTGGGAAGAAAGGACTATTGGACAGGGAATTAGGCAGGTTCTAACATGTCTGACATCAGGGAAAACCAAATGGAACCCAAAATATGAGCTTGACTACCCATTTGCTAGGGTGCTATCTACTCTAGGTGAGAATCATGGATCATATTTTTGAGTTGAATGCTTACACATTTCAAAATCTAATCAACACTTAGTGAATCTAATCTCTTTTTGAGAGTTTACAACGAAGTCAGTATTAGATGGTTACCTTACAGGATAATTTTAATTTATGTGCATATTATAAACACTCAGGGAAAATAATTTTTTAGCTGCTTGCTTCATAATTATAAGCCAACAATTATTTAATTCTCAACCATGGAAACAGCAACTTATTTCAAAGCCGAAGGAAATATTGGCTATTTTGGAGTTACCAAAAGAAAGCATGGTATACATATACATAAAACTGTAGTTCTGTATCTTTGGATTATTAAAGGAATTTTCAATAATATTTTTGATCATTCTAAATTATTATTGTGTTTCCTAACTCTAATACTCAAGCTCCAACTAAGCGTGACCCTACTTAACCATATAATAGGGCCACATTCTGTTTTCAAATGGTTCTGATTATTAGAAAGCTTTCCTTACACTCCAAAACTCTGTCTTTGGAGATTTGAAATGAGATAGGCTCACCTTGAATGTCCTTTAAGGGAACTAAGTTATTGTAGCACAAAAATGAACTCTTAATTCAACATAGTACCTGATAGCAGAGATATAGAACGACTCCAATAAAAGTTCGTTTTGACTGAGAATTTTGCCTTATCTTAGGAGGAAGGTTGAATGTTGGTGATATCAGTTCTGCTATTTTGATTACACAAGTTGGGCTCGACAAACTCTGCTGATACCTCACCCTTTGAAATTCCAGGGGCAAGGTTTGGGGTCCCGTGGTGGAAGTGAAGGGGGGTTTTTATGCAGAAGCATAGGCCTACTCTTCTAAGTCCTGCCCAGCCACTCAAGAATGAGGTTTCAGTCCTAGTATCTGACTTCTTTTTCCCCCCTCTATGACTTGTGCTGATTTTTTTCCCTTTATAAGTTGTAAAAAGTAATAATCCCAACTATATCATTCAGGACAGGTGAGGTGATGCTGTGGTAGCAAATTACTTCTAATTTTCAGAGGCTTGATACAACAAACATTCTATTTTTCACTCATGCTATCTGTGCAACATAGATCGGTAGGAGGTCATAGTCATTCAGGGACCCAGGCTGACAAAAGGCCCCATCTTAATGCTTGTCTCTTTGATTAATGTGGCAAAGGAAGAGGATAATGGTAAAACATGTATTGGTTCCTAAGTTTCTATTTGGAAGTAGCACCTACCATTTTCACTCACATACCTTTAGACATAGAAAGTCACATTGTCATGCCTCAGTTCAGAAGGGGGTGACAATGTACAATCCTATATGTATCTGGAAGGAGGAGAGCTGGAAATATTTGTTAATCCACTCTAATGGCCATCACACTTCATACACCAATAAGAAAAGACTCTACTTTTAACCAAAAGGAAACATTATGATGGGATTGCTATTCACATTAGTTGTTAGGTAAGGTCTCTACTGAAGTTTGGTTAGTGCTTCAGGCCTCCCACAAAAGCTCTGGTCTTTCCATATGGCATCCTTTTTTCAGTAGCTGGCTCTAAACTCCAGAAAGCAGCAAGGAATAGTCTTCCGATGAAGCTACATGTGGATATCATCCCTAACCCAGAAAATTTAGCAGCCTTCTTTGGTGTGGTTTAGGTTAGTAGATTCTGTAGAACTCAGTGACTCCTGTTCAGATATTTCAAGCATTTCCTTGCATTTGTCATGAGATGCAATTTCCTTTTCAATTGTTTAAGGCAAGGCAACAGTGGCAAACTTGTCCTTTGACTGAACTCCAATGGCTACTGTAATTGCATCCTTAGTTGGCATTCCAAGAGGAATGCAAGTTAAGGAAGTTGCAGAATCAAAATTATATGTATTATCCAAGGGATTGGGGGTGGGAGGAAGTCAACAATACAAAATTCAAGTTCCTAGTCTTTATCTATCATTTCTTCATTATCTCCTTAATGCTGTAGAACCAGGAGCATTTTTCTGGCTAGATAGGCCTCTTGAGCAGACATTACATCCTAAACTTTCATTAGGGAAAACGTTATAATAGGATAGACTAGGCTATGCTGTGATAAAAAGAACCACAAATTTCAGCGACTTATTAAAGATTTATTACTTGCCCATATAACAGTTTAATGCATGTTGGGTAGCTCTCTTAGGTGACTCTTCTTGAAGGAATAACTCAGGAATCCAGGATGTTTCCAGCTTGGAGCTATACCAATTAGAGCATGTGCTTCCAAGTTTACTGTGGAGCAGAGAGAGAGAGAGAGAGAGAGTAGGGAAATGTGCAAAGGAATTTATGGCCTAGACTAAAAACGATGTATATTATTTTATTTTATATTTCATTGGTCACAACTCACAACCTTACGGCAAGGGAGGCTGAAAAAGTAGTCTTCATCTGCACATAGGAAGAGAAAATGCATTGTTGCAAACATTGAGCCAGTCTCTGTCAGTAATGTCAAATTTTGTTAGGTATGTATCTGTGGGTATGTGTGGTGTTTTGGACATGCTTTGCAGACAACTATGAGGAGATATGATTATAGCTGAAAGGCAGGTCTATAATGAGTGTGAAGAATGAATGAGAGAGGAAAATAAGACTGGGAATGTAATAGCAACCCAAAATATTGAATGACATATCTTGAAGGACAATGGCATTAACTCTCCAGTCTAGGAAGAACTGGGTGATCTTGAGATATTCTTTTCTCCCCCCAAGAGCTTCTAAATTAACTCTCCTGCACCAATCCTGCATAACAGTCCAGCTTAGATTATTGACTTCTACTTCCCACTCTCTCTATAAAAGTGGGAGGTTTTAATTACTGGTTGTCTTTCCCCAGCAGTCAGGAAGTGAAGTTTGTCACTTCACAGTGATCTATCCATAGTGAACATTTGATGCATATATGCATAATGCTCCCTCATCTCTATCACCTTGATATTCTAGAAGTTTCAGGTACAAGAAACTGAATGAATCCTAAGTTGTTAAGAAACAGTATCAGCTCATGTTCTTGAATGCCAAATTACACACCTTTGTCTTTGTCCAAATCTAGGTACATTTATGAAACTTCTAGACAGCACCCATTCTTATATGGACCCACAATTCTGACAATGTCTGCTTGTTATGAGACAGCTATTGAGTCATGTTGCCAAGAAGACAATAAGACTGAATGCCTCCAGATAAAGGTATGATATTCATATCTCAACTGTTACTTAGGACTTTGCTACTCAAAGTGTGGGCTGTGGACTAGCAGCATATACATTGCCTGGGAACTTGTTAGAAATGCAGGATCTGAGGTTCCTCTCCAGAACTATTAAGTAAGACTGCATTTTAACTAAATCCCCAGGTAATTTATGTACTCATTAAGTTTGAGAAGCATGATCTAGCATAGATATTACTTCATGATGAATATTCAATATTCCAGTCACTGTCGCAGCATTAAAAACACTTCAAAAAATATAGTGGCTCAAAACAACCACCACCATCATTTTATTCTTTCTCACTGTTTCTGTGGTTCAGGAAATCAGGTAGGGCTCACTCAGATGGTTCTGACTCATGGTCTTCCATGAGTCAGATAGTAGATGGGTCTGGGACACTGGGGAGGTGGAGCACTTGGGGGCTGGTTCTGCATCTCTCTCTTCTCACATAAAATCAGGGCTTCTCCATGGGATCTCTCTGCCTTGGCTAATTTGGACTTCCTTATAGCATGGTAGGTTCAGATTACGTGTGGCAGATGGCTTCAGAAATGAGTATTCTAACTGACAAAGCAGAAGTTGCATGGCCTTTTATGACAGCCTTCCATGGTGTCACTTCTGCCATACTAACATTGGTTGAAACCCCATAAAATCTCACCTAGTTTGAGGGGTGTGGCATATACATGCCACCTCTTGATGGGTGAATTGTCAAAGTCACACTATTAAGAAGAGCATGGGATGGTAGGTATTGTAGCTATCTCTGAAAAATACAATCTGCCACACTTAATTTTAACCATGTAGCCTTTTCTCTTGCATTGGATAGACGTAAATTGGTGATTTGTTTCATGATATAAGTACTTTTTATGCAATGCTCATTAAAGGTTCTAAATATCAACATAAAATAAGCATCTTGACTTTACTAGAGGGGGCACCCAGATGGATTTTTCAAAGGTCCCGGTGAAAATGAGTAATGTTTTGATAATCATTTTGATGAATTCCTCATAGCTAAAGGCAAATGCCACTTTTTTCTTGCTGTTTTCTTTAATCAGAAAACATTTCATCTTTCTCTAAACCCTGTTAGAATTTTACTTATTTCTCCTGTTGAGTTCCTCATTGTCTACCTTGTGCAGGCAATGAAATAATGTATCTGAAGAGTCCCTGGCATATGCTAGTACTCAATAAACTGTAGCTATTATCGTTAAAGCTATTTATTTATATTTCTTACATTCCTCTGCATTCTTCCCCTGGTGAACTCCAATTCCTTAGGGGCTAACTCTGAATTTCCAAGCGGGAAAGTCATTTATTTTTTATTTTTGGTTTTGTATTAATTAAAAACTAAAAGCATGGACTTATGTCTCATTACCTGGCATTTCTGAAGAATGAGTTATTCCACGAAGGTGAGTTTTACAGGTAACTTGGGTTTACTATATTTTAAGTTACAAAGCTTTCTTAATCTTAACCTCTTTCAGTAGAAATTTTTAGCATAACATGCTCCTATAATATTAAGCAGATTTTGGTGTCTTTTAGTTTCTTGACAATACGGTGTTATCTTCACAAACTGTGATGTTCCCAAAGGTGTCTCCAGGGACTATAAAATGTATTCAATGCTATTCTTATCCCAAACATTCGCCTAATTGCTGCTCTGCTTCAAAATCTATTGAGTTCTTTCCTCCTTTTTCTTACTTTTAGAATGTTTACAGTCACATCTTGCTGCTGCCAGAATGTCTGTTGCTAGCAGCTCTTGCTCCTACCTCAGAGAAAATTAGGTAATCAATTGTGTAAAAATTGTGCCTATTAGCAGAGTATCTGTTCTATGAGTTAAGACCTCGGAGACTTTCTTATGAAGGAGTGGGTAAACTTTTTTGTGTTTGATTTCAAATGATAATAATTATTATTATGCCAGTTTTGTGGTTTGACTATTGCATTTGTATACATTTTTTAACCTTTGTAAAATTAATGTATGACCAATATAATGTTTTAAGTGAAAATGTAGAGCTGTTCTGAAATTTTAAAATATTATTTATATTCTCACCACACAGAAACAATTTTAGTCAATGTCCTTTTATTAATTTTTCTATGCATAGATTTTATTTTGTACATGGTTTTGATTACAGTGAATATATAGTTTCAGTTAAGATTTAAACATAACCTATTTTTAAAAGTATAATCCTCAAAAATAATGTGCCATTATTTACTTAACCATCACCCTGCTGTTGAACCATTTTATTTGTCTCTAAAATCTTGCTAACATAAGAAAACATGGATATATTTCCTTACAAAACATGCATATACTTCTTTTTGCATAATTATATTTTTATTAATTTAGAAAAATTTATTTGCAATGGCTTTTCAAAAGTGGAAGTCCTAGGTTAAAGAATATGAACATTTGGGGGAGGTTCATTAATATATATTGCAAAACAGGAGTATAAATTTTAGACAAGCAGTATGAAACATGTCCAAGCTGACAGGGCATAAAAGCAAAATACATCTCTCTGGACTTTTATTTACTTACTTTCTTGTTCTCATTTATATTCTAAATATTTGAGGTTCTGGGACAAGTGACCTCTAGGGAAGTGAGATGCCATTTTACAAAAAGCACCATGTAATGCTTTTGCATTTTGGCTTCTTTTAAGCAAGGCAATAAAAGACCTTCTAATTTTGAGGAGATAACAGTTTTTTTACTTTTCTCTATTTCTCTACTGCAAATGATGAAATCATTGTATTTGTTTGATCAATTATTTTTTTCTGATTACAGCTAGAGCCCATCAGAAAATACATCACAGAAATGTCTTTAAGACATCATCACTTATGTGAGATTGGGAATAAATTCAATCACAGAATAGCAAAAGCAGTGTAAGTTACCCATTTAGAATTGTGGACTTTTGTTGTTGTTGGGTCACCCCTTTTGATTAAACACATTTGAAAAGTCATTTGTTCCTCATTTAAGAATGTCTCTCAATACAAACCTGGCTCCTATGCTACTTGCCTGTTCAATAGGGAATATAGGACTGTGGATGAAATTGCATAATCCTCAATTCCTCCCATTATCTCCCATCTCAATTTCTTCCATCCTCTCAAATCCCTTGGTCTCTTCCTCAGTGCTGAGAAGATGCTGGGCATTAAAAGGTGGGCACTTACTGTTTTGTTCTGCATGGTAAAGGTTGGCGACAAAGGTATCCTTTTTTCTTGGAAGATTGGAAAGATCTTGGCTGCAACATTACGTAAAACAGAGAAAGCAAGTGGTGTTAACTAGGGATGAAGAGGGAGAAGTGTGGGATGGGAGGAGAATTTGATGCTACTTGGTTTGTCTCTTTCGTGACCCAAAATATTTTTCTATCCAAGTTTACCTTTGAAGACATACATCTTCCCCATATCATATTCTTCCCCAATTTAGGATAAGATTGGAGTATCTGGAAGCTCAGTTCTCCTTACAGGGCAGGCCCATTCTCCTATTTCCAGAGAAAGTTCAGGAATGTTTCTCAGGTGTCAGCAGAGGTAGGGGAGACCCAAGCCTATTGTAACTTCTGTCTTTAGCACAAAGAGTTTTACCTAGGAGAGTCAGGTCAGAAAAACTGCCAAGGCTAGTCAGCTAAGAAACTGGAAACTGAAACACAAATTTTTGTATTCTATTACCTATTTAAGCAACTCATCTTCTCCAAGTGATAATGACCATATTTTACATGGTTATTAATTGAATTTGCTTTCTTTTTTACTTAATTCTCAGAACTACCTTTGAAGAAATAGAATGCACTTATAATATACTCTCTTAGCGCCACATTTGCAAATGTATTTATATTCTTTTGGCTACTCAGTGAATTCGAGCTAATTTTACAAAGGATTGAATTCAAAATACTGCCTAAATGTACTTATTTTTCTTTGCAGGGAATTGGTTCTGCTTACTAAAAAACAACCTAAAGCTGATTTCTCTGAAATTGCCAAACTGACAATGGATACTAAAAGTCTGCATCAGACTTGTTGTGAAGGCAATACGGTAGAATGTGTTCTTGGCAGGGTAAGACCCTCTCTTTTCTGAAATCTCACTTCAGCCTTTGGAAAACTTGAAATTCTTAAATAAAGGTGATAGTAGTATAATGAGTCTAAAATAGTGATTGTCATTTCTCACCTGTTCATGTCCAAATGTCAAATCTCAAAATACTAGAGAACGAAAAAAGAATTGTAACTGTCAAAAGGTGATAAGGCTTTAGTAAGCAACAAGTTATAAATCATGTTTCCATTCATTCTGCAAGTTGAAAATTGAGTAATTTTCGTGAAGATAAAAAACAGAGGCAAAAAAAGAAAATAGGAACATTTCATGGAGACATCCAAGACTCCCATGGGCAAGGATCCCCACCCTCAACAACTTTAGTTCCATTACACAACAGATGAAGTGAGTGGGCAGTAATGTCAATTAAAATAGAAAATCATTGAAAAGATCGCAATAAAATCTGGATGCAATAGAACCACTCTCATTCAGTCTGGACTACAACAGGAATGCCAGAACAATCTATAGTTACTTAATTGCATTGACAGGTATCCACAAACAATACTAAATAACTATAGATTATTTTGGCATTCTTGTCTTGGGCCAGACTATAGTGGGAACAAGATTAGAATTTCTGGCTTGACAGAGATTATGAGCCAAGAGATTGCTCATTCTGTTTCAGAGGTGAGTTTTTTTGTTTGTTTGTTTTGTTTTGTTTTGTTTTTAATTAGGATGGATTCTGAGCATCAGCAAATATCTTTTTTGTCATTTTGGGATAATCATTTGGTTTCTACCCTTTGACTTATTCATTGGTAAATTATATTAAAAGAAATCTTAATTTTTCTTTATAAACTTCAAGTAAATCCAATTTTGCTATACCTCTATATATGATTTACTGTGAGATTGGTCTATATATCTCTTTTTCAGCATATGCTTTATCAGATTTTGGTATTCTGTTATGCTAACTTCTAAAATATTAATTGGAATGTTTTCCATTTTAATTCTCTGAAATAATTTAAATAGCATTAAGAATTATGTGTTTTTTGAAGGTTTGAAAGAATTGTCTATGAAACTGTGAGGCCTATGTTAAATGTTATGGAAGAGTAGAATGGAGGGGTTTTGTGATGGACTCCATCTGATAGCATTTCAATTTCTTTTGTTATAGGTATATTTTAACATTTACTTCTGTTTTGTCAGGTTTTGTATTATACATTTTCCTTAAAAATGTGTCATTCAATAGCATTTTCTCTTTTAGAAGTAATTTGTGTGTTACTTGATAATAAAAACGCCTCCAATTATGTAACTACACCTCTTTTCCCCACATATTTGTGTTTTCTTTTTTAATTATTTAGCTTTTCCAAGGGATTATTTAATTTATTGGTCTTTTCCAAGACGATGTCTTGGATTTATTTATTAATTCAATTGTGTTTCCACTTTTAATTTTATTAATTCTTTCCTCAGGTATGTTTAATGCTTAATTGCTTTTATCCCAGTTGTTTTGATTGACTTATTTTCTTTATAATCATTCTTTCTAAATAACCTTGTTAACAATAATTATTCCACTCAAGGTATTATTTCTTTTGTACAAAAAAATTCCACTATTTTTATATTAATTTTGCTCTTTTGCATATAATATTTCTCATAATGCTATCAGGAATGTTTAGGGATCACATGCACTTGTGTGTGTCTTAGAAAATTTTCCGTTTTTATCAGTGCTCATATTTCACATACTATGATGCTTCAAAATTTTGCACCAACTCACAAAGCAAGTATGCTTATAATGGATATTAATTTTTAGTATTAAAATATATAAATTAATATAGTTTATTAATCTATTGTGTCACTCAGTCAACATAATTAAATTTTATATAGTGAGGGTTTCTTTCTCTCTCTTTAACTTCAAGGGATTATAGGACCAACATTTTAGGATTGTATAATAGTTACTATAATACTAACATTTTTTAAATGCTTTATGTGCCAAGCACTATTTCTAATTATGTTTATTTAACAAACACTTTAATAGCCAGGCTCTGTTCTATATTCTTAACTATTAACTCATTTAATCCCCATGACTTTAGGAACTATTTTTTTTTAGCTCCAATTTGTAGATTAGAAAATCGAGGCACAAAGAGGTGAAGTAACATGCCCAGACTCTCACAGCTAGAAAGTGGCAGGTCAGGATTAGAATCAGGAGATCCTCAGCTATCACCCACTGCACTGATTTACTTTTCCAGTGAGGACTGCAAATGTACTTCTAGAAGACAACAGATAGGGGGAAGGTTTTGCATCTTCTTGGAATGATTGTATCCTTATAGTTTCTTTCATCAATTTTCATCCTCTCTTCTATGTCTTCAACATCACCTACTGGCTCTTCCCCTTCGACATAAAAACATATAAAAAACATATCCAGCCTATCCGCATGTATTATATGAAGTTATGTATGTATATGGGTGTATGCACGTGTACACGTGTGCATGTGAGTGTGTGTGCCTGTGTACTCTATGTTCCTAGCCACGCCTACCACAATTGTTCTTTCTCTTTCTTTTCAGATATTTCAAAAGAGCAATTCATAAGAATTGTTCCTATTTTCTAAATCTCCTGTTTGCTCATTTTCTGATTTACCTGACATCTGTCTGTACCACACAACTGTGGCTGCTACTGGCAAAGTTGCCAGTGAGGCCAATTTTAACATGTTCTTTCTGTCCCCATATCATTTGACATTTGACATCTGACATATTTTACACCAATTTCTCCATCTAAAGAGCTTATGTCCCCTGTATTTCCCAACACTACTTTCTTTTTGTCTTCCTTCTACATCCCTGGCTTCTTACCCTCAGTCCCATCATGGGCTTCTTGTTCTACAACTGCCTTTAAAAACTGATATTCCCTACAGATCTGTTCTTGGCTCTTTTCCTTCCCTACTTAACAAATGCTGCCAGTGATGGCTATCCATCCAACAAGGATTCATGCTCCCCTCCCACAGTGTAGGAGAGATTTGGGGTCAAGGACTACATTTCCCTGTCTGTCTCACAAGTAGGTGGGGCCATGTGATCAAGTTATGGCCAATGGAAAGTGATCGGAAGTGACTGATGTCATTTCTAGGCATATCCCATAAAAAACTCCTCAGCGCTGCTTTCACACCGGCATTCCATGGCTGGGATTTTTAAAAACATTAAAAAAAAATTTTTTTTAAATGAAGGAAATTGCAGATTTACAGAAAAATCATGCAAAGTTCCCATAATCCACCCCTCATATACACAGCTTTACTTATTTTTAGATTAGTGTGGTACCTTTGTTATGATTGATGAAACAATATTATAATAATTATATTATTAACTATAGTCCATAGTTTACATTGGAGTTCATTGCATTGTGCAATTCTATGGTTTTAAAAAATTTTGATTCTAGTAACATATATACAACTTAAAAATTTGCCCTTTAGCCACATTCAAACATACAATTCAGTGGTGTTAATTATATTCACAATGTTGTACTACCATCACCACTATCCATTACCAAAATTTTTCCATCAGCCCAAACAGGATCTGTGTCCCAATTAAGCATCACTCCCCATTCTCTATCCACACCTCAGCCCCTTGTAACCTGTGTCCTAGTTTCTGACTCTGTGAGTTTGCTTAAACAAATTATTTCATATCAGTGAAATCATACAATATTTGTCCTTTTGCGCCTGAGTTATTTCACTCAACATGATGTCTTCAAGATGCATCCATGCTGTTGCATGTATTAAAACTTCATTCTTTTTATGGTTGAATAATAATCCATTTATTTATTTACCACAGTTTGTTTATCCACACATCCCTTAAAGATACTTGGGTTGATTCTTTCTTTTGGCAATTGTGAATAATGCCACTATGGACATTGGTGTGCAAATATCAGTTTAAGTCTCTGCTTTCAGTTCTTTTGGGCATATACCTACAAGTGAAATTGCTGAGTCATATGGTAATTCTGTACTAAAGTTTTTGAGGAATCCCCAAACTGTTTTCCATAGTGATTGCACCATTTTGCATTCTCACCAATGAACAAGTGTTCCTTTTTCTCCACATTCTCTCTAATGCTTGTCATTTTCTGTTTGTTTGTTTGTTTTTCAAATAGCAGTCATTCTAGTGAGTCTGAAATGGTATCTCATTTTGGTTTTTATTTGTATTTCCCTAATATCTAATGATGTTGAGCATCTTTTCATGTGTTTATTGACCATTTTATATCATCATTGGAGAAATGTCTAGTCAAGTCTTTGCCAATTTTTAAAGTCTTTGCCAATTTTTAAATTGAATTGTTTGTCTTTTTGTTGCTTAGTTGTAGGCATTTTAAAATATATTCTGGATATTTAACCCTTATCAGATATGTGATTTCCAAATATTTTCTCTCATTCTGTAGGTTGTCTTTTAATTTCATGATGTAGTCCTTGGATGCACAGAGGTTTTTAACTTTGATGAAGTCCCATTTATCTATTTCTTCTTTTGTTGCTCAATCTTTTAGTGTAAAGTCTAAGAAACCTTTGCCTAACATATGCTCCTGAAGCTGCTTCCCTATTTTGTCTTCTAGGATTTATGTAGTTTTGGTTTTTATATTTAGACCTTTGATCCATTTTGAGTTGATTTTGTATATGGTGTGAGGTATCCACCTCATTCTTTTGCATATGGATATCCAGTTTTCCCAGCACCATTTGTTGAAGAGGCTATTCTTTCCCCATTGAATATACTTGGTACCCTTATAAAAATAAATTGGCCTTAGATGTGAGGGTTTATTTCTGAACTCTAAATTTGATTTCATTGTCCTATATGTCTTCTTGTGCCAATACCATACTCTAGATTATTGTAGCTTTGTAATAAGTTTTAGAATTAGTAAGTGTTAGTCCTCTAACTTTGTTCTTTCTTTTCAAGATGGTTTTGGATATTTGGGAATACTTATTCTTCCATATAAATTTGATAATTGGTTTTTCCACTTCTGCACAGAAGGCTTTTGGAATTTTGATTGGGATTGTATTGAATCTATAAGTTACTTTGGGTAGAATTGGCATATTAATGATATTTAGTCTTCCACCCATGAATAAAGAATGTCCTTGCATTTATTTAGGTCTTTTATTTCTTTCAGCAATGTTTTGCAGTGTACAAGTCCTTTGCATCCTTGGTTATATTTATTCCTAGATATTTGCTTATTTTAGTTGCCATTGTAAATGGAAGTTTTTTTTGATTTCCTCTTCACAATGCTCCTTACTAGTGTATAGGAACACTATTGATTTTTGTGTTGCTCTTATAACCTGCCACTTTGCTAAATTTATTTATTAGCTCCAATAACTTTGTCATGTATTTTTCAGTATTTTCTGTATATAGAGGGATGTTATATAAAAATAGGGAAACTTTTAATTTTTCTTTTCCAATTTGGATGCCCTTTATTTCTTTTTCTTGCCAAATTTCTCTGTCTAGACTTTCCAGTACAATGTTGAACAGTAGTGGTGACAGTGGGCATCCTTGTCTTGTTCCTGATCATAGAGAGAAAGTATTCAGTCTTTCACCGTTGAGTGTGATGTTAGCTGTGAGTCTGTCATACGTGCTCTTTATCATGTTGAGAAAATTTTCTTTTATTCCTATACTTCCAAGTTTTTTTTGTTTTGTTTTGTTTTGTTTTTTCTATCAAGGAGGGTGCTGGATTTTGTCAAATGCCCTTTCTGCATTGAGATGATCATGTGTGTTTTCCCCTTCATTCTATTAATGTGATACATTACATCAATTGATTTTCTTATGTTGAATCACTTTTTCTTACCTGGAATAAATTCCACTTGATCATGGTGTATAATTTTTTAATATACTGTTGGATTTGGTTTGCTAGCATTTTGTTGAGGGTTTTTGCGTTTACATTCAGAAGGGATTTGATCTGCAATTTTCTCTTCTTGTGTTGTCTTTATCTGGCTTTGATACTAGGGTGATGTTGGCCTTTTTCTATAAGTTAGGGAGTTGTTTCAGTTTCCTAGGCTGCTTAAAGCAAATACCAAGAAATAGGTCAGGTTAAACAACAGCAATTTATTCCATGGTTTTGAGGACAGGAAAATATCCAAATAAAGGCATCAAGGAGATGCTTTCTTCCTGAAGACTAGTTGCTGGCAACCCTTGACTCCTCTGTCACATGGCGGTGTCTGCTGGTTTCTCTCTTCTTTTCCAGGTTTTGTTGATTTCAGTTTCTTGCTTCCATGGCTTTCTCTCTCAGTATCTGAACTTCTGGATTAGATTTAAGAACATGTTTTTTTTTCGAGTACATACAGCTTCAAACCACCATGGTAGTGTATCCTCCTCATGAAATTTTTAGAAGAGTTTGAGCAGGACTGGTGATAATTCTTCTAGGAATGTTTGGTGCAATTCACCAGTGAAGCCATCTGGTCCTGGGCATTTCTTTGTAGGGAGATTTTTGACTAATGATTCAATATCTTTACTTGTTATTGGTCTATTGAAATATTCTATTTTTTCTTGAGTCAGTGTAGGTAGTTTGTGAGTTTATAGGTATTTGTCCATTTCATCTAGTTCATCTAATTTTTTGGCATCCAGTTGTTCATAGTATTCCTTTTAAATCCTTTTTATTTCTTTGTGGTTGGTAGTAATGCCCTCCTTTCATTTCTGATTTCAGTTATTTGTATCTTCTTCCTTTTTTTCTTTGTCAGTCTGTCTAAAAGTTTATCAATTTTATCAGTCTCCAAGAAACATCTTTAAGCTTTGTTGATTCTATTTTTAAAATATTCTCTCATTTATCTGTGCTCTAATTTTTGTTATTTCCTTCTTTTGCTTGTTTTGAGTTTAGTTTGCTCTTCTTTTATCTAGCTCCTCCAGTTGTTAGGTGAAGGTTCTCATTTGAGATATTTCTTCTTTTTCAGTGTAAGCATTTAGAGCTAAAAATTTCCTTTTCATATTGCCTTTGTGACATCCCATAAGTTTTGGTATGTTGTGTTTTTATTTTTATTTACCTCAAAACATTTCCAATTTCCCTTGTGCTTTCTTCTTTTCCTCATTGGTGTTTAAGAGTGTGTTGTTTAATTTGTGCATATTTGGGAATTTTCCAATTCTCCTTCTGTTATTGATTTCTAGTTTCATTCCATTGTGGTTGGAAAAGAGGCATGGTATGATTGCACTATTTTTTAATTTATTGAGACTTGTTTTTGTGACCTGACATATTTTCTGTCATGGAGAATATTCCATGTGTACTAGAGAAGAATGTGTATCTTGCTGCTGTTGGGTGAAGTATTCTATATATGTCTGTTAGAACTAGCTGGATTGTAGTATTATTCAATTCTTCTATTTCCTTATTGATTTTTTGTCTAGATGTTCTATCCATTATTGAAGTTGGTGTATTGAAATCTCCTACTATTAATATAGCACTTTCAATTTTTCCCTTCACATCTATCAGTATTTTTTTCATACATTTTTGGGCTCTGCCATTATGTGCACCTATATTTATAATTGTTGTATATTCTTTTTGAATTTCCCCTTTATCATTATATATAGTGCCTTTCTTTGTCTCTTGTAATAGTTTTTGATTTAAAGTCTATTTTATTTCATGTTAGTATAGCTACCCCAGGTCTTCCCCCCGCCCTTCCTTTTACTTTTAACCTCCTTGAGGCTGAATTAAGGGAACTGCTTGCAAACTTTTTTTTTTCCAAGAAGTTGTGGGTTTACAGGAAAATCATGCATAAAATACAGTGTTCCCGTTTACCACCCTGTTATTAATACCTTAGAAATGTACCACGCGAATGCAAGATGTTAATATTAGGGAAGGTCATGCACTTTTGTCCATTCTACCAATCTCTGCCTTTGACTGGAAAGTTTAATCTGGTTACATTTGAAATAGTTACTGCTAATGTAGGACATTCTTCTGCCATTTTGCTTTTTGATCTTTGTAAATCTTATAACTTTTTTTGTCCCTCAATTCTTCTATTAATGCCTACATATTTATGTGATTTTTTAAAATGCTATTTTGAGTATCTTATTTCCTTCTATATATTTCTTTTCAGATTTTTTTGTAGTTTCTTTTTTTTTAAATCTTCATTTTATTGAGAGATATTCACATACCACACAGTCATACAAAACAAATTGTACATTCGATTGTTCACAGTACCATTACATAGTTGTACATTCATCACCTAAATCAATCCCTGACACCTTCATTAGCACACACACAAAAATAAAAAGAATAATAATTAAAGTGAAAAAGAGCAATTAAAGTAAAAAAGAACACTGGGTACCTTTGTCTCTTTGTTTGTTTGTTTGTTTCCTTCCCCTATTTTTCTACTCATCCATCCATAAACTAGACAAAGGGGAGTGTGGTCCTTATGGCTTTCCCAATCCCATTGTCACCCCTCATAAGCTACATTTTTATACAACTGTCTTCAAGATTCATGGGTTCTGGGTTGTAGTTTGATAGTTTCAGGTATCTACCACCAGCTACCCCAATTCTTTAGAACCTAAAAAGGGTTGTCTAAATTGTGCGTAAGAGTGCCCACCAGAGTGACCTCTCGGCTCCTTTTGGAATTTCTCTGCCACTGAAGCTTATTTCATTTCCTTTCACATCCCCCTTTTGGTCAAGAAGATGTTCTCCATCCCACTATGCCAGATCTGCATTCCTCCCCGGGAGTCATATTCCATGTTGCCAGGGAGATTCACTCCCCTGGGTGTCTGACCCCACGTAGCGGGGAGGGCAGTGATTTCACATTTCAAGTTGGCTTAGGTAGAGAGAGAGGGCCACATCTGAGCAACAAAGAGGCATTCAGGAGGTGGCTCTTAGGCACAATTATAGGGAGGCCTAGCCTCTCCTCTGCAGCAACAGTCTTCCCAAGGGTAACTCCTGAGGTAGAGGGCTCAACCCATCAAACCACCAGTCCCCTATGTCTGTGGTCATGTTAGCAACCATTGAGGTGGGGTAGGCCAATACCCCTGCATTCTCCACAGGCTCCTCAAGGGGGCTCTACATATTTTTTCCTTGTTTTTTTTTTTTTTAACTTTTTTTTTAAATCAACTGTATGAAAAATAAAACAATAAAAAAAACTAATTAAAAAAAAATACCGTAAAAGAACATTTCAAAGAGACCATAACAAGGGAGTAAGAAAAAGTCAACTAACCTAAGATAACTGCTTTATTTCCAACATGTTCCTACTCCACCCCAAGAAAGTTAACCTAATACAGCAACATTTCTGTGAACTTGTTCCTACTATACCCATCAGAAATTAACAGACCATAGTCATTCCTGGGCATTCCCAGAATGTTAAATTTACCGATGATAGCTTATCTGTTCTTCTTGGATTATTGTTCCCCTTTCCTTAATTGCTCTCTATTGATAGTTCCCCTACATTCTACATTATAAACCATTTGTTTTACATTTTTCAAAGTTCACATTAGTGGTAGCATATAATATTTCTCTTTTTCTGCCTGGCTTATTGCGCTCAGCATTATGTCTTCAAGGTTCATCCATGTCGTCATGTGTTTCACGAGATCGTTCCTTCTTACTGCCGTGTAGTATTCCATTGTGTGTATATATCACAGTTTATTTATCCACTCATCTGTTGAAGGACGTTCGGGTTCTTTCTATCTCTTGGCAATTGCGAATAATGCTGCTATGAACATTGGCGTCCAGATACCTGTTTGTGTCACTGCTTTCCGATCTTCTGGGTATATACTGAGAAGTGCAATCACTGGATCGAACGGTAACTCTGTGTCTAGTTTTCTAAAGAACTGCCAGACTGACTTCCAGAATGGCTGAACCATTATACAGTCCCACCAACAATGAACAAGAGTTCCAATTTCTCCACATCCCTTCCAACATCTTCCCTTTCCAAATAAATTTGATAACGAGCTTTTCCAAGTCTGCAACATTTGTAATTTCCTGTTTGTTTAATGGCAGCCACTCTAATCGGTGTTAGATGGTATCTCATTGTGGTCTTAATTTGCATCTCTCTAATAGCTAGTGAAGCTGAACATTTTTTCATGTGCTTCTTGGCCATTTGTATTTCCTCTTCAGAGAACTGTCTTTTCATATCTTTTGCCCATTTTATAATTGGGCTGTCTGTACTATTGTCATTGAGTTGTAGGATTTCTTTATACATGCAAGATATCAGTCTTTTGTCAGATACATGGTTTCCAAAATTTTTTTCCCATTGAGTTGGCTGCCTCTTTACCTTTTTGAGAAATTCCTTTGAGGTACAGAAACTTCTAACCTTGAGGAGTTTCCATTTATCTATTTTTTTTGTTGCTTGCGCTTTGGGTGTAAAGTCTAGGAAGTGGCCCCCTAATACAAGGTCTTGAAGATGTTTTCCTACATTATCTTCTAGGAGTTTTATGGTACTATCTTTTATATTGAGATCTTTCATCCATTTTGAGTTAATTTTTGTGTAGGGTATGAGGTAGGGGTACTCTTTCATTCTTTTGGATATGGACAGCCAACTCTCCCAGCCCCATTTGTTGAAAAGACCATTATGACCCAGTTCAGTGACTTTGGGGGCCTTATCAAAGATCAGTTGGCCATAGATCTGGGGGTCTATCTCTGAATTCTCAATTCAATTCCATTGATCTATATGTCTATCTTTGTGCCAGTGCCATGCCGTTTTGACAACTGTGGCTTTATAATAAGCTTCAAAGTCAGGGAGTGTAAGTCCTCCCACTTCGTTTTTCTTTTTTAGAGTGTCTTTAGCAATTCGGGGCATCTTCCCTTTCCAAATAAATTTGATAACTAGCTTTTCCAAGTCTGCAAAGTAGGTTGTTGGAATTTTGATTGGGATTGCATTGAATCTGTAGATGAGTTTGGGTATAATTGACATCTTAATGACATTTAGCCATCCTATCCATGAACATGGAATATTTTTCCATCTTTTGAGGTCCCCTTCTATTTCTTTTAGTAGAGTTATGTAGTTTTCTTTGTGTAGGTCTTTTACATCTTTGGTTAAGTTTATTCCTAGGTACTTGAATTTTTTAGTTGCTATTGAAAATGGTATCTTTTTCTTGAGTGTCTCTTCAGTTTGTTCATTTCTAGCATATAGAAACATTACTGACTTATGTGCATTAATCTTGTATCCCACTACTTTGCTAAATTTGTTTAGTAGCTCTAGTAGCTGTATCGTTGATTTCTCAGGGTTTTCCAGATATAAGATCATATCATCTGCAAACAATGACAGTTTTACTTCTTCTTTTCCAATTTGGATGCCTTTTATTTCTTAGTCTTACCGGATTGCCCTGGCTAGCACTTCCAGCACAATGTTGAATAACAGTGGTGATAGCGGGCATCCTTGTCTTGTTCCTGATCTTAGAGGGAAGGCTTTCAGTCTCTCACCATTGAGTACTATGCTAGCTGTGGGTTTTTCATATATGCTCTTTATCATATTGAGGAAGTTTCCTTCAATTCCTACCTTTTGAAGTGTTTTTATCAAAAACGGATGTTGGATTTTGTTAAATGCTTTTTCAGCATCTATTGAGACGATCATTTGATTTTTCCCTTTTGAATTGTTAATGTGTTGTAATACATTGATTGATTTTCTTATGTTGAACCATCCTTGCATGCCTGGAATGAACCCCACTTGGTCATGGTGTATGATTTTTTTAATGTGTCTTTGGATTCAATTTGCAAGCATTTTGTTGAGTATTTTTGCATCTGTATTCATTAGGGAGATTGGCTGGTAGTTTTCCTTTTTTGTAGCATCTTTGCCTGGTTTTGGTATTAGATTGATGTTAGCTTCATAAAATGAGTTAGGTAGTGTTCCATTTTCTTCAATGTTTTGAAAGAGTTTGAGTAAGATTGGTGTCACTTCTTTCCGGAAAGTTTGGTAGAATTCCCCTGTGAAGCCATCTGGCCCTGGGCATTTATTTGTGGGAAGATTTTTGATTGGATCTCTTTGCTTGTGATGGGTTGGTTGAGGTCTTCTATTTCTTCTCTGGTCAGTCTAGGTTGTTCATATGTTTCCAGGAAATTGTCCATTTCCTCTACAATATCTAGTTTGTTGCCATACAATTGTTCATAGTATCCTCTTACAATTTTTTAAATTTCTTTGGGATCTGCAGTTATGTCACCTTTTTCATTCATTATTTTGTTTATATGGGTCTTCTCTCTTTTTGATTTTGTCAGTCGAGCAAGGGGCTTGTTAATCTTGTTGGTCTTCTCAAAGAACCAACTTTTGGTGATATTTATCCTCTATTGTTTTTTTGTTCTCTATGTCATTTATTTCTGCTTTAATCCTTGTTATTTCTTTTCTTCTACTTGGTTTAGGATTGGTTTGCTGTTCATTTTCTAGCTTTTTCAGTTGATCCATTAGTTCTTTGATTTTGGCTCTTTCTTCCTTTTTAATATATGCATTAAGTGCTATAAATTTCCCCCTCAGTACCCCTTTTGCTGCATCCCATAGGTTTGGTATGTTGTGTTCTCATTTTCATTCGTCTCTATATATTTAGCAATTTCTCTTGCTATTTCTTCTTTAACCCACTGATTGTTTAGGAGTGTGTTGTTTAACCTCCAGGTATTTGTGAATTTTCTAAGTCTCTGATGGTTATTGACTTCTAATTGTATTCCATTGTGGTCAGAGAATGTGCTTTGAATAATTTCAATCTTTTTAAATTTATTGAGCCTTGTTTTATGTCCCAGTGTATGATCTATTATGGAGAAAGTTCCATGAGCACTAGAGAAGTATGTGTATCCTGGTGATTAGGGATGTAATGTTCTATATATGTCTGTTAAATCTGATTCATTTATCAGATTGTTTAGGTTTTCAATTTCCTTATTGGTCTTCTGTCTGGTTGATCTATCTATAGGAGAGAGTGATGTGTTGAAGTCTCCTCCCACAATTATTGTGGAAACATCAATTGCTTCGTTTAGTTTTGCCAGTGTTTGTCTCATGTATTTTGTGGCACCTTGAATGGGTGCATAAACATTTATGATTGTTATTTCTTCTTGTTGAATTGCCCCTTTTATTAGTATGTAATGGCCTTCTTTGTCTCTCAAAACATCCCTGCATTTAAAGTCTATTTTATCTGAGATTAATATTGCTACACCTGCTTTCTTTTGGCTGTAGCTTGCATGAAATATTTTTTTCCATCCTTCCACTTTCAATTTCTTTGTGTCCCTGTGTCCAAGATGAGTCTCTTGTATGCAACATATTAATGGTTCATTTTTTTTGATCCATTTTGCAAATCTATATCTTTTAATTGGGGAGTTTAATCCATTTACATTCAACGTTATAACCGTGAAGGCATTTCTTGAATCAGCCATCTTATCCTTTGGTTTATGTTTGTCATATATATTTTTCCCCTCTCTCTATTAATATCCTTTAACATACCCACACCGAATCTCTTTAGTACTGAACCTTTCTCCAAGTCTCTCTGTCATTTCTTTGTTTCTCTGTCTGTAGGACTCCCTTTAGTATCTCCAGTAGTGCAGGTCTCTTGTTAGCAAAATCTCTCAGCATTTGTTTGTCTGTGAAAAATTTAAGCTCTCCATCAAATTTGAAGGAGAGCTTTGCTAGATAAACTATTCTTGGTTGGAAATTTTTCTCACTCAGAATTTTAAATATATTGTGCCACTGCCTTCTCACCTCCATGGTGGCTGCTGAGTAGTCACTACTTAGTCTTATGCTGTTTCCTTTGTATGTGGTGAATTGCTTTTCTCTTGCTGCTTTCAGAACTTGCTCCTTCTCTTCTGTGCTTGACAGTGTGATAGAATATGTCTCGGAGTGGGTTTATTTGGATTTATTCTATTCGGAGTTCGCTGGGCATTTATGATTTGTGCATTTATATTTAGAAGATTTGGGAAGTTTTCCCCAACAATTCCTTTGAATACTCTTCCTAGACCTTTACCCTTTTCTTCCCCTTCTGGAACATCAATGCGTCTTATCTTCGGACGTTTTATATTATCTATCATATCCCTGAGATCCGTTTCAATTTTTTCAATCTTTTCCCCATTCTTTCCTTTGTGCTTTCATTTTCCATTCTGTCATCTTCCAGGTCACTGATTCGTTGTTCAACTTCCTCTAGTCTTGTACTATGAGTATCCAGAATCTTTTTAATTTGGTCAACAGTTTCTTTAATTTCCATAAGATCATCTGTTTTTTGTATTTAGTCTTGCAATGTCTTCTTTATGCTCTTCTAGGGTCTTCTTGATATCCTTTGCATCCCATCCTATGGTCTCATTGTTCATCTTTAGTTCTTTGAGTAGTTGCTCTAGGTGCTGTATTTCTTCTGATCTTTTGATTTGGGTGCTTGGGCTTGGGTTATCCATATCGTCTGGTTTTTTCATATGCTTTATAATTTTCTGTTGTTTTGGGCCTCTTGGCATTTCCTTAACTTGATAGGGTTCTTTTAGGATTTGTAGACCAATTGAAGTCCTTATGTCTAATTTATCACATCTACAGCTTCGTGGAGTACACTTTCTCTAACTAACCAGCAGGTGGCATCCACAAGCCACCTGTTCTCCACAAGCCAGTTCTCCCCTGCTTTGCCTTTGTGGTGAGTCGGGGAGTGAGTCTTGTAGGGTCCAATTGGTGTACGAAGCTTGCATGTATAGCTGGTGTTGCCCACCCTGTATATGGGGCGTGTGTCTGGGCAGTCAGGGAGGGGTGGTGGCTCTAACAATCAAATCGCCCTAGTGTTTCTGGAGTTTTAAAGCTGCTGCAATAGTCTAATCCTTCAGTTCACTACTGCCACAGTTTGTCTCTGCCACTGACCCATGAGTCCTTGGTATTGGCGTAGGCCCCTGAGACTTGCGAGTGGTTCCCTCTTCCAGGCCGTGCACCCCCTGGTCCTCTGTTGAGGGATGACTGTGCTATGTCACAGGTGAGTGGCATCCCCCCAGGGTGGTTCTGGGCTGCTGGGCTGTGTAGGGAGGCTCCCAGTCTGCTGAAATGATGGCTGAATGGGGCTTTGTTAATTCACACTGCTCCACCTTCCCAACTCTGGGACAGCCAGCTGAGGGTGCAGGGAAGGCTAATGTTCACGTCCAGTTTTGTAGCACTTCTGTCACACTGGGTTGTCTGGGGCAGCTCTGGGCTATGGGGCTGGTGACAGGCAGGAGTGTTTCCTGTCCACCAGGATGATGGCTGTGAGCGGACACCACCCCTTTTCTTGGGAAGTTGTGGTGCTTAGTGAATTTTTTCAGCCACTGGATTATTGCCTTTTGTGTCAGAGCTCTCCTAGCTCTGCTGTTGTCTTGATCTGCCCAAATTGCAAGTCTTTGAGGTTTTCTGCACTGGGACCCCCAGAGTAATTGTTTTAGAAACAGAATAAAAAAAAAATTAAAAAAAAAAAAAAGCCCTCCTCACAGATCTAATGGGTTATTGAAATGCCAAGAGACAAAGCCATTAAGGCCATTAAGGAAAGATCCAGGGGGCAGAGAGATCAGTTTTTCTTCGGGATTTGCATATGAGCCTCAGGGCCTGAGCCCTGCCCCTCCCCTTTCTATGTTCACCAGAACTCCAAAAAGCCCCCGCTATTATTTTGGAGTTTTTCTTGCTGTTTTTTGCTATGCCCATCTCCTCTCTGCTGGGCTGGCTGCTCTCAGATTCTCTGGTGTCTGGTCTCAGTCTATCTATGGTTGGAGTTTGGATCAGTAGAATGAGTTTCCAATAAGAGCTGCCACTGCATTTCTCCCTTCTCCTTCCCAGCGCTGATGGCCCCTCCTCCCATGGGACTGAGCCTGGCAGGGAGGGGCGCGGGTCCCCTGGCTGCAAAAACTTACAGATTTTGCTGATCTCAGCAATTCGACGTGTTCATGAGTGTTGTATGAAGTATGCCCAAAGTCAGATTGCTCTGCAGTGTCCAGTCCACGCAGTTCCTGTTTCTACCTACTTTCCTGGAGGAGTAACTAAAACATACACCTCACCAATCCACCATCTTGCCCCACCTCCTTTTGTAGTTTCTTTTAGGTTTCTTTTCTTTGTGGTTTCTTTTAGGTTTATATCCTAAATCTAAAACAGTCACCTCTGATTTTGATGCTATGTTAACTTCAATAGCAGACACAAAAACTCTTCCTATACCTCTCTATCTCTCCACCTTCTTTTCAGACTTGTTATAAATTATATATTTATAGATTTCTGTCCAAAACCATTGTTATATCATAACTTTTTATTTATTTGCATTTTTGAAACTGTGTTGTTCGCATTCATGTGTCAACTTGGCTAGGTTATGGTTCCAGTTCTTTGGTCAAGCAAGCACTGACCTGATTGTTTCTGTGATGGTGTTTCATAGACTAAATCATTTGTCAGTTGATTGCATCTATAGCTGATTACATCTGTAGTCAACAAAGCCGAATGCCGTAAGCAATAAGGGGAGTCTTATCCAATCAGTTAAAGGCCTTAAAGGTAAAACTGATGATTTTAGCAGTAAGAAAGAAAAATTTCTATCTCCGCATCAGCCAACCATCTTCTCCTGGGGAATTCATTGAAACCTTTTTGGAAGTCCTAACTCATGGCCTGCACTATGGAAAATGGATTTTCCAATACCCATGGTCATGTAAGCCAATTCCTATAATAAATCACCTAAAAACCCTGACTAAAATAGAACCTATATGAAGCAAAAAGTAAAGTTACTTATAAAAAAGTACAAAACAATAACACTGGCATTTATAATTATCCTTATTGTTACTGTTATTGGAGATCTTTATTTCTTCATGCTACTTGTATCTGCTATCTAGTGTCCTTTCGTTTCAGTCTGAAGAACTTCCTTTAATATCGCTTGTGGGGCAGGCCTTGTTGTGACAAACTCCTTCAGCTTTTGTTTTTCTGAGAATGTTTCAATCTCTGCTCCATTTTTGAAAGACAGTCTCACTAGATATAAAAGTCTTTGATGGCAATTATTTTCTTTCAGCACTTTAAATGTTTCATTACACTGCTCTAGCTCTGTTCATATTTTTTCATTCCTTTTTTCTTTCTGCTTCTCAGTCTGTATCATTTCAATTGTGCTGTCTTCAAGTTCATTGATTCTTTCTTCTGCCAGCTTGAATGTGTTGTTGAAAACCTCTAGGGAATTTTTCATTTCAGTTATTGTGTTCTTTACTTACAGTTTTCTGTTTGGTTCCTTTTTTGAATTTCTTTTTTTTTTTTTTTCCTGAGACTATCATACTGTACATTCATCATTTCCTGATATCTGTTGGTTCTTTCTCCATGTTTTCCTTTATCGTTAAGCCTATTTGAGATAATTTTTTTAGCTTTTGTCCAGTATGTCCAAAGTATTTGGTTTTCTTTGCTGATGGTTTCTGAATTTTTATCTTGATCCTTTGAACAGGCCATCATTTTTCATTTCTTTGTTTGCCTTGTAATCTTTTCTTGCACATTATACATTTTAACATTTAATGTATTAACTTGGGATTTAATCCCTGAGCTCTCTCTGTTCCTTAACTCCTTAATTTTGTATCTAACTAGTGATATGACAGAGAGTTCCTTGAGTTCCAGGAGCTAACAAAAACAAACAAACCAATGCAGAAAGCATCTTTCACAGTATTTGCAAATTGGCTCTGCATTGGCTAGTGCTCTTCTTCAGAATTTAGCTCTCATATCAAGAAGATCAGCCTGAGGCAAAAGTGAAGTGCAGGGTAAATGCCATCTTTTCTGAGCATATGTCTTGTCATGGGCTTCTGCTTGCTGTGACTTAGAAATTCCTCCAATTCCAAATGCCCCCGCTACTTTCTATGAAATACACTTTCTCCTCTCCCAGGTGATATAATATATGTCTTAAAGTTTGATCATTTGCCCCAAGCCACTTGGACTTAATTGCTTCTTACACCGCTTTAGCTGTCAGTAAGCTGCTTCTGCCTGGAGGTCAATATCTGGGATGTTGAGACAGAGAGGAGTTTCCTGGTTTAGTCTTTCCAGCTGCCACCTGATAGATTGGGACTAACATGCAGGATATGCCCATAGGTGATATTCTACTCCCTCTGGGACAGGCCCGGGACTTGCAATGGGAGCGTAGGCCAGCTCCACACTTCACTGGGGAGAGGGTAGGGAGTGGCCAGCAAGGGTGCCATGATCTTCTCCTACCATTTTTAAAGCTATGCTTTCTTGAATCAGCACTTGCCCAATCACTGCAACCCTTTAACTGTTCTGGAGTTTTGAGGAAGACGGCTCTGCCATTTTTTTTTTTTTTTTTTTTTTTTTTTGCTAGTTGTCCAGCTATTCTGTGGGGCAATGGAACCCTGGAGTATTTTATATCACCATCTTTTCCAAGCAGAATTCCCACATTTGTATTTTAATGTCAAGGACAAATAGGAAGCCATAGTTTGAAGATAATAGAGCCTTTATCAGTTTTGTTCATGGAACCGTATCCTGAAGGATACAGTTTTCCCTCTTTAGTAGGACTTTACTGAAAGAGAAATACACTTGATTCTGTTAAGCCACTAAGAGCATGTTAATTGTTTAAATAATGCATACATTCTCCCTCGTCATCCTAACCTCATAATATAGCTACAACTGACCACTCTTAGATCTAGACCATCAGCCCATTCTTCTATTCTGACTCTGTAATTTGTACTTCCCTTGCTTATAGGAAATCTCCATGTGGATGCCTCAAAGATACCTCCAATCATCATAAACTCTACACTCTAACAGTGAACTCTTTGGCCTTCCTCTTTAACCACCCTCTCCAAGCCTGTTCTTTCTCCTGAATATTAATTTTAGTAAATTGTGCTACCATTGACCCAGTTCCCCATATCATCCCAGAGTCTCCTTTCTTACTCCCATTTGCCCCCAACATAATTTTTTTAATTAAAATCTTGTGAACTCTACCCCTCAGAAGTTCTTAAGTCTATCCAATCACTGATTTGTTTCAAGCCCCATCATTTCTCAGCTAAATTTTCTCAGTGACCTCCAAACATCCTAAATACCATTTCCTAAATATATCATGCTCTCTCACCTTTAAGATTCTTTACATAGAAAGATGAATAATTCTAGAATGCTCTTCCTTCACATATGCTCCCAATTAATTTCTACTTGCCCTTTAAGACTTTACTCTTTCAGGATCCTCACTCTGATCTCCCATCTGGGCTGGATTGTCAATCTCTCTTTTTTCTCCCAAAGCATCATGTGTGAACATCTCTTATAAAGCTTCTATTATAATGCATTGTTATAGTTGTTGTTTCTCTAGTAATAAAAATAATGCAGTGTGTCTCTCTTTATGTTCTTTAAAAGATGCTAAAAGTGCTTGTGACACTTGTGTAAGGTCAAATGGGGAAACTTTCCTCATTAGAGTGAGTCACAATAAATGATTTTTTTTGGTTTCTCTTTTTGCCAAGGATAAAACAATATTTTAAATGCCAAGTTCTTTCTCTGGTTTTCTAGTAATAACAATAAAAATAAATAAGTTCAGAATGAAATCATCAAAATAACTCCTTCCTTTTATATTTTATAGAGTCAGCTTATGAACTATACCTGTTCTAAACAGGCTATCCTTACCAGCAAAATCACTCAGTGCTGTGAACAGCCAGTGCCATTCAGGGGGGAGTGCATTATCAACTCAGAAAATGATGACAAACCTGACCAAGTATCCCTGACACTCAGCAGGTTTACTGAAGACCAATTTGTATGCAAACAATTCATTGAGAAGCAAGAAGAGTTCCTGCAAGAGTAATGTAGCTTGTTGTAAAATCTTAGTGATGGAATACTATATTTATGGATTCTTTGTTAGGGGTTGCAGATTCAAATGCTGACAGAGACCAACCAGTGATGCAAATGAGTGGTTAAGTAGGAACTGCGGGCAAGAGGAGATGCTTTGTGCAGTCAAAAGTTGGGTGGTTGGGTTTATTGCATTTTGAGAGAATCTGGAAATTTCTTGATTTTTAAATTTTGACAACTAATATAGGAATTTTATAAAATACAGTGAAGGCCAAGTGTTTGCAAATTTTACTGTAAGGGACTTAGAGATGAGCAAGAGCTTCAGATTGTTATACGTGGTCAGCCCTTCTATCCTACTGAATTTAATACCTACTACCAAACCCATAGTGTGGCATTTAAAGACTAGAGAGGTGGCGTATTCACATCTCTGGTGTCCATTCAGGAAGTACATATTGATTTGTGTGTAAGGCAAACAGATTTCAACATATAATATTAAGACAATTTTGCTGTGTGATTGAAATATTTCCAAAGTCATTATGTGAAATTTATTTAGAGCAACTAAATTCTAACAAAACATAAGAGTGAGTTTTCCTCAAAGTTCTTTGTAGAATGACTTTAGTTATTTTTTTCTGAAATTATGTTTGATGCCGGCTTATAAAAGTAAATGTCATTATCTGAGCCCACTTGCTACAAAACCTAAATTTACCTTTAGTACTGAAAAAGAAGTCAACAAGTACAACTTCCTAGTGGAAAGCACACTGGACTAGGAGTTAGGAGACTTGAGTTCCAGTCCTAGTTTTGTCACATATAAGCTTTCAGATGTAGGTATAGTCACTTAATTTCTCCAGGCTTTTGGGTTCTAATTGTAAGCTATGGTGGGTGGACAAAGTAACATCAAAGGTCCCTTTTGTGATACTATGATTCCTTTTAAAATATTCTGGAGTGTGCATTTCTCTTTCTTGAAATTCAGAGGAATACCTAAATTAGGCATGGACTACTCATGCTTGAAGGTTTATTTGAAAAGAGGGGGAAGATGGTGACTTAATACCTAACCAGCACTTTCCAAAATTTGCAATATTTATAAAATTTAGTCTCCAAGATTATTGACAAAACTGTATTCTTACTCAAACCCTTGCAATTAATTTCTAGTAAAAGTAAGTAGATATCCTTAGCCAGAAACTACCAAATAATCAGGATGTTTTAGTTTCAAGTATTGTATCTGCGACTCACTTAGGAAAACCACTTAATTACATTGACTCAGTTTCCTTATCTCAAAATGGAGTCGCTAAAACCTCTCTGCCTGCCTTTCAAGTTTTTTATAATGATAAAATGCCTTAAGATCTGTTAAAATACTGAATGCATTTCAGAATTATAACTGCTTTTGAAAGAAAACTCATAGTCTCTGAATTTTTCTTTTTACTTTCTAATATGTTTCATATGATACAGGTTTCTTTATGAATATTCAAGAAGCTATCCAGAGCTGGCAGTTCCACTGATTTTAAGAGTGGCTGCGACATATCAAAATTTATTGGGAAAATGCTGTAAATTAGAACACCCTCTGGAATGCTATAGCCATGGGGTAAATTCCTTACTTAAAATCAAACAGTAAAAATCTGTTACAGACAAGTGATAACAAACATAGCAAAAATCCTAGTGCAGCTAGTGGGGCTGAGCTTTTGTAGGATGATTATGCATATTCTTTCTAATTGCCGGTACTAAATTAGAATGGATTTCCACCTTAAACCAAAGGCCACATTATTGTAACTTACAAACAATGTGGGTGAATCACTTCCGTGTAGATTCTGCTCTTCAGGAAACTGTATGCAATCTCCCCTTTGAAATGAATGCAGATGTTTCGTCCGGTGCTGTAGCAGATAGCATGAAAGCACAGTCTATTAAGGTTTGTAAGCACTGTTTCTATCATACAGGCCTGGAAACGGTCCCTATTTCAGGCCAGAAATCAGACTGTTCACTGGCAGCAGCTCCTGTTGTTCATTTTACATGAAAAAGCAGGTGGCCTCACAAACCTCAGGCCAGTTTGTCAGTTGTGCCTGGATTTCTGTGAGCCAGGGCAGTTTTGGCTTTTTTTATTTTCATCAAGGGTCTACCTACTTACAGGGGAGGTAGGGTGGGATGGGGTGGGGAAATGGAGGGCGGAGCCATTTTTGTGTGTGTTATCTGGCACCCCTAGCATCTTTCTGTTCCCAGGAAGAAGGATAAGAGAGAGTGATTTAGTCTTTTGGGGTTAAGTACCTTCTCATAGCATCACTGGTAGATGTCCAAAATAATCATGATAATAATACCTTACAGGAGCATGGATTTTTAAAGTTTACAGAGCAGCTTCACAACCAGTGTCCTATTTGATTCTCACAACAGCCTGGTAAAATGCGTAATGCCAGGGTTATTAACAATTTTTATAAGTGGGATTACTGAGTTCAGAAGGTTCAAGTGACTTGCTCAACATTTCACAGGCAATAAGGACAGGCTAAGTATTAAATCCTGGTCTACTGTTTGCAAATCTGGTAAAATTTTCACTTTAAGCACTGCTTACTAGGATCAGTAAGTCTGGATCTGATTAAGATGATAAAACAGTGGTTCTACAAAAAAGCTAAGCTGTGAGGTCACTGGTGTCTCCCCATTGGAATCTTGTTTGCATGGTTCAAGAACTCTTTGAATTTGCCTTTAACTGTGAAAATTCCATTTGATTCACCTCAGTATGATTTGTGGAGTGCTTAATATGTTCAAGACTGGCACATGATCTTATCAAACCATAACTTCTTCATGCATATATATATTTCTGTACCGATGACTAAATCTCTATATCTGTGCCATTTATGTAAAAAGGTTTCATGTACTAAAAATAACAAGTATGCACTCACATACACACACAGATACTGAACAAACAGAGCTATAAACTACCTCTAAGAGTTTCTTTCTGATTTGATGAATGATTCAACTTATGCATGTAAAATATGCCCTTTAAAACCACAAATGAGTTTATTTCTATCATGGGAAACTGAAAATCATTCTTGCTCTCCCATTTCATCTCCATAAAGTACATGGTGATTCCCGTTTTTCCAAAACATATTTTTTAAGGTTTGCAAACTCACAAAGTAAATAAAACCTTGGCTTTAGGACAACAGCTATATTAAGAAGGTGGTTTTGCAATCTTACTTTGAATCTAGATAAACACTGATTATCTTTATTTTTCAGAAAGAGATGCTCCAAAGAGTGGTTAATGAAAGCCATGAGCGTGTAAAAAATTACTGTGATTTATATAAGAAATTAGGAGATGGCAACTTTCACAACTGGTATGCTTCTAAGATTTTGTTCAGATTTATCCATGTCAGTGACTTTTAGTTAACTCCTGATGCTGAGGTTACTAAGAGTTTACATTCAACTTTAAAATCTCAGAGGTCAAGGAAAAAAACAGTTCAGAATTAACTTGGCTTTCTTTGATTTTATTACATGTCTGCATAACCTTGGATGCTTCTAGCTTGCTCTCCTGGCAAGTTTGCCAGATTCCAGTCCTTTCCCAGAGGCTCAGGAGCCCTGGCTGCCCACTGAGATCTCAAAAGGGCCCTTTCCTTCCCACTGGAGCCCTGAGCACCTAGTCTGGGGCTTTGTCTATAATTTTGACTTAAGATTGTGACAGAGATCTACTCTACAGCCCCCTCACCAGGATCAAATTACAATTTTGTATTTTTACCACCGAGATAAGAGATAAATAACATCTTGGTTATTTGCCAGAAGGAACACATGTATTTCTTTATATAGAGAAAGTCTGATAAAGCTTTGTGTTTCAAAGCTTAAGATATCAAAAAAAGTTAATTTTTGGTAATCTTTATGATCTTACTATACTAGTCTGCTTACTGAGGAATACTCACTGTACTGAGGAAAAATTGGTTGGTGTAGTTGTTACAGCGCCCCATAATTCTGAGCTTAATTAAATGTCCAGAACAATGGATTCAGAAAAAGGAGTGTTGTTTTTTGTTTCAAGTGAGACTATTTGGCTTATTACTTTTTTTCTTTATGCTGGATTCAGTTGTTAATACTGTATTTAAGAATTAGATCTGTGGTTCTCAAACTTTCAGATGCATCAAAATTTATTTCAGAAACTATTTAATCCAAGTCTGATTTTTCAACAATCCAAATTAACTATCATAACATCCCTGATAAGTAGAAAAAAACTGGTTGGAGTAGACCAATGTGTGAGGTGGAGAGAGAATTCTGGGTATACTGAATACTATTAAATAAACCATTGGACCATTTGAACAAAGACTAAAGGGATAGAATTAAAGCTAGTTTAATGCCTTGATAGTCTTAAATCAGAAATAATGTCAAATAATAGGAGAATTCTGTAGCATTTTTCATGTCTGGGCACATAGCCATTATAAGAGGAAATTATTCTTTCAGGCTTATTGTCCTTTATTATAAGAAGGTCCCACAACTATCTGCTCAAGAGTTGGTTGTGCTCACCAAGAACCTAGCAGCCGCTGCCACCAAATGTTGCCCCCTGGGTGATGAGAAACAGTTTAACTGCATTGAGGACTCGGTAAGCATATCTGTGCCTTATGTGTGCCTGTTCTTGAAAATTATATCCCCCTCCCACCATTGTCCCAGCAGTCTCACTTTTGGGGATACATCTGTGAGCTGCCAATGGAGTCTAATGATTCTGTCCTCAGGAGAAAGTCTATCAGGTCAGCTGATGCCAATTATCTTTGATTAGCTGCAGGTATAAGACTGTCACCTCCTGACACTGGGAATGTCAGATTCACCAGGTCTTCCCCTGGATAATATCCGGGGTCTTTTCCTTGGATTTCCAGGTCAATAGAAGTAATTTAATCAGTAACTTCAAAGACAATGCTGATTTTTAGACTAACATCCTAACGAACCTCACAGCAGTTAAATTCATTTCACAGAATACCGTCGTGTTCATTGTAATCCAATGGGAGGAATATTTGGGTCTAATATCTAGGGTACACATTTCCTAAATCAAAATACTTGAGAAGCTGAATTAAGATATGGGTGTTAGTGCACATTGAATTGAATGAAAGGCAGGGATGGTCTTGAGGGATATTTCTTCCTTGTTCACAATGGAGAACACCTCTTCAGGAAACAGGATGCTCATGTCTCCGAGATCTATTATCTCTCTCTCTCACGTGTATTTTTTTTAACACTACTGAATTCTTGTTTGGTTATAGCATTTCCTGACCTGTGTTCTTGGTAGAGCATTTCCTTTAGGCTAATTTGGTCTTTCTTTAAACTATAATTATTTAAATATCTTTTATTACTAGTCCTGCTTTCTTTTCATTTTTTTAATTTGTTTTTATTATCTAGTCATGTCTTTCTTTCTGATTAGACTTCTTTAAAAGCTATTTCTTCAGTTACTTCTAAAATTGATAAACTCATATATTACATTTTGATGCTTGCTGTTTTCAATGCCTTCATCTCCACATGTATCAGTGACAGGGAATTTGGGTGGTCATTATCCTCTGAGCGGCATGCAGGCAGGCTCACAGACAGCATCAGGATAAATATTAGTGCCCTGGACACCAAGCTGGGAGCAAGGCAAGTTCTCCGTTCTAGAAAAGGACAAGAATATGAAGGAGGTACTGAAATTGGAACTGAGTATTTCTTTCATGTGCCAAGTTCTGTGGTCGTGATAAATGTTCAGTTATAAAAAATAGAAACAAGTTGGATTTGAACTTCTTAAGAACTCTAATCATCAGTTTCACAAATTTGCAGTAGTGCTGACTTTACGTTTGATTTTAATTTGGTGGAGCATTAGAAATTCGTGCTTCAGGTTGACACTGATTTAGAAATTGGGCTGAGGAGGAAACTGTAGACAGGATCCATGTGTGCTCAACTTGAGGATGACAGGAAAAAGAACACGACTGGGAATTAGGCTGCACCTGACACTATTGCTTTTTCCCAAACAGTGAGTTGCCAAGTGAAGTAGAAGAAACTGAATTTGTGGATAATTAAATATAATCTCTTCTATGGGTAATGAAATATAATGACTATAACCTTACGGCTCTTATTTGAATTCTCTTCTGAGAAAGGCAAAGCTTATTTTTGGAGCTTTATGCAGAAGACACGAGGCTGAGCCTATCAGCGCTGGCGTGGATCACTGCTGTGATGACGCGTATGCGTTCAGGAAGATATGTTTTGATGATCTGCAAGGCGATGCAACCTACGTCTCTCCGTCTTTACCCTACGAACAAGTCATCAGCCTTGAAGAGAACTTGTGCAAAGCTCAGGAGGAGAAAATTCAAACTGAAAAGCTTAAGTAAGGATGTTTGCTTACTTTGTTCTTTACAGCCAATGATGGAGCAGGGACAAAGAACTCATTCCGGGCATAGATATAAGTATTGCCTAATGAATAGAGCAGCTAAAGGTTATCTTGTAGGTTAAGTGGAATTTAGAATATTCTGCAATTTTGCAGGTATCTCTGTCATGGTTACTATCTCAATTTTGATCACTGTTAATGATATTGAAGCACATTGATCAGACACTATTGACAGGAAAGTACATTATCTCATGTATTTTTCCTAAAATGTAAACTACAGAACATTGTTTCATACACAAAGTTTCCATGATCAAATAATTTTGGGAATACTGTATTTCCTTTCTCCTCACAGAAATTCACACCTCCTTTTAACAATGGAAGTTGGAAAAAGTCTCCAAAAAAGTAAATTCTTTAGTTGTGTTAACTGGAATCATTTGGGCCACAGAACTTACTAAGATGCTGCAGGCTGGGCATGCTGGGAAAATATTTAGAAATGTTCCATTTGCATGATGTCTATCAGTTCATAATATATTATTTTACAACAACTTCCACTACTGATACTATAAGTACTTTTTTTCTGTTTGGAAGGACAGTTTTGGGTGATGAGTAGAGGGTGCGAGCTGGGTGTATTACCTGAGAGGTCAACTTCTTGAATCCTTGATTTCCTTTCTCTCTGTCTCTGTCTCTGTCTCTGTCTCTGTCTCTCTCTCTCTCTGTAATGCAGTTCCTTGAACCAGATAAGGCATTTGTAGTAACTTCTCCATATACAGGAAAGCAGGTATTCACTGAAAACCTACAATATAGAAAATAAACACTTAAATGCCATAAAAATCTTGCCTATGAATACATAAAATCAAAGAATCCTAAAAACGGAAGGAAGCTTAGATATTAATCAATCTTCTCCACCCCAAGTTTAGGGGTGAACATTTCCCTGATGGGAAGATAATTTGCTTAAAGCAGCCAGTTTTTATCTTTAGATATATATAATTAAAAAAAAAAAAAACTATTCATCTTATTTTTGTTATGTAGAAATATATTTCCTTGTTACTTCCATCCAGTAATTTCTACTTCTGGAGCTACAGAGAGATCTACCTTGCAGATATTCTGTGTTGCTGAGTAAGGATAGATCTCTACTCTTTGGATATCAACTGAGGATGAGGTAGGGTTGTTACACTCCTAATAGGCAGTTGGATCTCCAGGCAAACGTGACAAGAACGGTGTGCAATGAGTTCCAAACTTATATACAAGCATGTAAATACATTTATATGTATATAAACACAAATTAGAAAATTACATAAATGCAAGTTATTACTTTACCAAGTACTAGTCTGATTTGGGGGCTGTTATTGATACTGAAGTTTATTGATAAGAAATGTTGCCAATAGAGTACATTCTTTTTATATTGAGCAGGGTTTCCCAATGTGTGTTCTATATAAAATAGGTTTGTGGATGAAGTCAGCAAAAGAATTCAATCCAGTGCACTTTTCTACTTACACAAGATCTATTCTTTTTATTTATTTGTTAGAGTAAAGCATTATTTTTATTATTTTATTATTTTGTTAGAGCAGTTGTAGGTTTACAGAAAAATCAAGCATGTAGTATAGAGTTCTTATATACATCCACCACCCTACTCCCACAGTTTCCCTGTTATTAACATTTTGTGTTAGTGTGGTATCTTTTTTATAAATGATGAAACAATATTATTACAATTATGATATTAACTGTTGAGCATAGTTTACACTAGAGTTCACTGTTCTTGTAAAATTTTATGGTTAAAAAAATTTTTAATCAAAAATTTTCCATTTGTTCCAATTTCAATTAAATAATTCAGAGATGTTCATTACATTCACTTGTACCACCATCACCACCATCCATTACCAAACTTTTCCATCACCCCAAACAGAAACTCTGAACCGATAAAGCCTTAACTTCCCATTGCACACCCCTACAAGACCCTTGTAAACTGTATTCTGGTTTCTGACTTTATGAATTTGTCTATTCCAATTAAGTCATATAAGTCAGAACATACAATATTTGTCCTTTTGTATGTGGCTTATTTCACTGAACATGATGTCTCCAAGACTCATCCATGTTGTAGCATACATCTGACTTCATTCCTTTTTAAGACAAATAATAATCCATTGTATGCATATACCACAGTTTGTTTATTCATTCATCTGTTGATGGACATTTGGTTTGATTCCATCTTTTGGCAATTGTAAATAGTGCCACCATGACGATTGGTGTGCAAATAAAATATCTGTTCAAGTCCCTGTTTTCAATTCATTTGGGTATATACCTACAAGTGGGATTGCTGGGTCATATGGTAATCCTATATTTAACTTTTGGAGTCATTAAACTGTTTTCTACAGTGACAGCACAATCTTATACTCCCACCAACAATGAATAAAAGTTCCTATTTCTCCACATCCTCTCCAATACTTATTGTTTTTTTTTTAAATAGTAGCAATTCTGAGTATGAAATGGCATCTCATTTTAGTTTTGATTTGCATTTCCCTAATGGCTAATGATATTGAGCATCCTTTCAAGCGCTTATTGGCCGTTTGTATATCTTCTTTGGAGAAATGTCTAGAGAAGTCTTTTGCCTAGTTTTAAATTGGTTGTCTTTTGTTGAGATGTAGGATTTTTTTTTTAATGTATTCTGGATATTAAAGCCTTGTCAGGTATATGGGCTTAAAATATTTTCTCCCATTTTGTAGGTTGTCTTTATCTTCTTTGATAAAAATCATTTGATGTGTGCAAGTTTTAAATTTTGGCAAAGTCTTCTTTATTTTTTCTTTTGCTGCTTATGTTTTTGGTATAAAGTTTAAACCATTGCTTAATATAAGGTCCTGAAGATGATTCCCTATGCTTTCTCCTTGGAGTTTTATATTTTTGGTTTTTGTATTTAGGTCTTCTCTCTATTTTGTGTTGATTATTGTGTATGGTGTGAGGTAGGGGTCAGCACCATTTGTTGAAGACTATTCTATCCCAATTGAATGGTCTTTACCCCTTGTCAAAGATTGGTTGGCTATAAATGTTGACTTCTGAACTCTCAATTTGATTTCATTGGTCTGTATGTCTGTCCTTGTGCCAGTACCATGTTGTTTTGATTACTGTGGCTTTGTAATAAGTTTTAAAATTTGTTAGTGTGAGCCCCCAACTTCATTCTTCTTTTTCAAGATGGTTTTAGTTATTCAGGGCCCCTTACCCTTCCATATAAATTTGGTGATTGACTTTTCCATTTCTGCAAAGAAATTTGTTGGAATTTTGATTGGGATTACATTGAATCTATAAATTGCTTTGTATAGGTTTGATATCTTAATGATGTTTAATCTTCCAACCCATGAACATGGAATTTTCTTCAATTTATTGAGGTCTTCAACTTTTAGCAATGTTTTTTTAATTTTCAGTGTATGAGTCCTTTACATCCTTGGTTAGATTTATTCCTAGATATTTGATTCTTCTGTTGCTATCACAATGGAATTTTTTCTTGATTTCTTCTTCCAATTGTTCATTGCTTGTGTATAGAAACATAGTTTATACTGGGTGTTGATCTTGTACCCCACCACTTTACTGAATTCATTTTTTAGTTCTAGGAGCTTTGTTGTGGATTTTTCAGGATTTTCTAAATTTAGGATCACATCATCTGAAAATAGGGAAAGTTTTACTTCTGCTTTTCCAATTTGGATGCTTTTTAGTTCTCTTCCTTGCCTAATTGCTCTGGCAAGAACTTACAGTAAAATGTTGAATAACAGTGGTGACAGTGGGCATCCTTCTCTTACCATTTTTAAGCTGCTTTTTCTTGATTTAGTGCTAGTTCTGTTACTACAACTCTCTAACTCTTTTCTGGAGATCTGAGGGAGATGATTCTGCCAGTTTTTGCTAGTTGTTCAAAGATTCTGGGAGAGTATGGAACCCTGGAGTGTCCTTCACCATCATCTTGTTCAATCAGAATTCCTACAGCATCTACTCTAATATTTAGTAATTCTACTATGTTGTCCATTTCCTTGCCTGCCTGCTACTGCAGCCCATCACAAAATCTTTTTTCCCCTCATCCTTTCCTCAAATGATATATCAGCTAGCTTTTGATGCATAACAAATTACACCAAAATGTAGTCACTTAAAACAATATCAATTTATTATTGTTCAAGTGTCTGTGGGCTTTTTTGATGAATCCTCTCTCTGGACCAGCCTCAGTCTTTCTCAGCTGGACTTGCCCACATGTCTGTGGTCAGCTGCTAAGTCAGCTGGGAATTGGATGGCCCATGTTGGCCTCAGCTAGGATGATTTTTCTCTGCTGTGTGTGGTCCCCTACCTTAAAGCAGTCTAGCCCAGGCTTAATCATAGTGTTCAAGGCCTCTTGAGACCTAGGTTTGGAACTGTGCCTCATCAATTTTGCTGCAAAGTAGGTTACAAAGCTAGTCAAGATTAAAGGGGTGTGGAAAAAGACTTCACCTTTTAATAGGAGTAGTTATAAAGTCCCATTGCAAAGAACATGGATGTAGGAAATGTAGACAAATGGGGTCATTTTTGCAACCAGTCTTCCACATGTGGGTCGCTAATGTAAATGTAGAAATTATAAAAAAATGATGACAAGATAATGGTGGAAAGGAAGGCAATAACCCAGTGCCAAAGTCATCAAAAACAATGGGCCATGACCAGAATTTCTAGATGTGGCAGAAATAAATAGGGTTAAAGGATGATAGAGTTTGATGACGTACTTCAAAGGAACTATGGTTTTTAAGAGGGGAGGAAAAAGAGATATGGCGGAAGCAGTAAAAGGGAACAAGGTACTCACATAAGTGGTGTTCAAGCAAAAGTATGCTCTTCTTAAGAGGTCTTTAGAATAGCTGTGTTTTTGGGGAGCCTCCTGCTTCATACAGAGCAAGAAAGAGAATTTTAGAGAAGAGGTTGTGGGTGTAGGGCAGTTTTATGATGATAAAGACACAGGTTACAAAAGGAGACAAAGGAAGAGTTAGGGAGGTCAGAGATAGCAGTGTATAGATTAGATTAAAGATGTAGGAAGCATCAGTATGATGGCAAATGATCTCTGAGACTTAGATTTCTGACCATGACTGAGGTGAATGAGGTTTGATGGGTTTGGACTTGGAAGTGACACATGCATCATGCACGACCCTAGGGCAGCTTATCTTGTCCTTGGCTGCAGAGAGCATGAAATGAATAAGATCTCACCAGTGGCTAGAATTTTCTCCCATCCTCTGTCCCACCCACATAGACTGATTGAATGGAACACTCATTATTGGGTTTTAGAAAAGAAAAGAGGTTACTTGTTTGCTGCTGCAGACAATGACACTCCTTTCTTAGCAGCGTCAATAACATCCCTCCCTTCCCATCCCACTCCAGAGCCTAGAGATAAAAAGGCTCCCATGACCCAAGCATTCTCCCTTGGAGTGAATTTGACTGGTGATGGGTATGATGCTAGAGGCCCCTGTTGGAGTCCACCAAAGGCGACTCTTCTAGGGTGAAATGCAGGTTTCCCTGAACCCACAGGATGCATGCAGAAACACTCCAACCCCTGACAGAGGGACAGTTCCCTTAGAGTGCCCACCCACCATTCCTGTACTCCTCGCTTGCCTCTGCTCTGGTCCTTTGGAGAAAACAAGGCCTGAGTTTCATTATTGCTTCTCTCCCAAGATCATCAAAAGTGGGAGCTTATTTCTCATTAATTTATTTGTACCAAGATTCACTTTTTCAAATCAGGGTCTAAACATTATTAGTCCAACTATATTATCTTGCCAAAGGAATCAAAGTTTTAGTAACACAGGGAATGAAAACATTTTTGTGGTCAGCAAGTACAAAATGGTTACTTTTCCTGCTTTATCCTGGAACTTGTAATTTGTTGATTGATTGCCTCTTGAAGTCTTTTCTTTATTTCCCAAGATGAGTGCATCATAAATTTTCCAGTAAGCCCCCAAAGACCATGTATCCTTTATTTAGTCATTCCTTCTTTAGCCCAGCTGGATATGAAGGCATAGGGAGAAAGAAGTCCATTTCCCTTCCAGAGTGAAGTCTTTGCTTTCTCGTGAGAAAGTTCCTTGGGTATAGTTAGGCACTATGCTAAATACATTGTGCATGCCATGTCATTGAATCCTCACCCAAAATTTAGTAGGTAGGTAATATTATTAACCCAATTTATTTGTGAAGAAACAGGCTGAGAGAGAAAAAGGACCTGGTATAAGGTAAGGCAGCAGGTTGTTGAGCTGGGATTTGAACCCCAAGCTGTCTGGCTCAAAGTGCCTACGTTTAACTACCAGCATCTGGCTGTTGGTATGCCCTAAGTCAAGTAGTTATATTCTGAGCTCCAACACTTTTACAACGTGAAGCTTTTCATATAAAGGTTATGTAACGGAAACTATGTGAAACATTAGGAAGCAGCTCTGTTTCACTAAATTCCCTGTGTTCTGTACATGGAGAAAACTAGTGTAGAGACCCTTAATAGTCTCCTTGTTTAAATAAGCAGCAGCTGACTGATGTATGGGAAACTGCAATAGTACTTGCCTTCCCTCTACTGGGTCTTCTGGGGAAGTGCATCCAGAGACCAGGTGACAAAGCAGTAGAAAGCAGAGGGGTTCAGTATGACTGAGGCATAGGGTGAGAGAAAAAAGAAAACCATTCAGAAATGAGGCTGGAGGAGTTGGCAGGGGCTGAATCAGGAGGCATTTGGGATCCCGCAGCTTACAGCTGAGAAAATAGAAACGGTGTAGAGGAGGGAGTTTGTCTACCTCTCCTATTAGGTTTCCCTGTTATTGTCGAATGTACAACTCAGATTCCCAGGGAAATTGAGAAATGCTCATCAGTTATTTGCTGAATGAATAAATGAATGAATAGGAGAGAAGCTGTAAGGATGCACCGCCTATTGTGGAGGTCAGGGAGGAGGGAGACTAAGATTGGAAGCAACCAATAATTTGAAATGGAAGCAAGCAGTCCTATTATTATTTTTATTATTATTATGCATTGTTGTTATTATCTTTGCCTCTATTTATTGAGTGCTTTCAGTGTGCCAGTTACAGTACTCAGCCCTTTAGTATATTTTCTTTGGTCTCCACAAAAACATGCAATGTAGGTATTCCAATTTTCTTTTTACAGAAGAGGATCAGGGAGGTCTAGTGTCTTATCCACTGTTGCACATGCTAATAAGTGGAGGGCATAACTTTAGCCAAAGTAAGTTTGACTTCATAGTTCATGCCTTTCTCATTATATTAGAAAAAAAAAAATACAAGTGACAAGTTTCAGCATAAACTGGTAGGAAACCATCCTCTTCTTCCTCTACCCAGATTCAGAGTCTTGCAGCCCTGAGTCTACTTTCCCAAGTGTTTGGAAACAGGATAATCCCACTGCCTTGACCTGAATCAAAGTAATCTCTGTGATTTGTTTCCCAAAGTCATAGCCGTCAGTTTCTGTAATCTGGGATTTCAGCAATCCTATGCTTATTGTAGAGTTGGCCTGTGAATTTCAGCACATAAGCACTATTGTTTCTGTAGAAAAATATATTCTGAGATAAAGCCCACCAAATTCCAATGGGAAATAGCCTGAATTTCCCACTTTGAATAATTGGTTTGTTTAAAACTGATAATTAGTCAAAGGTAGTAGAAACTGATTTGACTATGTATCTTGACTTGAGTGATACAGAGTCCCACACAAGCACGGTGTTTTCCTGTAGGTGCTGGGATTTGGAATTAGGGGCAAACATAGACTTAGTTGAAATCTCCTTCTTCTTGTGATTTCCATGCTGGTTCTCAGAGTGGATAGCAAGAATATGCCTCTCAAACTAACCTCATCAGTGTGGTAGTTACTGAAAGGAAAACATTGATTTTGCTTCCTTATTATTTTTAGTCATGTTATTGTTTCAGTTTTGCCTATGTTTGGTTGGTGTGGGAGTGGGCAAAGCTGAAATCTAAAATGGGAAATTCAAGGGTGGGTCCTGATGTAACCTGGCAGTCTTCTTTTATTGTTTCAATCTGGGATCTGTAAGGTACAACCATCCAGCCTCTGCTGTATGTCGGGGCTGCCGGCACCTCCTGAGCAGGCTAGCCCTGGCAGCTGCAGAGACCAAGCTGGGGCATTTGCTCCACCCTACACCACCCCCACCCTACCCTGCCTGTGCTGGTTTGGATGTAGTATGTCCCCCCAAATGCCATTATCTTTGATGCAGTCTTGTGTGGGCAGGAAATGTATTGATGTTGATCAGGTTGGAGACTTTTGATTGGATGTTTCTGTGGAGATGTGATCACTCAACTGTGGGCGAGATCTTTCATTGGATAATTTCCATGGAGGTATAGTCCCGCCCATTCAGCACGGGCCTTGATTAGTTCACTGGAGCACTATATAAGCTCAGACAGAAGGAGTGAACTTTCTACAGCCAAGAGGGACACTTTGAAGAACGCACAGGAGCTGAGAAGACAGGAGCTGCAGATGAGAGACAATTTGAAGATGGCCGTTGAAAGCAGCCTTTTGCTCCGGAGAAGCTGAGAGAGGAAAAATGCCCCAAGAGCAACTAAGAGTGACATTTTTGAGGAACTACAGCCTAGAGAGGAACGTTCTGGGAGAAAGCCATTTTGAAACCAGAACTCCGGAGCAGACACCAGCCAGGTGCCTTCCCAGCTAACAGAGGTTTTCCAGACGCCAGTGGCCTTTCTCTAGGGAAGGTACCCAACTGTTGATGTGTTACCTTGGACACTTTATGGCCTTAAGAACTGTAACTGTGTAACCAAATAAACACCCTTTTATAAAAGCCAATCCATTTCTGGTGTTTGGCACTCTGGCAGCATTAGCAAACTAGAACACTGTCCCACTCCAGTTCCCGGAGCCTGCCTCCTCTGCCCGTGGTCAGGCCTCTCTGCTGCCACATATATGTTGGGGACTCTGATGTTGGTGACTGCTGGGCAGCAAGAGGTGACATCTCAATCCTGGAGTCAGCGACTCAGTTACTTTGCCTCGTGCCAGCTCAAATTGAGACAGCTGGGGGAAGAGAAGAGTGCTCTGGGATCTGTCACTGGAGCAGAGCATGAACTTAACAACAGTACCCCCATTGCCTCCCCAACCCCCTCCCTGCTGGTTTACCAGGCATCTCCTATGCTAGCAGGTCGCTGTTCATCTGGAGAAAGTTGCTCATGGCAGCTGGGAGCAAACTGTGCTCATCATCTGGGGTGGCCCTACCCCAGACAAATGGGGTGGGGTGGGGCAGGGGTTTCCTGTCTTGCAATGCAAATACCTACATAATATCTTTGATTTTGCCTCTTGGCTGGCAAAGTCTAAAATATTGACTGCTTCTCTTAAAATATTAAATATTATGGCTCAGGTTATAAAGGACATGAAGAAGACCCTAGGAGACCATGAAGAATTTACAAGAGTAAATAAAAAAATAGTGGATCTTAAGAAAATAAAAGATACTGTTGATCAAATTAAAAATATTCTTGAGACACATAACACCAGATTTGAAGAGGCAGAGGAATGGATTAGCTAACTTGAGGAAAGGGTGATGGAAAGTGAAAGCACAAAAGAAGGAATGGTGAAAAAAATCAAAAATTTGAAATGGATCTCAGGGAAATGATAGACAATATGATGTGCACAAATATAAGAATCATTGGTATCCCAGAAGGGGAAGAGAAGAGTAAAGGGCTAGGAAGAGTATTTGAAGACAATCTTGGGGAAAATTTCCCAACCATTCTAAATGATACAAATACGCAAATCATAGATGCCCAGAGTACTCCAAATAGAATAAATCCAAATAAACCTACTCTGAGACATATTCTGATCAGACTGTCAAATGCTGAAGGAAAGGAGAGGGTTCTGAAAGCATTGAGAAGCTATTTATCACATACAAGGGAGACAACATAAGATTGAGCACTGACTATTCAGCATAGAGGCGAGAAGGTAGTGGTATGACATATTTAATTTCTGAAAGAGAAAAATTGCCAGCCAAGAATTCTTTATCCAGTAAAGCGCTTCTTCAAAATTGAAGGAAATCTTAAAATTTTCACAGACAAACAAAGGCTGAGAGAATTTGTTAACAAGAGACCTGCCCTACAAGAACTACTAAGGGGAGCTCTACCGGCTGAGGAAAAAAGAAGAGAGAGGTCTGGAGAAGGGTACAGAACTGAAGAGTCTTAATAAGGGTAACTTAAAGGAAATAAAGAGAGAGGAAAAATAGATTTGACAAATAAAAACCAAAGGATAAGATGGCTGATTCAAGAACTGCCTTCACAGTAACAACATTAAATGTGAATGGATTAAACTCTCCTATAAATGAACCATCAATATATTGTTTACAAAAGACTCATTTAAGACCCAGCGATTCAAGGAAATTGAAAGCGTAAGCCACAGCCAAAAGAAAGCAGGGGTAGCAATACTAATTTCAGATAAAATAGACTTTAAATTCAAGGATGTTATAAGAGACAAAGAAGAACACCATATATTAATAAAAGGGACAATTCACCAAGGAGAAATAACAATCATAAATGTTTATGAACCCAGTGAAGGTGCTCCAAAGTACATGAGACAAACATTGTCAAGAAGGAACAAGGTTGTGAAACATTTGACAACATGGATGAATCTTGAAGACATAATGCTGAGTTAAATAAGCCAGACACAAAAGGAGCGATATTGTATGTTACCACTAATGTGAACTCTGTGAAAAATGTAAAATAAGTGTCTTATATTGTAGAATATAGGGGACCTAGAGATAGCAGCTGGTGAAGGGGAAATGATAATCTGATAAGAACAGACAAGATATTGAGGCTGATCTTAATAATGTGGGAATGCTCAGGTTTGCCTATGGTTCATTCATTTTCTTTTGGTATGGAGTATATTGGAAGGAATGAAGCTATTTCAGGATATTTGTTTTTCCCATTGCTTTGCTTTTTTTTTTGGAAATGTTTTTGTTTGATAAAGTAATTTTAAATTTAAAAAAAGGAGAAAGGTGTTTTTTATAGCCATAAACAAAGTTAAAATAGTTAAGATCTGGCTTGTTATTTATTGAATAGGATGACAGAAATTAGATTACAATTTCAAATGTTCAAGGGGGTTGAGACTTGTTTAAATAGCTGTGGGGGGAAATATATACTATATAAGACATCTGAGATGATTGTCAAGCTATTGCAGATTCAAATTAGTTTCTTGGTTTTATAATCATAAAATGTTATAGAAAAAAACAAAACAATTTAATTCACTGTATAACCTATTAACCATCCATATGCAATGGAAGAGTAGAAAACACAAATGTTTACCCTACTAGTGATGAAATAAAGAGCATTAAATTTAATGTTATAATTATATTGAAGAGATGTGCTTGAAGAAATGTATGTTTAATAAAACAAGAATATGGAAATGGAAGATACTAAGTCATTTTCAGGGCCTTTAAACTTAAAAGTGGGAGCAATGAAAAGGCATGGGTTGTGGACAGCTAAGTTGGGTGGTGGGCAGGTAAGTAAGGAAGGCAGATTGGCAAGGTGGCCTTCTAGAACTCAGAGAGTGCATGTGTTTTTCTACTTATTTTTGATTCAGTCTCCTTAGCAACCTTGTGAAGCGGCAACCACAGTTAACGGAGATGCAGCTGCTATCAATTATTGCACAATACACCGACCTGGTGCAGACATGCTGTGAAGCAGAGAAAAGTGAAAATTGTTTTCAAGAAAAGGTATCCCTGGTTTCCTTTTTATTCTCTTAGCACTCTTAGGATTTATTAGAGTATAATTTTTTAAAAAAATAGAGGAATGCTACTGTAAGTAAAAATACCCTCCTGATCATGAGTGGATTAGGAGAAAGTTACAGACTAGATGGACTGGAGTAATTGAATGTTTTCAACATGGATTAAAGTGAATACAGGTGTCAAGACACCGGATGGATTGAGGATGCTTAGGACTGGATTTGAAGAAAGAAGGATGGACTAAAGAAATTTGGTAATTTTAGAGAAATGACATACTTGGAAAACACTGAGAAGTTTTAAAGAAATAATGGTTTAAAAATCTGTCTAGGGAAATGAATTTTGTTCTGGAAATTTCTAGACCCACGATTAGGAGAATCATCAAATGTGGTTTGGGGACTTAACTAGGACAGCTGGTAAAAAGGACTTCATTTTCTTAGTGGCCAGAGGCTTACGAGGGTTGAAGAAAAGAAAGAGGAAAGAGCAATGGCCAGGAAAGACTACCTCTCTATGCACACATGTCAAACAGATTACCAGGGCAGTATTTTCCATAATTAACCTAACAGCATATGGTTAAGTAAATGATTTTTCTTAAGATAGCAAAGTCGTTTGTGTGATTTATTACTGAGAATATCATGTTAGAATGGCACAGAAAACTCATGTAGATTCACTGAGTGGAATCAGTGCTGAGAGACAGGGGACTGACTATTCTTGGGACATGACTTGAGGACAAACTGGTGATAATGTCTGAGTAGAGGAATACAAGCCTGTGGTTAATGTGAAACCTGCTTAGGCTTTGGCAAAACAGGCTGGGCTGGTTAGGGCTGGGATAAGTTTAACCTGGCCCCGGGAGATGTTTTCATAGATTGTAATTTTCATGAATACCTTAATTACCTGCAGTCGCTCTTTTCTACCTATTCAGCTAAACTGTACATGTGCCTATGTTAAAAGTAGTAGATTTGTAGTCAAGCAGGGGTCAGCAAACTATAGCCCTTGGGTTAAATCCAGCCCTATCTCCTGTTTATGTAAATGAGGTTTTATTGGCACACAGCCACACCGATTTATTTAGGAATTGTCCCTGACTACTTCCTGGTTATAACAGCAGAATTGAGTAGTTGGACACAGACTGTATGACCAACAAAACCTCATATATTTGCTTTTGTCCTGTACAGAAAAAGTTTGCAGACTCCTGGATAGCTGATACATAAAAGGACAATAATCATTTATACTAGAGTTCATTTATTTATTTTAAAGCCTTTTCACATTTTGTAAAGCACTCAGAAAGCATGTTTCCACCTGAGTAACAACCCCATATCTGTTAGGTTCAGAGCCGTTCAAGAATCCACACAAACGCAGTGAGTCATGGTTTAAGTAGAGAATTTAAGGTTTATTAGAGGAATAAAGCAGAAGAAAGCAGGTGGGAGCCATCAGAAAAGAAAGAAAGGAAAAATGGCTCCGGCCCTCTATCTGAGAGCAGCATTTTTTAAAGGAAAAACCCACGTTGGGTATTGGAGGGGAAGGTCCTGCTGAGTGTGTTCTGGGCCTTGATTGGGTGAGTGCTTATCAGTTTCTGCTGACTGGTTACTAGGGTTCTAACACACTACTCTTCTTTGATGTGCACTATATTATCTATGTGGAGGAAGCAGGCCTTTTGGCTTGTTTGCGGTCATTCATCTTTATGGGGATATCTGATCTTGCCTTGTCTGCCCCCTGGAGTCTAGGTGCCACTGTGACTAGGATTCCTAAAACAGCCTTCAACACTTAGTTTATGGCACACCTGGTATTTATGAGATAAGCAGCAGGGCCCATAAATCAGACATTCCTTCTATATGTTAGACTCTTTTTCTGGGGCCTGACAATATCCACACAGACTAATGCTTCTGCTGAGGGGCCTTGTGCCTGAGAATTCCCAAGAAATAATAATTATTATTTTTTAATGATTGTTAACTTCTATACTTTTACATTTGTGTAAATTAAAAGTCATATTTCATTATGTGGCAAATTACTTGCTTTCCTTAAAGGTAAAAAATGGTATGCCAGTTTAGATGTATTATGTCCCCCAAAATGCTATATTCTTTGATGCAATCTTGTGAGAGCAGACGTATTAGTGTTGATTAGGTTGGAATCTTTGGATTAGGTTGTTTTCATGGAGATGTGACCCACCCAACTGTGGGTAATACTTTGATTAGATTATTTCCATGGAGGTGTGGCCCCGCCCATTCAGCACAGGTCTTGATTAGTTTACTGGAGCCCTATAAGAGTGTTAGAAACAAGCATTATACCTTAAAAACGCTCACCTGGTTGTGGAGGAGAAAGGGATTTATTCACGATCTTGCAAGAACGGACACACAGCCAGACACATGGCAGGCATGGCGTACAACAGAACACAGCAAAAATTTATATTCCAGGCCTAACGCAAGTCCCTTCCCTGTTTTTCCATTGGCTGGATGCTCCAGAAGGTACAGCCTATCCGAGAGAGCCAACTCGAGGCTTATGTCAAGGGCCCTTTCCCTCCTCCCAACTGCAGAGCCCATTTGAGCCAGCCTTGTTCAGCCACCTTTTTTCCCTACTCTACATTGCCTTTATGTGAAAGCTAAACTTAACCCTTTCTTACAAGAGCTCAGACAGAAAGAGCTCAGTGCTGTAGCTGAGAGAGACATTCTGGAGACAGCCATTGAAAGGAGACTTTTGCTGACTCTTTGGAGATACCAGCCCAGAGTTTGCCCCAAGAAGTTGATGCAGAGACATTTTGGAGAATGCCATTTTGAAATGCAACCTGGGAGCAAGCAGATGTCAGCCACATGCCTTCCGAACTAACAGAGGTTTTCCTGATGCCAATGGCCTTTCTCCAGTGAAGGTATACTCATGTTTATGACTTGGTTTGGACACTTTTTATGGCTGTAGAACTGTAAATTTGTAACCAAATAAACTCCCTTTATAAAACCCAATCCATTACTGATATTTTGCATAACGGCAGCATTAGCAAATCAGAACAAATAGCAAAGCTAGACACAGATCCAAGACACTGATTACCAAACTCATCCAGAACCATCCAAGGGAGTTTTCCTGAAGTGTCCCTGTTCTTGAATATGAATATTATGTGCTGAAGCTATTTCTTCAATAACATTACACAAAGATTTTTGTGTGTTTCTTCTCACATTTTGCCCAAGAGCAATCTTCATCTTGATGGTTGAACAGTCCAAGTGTTTGTTTATTCTCTTCCCTTCTCTCCTCTCCCTCCTTCTGTTTAGGTTTCCTTCCCAAATTAAAGGAGAAAATAGAAGCTACCTGAGGAACATATCATCCTAATTAAAATTACCTAGAATTACTTCTTCAGATAAGAATGCTTATATATAATTATATATAATCAAAGTTTGGTTGTTTTCCTTTGTATAATTAGTCTATGGTAGTGATTCTTAAATTTTAGTGTGCATCAGAGTCACCTGGAGGCCTTGTTAAAACAAAAAATCATAGTGTTCCACTCCCAAAGTTTCTTATTCAGTAGGTCTGGGGTGAGGCCTGATAATCTGCATTTCAAACAAGTTCCCAGGTGATGTTGTTGCTGTTGGCCTGGAGACCACACACAGAACCACTGATGTAAGGTGAAGGTAGATAACTGTAAACTGCCCGAGTTCCTCTCATGGTATTTCCATATGTCTATCTCTTGGTTGACAAGTCAGAACCAAGGAAGGTAACAAAGATAATGAAGCAACATATTTGATAATGAAAGTAAAATATTTATGAAAGAATTTGGGGGATTTTAAATGTACGGATAAGAAGACTGTGAAATATGTAAAAAATAGTCTTTAAAGTATTTGAAAGATTTTTACAGTGAACTGTCTTTCTCAGTTAGTATATGAAAAGACTCAGCAAAAGAAGAGGGAATAGATGATCAAAGCATTCTGGAATCTCATACTCAAGAATTCGTGTGAGTCTTTGTGATTCTGTGTTTGTGGAAGGAGTCTAGGTTGACTGTAGCAGAACGTCAGAGGTTGGCAGAGAGGTAGAAGGGAGTGCCTGGGCTTCCCAGGAATCTCCATGCAACCCAAACCCCAGAAGTGATGAGGTTCAGCCAACTAGTAGTCTGTGGATGTTCCAAGACCTATAAAAATCTAACTACTCCAGGCACCTACGAGGCTTTTCTTTGTTTCCTTTCCTGAGATAAGTCAATTGTGTGAGCCTGTTCTGCCTGTTAGAAGAGAAAGTGGACAGACTTGAAGACTGCCTTTCCAGCCATGACTATTGAGAGGATAAAGCATTTTTAAATAAGATAGATGGCAATTTTAGAAGTCAGCCAGGATGAAGAAAAGATCCAAGGATTAAAAAGGGAACCAGAGTCAAAGCTGGAATGTTGGTAAGAGTAAGGGTGAAATACAAAGAAGGAATAAATTAGGAAACTTTCAGCTATGTCAGTGAATTTGAACCATCCGTAGGAAAGGCAGTTCACATTTCATGAAATAAAAATGGTGAATTATAGATATCTGCTAGCTCAAGGACAAAATTCTACTCAAGAATTTATTTCTTCCAAGCTTGTGAAGGATGAAAATTTCAGCCTGAAATATTTATGTATCAACCAACAGAATATGAATATAGGACAAAGTTAACCTGAATTAGCAGAGATTTGGACAGGTTGAAATGATGGTTTGAAAATACATCTGCTATTAAATGTGTTTTAACACAAGTACATATGCAAAAGACCTGAAGATTTAAGTAGTCTATACTTACCAAGAGTCCTTACAACTTGATGGGTCTACCATCAAACTACTGCAATCTTAGGATACATGAAAAAAAAAACCAGGATCAGTTTATGCGAGGTGATAACCATCAGGCCATTCTGGGATACTATGCTCAGTTTCTCATGACCTAATGCACAATGTTTGGAAATTTTAAAAGTAATTCATGAACATTGTTACTGATCAAACATTGGTTTCTTTGTCTATTGTGTATAACAGCCAATCTGTGACACTGGGGTCTCAAAGGGAGAGTTTATTGCCATATGAAGCAAGGAGGACACAAGGACTATGGGCCTAAAGTCTGTCTCCCTAAACTGCAATAACTCTGTAGTTTTATCATATCCAAAGATAGACAGGTTTATGATAATGAGTGTAATGACTCAAGATGACGAAGTAAGAGATGATTAATTATTTGATCTAATCTATGCCCAGAGAATGTATGTAATATCACAGAATGTATGTAAGAAAACAGTGGCCTTAATATGATGATAGGCATGATTTTTAGTATTATAATGAGGTATAAGTCAATTATAGGTTAAGGTTTAAGCTACTAAGCATGCCAGGCCAAATTTGGTTAGATCTAGCTTTGTCTAGTAAGATGACTCAGGAATTGGGGAGGTTTAGTTCTGGGGTTGACTCAAGTTCCTTTGTTAGTAAACATTAGGGGCTTTCTGTGTGAAAATAAGGCTCCAAAGTTGTAAAACAGGATAAGGGGGTACAAGTGAGGCCAGTCACAAAGTTTTTATAATCACAAGATAAAGGTTATATAGTTATACAATCATTATCAAAAATCAAGGCATCTGGGTTACAGTTCAGTGGGTTTCAGTAATTTCAGGCATTTCCTTTTGGCAATTCTACAATATACTAAAAAGTTAAAAAAAAAAAAAGGCATCTATATATTGATTGAATCATCATAATTGTCCATTAACTCTTAATTTCTCTGTTACAACATGGCGAGAATTCAAACAGAACAGCAAGATACATCCATTATCCCATTCCCCTGAGGTAAACAATATTAAAGTATCACTTTTAGTTCTCCTTGTGATTACCATCATCAGTAATGGTTTCTTAAAACTTACCATCACATAGATAAAAATATAGTGTACTTACACTAACTTCAACCATCCTGCCAGTGGACTCTTCCTCAATTTCTAAAAAAAAAAAGGTATTTTTAGTTCTTCTGTTGGCTATATTCTGAGTCTGCATCCTCAACTACAGTTAGCTTCTAATGAATCCCCAAAACATGATGTTCCAGTTTGCTAGAGCCGCTGTTATGCAAAATACCAGAAATGGATTGGCTTTTATAAAAGGGACTTAGGTTACAAATAAGGCCATAAAAGTGTCCAAACTAAGGCATCAACAAAAGGATACCTTCACTGAAGAAAGGCCAGTGGTGTCCGGAACACTTCATTCAGCTGAGAAGATGCATAGCTGGTGTCTGCTGGTCCTTTGCCCCCAGGTTGTGTTTCAAAATGGCTTTCTCCAAAATGTCTCTGGGCTTCTGTCTCTCTTAGCTTCTCTTAGCTCTCTGCTTAGTTCTCTTGGGGCACTTTTCTGGGAGTCCTCTCTTAGGTTCTCTGGGGCAAACCCTGAGCTTCATCTCTTAGCTTAGCATCTCCAGATGTCTTTTTGTCTGCATCTCCAAGCATCTCCAAGCATCTCCAAGCATCTGGTTTCAATGGCTGTCTCCAAAATGTCTCTCTCAGCTTCTCTGAGCTTCTCCTCTCCATTAGTTCTCTTAAAGGACTCCAGTAATCTAACTAAGACCCAGCTGGAATGGGCAGAGTCACATCTCCATGGAAATAATTTAATAAAAATTCTCACCCACAGTTGGGTGAATCACATCTCCATGGAAACATTTAATCAAAAGGTTCCACCCCACAAGATTGAATTGAAAGATCATGGCTCTTCTGGGGTCCATAACAGTTTCAAACTGGCACACATGATTAATATTCCTAAACTTCCTTTGATTTCTTTGCAAACTTTCTCATCTTTTTTCGGCTCTATTATTATGTCTACATTCTAGGTTTATAATATAACATCTTGATTTGTAAATATAATTAAATTTTATGCACTTTGTTAATTCGGTGATGTTAAAAACTGGGAACAATTTAATAGTACATTCAGTTGCTTATTTACATGAATATTATTTACTGCAGTACATGAATGTGACCTATAGAGAAAGGAAAATAATACTAGAATGCCCAGGTGTCGAGGTCAAATGAAGTTTGTTTTCTTACCTATTATCAACTGTAGAAAATCATATCACTTTTATTTATTTTTTTCATATTTGCACTATGATTTCCTAGTGTAGCTTTTTCCCCTAGAGTTTCAGATTGTTTTTCTTTTCCTCATGTTGACAAATAAAACATTTACTTTCATCACACCATTAAAATATTTCAGGTTCTTAATCATAGTTTCTGTAATAGAATATTTATCATCTTGAAGATGTATTTCAAAAAGTCCTCTGACTTTATCTTCCAATTTGGATCAAGTTTTTTCTAAGCATGATTCATGGTTGTCCACATGGGATTTCTTTTCAATGTAATCTTGGGTAAATTTGACTATTTCTAGAATACCATATTATGTCCTGTTTTGGATTCTTTTAACTTTTACTGGGCTACATTCTCAAGTTATCTATTTATTTTATTTTTTCAGAATGTGTACCTGGAAAATAAACCTTCTGGGTCCTTGCATGTCTGACAAATTTTCTTTTATTATTTTGTCCACCTATTTACACAGTATTTTTGCTGATATGTCAGCTGAGATTCTTTAATGACAAATAACAGGATCAAATTCTGGCTAACCTAGGTAAAAATGAATTTACTGAAAGGATATGGGTGGCTTTAAGAATCTGTGGGAGTTTGGAAAACAGGCACATTATCTATCCCTCAGGATGTGTGTGTGTGTGTGTGTGTGTGTGTGTGTGTGTGTACACCTTAGCAGTGGAGTTCTAGGGGTCTCATTCCTATTTAGCCAAGAATGATATCACTCTTATCTATCATATATTAGTCTTCCACACATGATTTTTATTCAAAAAAAGCTACACAGCTAAATAAAACTTTGGGAAAACTGCTGGACTTAATATGGGCATCTATATGAGTTATACGTAGGTAGTAAGGATACTTGGATTGAATACTGTGATTTTGTTCTCTTGAGTTCCTGTACTTAGACTATTTAGTGATTTAATTTGGCCTTAGCGTAGAGTAGTTTGAAGATCCAACGAAAAGCTAATATAGAAGGTTTATTTTCATCCTATAACAAAAGTTTGACATTTTTGTGTGGAAAAAAGAAACTTTTATTTATTCCAAATCTGGGGTCATGAAACAGGGAAGAGACTTGCAGTTAATGAAGTCTCTGAGCTAAGGGATAAGGGAAAGTGTGGGTTCTTTATCCCATGGAAAATTCTATGACCATGAAAAGAGAACATAACAGATCCCATCACAGACATACAACAGGTAAGTCTTAAAGAGTTTCTACTTGGGAATCAGTTGTTTAAGTATTATTCCCTTCACAAATGTCTTACTTGCTTTTATCCTAGGGTTCCAAACTGACTGAAGAGTACCAGTCTCTCTTAGGAGGCTAAACAATTCCAGAAGATGTCAATTCAGGATCTTCACTGAGATCTGCATTTTACTTTTTACGATTAATCAAACACATGTCTTCAAAATAAAATAAGAATTTAAAAAATCCCCTGAATTTTTAGCTGAGTTACTCACAGTGTTTCTCAAGAACACTGGCCAGTCTACACTTAATTTCTCCTTTCCTACTCTGCAGAGAAATCTACTTATTGAAATCCTCAGACAACCTTCTCTCATTCCCCTTCTGCCCCATAAGCTGTCTGCTTCTCAGGAGCAGAAACAACAACATGAAACCGATGGTACCCTGTTATGGTGCCCGCGAATTAAAGTACGAGACAGCCAAACAGAATTTAAAGAGCCTTTTATTAGCCAGCTAGCAGGCGGCTGCGGTCTCTCACTCCACGCAGGGAGTTCAGCAAGCAGCCCCCACCTGTGTGCGCTGGGGCCTTATATAGACAGAAACCATATCCTAGAAACGCAAGCAAGCAAGCTATTCTAACAGAAGCAGAGTTGGCAGTTTAGCTCTTGATCACAAAAAACAATTACACAAAGAGTTTCACTTGGAACTGGAGCAGTTATTGATCATACAAAACAATTTCACAAAAACAATTTCACAAAGAGTTTCACTTGGGACTGGAGCAGCTATTGATTATTAAAGGGTTACAAAAAGTTTCACTTGGACCTGGAGCAGTTATTGTTAAAAGGGTTACGCTTGGCTGATGCGTGCAACCGCAGCTTTGCCCCCACTAAACGGTAAAGTTTTGATTTCTTTAACTGGTACAGGCCCAGTCTCACTCCCCCCTCCTCATGGCCTAATGCTGTTTACACAACACTGTTGCTTTGCAGATGTTTTGGGATTAAGGGAAAGGGACCCCACTTCAACCCCATCTGACTGGGAACTGGCTGATGGGTTTCCAGAGTGAAAAAGACCCAAAACCACATCTGGAGTTTCTGTCTATAACACTAATGAATAGTGGTTATTGATGTACTACATGAAACATGCTTTAAAACAAAATTACTTTCGTAAATGTTTTGTCTTTCATTTTTACCCTATTTATGTATGTGATGTGACATTGGAACCAAAACTCCTACTATTTTAAAAATAAATTTGAATTCTATGTGATGCCTTATAATAGTAGCTTTTCCCTAGAAATCCTGCCTTGACATAAAGAATTGATGTTTAGAATTTTTTTCTTGTTCTTATTATATTCCAATTTTTTGTGTAATAGATAAAATAAAACTAAGCAGTAATATTTTAGTGCTTATTAAATAAAATAATTATCTTAATTAGTGAAATACAGAGAAATAAATTTAGTCCTCTTTTTTAATGTTTTTCATTTGCTTTTTTTTAATTAAAGTTGTAGGTTTACAGGAAAATCATGCAGAAAGTACAGAGTTCCCATATATTCCTCCTCACACACACTTAGCTTTCCCTATTTACCACTACATTACTTTTGTCAAAATTCATGAAACAATATTATTATAATTATACTATTAACTTAGCCAACAGTTTAGAGTTCTCTGTTTGTTTTGTACATATCTATCGTTTTCAAAATTTTAATTCTGGTAACAGACAACCTAAAATTCACCATTTTACCTGCTTTCAATTATAAAATAATTGAAACTGGTGATAATTACATTCAAAATGTTGTGCTACTGTCACCACTATCCATTACCTAAACTCTTTCATCACCCCAAACAAGCTCTGTACTAAAAGCATTAACTTCCCATACCCTACCCCTACATTGACCCCTGGTAACATGTATTAGGCTTGAGATTTTTTTATTCTAATTATTTCATATCAGTAAGGTTATACATTTGTTCTTTTGTTACTTGACTCAGTGTGATGTCTCCAAGGTTCATCCATATAGTGTCATCCTTTTTATGGCTGAATAATATTCCCTTGTATATAGATACCATATTTTGTTTATCCACTCATCTGTTGATGGACACTTGGTTGCTTCATCTTTTGGCAAAGGTGAATAATGCCTCTGGTAACATTAGTGTGCAAATAACTGTTTGAATCTCTGCTTTCAATTCTTGCAGGTATATATCTAGAGTTGGGATTGCCAGTGTTTTTTTGGGTGTTATGTGGAAGTCCTTTGGGTGATGAGACACAAACACGATAACAGAATGAGTGAAAGGACAGCTTTATTCTATCAAAGGGCCTGGAGGAGGAGAGGGGAGAAGGAAGGTGGCAGAGAGGAGGACCAAGTTTACCTTACTTAGGTACCTGTGAGGGTCCATGGAGGGGGTGGTAGAAGGGCACATCTGGATCCTGGGCTTTTGCCTTTATTGTGACCTAGAGGGAAGGTTTAGGGATTTCCCATAGATATGGGGATTGGCAGTTTTAAACTATGTAGTGCAAAAAACAGAACTGGCAAGGGGCATTTGGAGAAACCGAGGGCAACTTATCATCCAAGCCATATGAAGATATATGCCTTGCTAGTAAATTAGAGGTTACAAAAGGACAGAAGTGAGGGCTTTTCTTATCATCCAAACCATATGGAGGCCATGCTTTGCTAGTCCCGGTTATACCCAGGGCAGGCTAGCTGGGATGGTTTTATTGGTTAGGTTCATGTATCAACTTGGCCAGGTAATGGTCCCCAGGTCTCTGGTCAACCAAGCACTGGCCTAATCTTTACTGCAAGGACATTTGTGGTTGGTTAATAAACCAGAAGGCTGGTTTAGTAAATCATCAGTTGATTGCATCTGTGGCTGATTACATCAACGAAGGGAGTGTCTTCTGCAACGAGAGAATATTATCAGCTGGATTTAACCCAATCAGTTGAAGACTTTTAAGGAAGAAGAGAGAGAGAATTTTCTTCTTTAGCTAGCTAAAGAAGTTGCCAGCTTGCTGCCCGCCCTATGGAATGTGAACTTGCGCATCCCCACAGTTGCGTAAGACACTTTTATAAAATCTGATAGTTACAGGTATCTCCTGTTGATTCTGTTTCACTAGAGAACCCTGACTAATACAGCTGGTCACTCCAAAGGTGAGCTTATAATTTGGCAAAATGATGAGGGACATATATAATTTATTTTTTGCCATTACAATAGGGTCATATGGAACTGCCAAACTGTTTTCCATACTGGCTGCATTGTTTCATGTTCCCACCAACAACGAATGAGTGCTAATTCTCTACATCCTCTCCAACACTATTTTTTTTTTCATAGTAGCCATTCTAATGGGGGTGAAATGGTATCCTATTGTGGTTTTGATTTGCATTTCCCTAAAGGATAATGATGTGAGTATATTTTCGTCTGTTAATTGGCCATTTGTACATCTTTGGAGAAATGCCCATTCAAATGTTTTGCCTATTTTTAATTTTTTTTGTCTTTTTCTTTTACACTTGTTGAGTTCTTTATATACTCTGTATGTTAAAACCATTACCAGATACATGGTTTCCAAATATTTTCTCCCATCATCTTTTTACTTTCTTGATAAACCCCTTTGAAGCACTAAAGTTTCAACTTTTGATGAAGTCCTGTTTAATTCCTTCTGTTGCTTATGCTTTTGGTGTAAAACCTAAGAAATCATTGACTAACAGAAGGTTCTGAAGATGTTTCATTCTAGGGATTTTATAATTTGGTTCTTATATTTAGGTTTTTGATCCATTTTGAGTTAATTTTTATATGTTAGGTAGGGATCCACCCTCATTCTTTTGCATGTGATTATCCAGTTTTGTCAGCATCATTTCTTGAAGAGACTATTTTTTCCCTATTGAGTGAACTTGGTTCCCTTGTAAAAAAGCAATATTTTACAATATTGGAAATATCTGAAGTTGTGGAACTGTGACCCATGACATTCTTTGAGGTTTGTTCTCTAACTACTTGTTAAATTGTACTTTGAAAGTTATTACTGTTATGTATATATGTTAAAGTTCACAATAACAAATGCATTAAAAAAAAAAATTGGCCACAGATGTGAGGGTCTACTTCTGAGCTCTTAATTCTATTCCATTGGTCTATATGTCTGTCCTGGTGAAAGTACCATGCTGTTTTCATTACTGTAATTTGTAATACATTTTAAAATCAGAAAGTGTGAGTCTTCCAACTTTGTTCTTCTTTCCCAAGATGATTTGGCTATTTGGGGCCTCTTACTCATTCATATAAACTCGATGATTGGCTTTTCCGTTTCTGAAAAGAAAGACATTGGAATTCTGATTGGAATTGCATTGAATCTGTAAATTGCTTTAGATAGAGTTGACATCTTAACAACAGTCTTCCAATCCATGAATATGGAATGTCCTTATATTTATTTGGGACTCCTTTGATTTCTTTAGCAATGTTTTGTAGTTTTCTGTGTGTAAGTCCTTTATATCCTTGATTACATTTGTTTTGAGATATTTGATTCTTTCAGTTGCTGTTGTGAATAGAATGTTTTATTGAGTTCCTCTTCAGATTGTTCATTACTAGCAGATAGAAGCACCACAGATTTTTGTATGTTGATCTTGTACCCACCACATTTCTAAGTTCATTTATTAACTCTAGTAGTTTTTTGTGGAGTCTCAGGATTTTCTCTATAGAATCATGTCATTTGCATGTAGGGAAAATTTTACTTCTTCCTTTCCAATTTGGATGCCTTTTATTTATTTTTCTTGCCTAATTTATCTGGCTAGAATTTCCAATACAATGTTGAACAACAGTGGTGAAAGTGGGCATCCTTTTCTTCTTCCTGATGGTAAAGGGAAAGCTTTCAGTCTTTTACCATTGAGTAGGATGTTAGCTGTGTTTTTTTTTTATATATGCCCTTTATCATATTGAGGAAGTTTCCTTCTATTCTTAGTTTTCTAAATATTTTTATCAAGGATGGGTGCTAGATTTTATCAAAATCCTTTTCTGCACCAATTGAGATGATCATATGTTTATTTTCCTTTGATCATAATTAATGTGGAAAATTACATTAATTGATTTTCTCATGTTTAGCCACCCTTGCGTACCTGGGATAAATTCCACTTGATAATGACGTATGACTCCTTTAATGTCCTGTTGGATTTGGTTCACTAGTATTTTTTTTAAATTGTTTTATTGCATTTTTTTCACATATTATACAGTCATCTGTGGTGTACAATCAACTGTTCACAGTACCATCATATAGCTGTGCATTCATCACCCCAATCTATTTTTTGAACATTTTCCTTGTACCAGAAAAAGTGAAAATAAGAATAAAAAATAAAAGTAAAAAAGAACACCCAAATCATCCCCCCCACCCTATTTTTCATTTAGTTCTTTGTCCCCATTTTTCTACTCATCCATCCATACACTGGATAAAGGGAGTGTGATCCAACGGGGTTTCACTATCACATTCTCACCCTTTGTAAGCTACATTGTTATACAATTGTCTTCAAGAATCAAGGCTGCTGGGTTGCAGTTTGATAGTTTCAGGTATTTACTTCTAACTATTCCAATACAGTAAAACCTAAAAAGGGTTATGTATATAGAGTGTAAGAGTGCACATCAGAGTGACCTCTCAACTCCCATTTGAAATCTCTCAGCCACTGAAACTTTATTTTGTTTCATTTCACATCCCCCTTTTGGTCAAGAAGATGTTCTCAGTCCCATGATGTTGGGTATAGATTCATCCCTGGGAGTCATATCCTGCATTGCCAGTGAGATTTACACCCCTGGGAGTCAGATCTCACATAGAGGGGAGTGCAGTGAGTTCACCTGCTGAGTTGGGTTACTAGAGAGAGAGGGCCACATCTGAGCAATAAAGAGGTACTCAGGGGAGGAATTTGGGCACAATTATAAGCAGGTTTAGCCTCTCCTTTGTGGTAATGAGCTTCATAAGGGCAAGCCCCGACATAGAGGGCTTAGCATACCAAACCAGCAGTCCTCAATGCTTGTGAGAACATCAGCAACAATCCTGGTGAGGAAGTCCAACACTTCCACATTTCCCCCCAACTCCTCAGGGGGTCCCTGCATATATATTATTATTCTCTGCCCAAATTACTTTGGGATGTGTTGCTATTTCACACTAACCTATACAAACCTACCAGGTCTCATTTCCTATTCAAAGTTTGATTCACTAGTATTTTGTTCAGGATATTTTGAACCTATATTCATATGGGGTATTTTCTTTATATAAACTTCCTTATCTGCCTTTGGTGTTAAGGTGATTCTGGCTTCATAGAATGAATTAGAAAGTGTTCCCTCCTCTTCATTTTCTTGGAAGAGTTTGAACATGATTTGTGTTAATTCTTCTTGGAATGTTTGGTAAAATCTACCTATGAAACCATCTGGTCTTGGGCTTTACTTTGTGGGAGGTTTTTGATTACTAACTCAATCTCTTTACTTGTTATTGGCCCATATTCTGTTTCTTCTAGAGTTAGTGTAGGTAGTTTGTGTGTTTCTAGGAATTTGTCCATTTCATCTAGGTTATCTAATTTGTTGGTGTACAATTGTTCATATTGTCCCCTTATAATCCTTTTTATTTCTGTGGTGTTGGTAGTAATGTTCCCCCTTTTATATCTTATTTTACTTATTTGTGTCCTCTCTCTTTTTTCATTGTTAGGCAAACTAAAGTTTTGTTGATTTTGTTGAACTTTTCAAAGAACCAACTTTTGGTCTTGTTGATTCCTTCTATGTTTTTTCTCTTCTCTCTTTTACTTATCTTCATTTTAATTTTTGCTATTTCCTTCCTTTTGGTTGCTTTAGGTTTAATGTGCTCTTCTTTTTCTAATATCTCCTCCAGCTGTGAGGTGAGGTCTCTGATTTGAGATCTTTCTTCTTTTTAATGTATTTAGAACTATAAATTTCCCTCTCAGCAATGCCTTTCTGCTTCTCATAAGTTTTGTTATGTTGTGTTTTTTGTTTTCATTTGCTCAAAATAGGTCATAATTTCCCTTAGGATTTCTTCCTTGACCCATTGGTTGTGTAAGAGTGTGTTTAATTTCCACATATTTGTGAATTTGTCCATTTTTCTTGTTACTAATTTCCAGCTTTATTCAGAGAAGATACATTGTATGATTTTAATCTTTTTTTATTTTATTGAAACTTGATTTTTGACCTAACATATCATCTATCCTGGACAATGACCCATGTGCACTAGAGAAGAATTGTGTATTCTGCAGTTGTCCTATGAATTGTTCTATGTATGTTTATTAGATTTAGTTGGTTTAGAGTATTACAAAGTCTTGCATTTCCTATTGATCTTATGTCTATGTGTTCTCTCCAATATTGAAAGTGGTGTGCTAAAATCTCCTACTATTAATGTAGAACCATCTATTTCTCCCTTCAAATCTGTCGGTATTTGCTTCATATATTTTGTGACTCTGCTGTTAGGTGCATATATTTATGTCTTCTTGATAAATGGAAATTGTCCTTTTTATCAGTATATAGTGACTTTCTTTGTCTCTTGTAACAGTTTTTTACTTAAAGCTATTTTATCTGATCTTATTATGGCCAGTCCAGCTCTCTTTGGTTACTATTTGCATGGAATATTTTCTTTCCATCCTTTCACTTTTAACCTTCCTGTGTCTAAGAATTAGTTGAGTCTCTAGGAAACAGCATATGGTTGGTCATGTTTTTTTTTTTAAATCCATTCTGCCAGTTTCTGCCTTTTGACTGGAGAGTTTAATCCATTTACATTTAAAACAACTACTGGCAATGCAGGACTTTCTCTTGCTAATTTACTATTTGGTATTTTTGTAAGTCTTATGTCTTTTTTTGTCCTCAATTCTTCCATTAATGCCTTCTTTCATATTTGTTTGATTTTGTATTGTAATTTTGAGTCCCTCCTTATTACCTTCCATGTATCTTTTTCAGATATTTTCTTTGGGGCTACTATGGGGCTTAAATTTAACATCTTAAGTATATAATAATCAAATTTGATTTGATACCAACTTAACTTCAACAGCATACACAAACACTCTTCTTTTTACCCATCTGTCTCCCTACCATTTTTGTACTTGTTACAAATTATATCTTTATACATTGTGTGTCCAAAATCATAGATTTATTTTTACATTTTATTCATTTGCATTTTCAAACCTCTAAGAAATAAATAGTGGGGTCACATACCATAAAATACAGTACAAAAGTACTGGCACTTATAATTACCCAAATGGTTGCCTTTATTGAATGTTTTCATTTTCTTATGCTGCTTTGACCTACTGTCTAATGTTTTTGCCTTTTAGTCTGAGGAACTTCCTTTAGTATTACTGTACAGCAAGTCTAATAGTGAGGAACTCCCTCAGGTTTTATATAGGAATATCTTAATGTCTCCCATGTTTTTGAAAGACAGTCCTATCCAATATAAAATTCTTGGTTGGTGATTATTTTCTTTCAGCACTTTAAATATTTCATCCCACTGCCTTCTTGCCTCCGTGAGAGGCTAACTTCTTTAGCCCTCTGATCAAGCAGATCAGCTGGGGGTGAAAGTGATGTGCAGGGTACTCTCCTCTTTTCTGAGTCTGTGTTTTTTCCTGGGCTTGTTCTCACTGGAGGCCTTAGGAATTCGCCAGTTTACAGGAAACTGAAGACTCCCTGTACTCCATATGTGACAGTCTTCCTCTCACCCTTCCGTTTACTGTATTTCATGTTTTAAAGTCAGAAACCCACCTTGATTTCATTGTTTCTTTACTGGGCTTTATCTGTCTGCAAGCTGCTTCTGCCTGCAGGACAGTTCTGGGAGGCTGAACCTTTGATGATCAAACAGGCACTGAGAAAGTGTCCTTGGAAAGAGCACAGTTAAAACAACAATCTCAGGCCATGGACATGTAAAGAACTGTCCTGGTTCAATTCCTCAGCTTGCCAGCCGACAGATGGGCACTAACATAAATGTATCCCAGTGTGTAGGGGTTACTCTGTTTCCTGTAGAACAGGGCCAGGGGCCCAGAATCACAGTGCAGGCTAGCTCCGGAGCTTGCCAGTAAGAGTGCCATGAGATTCTCCTACTGGTTTTAAGTTGTGTTTTCTTGATGTGGCACTTGCCCAGTTACTGCAATTCTTTAACTGTTTTCCAGAGTTTTGAGGAAGATGGCTCTGCTACTTTTCCTAGTAGTTCAAAGATTCTGTGGGGTAAATGGAACCCTAGAGCATTTTACACCACCACCTTTGTTGACCAGAAGTCTTTGCTTGCATTTAAAACTGTTTCTCTACACTCCCATGATTTCAAAATGTTTATATACATTGTAAATAAAATCCAATAAACTAATGTTGAGTACCTACTGCATTCAATACACTTTTCTAGGTGCTGCAAGAAGTAATACAAAGAAAAATATATTAAGGCCACAACACTAATGATTTCATACAAGATATACGATGAGCATGTAAGAAATTATAATGAAAGGCAAATTTCAAATTTCTGCCTCAAGAATAGAGTTAACTAAAAAGAGAGATATTGTATGTTACCACTAATGTGAATTCTGTGAAAAATGTACAATGTTTTATACTGTAGAATGTAGGGGACCTAGAGATACCAATTAGTGGAGGGGGAATGATAATCTAATAAGAACAGATAAACTATGGAGGGTAATCTCAATGTTATGGGAATGCTCAGGAATGATTATGGTTTGTAAACTTTCTTGGATATAGTAAGATCATGTTGGAAGCAATAGAGTTATCTTAGGTATTTTTTATCTTATTCCTTTGTTTTCTTAGGGGTTGTTAATTTTCTTGGGGTATGGTAGGAACATGTTGGAAGCAATGTAGTTATTTCAAATTATTTGTTTTTCTTACTCCTCTGTTTGGACATGGTTTATTAATTTTCTTGGGGTATGGTAGGAACATATTGGAAACAAAGTAATTATTTTAGGTTATTTGTTTTCCTTAATCCATTGCTTTGTTTGAAATGTTGTGGGGTTTTTTTGGTTGTTGTTTGCCTGTTTGTTTTTAATTTTTTGATAAACAAAGTTAAAAAATTGAAAAAAAAACAGTAGAAAAATGGGAGTAAAAACTAAATGACAAATAGGGTGGGATGGGGGGATGGTTTGGGTATTCTCTTTTCACTTTTATTTTTTATTCTCATTCTGATTCTTTCTGATGTAAGGAAAATGTTCAGAAATAGATTGTGGTGATGAACGCATAACTATATGATCATACTGTGAACAGTTGATTGTATACCATGGATGACTGTATGGTTTGTGAATATATGTCAATAAAACTGAATTAAAAAAAAAAAAAAAAGAATAGAGTTAACTGATATTGTGTTGTACACACTGAGTTCACACATTGGCACACAGACCAGGAAAGTCTTCATAGATGTGACTCTGGTCAAGGACTACAAAATGGGCAGTTACAACAGATATAAATGTGGCAAAGTGTGAGGTATTTCGGGGAATGGTGAGTGATTCAGTTTAATTGGTTTTAAGACAAGAAGCAAGGAGTTGTGGGCAGTAAGACATAGTGGGAGAATAGGTTATAATGGTGGGTGGGAACATGTAGTTTAATTATGACAATAGCTAATATTTATCAAACACTTCTTTTGTGCCCAGCACAGGGCCAGGCTTTACATGTATTATCTCAAATAACTCCCCAAACCATCCAATGAAGTACATGCTATTATCCCCATTTTAAAAATGAGAGCACACAAGAGAATGCCAGATTGTAGGAGAGTAGATTAGGGTGAGGATTTAGAATATGAGGGTTAAGACTGTGAAGTCCAGATGGAACTGTGGGTTCAAGTCCTACCTAGCTCTTCTATTAGAGACCTTAGTAAGTCATCTAACCTCTCCATGGCTTCATTTCCTCAGCTATAAAACAGGGTTGAAGTAGTAATTTCCTCATGGGATTGTAATAAGCATTAAATGAATTAATACATGTTAAGCCCTTACAATATTCCCTGACATAATGTAAGTGTTATTAGTTTGAACAATTGCTATTTTTATAGGTCAAATATTGGCAATTTCAAATGGTTTAATCTAAGGGTGCCAGTTGTTATTATTAATTTAGAAGACAAATGAATGCCATTGAAGGTTTTTGTCTTCCCTAATGGTATCCTAGTCCTTTCTTTCCTTTCACATGTAGCTATCTCAATCTAATTGTTATCCCCGACGTTTTTGTCCACTTTATCAACTGACTTGTAAATAGATTGCTTTCCCTTTCACTTACTGAAACCAATCAGAACATCTCTAAGCCAAATTCAACAGTAACATTGCTTGAGTGAACACTTCAATATTTCATACGGCCAAGAGATAAAACATACCACCATGTTAGAGAGAGTGTTAAAAAAGTTTCTGTATTTCTTTAGTTAGTGGCTCAGGCTTGTGGAAAAGGAGACAGATATACAGGGGGGTCAATAAATATATTTCAGATAATTTATTTTATTCATCCACTCACAAATTCATTCATTCCTTTATTCAATCGATTTTTATTGAGCACATCCTATAGGCAAGACACAACATTAAGTACAGCAAAGTATAAATGTGGTAGGGCCTCTACCATTAAGAAATACAACCTATAATCTAGAACTGAATTTAAATCAATATGTAACTGGTAGTGAAATATTTGGACCACCTAAAATGAGGATAAATGGTTTTGTGAAGAAAGTTTATTGTCTTGTATTATGCAAAGGTGACTCTGAAGTGAACATATTTTTGTCTCAGAAATTATATTAGTTATCCATTGCTATATAACAAATTATCCCCTAATTTAGCAGGCTACCAATAACAGACATTTATTATCTCACACAGATTTTTTTATTTTTTTGATTGTCTGTTGTTTTCTTTGGCTCAAGGTCTCTTGAGATTGCAGTCAAGTTGTCAGCCAGGCTGCAATCATCTGAAGGCATCCAAGATGTGGTCCACTCATGTAGCTGCTAGCAGGAGGTCTCATTTCCTCACTGGCTATGGTCAGAAGGTCTAAGTTTCTCACCATGTAGGCCTTTCCATAGGGCTGCTAACGACATGGCGGTTGTCTTCCCTCAGAACTAGTGATCTGAGGGAGAGAGAGAGAGAGAGAGCAAGGAAGAAGCCACAGTGACTTCTCTGACCTCATCTCCAAAGTCACATGCTGTCACTTCCACTCTAATTTTTAGAAGTGAGTCACTAAGTCCAGCCCATTTGCAAGGTGGGGGATTAGACTCCACCTCTTGAAAGGACGAGAGTCAAAGGCTTTATGGATATATTTTCAAACTGCCACAGAAGTAATGTTAATGTCCTGTTGAAATAATTTATTTAAACTTTTTGCATTGAGTAGAGCTCTGCACTTGCATGTACTTGCTACTTTTTGTTGACAACTTTTTAATCATAACTTTAAAATTCCTTGATTTAAAAAGTAACACATTATTTATAGACTGTTTAATAAATATAGAATAAAATAATAGTGATGAATCACCCATAATTCTACAATCCAGATATAATTATATTTAACATGTTTTTGGTTTGTCAATGTGTGCATAAATATTAATACACATATATCCATATCTTATGGATAATAAATATTTTGCAATATGTTTGTGAATTCTTATTTAGTTACATAAGGAGAATATACCTGGACTAGTCAGGGTTCTCCAGGGAAATAGAACTGACAGGACGTATAAATGTACACATATATTTTATGTAAATATTATGAGATTTATTATAGGAATTGGCTCACACAACCGTGGGTATAGGCAAGTCCAAATTCCATAGGGCAGGCCACAAGATGGGAACTCCATGAAGGTTTTCGATGATTTCCCCAGGAGAAGCTGACTGGCTGAAGAAGAGATGGAAATTTTTCCTGCTGACTGCCGAAATCACCAGTTCTCCTTTTAATGACTTCAACTTATGGATGAGACTTCTCTCATTGCTGAAGGCCATCTCCTCAGTTCACCGCAGGTATAATCAGACATAGATGCAGTCAACTTACTGATGACTTAAATCCAAGAAATATCCTCACAGTAAAAATAAGGCAATGCTTACCTGACCAAACAACTAGACACAACCACCTAGCCAAGCTGCCTCATGAACTTAACCATCACAGTACTTCTATAATGAAAATTTATTTGGAAATGTAATTCTAATGGTTGCATAACATCCTAGGAGTAAGTGTTCTTTCATCTTTTTTCCTTTTTTTAAAAACAATTAGGCTATTTACTTCTTTTTGTCACAATAAATAACAGTAATGAATCTTTGCATAATGTTTTTGTATTTATGATTATTTCTGTATAAGATCCTGGAATAGCATTATAGGATGAACTTAACAGTAAATTGCTTTCAAGAAAAGTTATATCCATTTGTATTTCCACCAGCAGTTTGAGTGCCCATCTCATTGTAATTTGTTGAGTATTTAATATTATCATTTACTAATCTTTTCTAATTAAATAGACCAAATAGTGACTCCCATTTTTCTTTACTTTGTGTTTTGTTGACGTGCCAGTTATCATTTTGCCTTTCAGTTCCGAATTCACTGTGTTAGAGGTCTCTGTGAAAATGGATGTGGGCTCTTAAAATGGTTTTCCTTTACAGCTTGCATGATGCTACGTTTTGTCAGTAGAGGGCGCTGGGGAAACATCGCAGGAGATACAGGCCATTAACCGTGAGGTGAGCGTGGGCTGGCTGATCAGGCTTCTCGAGAACGGGCTTTTTATTATTATTACTATTATTATTTCTCGTGTACTAGCTGCCTGCAGGGTGCAGCTACCTTCAGCAGTTATCTTCCCCACCCCTTTAGCTCTTGACTGGTGCAGCGGTGGCAGCGTAGCCTAGGGCCCCAGCGCAGGCCTGTGCCGAGCGCAGAACCTTACGCAAGCTCCGAGTGTGCCCTGCGGAGTTGGCTATCTAGACAGTCGGGCCCGACCTTTGTCCGGTGCAGCCTCTCAACGCCGTCCCTGCTTAAGTTACACACACAGGTGTACTAGTTTTCTGCAAAAGGACAGCTCTCCAGCTCCCAGTCTCAGCAGAGCCCGAGGCGACATCCCAACTCTCTCTGCGACGCTGACTCCTTTGCCTGTCAGCCTCTGCTTACCTGCGCCCCAAGGCTTTTACTGTGCCCTCCTGATTCTGACAGTCTGATAGCCCCTGCTATCAGACTCCTACTGCATACCTGCCTACACGCCTGGCTTCTCTGTACTTGGGAGGTTGTTTTTGCTCACCTGGTGACTGTGACCCAGCTCTGGCCTGGACTACCCAGCCAACTTCTCCTCCATCCAGGGGGCTGCAATTTCACCTTCTCCTGTGAATTATTAACGTACCACTCCAAGTTTGTTTTTGTTTTTGTTTTTCCTATTTTTCTTTTTGGGGTATTCTCCCTCAGCCTTAGAGTACCCTTTTAGAATCCTCTTTCCACCTCTTTCCATCTTTGCAGTAAGTCTCATATCAAAGCTTAATAATTCTTTTTATTAAAGTCCTCTGTTTAAATTGCTAAATGGTTTCTGTGTCCTGATTGGACCCAGATTATATAGCCGATAACTGGTAAGATGAAACTTGTTTCATATACTTAGTAGTCCATTGCATTTCTTCAGTAGTTTTTCTTTTCAGGCCATCTGCCTTTTTTCACCCTAAATGGGCCTGATAATTTTCTTATGCATTTTGTGGATTTTTAATATATTAAAGATTAATTTTTTTGTCATGTTTATGGCAAGTACCTGATACTACTTTAAACTTTTTATAAATATACTGAATTTTAACTATTACATTTGCCTTATTTTAGCAAGATGAGACCATTTCATTATTAATCAATACATGAAGAATGAAAATGCAAGCCTTTGCTTAACACAGTTAGGAGAGACTTCCTAGGACTGAAAAGGTTCTAGTATACTGTCACTTGCATCCAGTTTTTAAGTTTTGGTGATTATGAGAAGTAATATCTTTGTCTTAAAATGTTTCATATTTTAATATTGTAAATTAATTTTCCAACTAGTTTTATTACATACAACCGTATTCCTTAGCACATGTAACATAATCACTCTAATGCAATGCTATGAAAATAGTTTAAAAAATAGAAGAATGTTACTTGAAACACCATTTTTAATATAGAGGCCATAAATAAAATCAGGGATGATACTTTTGGCATCTTTTCATTCTCAGTGTTTTTTTCAAATGGGTTTCGCAGACTTGCAGACATTTGAGGAAGTACCTTGAGAGTTGTCTTGTAGAATAAGAGGAAAGCTGAGACGGCCAGTTCCAAATTCCCTGCCTGGCTTCAGTTACAACAGCTTTGCTTTATTCATTATATTCATTCAACAACAAATAGTTATTGTGGGCCAAGTACTGTCCTAGCTGTTGAAATATATTAGGCCTCTGTGGTATGTTTGAAAAAATAAAAAAGTAAATAGTTCATCTGACTTTTTTTTTTTTAAGCCTTTTTGAATACTTTTTAGAGTCACCGGTAGAACAGTACAAAAAAAGAGAAGGTGTCAGGTTGAGAAAATTAGAATTTGGATTTCTTACCAGTGTTCAGAATCCATTCCATCCCTTAGGACAGGTAGCTCTGATGTTACAGATAGCCAAAAGTCACCTAGTAGTATAAAGTCAGCCCTAGTTTTTATGAAGATGCCAGGGTTTTCAAGTAGCTGTGAAACACTGAAACCATTAGATTCCTTGGTGGTGTAAAAGAATGTGCTTCTTTTTTATTTCAGGAGCTGGCAGCTTTTACTTCTGAGTCATTTCTGAGAGTCAGTTGATGATATTTCAGTTCTCTTGAGAGTTCCAGCTACAAGAAGTTTAAACTGCATGATATCTGAAGATTGCATTTAAATTCAAGTTCATTGGATGTTTACTGTAAAAGATATTTGGAATACACAGTATCCAAGCTTATTTCAGTTACTGAAACTAAATTCAAGCTCATTTTAGTCCAACTGTGAACCCTAGTTAACCACATCACTTCGAAGACAGGCAACTTTTTTTGACATCAATTTTCTCTGGATTCAAGGTCATATACATTTGTGTGAATGCCAGTATAGAATTTATGAACTCATCAAATAGTAAGGCCTTTCTAACTCTGTTGGAGCATTTTAGCAATAACAACCTATAATGCTAAACTGTCGTCTCTGTTTTTACAACTTGTTTCCTTTGAAGACATTCCAGTATAATAGCCTTTTCCCTTCTGAATCTGAAAATGAGGAGAGAAAGAGTATTAAAAATTGAATGCATTTTGTGCCATTGAACCATTTTAGGACCAAGCACCTAGATTGCTTGCTCTTGACTTACTTTGTTATTGTTCTTTGAATCTCTCTTTTCTCTTCTTCATTTAATCTTTGAAGAATGGATTCCAAGAGAGAAAAATGAAAGTTAATGTACTGAGCCACCTGGCAGGGAAGAGAGAAGAAAGCAGAGCATTTATGTAAGAGGTGTTGAGTCAGGAGGGACACAAAGACAGATTTAGAGTAATGGGTGTCTGTACATCACTGCTAATTTCTTCTGCATCTTTATCCATGAGGAAAATGCGAGCATTCTTTTTCGAAGGTCCCTGTAGGAGCCTCTGCAGTAGTGGAATGTCTGTCTTCTTTAGTCGTCTCTGCTCTGCAAATGAAAATGAGAATCAACTACAGAAGAGTTCACAATAGAGAAAAAGAAGAAAGATAATTTGTCCATTACTTTTCTTTGTTTGGTTCATCTTCAAAGAAATAGGACCTGCAAAGAACGTACAACAGGGGGCACTCGCTTAAAAATTGAAATTAAAAACTTTCAATGAACTAAAAATAGAGTTCTTTCTTTTGATATATATCAAAAGAATTCAACCATGTATTTGGTTAGGATGTTCAGTTATCTTCAGGCCCATCTATGCCTTTTATCAAGCAACATACCTCAATAATTCCTTATCCTTTCTCATTCATTCATTCATTCATTCATACAGCAAATATTTATTGATTCTTTACCAGTTCAGTTAATGTTATTCCATCTTTCCAGTTGTTCAGGTCCAAAACCTTAGAATTATTCCCAATTCCTATTTTCTGACTCTAAATCCAATGCTTGGCTCTTCCTTAAAAGCATATTCACCCCCTATGTGGGACATGACTCCCAGGGGTGTAAATCTTCCTGGCAATGTGGGACAGGACTCGCAGGAATGAGTCTGGACCTGGCATTGTGGGATTTGGAAAGCCTTCTTGACCAAAAGGAGGAGGAGAAATGAAACAAAATATAGTTTCAGTGGCTGAGAGATTTCAAATGGAAATGAGAGGTCATTCTGGAGGTTATTCTTATGCATTATATAGATATCCCTTTTTATTTTTTAATGTATTGGAATAGCTAGAAGGAAAAACCTGAAACTGTTAAACTGCAACCCGGCAGCATTGATTTTTGAAGATGACTGTACACCTATATAGCTTACACAGTATAACCATGTGATTGTGAAAACCTGGTGGCTCACACTCCCTTTATCCAGTGTATGGACAGATGAGTAGACAAATAAGGACAAAAATAAATGAATAATAGGAGGGGGTGGGATATTTTGGGTTTTCTTTTTTACTTTAATTTTTATTCCTATTTTTATTTTTATTTTTTTTGAGTAATGAAAATGTTCAAAAATTAATTGTGGTGATTAATACACAACTGTATGATGTACTGTGAACAACTGATTGCACATTTTGAATGATTGTATGGTATGTGAATATATCTCAATAAAATAGAATTAAAAAACAAGACAAAAACAAAACAAAAACAAAAAACATATATTCAGAATATTTTTGAGATCAGCGGTCAGTGTTTTTATTATTTCTTTCATCTGTGGGCTTTATCTATTCATCTATGAAAAGGAGTTAAAGAAAATACCTTCCAATTTGATATATTCCCAGAACTTCAAACTTCTGAAGTTTCTAATATAAATACTCCCATCTCAAAAGTAACTAGCTTTTTGTCAATGCAGTTTCACATTGTGATTTCATTTTTATCAAAATAAAACATGAACATAGTGCCCTTATATTCACCTTCCTTCCTCCCCCCCTCCCCCACTTCCTTATTTCCTTCAGTGAAATTATTAGTGAGTGCCTCTGTGCCAGGGCACTGTTCTCTGTACTGGGGGCTATTGTTGAACAAAACCAACTAAAATCTCTTCCTTCATGGACCTTACATTCCAGTGGGAGAGAGATGATAAGGAAAGTAAATTAAATAAAACATGTCATATGTTAGTGATATGGAGAAGCATAAAGCAAGGGAGGGGCAGGGTAAAAAGTGTAAGTGTGTATGTGTGTGCATGTATTTGTGGGGGTGGAGATGGGTTTTGCAATTGTAGACACTGTGGACAAGGAAGGCCTTAACTGCAGAATTAACGTTTGAGTCAACACTTGAAGGAGATGAGGGATCCCGAACGATGAAGCTATCGAGGTAAAGTGTGTTCCAACAGAGGCACAAGTAAAAAGACCTGGAAGCTTGCACATGCCCGCTGCCCTCAAGGAGCAAAGAACCAGTGAGGCTGAGGTGGAGTAGATGAGGGTGGGCAGTACAAGATGAACAGGAGAAGTAATGGGGTCAGATCGGGCAGGGCCTTGCAGGTCAGGATAAAGCTGCTCTGACAGGAGAAGCCATTGGAAGATTTGAGAAGAATGAAACAGTCTGATTTACATTGGCTGCTATGCTAAAAATGGACTGAAGGGGTGGGCGGATGGAGAGCAAGTAGTCCTTTCCATGCTACCACTTATCCATAAGCCACACTTCCCAAGGCTCTGAAAAGTCCCAAGATTCCAGACTGTTCTCCTCCCCTGGGGTGGGCTTACTCCAGGAATAATTCCAGAAGTCGAGAATACAGAAGCCCAGCCTCCTCATAACTAAACTGACATTACCGTGCCTGTTTCCACGGTCATGGTTCATTGCCGTTTCCACGGAATAATTTATACCAGTTGAGTGGAGGGATTTCCATAATATATTTTTAAGTGAAAAATGTAAGATGCCTAAAAGTATATATAACATGATCTTATTTTTATAAAACAGTCGTAATTCCCTATTTAAGTATGTGGTAATTTAGTCGTAATAATTTAGCCTTTCTGATCAACCCAACAGAATACCTTTTTGACCTCCACATCTTACTTTAACTTGGTTTTGCATCCACAGTTTGTTTCATTCTTGATATTACAGAGCAAGACTTCTTGCTTCATGACCTTACTGCATAATCACCTGGGGTAATTATTGAAAATGCATTTTCCTAGACTGTCCCCGGATCTTGGCTCAGGAACCTATATTTTAAATGAACTCTCCAGGCAATTCTGCAGCACATTCAACTTTGAGAAGCACAGGCCTAGTGGATGTGAAGGGCAAAACCCATCTGTTTTCCAGAATCTCATCCCAAACAGGTGCCATGTGCTTCACTCTTTTCTCTGTCTCTGGTCCCTAATGAGTGCTGGCTATGATCCTTTTTGGTTACAGATGTTATGTATAAGAAAATTTGACACAAAATATAAAAGAAAATGTGATTTTCATGGGTGAAATATTAAAGAACTGTATTTTTTACAGTGAAAATAGCCATATTTTTTCTGATTATAAAAACAAAACATGCTATTATAATTGAAACTATGAAAGAAAGTAAAAGAAAGGAAGTAAAAAGCAACTAAAATCCCAGTATCCCAAGATAATCAGCATTACAATTTGAGTGGCCATCCCTTTATGCAAGTATACACAAATACAATTTTACATAAAGGCAGTCATACCATACCTGCCATTTTTATTGCACACATCCTTTTTAAAAATCATGTTTTAGTAGGCATTTTTTTGCTTATCATGCTCCTTCCCCTTCCCATCCTCTTTTCTGCTCCTCTCCACATCCCAACCAGTTAACCAGTGTCAACAACTTAGTATTTATCATTCCATACCTCTCTCCCTAATCAAATGATCATATACACCACATACTTAAGTACAGATTTATTATTGTTTACAAAAATGAGATTATATTATACGCACTTTTAGGTAACTTGCATTTTTCACTTAAAATATATTATGGAAATCCTGCCATTCAACTGGTATAAATCTAACTTATTTCATTTCAAGGCTGCAAAATAATTACATATTCAGTCATTCCCATGATAGGTAACTTTGTTTTAGCTTTCTGTCACTATAAATAAGCTTGTAGATTAATCTCTAGGTACTAATGTGTTTATTTTTGTTGAACAGATTCTTATAAGTGGGATTGCTGGCTAAAGGATATGTAAACTCTCAATTTTAAGAAATATTGCTAGAATGATTTTCAAAAAAAGCAAAAAAAAAATATATATATATATATATATATATATTTCACCAGTGTTGCATGAAAATACCCTTTCACCTGTATCCATGTCAGTCATAGGTAGAATCATTTAAAAAGATTTTGCCCATCTGAAAATGTGAAGTTGAACCTGCATTGTGGCTTGAACCTGCATTTCCCTGGTTACTGGTGTATTTAAGACTTTTCCTAAAAGCATCTACTGGTTATTTTAATCTACTCTTTAAGTTGCTTTAAATTACTTCATTCTATTTATATTTGATTGGTTGTCTTTTTGTTAACATTTCATGAGAATTCTCTGATGCTGCAAGTATTAATCTTTTATCTAATGTCTATTGAAAATATTGTTCATAACCTCTTCATATATTTTTTCAATAGAAAAATTTTAAGTTTTCATACAGTCTAGTAGCTCTTCTTTTTATTTTATATCTTTTGGTTTTCTTGTCCTTAACACTAATATATATATATATTAGAATTTTCAAATATATATGTGTGTGTATAGATATACACACACATATATATTTATTTGTATTTAAACTTGAAATTCACAAGGGCTTTAATTATGTACATGTTTGGAGATCCAGGTTCTATTTTCCTACAGTTGTAGTTGTTCTGGGATCAAAATTTTTAATTTTATTTGATTCACTTCTGGCTTAAACATTCTAACACTTAAATTATAACCTTAGCTCTTTCTACAATTTAGCACTTAAAATTTTTCATTTTTGAGATTTTCAAAAATTTCATTTTAGTACTGCCTTAGGTTTTCTCTAATCTCCCTAACACTCCCAGATCCTAGCACCTCATGTACAGCATCTTCCCAATGTCCTATTTCCAACTTTTTACCCCTTTCCACTAAGTTCTGAACATGCTTCTCTACTGAGGAGAAAATCACACTCGTACAATACGTCCGACCCTGTGCTGAGAAAAAAAGTATAACAAGGTCAGAGAAAAATGACATGCAATGATAACTACAGTGAAAGCTAGAATGAGATGGGAAAGCCAAAAAGAAAGAAATACAGAGCTGAACAGTGCCTAACAATTCCTGGAGAACACTCAAAGGGTCCCCAAGGGTTTTAATCTTCCAGATAATTCAATATCTGGCCAAGAAGCAAAACCTTTTGTATCAAAAAATCTTTAAAGATATTCTATTTTTCTTTTGCTTTCCTCTGAAATTGTGGAACATAATCTTCTACAACACAGACGACCTTCCTTCCTTCTTTCTTACCCTCTGGTCCTTTGCCCCTTCCCCTCTTCTCCCCATTGCCCCCCAGTAGGAGGTAAACTTCTCTTCCGCCTTCCCTATTGGAAGAAAATTATAACATACTGGAGTCACATAAACAGAGTGAGTTTTAAACTATCAAGCTTTCTTACCTCCTGTTGCAAAAATAATGTAAAGAGCAAAATCCTGGGGATTATTTTCAATCTGTCAAAAGGCAAAAATGAACAAACATGAATTCTTTATTGTCATATGATGTTCTCTAAGCCAACTAGATCCAATTTATATATCTGCTTCCTCACTTCTATTTTCACTCTCAGACATAAAACCTTCTCTTACCATTGGGAATAATATAAATCTTTCATGGCATAGTTAGTAAACACGGTCATATAGGAAAGAATCCTTCAGAACTGAACAGCTGATTCAAGTAGATTTTACATGATCATAAGTCTTTTTTTCAAAGAGTGTGGTTATGTGTCTAAATTTAAATTATATATAAGATATTTATAGATCAGTTTAGTGATAATTGTTACCTTAAATTTTTGGAGAAGTTGCTTTATTACTTCTTCAGTTCTCATGTTACTGTTTATTCTGACTTTAGTTTCTGATTCAAAGGCTGGAATAAAAATTGATGTCTAGAAAAAGAAAAGATTGTGGTATAAATCCTTTAGGTTATATCAAACTAACAATAGCCAACCTCTTGGACTTGGCCTTCTCATGGGGCAAAAAAGCCTAGGTCACTAGTTTAAAAAGTCTTCATTTTTTGTTTTTTTTTTTTGTTTTTTTTTTTTGTTGTTGTTGAATATTATCTAGTCCTTTAAGCAGCTTTATACTGTTTCTAGAAAAAGTTAGGTAAAATATCATTTGAGTATACTTACAACATCACCAGGTAATCCTACCATTCGTTGGTGTAATTTAAAATCTCAAAATTAACCATTATGATTAAGAAAAAATCAAAAGCAATGTGATTAGGATTTTTCAAACTTATGTGCCTTGCTTTCCTCTTTGGAAATAATTGTTCTAAATTGTTTTAGCTTGACTCATATGAAACCACTGCTTTTTAGTAGGTCAGAAATAGTCCAATGTTGGCAATTTCATATGCTTCAGCTTCTATTATAAAATCTCACTTGAGGATTGGAGTAAAAGTGCAACTGATTAAACTCTAGAATGATGTTTCCTAAAAGTTGCTCTAATCAAGAGTCAGCTTTTCAGATGATCATTGGTAAAAGATTTCTATGATCAGGTAAATCTAGGAGTTCCCTCTTCAGGACTAAAACTGCACCATAAAAAAAAATCATACAAAACTTGTAACCATGAAATTTTCACTCATAATGTGATTATTATCCCTATTTTAAATAAATAAAATCCTTTTTAAATATAATACCTATTAGTGGTCAATGGAACACACTTTGGAAAATGCTAGCCAACAATACTTGTTCAGCTAGGATTTCCCAATCTTGTACATGTTTTTTGGGCTGAACTATCTATTTTGGCAAGTCATTGTAATCAAATTAGTGATTAGATGGCAGAATATATAATCCCTGAGGGTTGTGACATTATTCTAGAAGATGTCACAGAATTCTCAAGTATCTATTAATTTAACATAGGGCTATGTACCAAGAACTATTCTAAGCCCTTTATAAATTAACTATTTTAATCCTTATGACAAGTAGACAAAATTAATTTTAAAATCTGTGACACAAATGATATATGTTCAAATTTACAGCAAAAGAAATCTTAGTGAGTGGAAGCGAACAAGATAGGAATTTGATGGCATAAATATAACTTATGACATTAATTGTAGAGGAAATGTGACTCAATGTTTGCCAGAGCATAGTGGAAACTAGCAAGATAGGAATTTGATGGCATAAATATAACTTATAACACTCATCGTAGAGGAAATGTGACTCTATGTTTGCTAGAGCATAAAATAGGGGAAAAAGTTTTACTCAGTAGGTAGCAGAAAGGAAGAAATAATGGCATGAGATCTGGATTTAAAAATAAAAAAGGATAATTAAGCAAAAAGTTTATTTCCATATATCTCATTTAGTAACAAATGGGGTAGGCTCAGCAGAAGTGAAGATGGGTAAATTTTAGAGTGGCTCAATGGAATTTTAGAGTGGCTCAATCAATTGGAAGATGGGTAGATATATGTCAAAGTGTATCTATGCATTGCATTTGTGTGAATAAAATCTAGAGGGATATATGTGAGTACCAGGCTTCAGGGTATGGAAGTAAGCAAGCTTTCAGGGAAACTATGTGGAGGATGTCTGGAATAAATTTTTCTAAGAATGAAAAAGCTCAGTCCTGTGGATGTTGTAAGGCATGGAGGAGGTACTCTGTGACACTTATGAGCAGTGCTTATGAGCTCCATGGAGCCCTGGAGAACTATATGTTTATCCTGCCCTCAGATAAGGGTATGTTAGATAAGTGGTTTAATGCTGCTTCATGGAGTATAGTAGGAACAGTAGTTAGAACTCAAAGAGACGTAGGTCCTAGTGAGACTAACTCCAACTTTGTCAACTCACTTAATATTGTAAGGCCTCAATAACTTCATTTATAAAATAAGAGAGAAGGACTAGATGATGTCCAAGAGCCTTTCTAAACAGCCAACATGCAATGAATTTGGAATCATGTTTTTCAGAGCTTTATTTTAAAACCCCCTTCTTTACATTAGTTTTGTTGGCCAAAACACATAACCCTGTTATAATAGAATTTATCGTTGCATGGATAGAAACATTCTACTGTTCAAATCATATTTGGCATAATTTATCTCCAAATATCACAATCTGAGGTTCAAACTATGGGTATTATCAGTGGTCTAACAATATTGGCTTTATCAAGGTGTCTTGTGCTATAAAAACATATTTTAAGACTACATCAACTTAAATTCCTGGATGTCAATCATTGCATACCCATTAATAGGCAGACTGCTCTTTTCTCTTAGTTAAATTGCTGTGAATGACATTTGTATAAAACATCTGTAGTGCCAGCTTGATCTCATTCAATCAACAACAATAAAGCTAACATAAATCAGATTCTTCCTTTGTGTCAGGCACTGTGCTAAGTGCTTGACATGCCTCATCTCAATTAATCCCCTCAACAATCTCATAAAGTAAAATGAGAGAATGATGGCCAAGAGATTATGTAATTTTTTAATCTGTGGTCAGCAAAGATTTTAATTCATTGCTCCAAACTCCAGAGCCCAAGCATTTGACCACTACTCCGTGCTGCCAACATAGTAGAAATTTCATATGCAGGACAGTAATTCCATCCGAACATTGCTTCTTTAGAACAATATGGCTTTCATAGGGCTACTTTAATACAAGTCACACAATGAGAAGATGACATGCAGCATAATTTCTGAAGAGAGGAAGAAACAGGAAGAATTGATAGTTGCATATCTGTGGGGACTGTCAAAATGACTTCATGGCCAGGAAGATAATTCTTGAATGAGAAAAATGTCTAATTTGAACAAAGAATTGAGAAGGGAGGGTTCTCCTCAGAAAGCTCCAAAAGGCAAATTACTGATATCCCAAGGGTGGAAGAAGAAGAAACCAGGTTGAAAGCCTGACAGAGAAAGCCCATAGAGAAATACATCAGTATTCTTAAAGGGTTCAGAATGGTGCCTGGCAAGAGTAAATGCTTTTTAAGTATTTTGTAAAATAAATGAATGAATGATTGTTAAAGTACATAACATGAAAAATATTTGAGTTCTAGAAAAAAGTAACACGAAATATTTCCCACCTTCAGCAAAGTGAAATGTCTTACAAATACTGTGGAAAGGTACTATGCTGGTTTGAATGTATGATGTCCCCCAAAATGCCATTATCTTGGATGTAATCTTGTGTGGGCAGATGTATCAGTGTTGATTAGATTGTAATTCTTTGAAAGTTTCCATGGAGATGCACCCCACCCAACTGTGGGTGATGACTCTGATTGGATAGTTTCCATGGAGGTGTGGCCCCACCCATTCAGCATGGGACTAGAGCACCATATAAGCTCAGACAGAAGGCGCGAGATTGCTATAGCCAAGAGGGACACTTTGAAGAATGTACAGGAGCTGAGAGGTGCTGCAGATGAGAGACAGTTTGAAGATGGCCGTTGAAAGCAGATTCTTGCTCCGGAGAAGCTAACAGAGGACAAACACCCCAAGAGCAACTAAGAGTGACATTTTTGAGGAACTGCTGCCTAGAGAGGAACGTCCCGGGAGAAAGCCATTTTGAAACCAGAACACTGGAGCAGATGCCAGCCACATGCCTTCCCAGCTAGCAGAGGTTTTCCGGACGTTATTGTCCATCCTCCAGTGAAGGTTCCCGATTGTTGATGTGTTACCTTGGACACTTTATGGCCTTAAGACTGCAACCGTGTAACCAAATAAGCCCCCTTTTATAAAAGCCAATCCATCTCTGGTGTTTTGCATTCCAGCAGCATTAGCAAACTAGAACAGGTACACAGAAATTTAACAAATATGAAATGAAAAAATAAGAATACAAATTGTATCTACACTATAACTATACTTCTGTAAATAAATGATATGGAAGGGAATGTGGTAAAATAAAAAGTTTGATTTATTTGAATAAATAGGTGTATGGCTGAGTTTTCCCCTTTTATTTAAATCTTGATATTCAAACATACTTTGAACTAATCTCTGTTGTAGCACCTCTATTATTTTGGCATCATTTGTTAATGTGTCTGTTTCTCTGCCCAACCCCTGAGTTCCTGTTCCCAGTGCTTGACACAGTGCCTGCCACTCCAATGGGGTTCACCCAGTATGTTGGTTTACAACTTGGTTTCTAGGATCAGACAAAGCTGGTTTCAATTTTGGGATTACTACTTAAAAGCAGTGTGCCCTAAGACAAATTACTTAGCCTTTGTGAACTTCAACAAACTCTTAGGTAAGGTGGGGAAAATTATAATATCTACTTCATAGGGTTGTTTTAATGATTATTGATTAATGAGAGAATGCATTAAAAATCCATTTAAAATTAAAAATTTTAAGTATAAATTGAATTGAGTGGTATTGTTAGTGCAATATACAATGTTATTTTAAATTGTATTAATGGAATTGTAACTCACTTCGTGGTCATAGAAGTGCCCGTTAATAGAGGCTCTATGGTTCTGTCTATCTTTTCTGTCCATTATTGGAGTCTTTTTCCTCACCAGGGTTGCTTCACTCATGCTTCTGTAGAGCAGTGGGGATTCTGGCTCTTCATCTGCACGAGGCTTCAGAGTACTGCTGTGATACAAAAAAGAATCTGGGAGGAATAAAGATTATAAGCCCATGTCATTTAGCTTCCCAACTCCTTGTTTCTTGGGTGAATTTGTATATATTTTCTTTAGCTTTAGGAATATTTCTATTACCTGGCTGTTTAAAAGTCCATTGCTTAGTTATTTATTTACTTATTAAATGCTGCCTGAGGCTGTCTTTGGCAAATTCTTCCAGTGAATTATGTATCAAAGAAATTGATCATATGATTGGAATTTGAATGCTCTTCCAACCTTAATTTTTTGGGAGATGAATACACCATATAGGATATCAGAATGTTAGAGCTGAAGAAAACTAATAGTCTATCAATTCTGACACCATAATTGAAGTACAGTAAACTGAAGCAACTTTTCTTTGGTCTCAGTACTTATAGAATCAGGTTTGGGTCCCTCTTTTTCTTTGACTTAAAGTTCTTTGAACATTTCCTAAAACAATAGACAAAGTTCTAGGAAGATCCTTGGGAAGGCAGTTATGCTCTAGGAAAAGGCTTGAAGGATTTTGTTTTCTACTTTTATAATAGCAAAAGGAAAACAATGCTTTGGTCTAGTACATATTAATAATATATCTCAGAGATAATGCACATATTTTTTCCAGAAAATGCAAAAAGTATGATATGAATGGCTTTTTAAAATGTAATTGCCCACTATCATATTACTTCTTTCACTGGGATAGGTACACATGACAGTGATCCATAATCTACTCGTCATAATTAGGTCAATGGGTTATTCAATTTCTATAGCATATTTTGGAATATAAGAATATAATATAGTATTGGACTGACCTAGTATCTATTGCGTGGGCAAAGAATATTTAAATGGAGTTAGGCCGAGCCGTAATGTGTTCCCAGCAGAGGTGGCAGAATATTTCAAATCTGTCTTCTCCCTTGTGGTTAGCATCCAGATGATGGGTAGTACTTTTGCTAATTTCTTTAACTAAGCATGTTCTTATCTAAGAATAGGACTATCTGGTGGCTTTGTGTTCTATTTGACTTTGAGCTTTTAAATAATTATCTATTGCAATTAAAATATCATCAAATACACAGGAGATTCTTCATCCTTCTCCAGCACTGGCACTTATCTAATTCAGACGCATTAGGATACAGATTTGTATGGTATCTTTGATGCCAAGATATTGGGATTCCATTAGGACTCAAAGGGCTAATTGGAAGGGCCTGTATATAACAAGATGCCAAGAGCACATAAGGTAAAGAAAAGGGACTCCTGACAGCAGAACATGTTTGTTATAGGACCTGGTTGTTAAGAAGAAAGCAGAGGAGGCTGAATTGACAAGGGTTTGGAAAAATAAAACAACTAAACATTAGAAGTTGTTAGAAAGCTCATGAAGTTAATGCCAGCAGGATATCTTGTTCAGTCTGAACTCAGCTTGATAATAATCTCACCCAGGAACATGAATGCATCCCCAACCCCAGTGATCAGTTTCTCCTTGGATATCTATAAATGAGAATTACATGAAAAAAATCCATGTAAAATACAAAGCTCCTAGGAGATCATTTGTATATATATATAAATATATATATATATATGTATAATATATATATATTGTTATATATAACAGGATTTTATTGAGTAGTAGAGTGTGAAGTGTTATGTTTCAGAGAAATATTTGTCATGTTTGATATAAGTTAAAAGTCTTACTAATAAGACTTTGATACTGACCTTCCTGAGAGTTGTTTGCTTCAGTCATTGGAATCTGGGTCCTGTCCAGCTCACTAATATGATAAAGATCATCACATTCCCCCCAGCGTGTCATTCGCCTGAAAAGTGGTAAGTCATGTAAGTGACAGCAATTCTATTCATATCGAGGCCCATGATGGTTTTCAGATTTAAAACATTAACATAGTACTTATGGGTCTCCATAGGGAAACATACCATCCAAAACTAATAATAATTTTATATTAAAATTATATTTATACCTGCATAGTCAAGACTGTGCTTTAAATACCTCCTGTACTTTCATTGAGCGTGTCTTGACATCATAACACAGTACAGTACAGGGGAACAAAAAAATGGCTCAATATATGCAGCGTTTGGCTCCCTTTCCTACCACACTGAAACATAAAGTTATATAGATTCTGTAAGACTTATGTGTAACCAACATAATCCATTGCTGTAAAGATAACTTACAATACTCTTAGAGAATTTAGGTACAAAAGTATTCATTCTGCAAACAGGTATTGAGTATCTATTGTATAGTATCCAAAGCATTGTCTAGGTAGAATGGATCTAAAATAACAAGACATGGCACCTGTCTTTAAGGCCCTTTACTACTTATGAAGAATGCAATTTACAAAGGAGAAAAAATGTTTGAGAATCGTCTTTGCTGGAAAATTATGATTTCAAATAGGATATTAACAGTTTGTAATGCACTCTAGCCCTCAGAATAAATAAAATTGGGAAACTTCTTATTTTTACAGCAGGGTCAAGACTCTATTTTATTTATCTAGTCTTAAGCAAGTTACCTTTGTTCTCTGTGCCTCTCAGTGTCCTAATTTGTAAAACAGGCATGACAATAGTATGAGGTAAGATACTGTTGTTGTAAGGATAGAGTTAACTCGTATGAAGTCCTGGAAACAGTTGTTAGCATATAGTAAGCAGTCAATATATGTTAAAAATTGTGATCATCCCCATCTTCATTGTCATCATTATCATCATCATCATCATCATCATCATAATCATCATGATCTGTATCCATTTTGTCATGGTCCAAGGACTATTGGAACACCAAGGCATTCTTGGATTGTTTTAGGTAAATAGGCACTAAAATCGATAGTATCAGTCTTTACGTTCCTCTTAACAGTCTTTTCCACAGTATCTGTTGTGCTTATGACCAAAAAATTATTCACCCATAGAGAATCTGTGGCATTAACTCTACCCAAGTATTAGTGGTGGCAACAAAAATTATTAATATTAATAGTGGTGAACATGAATAAGCATGATCTTTTTTCCCAGACCTTTGACTTTTATGAAGTCTTTTTACAACATTATATCATTCAACTTTCACAATAAATTTATAAATAGGTAAGTGTGCCAGTTTGGATATATTGTGTCCCCCAAAAGTCAGTCTTGTGAGGGCAGACATTAATCTTTTGATTGAGTTTTCCATGGAGACGTGACTCAATCAACTGTGGGCAAGACCTTTGATTAAATTACTTCCATGGAGATACGGACCCCACCCACTCAGTGTGGGTCCTATTAAAGCACTGGAGTCCTATAAGAGAGCTCACAGACAGATGGAGCTCAGAGCAACTGAAAGAGACTTTTGGAGAGATGCTAGGAGCCAACAGAGATGCTTGCTGATGCTTAGAGATGCTAAGCTAGGAGAAACCCAAAGATATTTTGGAGAATGCCATTTTGAAATGCAACCCAGGAGCGAAGGACCAGCAGATGCTAGCCAAGTGCCTTCCCAGCTGACAGAGGTGTTCCGGATGCCATTGACAATTCTTCATTGAAGGTATCCTCTTGTTGATGCCTTAGTTTGGACACTTCTATGGCCATAGAACTGTAAATCTGTAACCTAATAAATATGCTTTATAAAAGCTGATCCACTTCTGGTATGTTGCATAGCGGAAGCATTAGCAAACCGGAACAGTAAGAGAATCCTAATATATTTGTTAATTAATTTTCCAGCAAACTCTACTATCTATAATAGAGCCAAAGCAAATGTCGTATGGTTCATGAGCTATAGTTAATGAAGTTTCTCAGTTAACTCAGAAGAGAACTATTCAAGTCTTGATTCAGAATCTAGTTACTCTTTCATAGATACAATTATCTTTTCCCCCAGTCTATAGCAGATTAATAAGCAAAAGGTTGTAGATACAATTATCAGAGAAGGAGGATTTGCAATGGAAAAGACAGAAACTAAAAAGGTAGAGCAACCTGATGCTATTTCATATGGGGAATATGAGAGTCTCCAAGTATGCCAGATCAGTGATGTACTACATACATTCTTGGTGAACCTGGCAGACTTCACACCTGTCCTCCCACCCTCTTACAACTCACAAATACAGGAGGTAAATGTGGCTTGATATATATAGTGTTTGATCCCCCTTTTCTCCCTACCATCTACAGCAGAGACCATCAATTTCCAGGTCTAGATTGTGTAATTTGAAATGTCACCACATACAACTATGCCCATGACTAAGTTTAAAGGCAGTTACCCAGGGTTTTCAAAAGAAAGCTGGTTAGAACTTTACGTAATATCAAATAACTTAACTTGCCCAAACATGGGCTATTTGAATCACTCTGACCAAACTTTAGGATGTGTACATTTGCAAATTTAAATTGTGGGAAGGTCTTCTCATGAGTTGCAAAATAAAAAGGAGGTAAAAATTTGATAGACAAATAGAATGTGGTCATTTACCTAGATGTATTGTAAGAAAGAAAGAAAAACACTGTTGATGCTATTTACATATACACCTGTCTGGCCTCTGCTCTTTTTGTCATTGTGCCATGACTTGTCCAAAGCAAGCCAAAGCTGACTTTGGAAAAACATTCAAAACAGAAGTGAAAAATGGGTGCAAGCAAACATAACCTCAATGAGATTGTTCTTTTATTTTTTAATGAAAAATTTCCAAAACAAAACACTTGGACAAGATATGAAAGATCAAAGTACTGCCCACAGAATAACTTCCACAAAGGATCATAGGTGGTCACAGTTCAAACAAACTGATTTGTTTTTAAGCTTCTACCACTCTCATTAAGCTGACACTTCCTCAATGTGACTCATTTCAAATACAATTAAAACAAGCTAGCAAGACAAGGCTGATGATTCCTCCAAATGGTAAAGTGAAAGACATAAGACTGTAGCCCTTCCTGCAGCTGAGTACACAACTTCCATATTCTTTATTTCACTTCCACCCTCTGGAGCTATCAAACCTGTGATCGTGTGAGAGCAGAGGTTTAAGTTCTGCCCACAGAAACCCAGTATGGGAAAACAAACATAGAAGAAATCTTACAGAGTGAGGGGAGAGTCAATTTCCTTACAATATTTGGTTTGAATTTAAATGAATGTCACCTTAGGAGTGGCAATATAAGTGAGGATATCTAGGATTGCACTGAAACAAAGAATAGTCCCCTAAGTGGATGTGCACCTCATCAGAGAACCAGAGGCCAGGGGAAAGCTATTCCAAATTGTGCTGTCTTCCTGCCCTGTGTGTTCAGCTGGCTACCATTAAGTATTCTTGGCTAATTACCTGGAACAGCACTACTATCCAGTGTCTTTTCTTTTTCAGTGTGAACTCCTTTATTATTGCTTATAGGGCAGGTCTAGTGGTGATCAACTCCATCAGCATTTGTTTATCTGGGAATGTCTTAATCTCTCCCTCATTTTTGAAAGAAAATCTTGCTGGATATAAAATTTTTGTTTGGCAGTTGTTTTCTTTCAGTGCTTTAAGTATTTCAATCCACTGCCTTCTTTCCTCCATGGTTTCTGATGAGAAGTTGGTACCTAATCCAAATAAGACTTCCTTGTACATGTTGCTTTTCTTTTGCAGCTTTCAGAACTCTCTCCCTGTCCTTTGCATTTGACAGTTTGGTTAGTATGTGAAGGGGCATATATTTTTTCAAGTTTATCCTCTTTGATGTTCTCTGGGCTTCTTAGATATGCATATTCATGTTTTTTGCTAAGTTTGGGAAGTTTTCAGTCATTACTAATAAAGATATCCTTTCTGCCTCTTTCTCTCTTTCTTCTTCTGAGACTTCCATAATGTATACTGGTATGCTTGTGTCCCAGAGGTGTCATAGGTTATTTTTTTTTTAATTCAATTTTATTGAGGTATATTCATATACCATACAATCATCCAAAGTGTACAATCAGTTGTTCACAGTACCATCATATAGTTGTGCATTCATTACCCCAATCTATTTTTTGAACATTTTCCTTGTACCAGAAAAAGTGAAAATAAGAATAAAAAATAAAAGTAAAGAACATCCAAAACACCCCCCCACCCCATTTTTCATTTAGTTTTTTGTCCCTGTTTTTCCATTCATCCATCCAGATACTGGATAAAGGGAGTGTGATCCACAAGGCTTTCACAATCACACTGTCAACTGTCATAGGTTATTTTTGCTTTTTGTAATTCTTTTTACTTTCTGTTCCTCAACCTGACTCATTTCAATTGTCTTGTCTTTGAGTTCATGGATTCTTTCTTCTGCCAGCTCCAGTCTGCTGTTGAAACACTCCTGGGAATTTTTCATTTCAGTTATTATGATCTTCAACTCTAGTAGTTCTGTTTGACTTCTTTTTAAAATTACTCTCTCTTTATTGAGATCCTCACATTGTTCATTCATTGTTTTTCTGAATTCATTTAGTTCTTTCTCTGTATTTTCCCTCATCTCCTTGAGCATACTGAGGATCTTGTTTTAAAAAGTCTTTGTCTAATATGCCCATAGTCTGGTTTTCTTCATTGATGTTTTCTGGATTTTCGTTCTCTTCCTTTATATGGGTCATTTGTTTCCTGTTTCCTTGTTTGTCTTGAACTCTTGTTGCATACTGTACATTTTAATATTTTAAATTTATTCTCTGAGATATCTGTTTCTTGAGTGTGTAACCAGCTGGTGACATGACAGAGATTTTCTTGAGTGTCAGCTCTCCTGTCAGGAAGGTCCATCCAAAGGGAATGCAAAGGGTAGGGTCCTCCCTGTCTTTCCTGGGCCTGGGTCTTGTCCTGAGCTTGTGCTTCCTAGCAGCCTTAGGAGTTCCCCTGTTTACAGGAGTTTGAATGCCCCTCTACTTTCCAGGAGACAGACCTTCTCTCTCTCTGGTGTTCCATTGCTGGACTAAAGCATGTAAGACTTTGCCCCAGGCGATCTGCCTTAATTGTTTGTTATACTCCTTTCCTTGTCACAAGATGGTTTTACGTGAAGGGCAAATTTTGGGGGGTGGGCGGACTAGGGGAGTACGGGGACATGCCAGAGAGGAGTTTACCAAGTCAGTCTTTCCCAGCTGGAACAAGGCCTGAGGCCCACAAAGGGAGTATCCACTTGCTTCAAAACTGCCCTTGAGAGGGCTGAGGGAGAGGCCAGGAAGGATACCAGGGGCAGCTTCCCAAAGCTGCACTCTTCTTGAACTACCCAGTGAATACAACCCTTCAACTGTTCTCTGAAGCTCTGTGGAAGACTACTGTCTTTTAAGTCTCCTCTGCTGCCTTTGTCCAGGGCAGGTTGGGGTAATGGCTGCTCTCAGACATAGGACCCCAATGATCTAAGGTAGGTAATTAAAAGCTGTGATCAGCAAAGAGCTAAGTCTGGGAAGTTTTCAGTCATTATTACTACAAATATTCCTTCTGCCTCTTTCTCTCTTTCTTCTTCTGGGACTCTACCCATATATCAGTGGTGGGCAAACGGATTTTTACATGCTTTTCTGGCAACAGCAAGCTACACCTGGGTGCAGACCCTATTCCTGCCTGCCAGGAGACTGGGAGATCTTCAACAGAGAGAGCAATTTACTGGTATTTACCATAATTTACTAGCCTCTTCCTCCTGCTCTTCTCTGGATTTGTACATTGTTCTTCTGAACTCCGGAGATTCAAAATAGTTAATTCAGGCAGTTCCTGCCTCTTTAATAGCTGTTCTGATGGAGGGACTGGTTCCTAGAGCTTTCTACTCTGCCATCTTCCCACAACCCCAGCCAATTTTTTCTGCCAATTCTTACCTCAAAGAAATATCTGATACATTCCAAGGGTATGTGCAAATGTTCTCTGAGGAAGTCTTGTTACTGTGGTAAAGGGTAAGGGGATGATGTTTTCAAGGTAGTTTTTCCTTAACTTAAAAGTAAATAATTCTATTTGCTGCACAGCAATTGTCTGATATTTAAAATGCAAATGCGCTCCTATAGAAGGTGCATATGAAGTGATGACATTATTTTATCATCTGCTACAGTATAAAGAAAGGTCTCAATATTACCTTGTCCATCTAGGCTCATGAAACTCATCCATAAGATTAGGATTTCTACGGAACAAGCCTTTTGAATTTGAGAAATTAAAAAATAGCTTGGGATAGCCATTCAAAACAATGTTGGCTTAATGTACTAATTCAAGTACCATACTTCATCCTCTTGACATCTTCCTTTAATGTTTCATGCTTATACTTATCAAGGTTTCATGAATCAAATAATTAAAATGCAGCAGAGAGAGCTGGCTGCCAAGAGAACTTTGCAACAAGTTCTTAGGCAGTAAGAATGATGGCTAATTTTGCTAATTCATATCTTGCACAGTTTTCTAGCAGCAGGGCCCACAGAATTTTTTTTTTCCTTTTAATTGATGCTTCCAGTCATTTAGAATCATTGACCCCATCAGTCATTTAGAACCAGAAGGGCATCATCGGGCTAATGCTGCAGCCTCCCTTCTGCTCTTCCACTGCACACGGACAAGCCTTAGCTTAGATGGTGGACTAGTTGGTGTGGTGCATAGACAGTGTTCTCACAATAAAGCAGAGCTAATTTAACCACAGGATTCTGGGGGATACACTAGACACTAAATTTTGAGTCCCCTCTTCATGACAAGCACACTGCAATGCACTGGGATACAAAGATAACAAAGGCATGTTTCCTACAATCCCATTGTGTGGAGGGCAAGACATTTGCTCAGATATACATTAACTACCTGCTCTGAAAGTGACAACCTCTGAAAGGTTGTCAGTGCACTTAATACATACTGAGGGATCAGAAAAGGTTTTCTGGAGAAGGTGTTACCTGATCTGAGTCTTAAAGAATTGGTAGAAGAGAGTCTGGCAAATGGTTATAGAGAAGTGTGTGGAATTCCAGGCCAAGGGTCATAAAGGTTAGAACTGCATGACACGTGCAGGGAATTATGAAATGTTCAGCATTTCTAGAACACACTGTTAGAGAAAGGTTGACAAGGCGCAAATCATGGTGGGGCTTACATGTTTTCTCCAAACAAAAAACAAGTCTTCCCTCAAGGTGAAATCTGAGTTTCCTTGGTTACAACCAAAGATGAGATTGAGGAAACTGTCCAGGCACATTCTGTCCATCCTCTCCTCTGCTAGAACTCCAAACCATCTAGCTATGGATGGGAGGATGGATGGTATGAAGGGAATGCTTGGTATCTCTAGGTATACACAAAATGGAGATGCATTGGAAAGTCAAGTACTAAAAAGGAAGGGAAACAGCAAGGAGATAAGGAAGGAAAGAAAGAAGGAAGGGTGGGAAAAAAACTTTTATAGGTATTATTATTATTGGAAATATTTATTAATTTTCCTGAAAATTGTAAGGAGTGATGAAAAAAATCAACTCAATTTGCATATTCAAGTTATAGTTGACTAAAACCACACAGGGAAGTGTTTTGTGCATTTATTTAACTTCAAATAAATAACTTCTGCTGCACAAGATCAGAACAAATTGGTGAAGCATAATTAAGTCTCCCTTCTGGAAAGCAAGGAGGGCCCTTTGTTCCAAGGGAAGGAAAATTAAAAATTTATCCCCTTTCTTGGTGACCAGGCCAGGCTTAATCTAATCTTGCCTTCAGATTTTATCTTTTTGAATGAAAGGAATGTGTTCTCCCAGGAGAGAAGCAATACAGTGGAAAGATTAAGAGCATGGGCTTTGGGGCCTGTAGACCGGAGGTCCAGGTCCAGCTCTGCTACATGATAATTGAGTATCTTGCACAAGTTTCTTAACCTCTCAGAGACCTGGTTCCTGGATACATACATCACAGAGTTGCTGGAGAATTAAATGAGATTGTGTACAAGGCATTTGCTAGAGCTCCCACCTTTAAGAAGGCATACAATAAAGCTGGATATTAAGATCATCTTTAAAGGAATTAAAAACATGAAAGGTTGCTTACCCTTTGCAGGAAAACACGTCTGGCGACTTAAGTGCAGTAAAAGAAGGGATTTGTTTCTCATCTTGTATTTTCAGCTGTATAGGCCGTTTTACTCCCCAGAAAATGTCCAGCATTCCTTCAACAATTAGCTTGCCATCTTCAGACTAGGGAAGAGACAAATAATCCCAAACATTGTTTTGTATTATTTATTGAAGGTAAACATTTTAACTGAAGATATAAAAATTAAGTCTGTAAGATCTCTTAATAGATAAAGAAACCCCAGGGGGAATTGTTTGGCTTCTAAATTTATCTGCAAAATAATACGATTTTAGGGAACATTCTTTTAGTTTTCGAAACAGTTAAATACAGCAAAGCAAGTAAGTCAAAATGGTAATGACATATCCACCAGAGGGCACAGTAAGTTAAAATGCTTTCTGAATTCCAATTCTTCAGTTAAGTGGGAGTTTAATTCTCTAATTTTGTTTAATTTAAAATTATAGCAGATTTTAAAACTATACTAAACTAGGAATTAGAAGAAACAGCTATTGAGAGACTTAGTGGTTGTCTTCTCACTTTTGACAAGGAAAAATTTAACTCAGAATTATGAAGAACAAATCAAATAATGTATGCGGAAACACTTTAAAATGCAAAACACTACAGAAAAGTGATATTTTACAAAATCAATAGCATTTGAAAATTTTTTTTAAATTAGAAATATAACAAAAGAAGGAAAATCTATGCAAACAAAGAAAAATGAGCAAACATGGATTGAACCCTTACTTACAGTGGGATATAAAGAAATGGCAAGACCAAGCCACATCCCCATGGAACTAATGTTCTATTTTTCTCTTTTATATGTAAAATTATTTTTCTGTTATTAAAATAATGCATTATCATTAGAGAAAATCTGGAAAATACAGAAACTAAGAAGAGTTATATTCCAACCATCGAAGCCTAACTACTGTTATTATAAAAATCAGTTATTAGACAGATTAATATGACTCAATTCTTATTTGAGAGCATAATGATGAAAACTTCTGGAATCAGATAAATCTTGTTTGAACCTTAGCTCTGCTACTTCTTAGCAAAGTGAACTTGGACAGGTTGCTGAATGCCCTTTAGCCTGGGTTTCCTCTTCTGAAAAATGGGTATTAGAATAGTCCCTAATTTATAGGGACTTGCATTCAATAAATGTTCAATAAATATTATTGCTTATTAATTTTTTTGGTTCATAAGCCTATTTTGGAGTCACTTCTGAAACAAAGTTTTGCTCTTTCTACCACTTTTGAGCTCACATTTCAGATTACTGAGAGTTCAGGTTACTGGTCAACTGTTTTCAACAGCCAAACATAATTTGTTTTTTAGAAGACACTGATGATGCAGCTCCTACAGTTTTGGCTATTGATATATAATATCTTTTTTTGCCAAGTTAGAACCCAGTTAATACTTTATGTAAAAAAAACATAGAATAACTGTTGTCTTGAGGTTATCTGATTCTTACCTTCAAGAAGAAATACTCCAACTAATCTCAGACAATGATTTTTTTTTTTCATTTAGTGAATACCAGACTATTTTCTAATATTAGAAAACATCTCCTCAGAGATTGACTACAAAGAAGTCTTTCCATAATCTGGCCAAATATCACCACTTCTACCACCACAGGCCTAGTTCAAGCCACTGTCCCTGTGTGCTTGAATTATTGCAATAGTTTTCCATCTGGTTTACCCCTCTCTTCCCTTTGGTCCTCCAATATGCTCAGAGTAGTTAGAGTGATGCTTTTACAGTGTAAGTTAGTTAATGTCTCTCCTCTAATCAAACCCTGCAGTGGCTTTTCATCTCATTCCAATTACAGACCAAAGTCTCTACAATGATCTACAAGACCCTACACAGTCATGCCCCGCTTTATTGTCTACTTCTGTACTTTCCCTTTCTTACTTGCTTCCAGCCACACTGGCCTCTTTGCTGTACCTTGAGTGCACCTGCTAGGCTCAGGAACTATATTTAGGTGGCCTTTCTACCTAGAATGTTGTCCCACAGACCTCTACATGGTTGGTTCCTTCACAGCTTTCAGAGTCTTTGCACTATGCCCCTCTTACCCCACCCTACTCTGATTCCTGAGTCTCCTTCTATGCTTTGCTTTTTTCCATAGCTCTTAACATTGTCAGACATACCACATATTTTACTACTCTACTCGTTTCTTGTCTGTCTACTCTACTAAAATATAAGCAACATGAAGGCAGGGCATTTGTCTAGTTTCTCCATTGCTATATCTTTAGCTTTTAGTACAGTGTCGGGCACATGGTAGACAATAAATATGCTTTTTTGCTTGATTAATTAATCAATCGATTAATTAGTTAACCACAGATGAAGAAAGCTGCACATCATTCTCCATGAACTGCTCCTTTTAACAGTGTCCATCATTGTAATTAAGTCTCCCATAAGTCAGAAGATTTTGAGAATGGTGGATTTTAACTTTATTGTCCAGCAAGTAAAGATTGAAAGGTTTAGCAATCTTTACTTTTGAGAAGGTAACTGAAATACCTAATTGAACTAAATAATTTAAGCTCACTAATAAGGGACAGAATTCTTTGTAAATTTCCCTTCTGCCCCAACTGCAGATTCAAGTCAATCATTGCTTAGTCAATAGTGTGCCATGAAATCTGAAGGTTTAAATCAGGGGTAGAAAAGTCTAATGTTCCTTGGGGCCATGAAGATTTTGTAAATATGTGAAATGAGTTCCACTAGAATACAAAACTGAGTGGAGAGACCAGTGGAGAAACAGCATTCAAGTTTTTTAAAAAATTAACCCTATCAGCTGAAAGCAAGGAAACCAAGGAGAGAAGGGAAAAACTAGCAGATGCTGCCCTGTGCCTTGGCATGTGGCAGAGGAGCCAAGTATCTCCAGCAGCCGGTCTTTGGGGAGAAAGCATCAACTTGATATGCCTTGATTTGAACATTTTCCTAGACTCTAACTGTCAGTGAATACATTTCCATTGCTTGAGCTGAACCATTTCATGGTATTGCTTTAAGCAGCTTAGGAAACTAAAACAAACAAAAACTAGAGAGTAATAATAATTTTAATGCATTTATAGTACTTAATAGAATATATCCAAGCATAATTTAAATAAGCTTATATAATCATCTAGGTCCCTTCCAAATTCACAGAGTCAAAAAATGGAAATTACAGCACAAGTTATAATTTGAATGATACATAATATTTAGGCATGATTTCTGATCTCCAAACAAAAATGTATCTGTATGAAAAACAGAACATCTTTTAGACTAAAAACTAGTGGCACTGCAAAATACTAGCAAAATTGCAGAATAAATTAAGCTTTATAATACATTTATCTTACTCAAATTTAATCTTAACCAATGAAAAAAATTAATCCTATATTTGAAAAAACAAAAACAAAAACAAAAAAAAACTAAGGAAATACAAAGACAATTTGACTAGTAGTCTGTCAGTTGTACCCCCAAAAATGCTTTCTAGCTTTCAGGACTTTCCCAAATGTTTTCTTAACAGTTTTAATTAGTTATTATTATGATACAGTACACATTCATGGTATCTAACTTACTCATTTAGCAACTAAATTGAAGTTCACTTTACATATATGTCATGATTTATTTGAACAATCCCCCATTGGTAGAGATTTTAGATATTTTCAAGTTTTCTCCATTACAAGTGATACCACAATGCACATCCTTTTACATATATCCTGGTTTATTTGTAACAGAGTATCTAGGATAGATTCCTAGAAGAGTTGCTGTTCAAAAGATATTCATACTCTGGTTTTAAGATAGAAAGGAAACATGCTACTAAAATTATTTTTAAATGCTTTCCTATTCCAAAAACGCTCAGAAAGTCACAGATATTCCAGCACTGGGATTTTGCAACATAGTCTAAAAAAAAAAATCAGAATCAAATTAAAGATTCCCCTGTTTCTCTCAGATCATTTGTGCCACTAGACGATGACTCCAACTCATCCTGACTCCTCTGTACATTGATAGCATTTTTTCTGTGACTCAAACTGTATTGCATTTCTTTGATGGGCTTACCTGTCCACATAAAATGTGCAGATTTTTCTGGTTTCTATAAAAAATGTTATAGGTCTTCAATAAAGAATTAAGTTGTTCCCTAAAAAAAAATTATTAAATTCAGTTACAATCAATCTTAGGCTCTTTAAGTAAGTACTTTCAATTTATAAAGGTGTGAGGTAGGAAAAAAAAAAAGGTTCAATGGAATATTTTGGTCACTTTAACTTAATGTATGTCATTGACAACTGGAGCATTCTTAGAAGATCAATTACTGATGAAGCTGTTGATTCAAAAATATAAATAACCAAAGACAGGGAAATGACTGAGGTCAAAGTTGTAAGGAAAGTATTATGTGACAGGAGGCAGCCATGAAACAAAAATTTGGTTTCATGTTTCTTTTCTTCTTGCAACTTTTAACCAACCTCAATTAAGCACCTATTACACGTCTGCCACTGTGCTTCCCTCTGGGGATACAGAGATGGTTAAGGAGTGGTCGCTGCTTCTGGAGACCTCACCTTTGTGGCAGGTAGACTCTGGGGGTGGGAATGCGGTTCCTGCCATGCTTCTACCCTTCTCCTCCATGCCCTCACAGCTCGAGATGCTTATCCTATCCTCTAGCCCCTAAATACGAGCCTTTAGAAAATAAATGCTTTCCTGTTCTTGAACTGAGTAATTAACCAGAAGACTGCCACATGTTAAACTTACCTCATTGGAAGAAACATATTAGAGATCAGATTCTCTTAGCTGAGGAATTGGGTTGGTCATCCAGAGTTTCTGTAGTTCTCTGGGAATATATTTCATTCATTTCTGCTTCTACTTGTGGGTAGAAGTGAATACTTAATTATTCAAATAAACACCTTTTATTTTTTTAAGAGGGATGTTGTCAGGACTATCACATAGAATCATGCCCAGAATTTAGAGTCAGAAGATATTACAGTACAATCCCCTTATTTCACAACTGAGGACACAGGTGCCTTAGGAGATCAGGTAACTGCCCAGACCCCACAGCTAAATGGGTAGTAAGGAAACAACGATGTGCTCCAGTTGCCTAGACATTTCAGGAATGCCAATCTAGAATTACCCAATGATTCTCTTAGGAACTTTAATCATGCCTTCAGGTATTTAGGAAATGCTGCATCACAAGTTTTAAATACTTGAAGCACAGTATAAAACCCAGAACACTATTCCTGTGGTGCTGACAAGCTGCATATTGGACGCTTCCCTTCAAGTCTTTGCCTCTCTAGATACAAGGAAATGACCCTCATTCCAGAGGACACAAACACATCAAGCAATATGACATCTTCTGGGCAATTGCTGATAATAGACAACTGCTCAGATTTATTGAATTCTGGTTATGTGCCCAAGATTATGCTACACACTTTAAGGAGATTATCTCATTGAAATCTCATGGCACCTCCATAAGGCTCATGCCATATGCTTAGGAAATTGGGGCTTAGTATGGATGACAACCTTCCCAGGACCACAGAGCTGGGATCTGAATTCAGGCAGTGCTCTATGCTGCCTTCTGAAGGAGAAAGGGAGTTGCCTCTTCCTCTGAGAGCAGGATTTGCCTGGCTGCACAATCTATGTCTGTTCAATTTTCACTTTTCACAGTGTTTCAGGTTACAAAGTACTTAGGGATACAAGGGCAGAGAACTGGATTAAAAGGCATCAAGGAACTAACGCCTCTTGATGGTGACATAAAGCATTGTGGAATTCCTTTCCCTCACTTAGCTCCAAGAGTCATGCTATGTAGAAATAAGATAGCGGAAAACCCCCAAATGGTAAATTAGCTTATAGAAAACAGAACAGGAATCTGAACCCTTTACTGGGGGAAACAGAGATCTTGCTTAGACCATAGTTAGTATAAAACAGGTTCACATAGTATAAAACAGTTACAGTAAACTCCTCTGACTGTTGTTTTATTTGGTAAGGATACTATATCTAACTGTGAGATGGTAGGAACAGGGGGTTTAATGATGATTAGAAGTAGCACAGAGAAATTCTAATACTCTAACAGAGCATATGAAATCTAGAGTGGTGGCAACAGGGAAGAACAGATATCTGATTGTTGTGTGCTGGGTACCTGGGGAACAAATTCTCTACTGGACCTCAGAATACAGGTTTGCCAAATCGACCAAATGTATTTATGCTATTTCTCATGAAATGCTTTTTCAAAATGAGATTTGTCACTCCATGGCTGACCTTAGGTAAAGTCAAAGGAAAGAACTACTTTTTAACAAAGAAATCAAACTGGCTCAAAGTTATTACATTCTTCTCTATGGGCACAGTTAAGATTTGGCCACATCATCACCCTAAACTGTAGAAAATATTTTACTAGAATCCTATGCTTTAGTGATCACTAACCTAGAAGAACCCCTGGAGACAGTGAGGACCCAAGTCTAGAAGTAGGAGCATGAGCAGAAAGGCTGATGATGGCATTCCACATGCATTGGAGAAATTGGAGAAATGACTGAATGAAGAGATGAATAAATGGATATGCTAACCCTGAAGACTCCAAGGGGAGGTTAGGAAGGGTGAAGAAAATGGAGGAGTAATGGATGGCACAGCAGGATGTACTTGCTTTGGAATACTGGCCCATGGGGAAGAAAGAAGTGTGAAGGTGGTGGTGGTAAAAGGGCAAAGAGAGATGAGGGTAGGAACTGAGTGCTTAAAACAGTCAGGAGAGAGCTTCTACCATCTCCCATGATCACATATACTTTCCAAACTTCATCTGGACCCATCTGCATTGTGACTGAACTCTTTGTACTCGTGACTAAAGCCAATCCCTCTACTTATACACTAGATTCTATCTTTCTTGTTTGCTCAAGGACATTGCTCCAGTAATTCTCCCTTCTCTACCACACCCCATATCTTCATATTTTCCTTCTTTTTTGGATAATTCCCATCAGTGCAAAAACATGCCTTATTTTTCCAATTTTTTTTTTAAAATATGAACAAATTTATACTGACTTCACTTCCTTTCCAGCTTCCACCCTCTTTCTCTCCTTCCTTTTAAAGAAAAAATCCTTGAAAGTGGTGTTAATATTGGCTGACCCCAAGTCCACTCTTTTCATTCTCTCTTGAGCTTTTTTCTACCACTCCAAGAAAACAACACTTCTCAAGGTCACCAACGACTTCCATTGGTACTACATCCAATGGTTTTTTTCCGTCAATCCTTATAAGCTGACCTGTCCTGCAGGATTTGATCCAATTTATTCCCCTCTCTTCCTTGAAGGATATTTACTTGTCAGGCAGGATATCACACTGGCCTGCTTTTCCTCTCAACTTTCTGCCCAGAACTTCTCAGTCCTTATTGCTTGCTACTCCCTGACCACTAAATGTTGGCATCCTCATGGGCTCAATTCTTAGACTCCTTATTTTTTCTGTCTGGACTCTCTCACAGTTTATCTCCCTACTTTGATGTCTGTGTTGATGACTGTAATATCTCCAGCCCAGACATTTCTCCTAAGCTCTGGACTCATATATGCAACTGCCTACTCTACCTCTCTATGTGGATGACAGTAGGCATCTCAAACTTATGTCCAAAACTGAGCTCCCATCATCACATCCAACTTGCTCCTGTGCCAGTTTTACAAACTTCAGTTAATGGCAGCTCCATTCTTTGAGTTTCTCAGGCCAGAATCCTTGGTGTTATTTCTTGATGCCATTTTTTTCTCTCACAATCCATATGCAGTTCATCAGCTTGCTTTAAAAATATCTCCAGAATTTCACTGGTTATATCATCACTCTCGCTGCTACCACCTGCGTCTAAGTCACCATCATTTCTCATGTTGATTTTTCTAACAGGCTCCTAAAAGCCTCCCTGCATCAGCCCTCGACCTCCTGCATCTATCTTCAATTCAGCAGAAATTCTTTTAATGCAAATCTAATCACAATTCTACTTTGCTTAAAACTCTCCAGTGTCTTCCCATTATTCAGAATACAAACCAACATTCTCACAATGACTTAAGAAGCCAGCCGTGATCTGGCCTTTGTTATATTTCATTTCTTACTATTCTCTCATTGACTCACTACACTCCAGCCCACTGGTCTTGATGTTCCCTGAATACCCAGGTGCCCTTCCATCTTGTACTTGCTGGTCCCTATGTGCAGAGTGATCATCACAATGCTAGCTAACTCATTGATTTTCTTTAACTATTTACTCAAAAATCAATTTCTCAGGGAGTCCTTCTTGAATACCCAGTCTAAAATTTTGCCCTTCCCCCAGATTTCATATCCTCTTTCTCTCCTTCCCCTCTTCCCCTAGTCACCATCTAGACTATTATACATTTTACTCATTTATTTTGCTTATTTTCTAGAATGTCATATTCATGAGGGCAGGGGCATTTTTATGTTTTGCTCACACTCTATTCCATGTGCCTGGAAGAGTGCCTGGCACATAGTAGGAACAAATTATTGAATGAAAGTTTCAGAAAATTCTTATTCTAAAAAAAATGAAACTTACCTAACAAAGGGGGAAAGCTTTTTTGATATACGCAGTTCTCTGAAAAAAAAAGCTCATGATACTAAAATATCAATTCACATGCTAAAAATCCCTTTGATCCTCGATATCTGTCTCCTTCAACAAGAATATAGGATCCATGAGGGCAGGGATTTTGGTTTATTTTTTACACTGCTCTATATCCAGTATTTAGAGCAAAGATTTGCTTATAGTAGGCTTGTATTCAATAAATACTTACTGAAAATTGAATAGAATTCATGTATATTAATTTTGACATGTTTAAGATCATGTAAAAATACTTTTTGTGTTTGAATTTTCTTACTTATAATTTTTATTTTGCACGTTTTCAAAGATCAATGTGCTCCACATAATTATCACTTAAAAAGATTCTACAAAATTCCTCCTGCTATCACTCCATTTCCCAAGTGGGTTACTTAACATTTTTAATGCTAGTGAATATTTCTGCTCTAAGTATCTTTGGAGCACACTGACCTTTTTCCCTTGGGGTCCTTGCTGTGGGCTATTTCTTAAGAATTATAGTACTGGTAAAGACTATGGTCACTTTTATAGCTCTCATTATTGAGTGCAAGAGCAGCACACAGAAATTTCAGGTTCACTTGGGATACAACTCCTGAAATGCTGAGATGCAAGAGTTATTATTGAAGCAAATGAAGTTTTACACAATCTTACTCCCCCAGCTTCTGTTTCTGATAAAACTGCATTCTAGGGTATGTAATGTATTTATCTCAGGACCATGTAGTCAGAAAGTTTATTTTGCGGGAGCAAGTAACTTGGAAAATGTTTCTGTACCTGAACAGAGCTTCGTTGATCTTTCCCAATTGAAGCAAATCTCCGAACAACCTAGGGAGTCAGCAAATTGTGGTCTGGGGCCACTTGTTTTGGTACATAAAATTTTATTGGAACACAGCTATGGTAATTTGTCCATGCATTGTGTTATAGCTGCTTTCCTGCTATCACTGCAGAGTTGAGGAGCTGCAACGGTGATCATATGACCCACAAAGCCTGAAATATTTATTACCTGGCTCTTTACAGAGAAAGTTTGCTGATGCCTAAATTATTGTGTAACTGGATATCTTCCAGGCAGGGTCTTTCTGATTGAGTTTTAATGTGTATAAATGGCAATTGGAAGGATCTGGAAGTGTGGAAGATGATTGGAGTGCAGTAAAACAAAATGAGGAATTATAAAAGAGAATTCAGAAGTTGTACGAATAACTATAGCAATGGTGAATGAATTCCAAATGTTTATTACACCTTATCAAAAGAATAAATGGTAGCCTGTAACATTCTTGTTTGACTTATTGGCATGGGCGGCCCAAGAAGGGTTATTCTCAAATTGATCGCCAATGGATCAATGTCATTTTAGGGATTGGAAAAATGTAGACTTCTTAAAGTGATAGCCCACAATGGTGATCTGGAACCAAGAAAAATAATAGCTAACATTTATTAAACACCTATTACATGTTATGTTTTGTTCTAACAGCTGTATGAATTAGCCCTTTAAATTTTCCTGGCAATGCTAAAGATAGATCTTATTCTCATTCTCAATAACAAATGAAGAAATTGAGGTTCAGAGAAGTCAAGACAACTCTCAAGTCACATAGCCAAGGAGGTCTGCCACCTGTGTCCCCCACATGTACACTCTACCCTAACCCGTTTCTCACATGGTCTCAGGAAGCGGCAGAATGCTGAAAGAAAAAATCTGAGTTCTAAACTGCCTTGGTAAATTAAAGCTGTGATCATAAATTCATTTCAGTAAGAATTAGTGGAGAGATTATTTTAGGGGGAAAAGAAGCTGTCCAGATAGAAATGGCCAAGTGCTGACACAAAAAAGAGACTGGAAACTTAGTGGCTAATGAGCTAACAATTAGTCAGCAATCAATATCATTTTTAAAGTGACACCTCACACTGGGAAGAGTAAATAAAATTTTGAGAATGTGGAACTACGAAATAATCTCCAAAAATCATGGTAAAAGAAATATGTGAAAAAATATTATGCCACATGAGAACTTTAAAGTAGTAAAAAACAAAACAAAACAAAAGTGTACACTTATACTTACATGGGCAAGAGTTTTGATTATTCTACTTGAGCATATGAAGGCCGAGGGAGAATGTAAAAATATTCCTTCTCCTTAACTATTTATAAAGAATGGACACTAGCTAATTTACCCTTCCTCTGATATAGATATAACAAAAGTAAAGACATATGCTTTAAATTCAACATGAGTAAATTGGAGAAAGTACAACAGAACATTTCTAGGCACTATTAGTGGTTAACCACTGTAATGAATTATAGAGTAAGGACATAGACTTCCTGGGAATCTCCCCTCTCTGAAGGCCTTTAAAAATAAATCCTGGGAGAACCTAAGATGGCAGCTAAGTGAGACAGGGCAAAAAACACCTCCGTGAAAAATACTAGATAAAAGCCAGAAAGTGACCCAGAACACCAATTCTAGTGATGCACCAGCCAGACAAGGTCTGCTAAATCCACAGGGACTGTGCATTTGGTGAAACCGGGAGTCTGCATTCTGAAACGAGTGAGTGAGCTGGCTGAAAGTCCGGTGGCTGCGCTGTGGTGTGGGGAAACCGTGGGTTGGCGTTTGGAGATGGACTAGTTCTTTAAAAAAAAAAAAAAAACAACCCGGGAGTGGCTGTAGATACGGCAGTGAGAACTGCGCAGTGAAGCGTGGCAGGAACGAGCTGTGCCAACACCACAATATCTGGCGTGGAAGATAGCCCTTCCCACACCAGCTGCTAATTGTCTCAGAGCCAGGAGGGCAGAGGGGAGCTAAAAGGAGAAAGAAACCACGCCCCTTGCAGCCATCTTCCTGGCAGGCTGGGGACACTCTGGCTCAGGGCTGGAGCCATAGCCCAGAGCCACGCCAAGGGTCCCAGTGTGATGGGGAGTGTTTCCAGCAGCACCGCGCACACGCCACAATATCGGCCGTGGACAGGGGCCTTTAGTGCACCCACAGCTAATTGTCCTGGAGCTTGGAAGGCGGAGCTGTGCGAAAAGGGGGAAATTGACATGCCCGATTCAGCCATCTTTACAGCAGGCTGGGAATGCCCCTGCATGGCCCGGTGTCCCAGGGCTTCCCTGGAGGGCCGGCGAGCACTTGTGATGTGGCACAGCCTCCCCTCAGCAGAGGTCCTGGAAGAGCACAGCTGAGAAGGGGGACCCGCTCAGAAATCCCAGGGACCCTACACCAATACCAAGGACTTGTGGGTCAGTGGCAGAGACAATGTGTGGCAAGACTGAAATGAAGGCTTAGACTCTTGCAACAGCCTTAAATCTCCGGGAACACCTGGGAGGTTTGATTATTAAAGCTGCCCTGCCTCCCTAACCACTCAGACACACACCCCACATTCAGGGCAAACAGCACCAACAACACACCCAAACTTAGAGCACCAACTGAACCCTACAAGAATCAGATCCCCACACACCACAAAGACAAAGTTGGGGAGAACTGACTTGAGGGGAATAGTTGGCTCATGGATGCCATCTGCTGGTTAGTTAGAGAAAGTGTACACCACCAAACTGTAGATCTGACAAATTAGAGACTGGTATTTTTCATATACTGAAAGAACCCTATCAAGCAAAGCAAATGCCAAGAGCCCAAAAACAACAGAAAATTTTAAAGCATATGATAAAACCAGATGATATGGAGAACCCAAACCCAAACACCCAAATCAAAAGATCAGAAGAGACAAAGTACTTGGAGCAATTAATCAAAGAACTAAAGACAAACAACAAGAGCTTGGCACAGGATATAAAGGAGATGAAGAAGAGCATGGCACAGGATATAAAGGACATGAAGAAGAGCATGGCACAGGACATGAAGGACATAAAGAAGACCCTAGAAGAACATAAAGAAGAACTTGCAAGAGTAAATAAAAAAATAGATGATCTTATGGAAATAAAAGAAACTGTTGGCCAAATTAAAAAGACTCTGGATACTCACAGTACAAGATTAGAGGAAGCTGAGCAACAACTCAGTGTTCTTGAGGACCACAGAACGGAAAATGAAAGAACAAAAGAAAGAATGGGGAAAAAATGGAAAAAATAAAAATGGATCTCAGGGATATGATAGATAAAATAAAACGCCCAAATTTAAGACTCATTGGTGTCCCAGAAGGGGAAGAGAAGGGTAAAGGTCTAGAGAGAGCACTCAAAGAAATTGTTGGGGAAAACTTCCCAAACCTTCTACACAATATAAATACACAAAGCATAAATGCCCAGTGAACTCCAAATAGAATAAATCCAAATAAACCCACTCCAAGACATATTCTGATCAGACTATCAAATACTGAAGGAAGGAGCAAGTTCTGAAAGCAGCAAGAGAAAAGCAATACACCACATACAAAGGAAACAAAATAAGACTAAGTTGTGACTACTCAGCGGCCACCATGGAGGCGAGAAGACAGTGGCAGGACATATTTAAAATTCTGAGAGAGAAAAATTTCCAACCAAGAATACTTTATCCAGCAAAACTCTCCTTCAAATTTGAGGGAGAGCTTAAATTTTTCACAGACAAGCAAATGCTGAGAGATTTTGCTAATAAAAGACCTGCCCTACTTCAGATACTAAAGGGAGCCCTACCGACAGAGAAACAAAGAAAAGAGAGAGATAGAGAGAAATGTAACAGACATATATAGAACATTACATCCCAAACCACCAGGACACACATTCTTCTCTAGTGATCATGGATCTTTCTCCAGAATAGATCATATGCTGGGACATAAAACAAGCCTCAATAAATTTAAAAAAATTGAATTTATTCAAAGCACATTCTCTGACCACAGTGGAATACAAATAGAAGTCAATAACCATCAGAGACTTAGAAAATTCACAAACACCTGGAGGGTAAAAATGAGGGGGAGATGAAAACATTCCCAGATAATCAAAAGCTGAGGAACTTCATCACCAGTAGATCAGTCCTGTAAGAAATGCTAAAGGGAATTGTGCAGGCTGAAAGGAAGGGACACTAAACAATTGACTGAAACCACATGAAGAAATAAAGATTTCCAGTAAAGATCACATGGTAAATATAAATACCAATATTACTGTATTTTTGATTTGTAACTCCGCTATTTACTTCCTACAGTATCTAAAATACATAAACTGTAATGATAAATCAGTGGTTTTGGACTCAATGTAAAATATGTAATTTTTGACAACTACATAAAGGTGGGGGAATGGAGGAGTATAGGAACATGGTTTATGTGTCCTATTGAAGTTAAGTTGGTATCAAAGAAAAACAAGATTGTTATAGATTTAAGAGGTTAAATTTAAGCCCCATGGTAAACACAAAGAAAGCATCAGAGAATATGACCATAGAGATGAAAAGTAGAGTAGGGGTTATGAGTAGTGGGGAAAGGGGCAATGGGGAGTTAAGAAATGAGTGTAGGGTTTCTGTTTGGGGTGAAGGGAAATTTCTAGTAATGGATGGTGGGAAGGTGAGGGCATTGCAACATTCTAAATGTGATTAATCCCACTAATGGAATGCCAGGGAGGGTTGGAATGGGAAGATTTAGGCTGTATATGTTTCCACAATTGAAAAAAAAAAAAAAAAAAAAAAAGACAGTCTAAGTAATGACAATTAAAAGCCAAGGATGATCCAGGATGGGAACTGAAGATGGAGGAGAGGAGGCTCAAAGGGTCACATTTGGGACATAAGAAAAAAAAAAAGGAAATATAGAATGTAAGCTTTGTATCAATGTTGAATTTCTTGAAGTTCTTAGCTGCGCTTAATGGGATTGCATAAAAGAGTGTTCCTTTTCATTGGAAACGTATATGTGAATTATATTGTTCAAGGATGTGTGCAGCTTGCTCTCATATGTTCAGAAGACAGAGCAATAGATGATGGATGATAGAGTGGAAGGGAGGGAGGGAAAGAAAGAAAGAAATGGTGTGACAGAATGTTCAAGTTGGTGGATTGGGGTATTGGGGGAGGGGGATCGGGGTATGCTGGAGTTCTGTGTATGGGGTTTGTATTGTTTTTGCAACTGTTCCTGTAAGTTTGAATCTATTTCAAAATGAAATTTTAAAAAAAAGATAAATAAATAAATTAATTAATTAATCCTTACCTTTCCCAGTTATTTAGGTGTGTCCCATTAGACAGCAAGAATGATAACTTTTTAGGTTATCATTCTATAGGAAACCAAGTACTATATATATAATGTCATTATGTCTGCTGACTGATTGAAATTCTGTCCTCTAGCAGAAGGCATGCACTAATGATCATCCATTCATACCTGCCAGAGATTCGGTGTGAGCACAATTAAGGGACCTCAGTCACATACTGAGGGTGAGTGAGAGCTTCAAGGAATAGATGCTGCCTATGTAAACCTTGGAGGGCAAGAATTAAGGAAGGGTGAGAAGAGTGTACCAGGCAAGGGCAACATTACAAAGGCCTTGTAGCTATTTCTAGTTTTTGGAGAAAACTCAAGAGTTGGAACTCTGAAAGTATAATAGGTAAAATTGGTAGTGGTGAGCAATTTCTTCAGCTTAGACTTCATTCTGCATGTACTAGGCAGCCACTGAAGGTTCTCAGCAAGAGAAACACATATACTAAGGGTCACTAGGTACAGTATGGAAGATGGGTCTCCCGACAAGACCAGATGGAGACAATAAGACAGTAAGACTGTTGCAACACTGTTGGGTTAAGGGTGTGGAACAAGGCTGATGTTCCATGGAAAGGGGGTCAAATGTCCCACATATGTGGAAGGATCTAAAGTCTGGAAGGGGCCTAAAAGAAGAATAGGGATTTTATCATTTTAGGCATCACAAAGTAATCAATTAACTGTTATCTGGGCAGTCCCTAGTAAGGAAAGAGGGTACCTGTTTAATATACTATGTACCTATCAATAGTAATTTTTCTACAGATTTTCTAGGGTGCACTTAAATATTACATATGGCCAAAAGAAAAAGAAAAGAAAGCACCATTAACCTCTCAACCCTTAAACAGTTCCCCACCCAGCCTACACCAGATGGTTTAGCATGTACTATATAATTGTCATAACAAAGCTATAACACAAGTGATAAGAAATGGATTCTATAGCCAACTTTTCAGTTTATAAACTTGTGATATCTAGCTGCAGGGATGGCCAACAAGTAGTCACAAGGTTCCAACAGCTTTTATACTTTATGTATGATACATAGGAAAATGATTTTCTAAGAAAAGGGCTTACTTTTTGGGAATAGGGAATATTGCTTGACACAATAAAAATGGAGTGAATGACTCTTTTCCTAAACTAAAGAATGTCAAACTTCCATATAAACTGGACATTCAACTAAAGGAACACATAGAACCATAAGCTTCTCCAGAACAAGAGTTGTCACTGTACCACTGGCAGTACAGGGAGAGGCTCCTGGAAGTGGCTGACGGACACTTAGAATTCTTCAGCACCACCCCTGGAAGAGTGCTAGTCAGGGCGAGATTTAAATGGGGGCAACAGGTGGGACTGAGGGGGCTGAGGGGACTCCAGGGCTCCTGTTCCTTTAAGGCCCCCAGCTTGACTCTAATGAGTAATGCAGGACCCGAAGCTAACTGTACAATGCTTGGATGTACGTTGGACTTTATGGGTAGAGTTGCAGCTGCTTAGCAGATGGGAATTACCTACATTCTGACATTTGCATGAATAATGGACTTCACCAGAAGGAAGTTTCTTAACCCTATCAGACTATTTAGCTGGCCTGAAGAAAGAATTTTTATTTGATTTTATAAAACTGTACTATTATGCATGGACATAGAACAGCATGGTGGGTGGAAGGGAAGTATGAATGGATGCCAAATATTAGTTGTAATTAGAGTTTTTCCTCTTCTTTAAATCATGATTTGTAGCATAATTATGTGGATATCTGATTTCTTTTGAAGTCAAAGAACTCTGTTCCCCCCTTTACAAGTACTTCTTTCAAGGGAACCCACTAAGGACAAAACAGAAATACTCTTGGGAGCTGTAACCCAACACAAACATCAGAAACTGCCAGGTGACGCAAAATAAAACATCAGCGCAAAATGCAACCAATGTAGCTGCCAAAGGCTTTAGCCATGACTGTGTTTCCTGAGTTTGTGTCACTTCTGTCTCTTGGGGACTTGCTCAAAAACATTCATGGTTCAAATTAGGCAACCACTGAAATTCATCATGCGTGCAACATTTGGAACAACATTCTGCTGTGTGTTGCCATGTTTAAGAGCCAGAACCGAAAACGTTTTAGTCTCTTCAAAGAGATGAAAAATTGAGGCAGAATTAAAAAGTTAACTTACTCTCTTGTACATTTAGTTTCTTTTTCACTGATTTTATTTCAGAGTGTTAAATTTTAGCAATGAAATAATTTAACAATTTTCATATAAGTTCAAAAAGCTGAGTTAAAATTAATGTAATATAAAGGCTCTTTTTTGTAAGATAGCTAGGAATTAAACATGCCATGGTAATGTAATTATTACATGATTATTAGCTAGGTAGTAAGTTTACTAGTGATTTTTATTTTATATGTTACAATTCTGAATATTATCTGCACTTTATATGAGTGTTTACTACTCAAGTTTTTTTTCACAATTTTACTTTCATAAAACCATAAAATATAAACTCATGCGTGTTTTTTGGAAAGGTGGAATCAGGAAACATGAGGACCACAGAAAAGAATAGACAGTCTTATTATAAATACTAAGCCATTTGACAAGGCAAACCATCATTCCGTCTTACTAAAGTCTGCAAGCAGGGGCAGAATTCTCTTAACCCACTTCATCCTTCATTACTATCAAACTTGAATCCTGGTATTAAAATTGGAAACTTCTGCATCCCCTCTTCCGTGTTCATCCATGGCTCCAGGCCCTTGCCTTTGGCCTCATCTCCTTGCTCAAATAAAATTATGAAAAAGAATGCCTTTCAATCTTCATAGACACCATCTGTACCTGGCAAAGGTGGTTATTCACATTTCCATTGCAAATGAAGCCAATGGGTTACAGTTTGAAAACTGAGAAGCAGGGGTTAGAGAATGGGTATCTTGACTGGAGAAAAAAAAATGCAAACTCCAAATCATCAGGGAGCTCTGAATTTTGTTTAACTCTCCAGACTTCAAAGCCCTGAGGCTACCCTTTTTTAAAAGGAAATGTTTCTAATTTGAAGCAAGTATGTTAGAGTATCACTGGTTGTTTTTGGTGGTGGTTGGGATGGTGATGTCTATGATTTGTTTTCTCCATTACTTCTAGGAGATCTATCCTTAGACCCCAATTCCATCTTCAGTGCTGACAACCAATGACAAAAGGACCTCCATTAGTGATCTAATCCGGAAAGCAATATGACTAAATTTCTTTCACCCTCTACCATAGATTAGAGCAAAACAATGAAAGACTAAGTTATATTTTCACAGTATTTAAAAGAAACTTGAAGAAGTGATGGCTAGTTCAAAGATACAAAACAAAGAAAACACCCAAAATTTTTGCTCAACTAACAAAACTCACCCTTTGAATAGAGAGGCTTTAGGGACTCAGAACTCTGTCACTAGATGTTGACAGATGTGTGGCAGAGTATAGAAGAGAGAGGCAAAAAAAGGATTGTATAGTGTTCTAGATCTGATAATTCTTATTTTTAAGAGGATCCCTTTACAAGGATAAATTTCAGTATTTGATATTTTAACACAGCAGCATGTTTTCCAACAGCCTTAAATGAGAGGAGACTCTTGTCCCTACTCCATTCCTATTTGTGGCTTGGCTTCTAAATATTTTTATGAAAAAAAAAAAACATTTAAAAAAAGGACAATCTGTTATTCCAGTTGGCAATGCAAAAGTTGCTTCCATATCAGATCCTGTTTTCTATTGCACGTGCAGCTGATACCCCAGGGGCAGCCCAAGCAGGTGGTAGATGGGAAAGGAGTGAAGAATGCATATGTTCTGCAATGTCCTCCTGCGGCCTGACATAATCCACAAATTATTATCAATTTTTATTTTTTGATTCTAATTCAGTAGGGACTTGAAACTACCTCTATTTTGATGAAATACAGAATTTCTTTTTAATAGCTTATTTTTTGTGTGTGCTGGGGTGGGGGTTGGGAGGTTAGGCTGGAGGGGTGGAGAACAGATAAAGGAATATCTAATAGCTAAGAATACTGTTTGAAAGCTCCAGAAAAATTGTGTGCCCCTATCTATATGGACAACATGAAAACTAGTGGTACATATGCTCATTTCAGATCAGTGGTTCTCAAACTTGAGCGTCAAAATCAGCTGAAGGACTTATGGAAACACAGATTGCTGGGCCACACCTGCAAAATTTCTTATTAATATATCTGGGCTGGGGCCCAAGAATTTGCATTTCTAACACACCATAGATGATTCTGATGTTGCGCTTGGACAGTGAACTGCACTTAAGAACCACTCTGAGATCTTGGGGTGCTAAGAACCAAGGTGATATTATTCTTTAAAGGAAGAGAAGTCTTTCTAGTGGCAGGATGCAGTTGAAATAGGTGGTCATTCCAATTAGAATCAAAATAATTACATATAATTGGCCTACTAACACTCCCACTGCTCCCCCAACTGTTACTTCAGTAAGAATGTGAGAACACTGTCCCATCAGACATACACTGGAATGAGGTTTGCATGTTTCCTATTGCCACTGAAACAAATAGCCACAAACTTAGTGGCTTCAAAGAATATAAATGTATTATTCACAATTCTGTACACCGGAATTCTGATGTAGGTATCACTGGGCTAAAATCAAGGTGTCAGCAAAGCTGCATTTCCTCCCAAGGCTCTAGGAGAGAGTCTGTTTCCTTGCCTCTTCTAGCTTCTAAAGGTTGCCTGCATTCCTTGGCTCATGACCACTTCCTCCATCTTCAAAGCCAGCAACAGTGTGTCATGTCTTTCTCACACAACATCACTCTGACACTGACTCTTCTGCCCTCTTCCATATTTACGGGTCCTTATGATTACATCAGGACTATCTGGACAGTACAGGATAATTTTATTTTAAGGTCAGCTGATAAGCAACCTTAATTCCATCTGCAACCTTAATTACCCTTTGCCCTGGAACCTAACATATTCATAGTTTCCAGGGATTAGACCATAAACATCCCTGGGAGGCCATTATTCTGCTTACCACAGGATTTAAGAGTGTCTCCTTCTATTCAACTCTTGTCTGAACATATGGGAGATAATTTGTTAGGAATCAGTGAGAGGCTGACTATACAAATGGACAATGACCCACTATCAGCAGCAACCAGACTGGGAAACTGTGGCCCACTACCTACAGAAATCAGTCCAGGAAACTGGTCACCATCTACAGCAACCATTCTAGGAAGCCAAACCATAACACCAGTATTAACTGACCCAGGACTTGATCAATAACTAACAGCTTCCCTAATTACTACTCCTGCTTCCAAGGTAGGACCAACTGGAGACAGACAAATATGCTTCCCTACCCAATCATATATGAAGCTCCATTCTTGTAAGTTGCCTCCAGCTTCCTTGTGTCAGCAGCCTCTAATAAGGCCATATTTGAAGTCTTCCCTTTTTCCACTATCAACTTTCCCACTTCTTCTTTACCTTTGAACCTTTGCCAAACGCAAGTGATGGTGGCCAACTCCTTTGCTACAGTAAGCTTAAAATAAATAAGGTTTGTTTATTCTCATTAGTTTTCTTCATTTGTTTCCACATCAGAATATGCATTTTAAGCAAGATTCCCAGGAAATCTGTATGCACGTTAAAGTGAGAAGCACTGACGTTAGGTAGCCTTTGTGTCCCTAGATACGAAACCGTATTTAAGGGTGACATGTCAGTCAAGCCATAGTACCAACATCCCAACTTAAGTTCTTTGAGGTTGGCCATTCACATACTCATTCCTATTCAACAAATATTTATTGAGGGAATACTCTGTAATAATGTAATACATGTTGGGGGCACCAGAGTGCACCAACTGATGAGGTCCCTGTAGTGATGGGACTTATATTCTTGGTGGAGGAAGATGGAAGAAAACAAAAGAGTAAATAAATAAATATGATAATTTCATGTAGGGATAAATGCTATGAGAACAATAAAACAGGATCATGCAACACAGTGCTTAGAAAGAGGGCGTTTTGGAGAGGTAGTCAGGAGGCCTTAAATCTTAAACTGAAACCTCAATAATGGGAAGGAACCAACCACATGAAGAGTCAAAGGAGAATGTTGCAGGCAGAAGATGCAGATGCCACATCCCATACACAGGGCTGAGCTTGGCAATTTTTAAGGACAGAAAGAAGGTCAGTAAATGAGGAGAGAATGGTTCATGATGAAGTTATAAAAGTCCTCCCAGCCAAAGGGAGTTAGAGACTTTGGTAAGGAGTTTGTGTTTTATTCTGAGTGCAACAGGAAACCTTTGGAAGGTTAAAGTAGGATGATGTAATTTACATTTTGAATGGTCACTCTGGCTACCTGGAAGAGAGTAGAAGATAGGGTCAAAGAAATGGAAGCAGGGAGTCCAGATAGGAGGCTATCACAGATGTCCAGGCAAGAGATAATGGGTAGCTTGAACTAGATTGGCAGCAGTGGAGATGGTGAGAAGAGGTTGTATTTGGGAATACATTTTGGAGGTATTGCTGTTTGGACTTGCCGGGGGGCTGGGTATAGAAATGAGGGAATGGGAGCTATTTAGTTGGTACCTAGCTCACAATGGGGTCTTGCTTCTCATTCTCCAAGGTTTGTTCTTTCACTTTAGGTTTTTCTGATAGAAAGACTTATAGATTTGTCTTTTAAAGCCAGTTAGAAGGTAAACACAGGTGTACCCACAACAGCAGCCATTATTGGAGCAGATGCAAACTGGCTGTAAAACAACACCCTTTGCATACAAACAGCTAAGGACTTTTGAGTTTATCGAGGATGATTAGTTTGCCTTCACCATCTGATGTCCCTTGTTCCCTTGGGAGGGAGAAATAATCTCTTCATTATATTAATGAAGTTTTTTATTTATTTTACTGATATGCCTTTCAGCCTCCTGAACCTCTGGGATTGTTACTATAGGGTCAGAAGCACAACAGGTGGTCGGTGATTCTCTGGACCATCAATATGGGCATGAGCTAGAGACAGGAGCTTTCCTGTTGCACAGGCTCTCACATCTAGTGGTCCTTAACTTTGTTCTCTGTGATGCTGCCATGACTTTGACTGCTGATTCTTACTGTATTTGATAAACAAATTAAGCAGCCTCCTCATTTCTATTCTAAGCATCTTCCATTTATTCTCTACACTATATAGAATGTGTTTAATCATATCATCTGCTTTGTTCAAAATCCTTAAATGTCTTCCCATTGGTCTTGGGATTAAAAACCCCAAATCCTTATCACGGCAGATAAAGTCCTGCTTGGTCTCTTTGCCGCCTTCCTCTTTAGTCTTCTTTCAAGAGAAGTTTTTCTCTGTGTCCTGTATCTTAGCCCCACTAGGCACCTTTCACTGCTGGGACTCTGTGCTGCTCCCTTTGGCCATAAGGATTCCTGTGGCAGAAATGCTTTCCTGCCTACTTCCCTTAACCTCATTCATTCTCCCCTCTTTCAGATCTGGGCACAAATATCATTTCCAGGAAGACTCCTTCCTGGAACTCCTTGTTTAGACTAGGTCTCATACAACTGGGTTCCTTCCTTTAGAATACTTACCTCAGTTTGCTATTGGTCCTTGTTGCTGGACTAGCAACATCAGCACCACCTGGAACTCATTAGATATGCAAATGCCTGGGCCCCACACCAGACCTACTGACTGGGAAACTAGGGCAGTAGAGTGCAGCAATCTTTAGTTTAATAACCTCTCCAGGTGGTCCTGATGAAGACTCTAGTTGGATCTGCAGCTTTAGACAGCAAGGTCCATGAGAGTAGAGCTCTTGTCTGCTTTGCTCAAAATTTTATACTCTAGTATCCTCCAGTACACATCTGGCTCATGGTATATTCTCAGTAATTATTTAAGAAATAAAAAGATAAAATTGAACCCTGAAGTACTCTTAGGGGAAAAAAAAAATCTTTCACCAGTGTAGCTAACGCCCCTGGAAATTCAAGGAAGCACCTTAAGAGTAATATTTGGAAGTTTTTGACTATTGACTTCATCAGACTCTCTATGGAAACATTTTTGGTATATCTTGGGCATATAGATGACCTTTTTTTTTCACCTACAGAAATAACAAAGTAGGTAAATGTGGAGTAGATAAACTTTATTGGGAATAACAGATTGATTCATATTTATATACTCAATATATACTTTAATAATCTCCCATTTAAAGTAGGGCTCAATGAATCACTATTGACAGTACATGTGTACTGAAGAATATCTACTCTGAAGAAAGCTTCATAAATGACTTATTGACGTTTTGTGACATGACACATGTAATCAAGTTTCTTGTACTGAAAATTTCTTTTAGTTTTACTGGGTCATCAAACATGAATCATGTGATTTTTAAAAACAATCCCCATGGAGAAAGCATTTCTCATTTTTAAAAGAGTTGATACTAAACAAATGTTCCTGACCTTTTGCCTCTGGCTTATTTTAAAATCCTGACCTCTTATAAAAATATGTCAGGACGGGCTTCCTTAGCCTTTGCTAAAGACAGAAATCCAACAGTGGGAGAGTGATGCCCTCTCATTATAAACCCACCTATAGGGCTCACTGAGGCAGGCAGTGTCTGCTCCTATTCCTTTGATCAAGGGAAGATCCTGGAATGTGGAACCTGGACAAACATTGCCTTCTGGCTCTACTGGCGAAGTAAGAAGTAGTCTCTGGAACACTGGCCCTTTGTGTTGAATTTGTGCTTAGAAGTGCACATGGCTGGGTTCCTTTGTTTCAGTCAAGGGTGCAGCTAACATACTTGGAAAAAGAAAATATTTGGAAAATATTTGGAAAAAATACACTTTTTGCTAAAATTCATTATCTGGCTGATTAAACTCATTTACTAAGGACGGGGAAGCACGCGTGTCTTTTGGGCTGTTGGTAGAAGAGGTGCAGCCTGGAAGGATTTGCATTGGGTTCCTAAATGGGAGAAAAAGGCTAGCAGGCTCTGAGAGTGAAATCTGATCTTCATTCTAAAGCCGGATTTGAACCTTTATTTTTTTTTAGAGGGTTGGCATTTACTACCTCGAAATGCCCTGATTTCATGCTGGGCCCTGAAATGGAAGTACTTTGGCTTTGAAAGCAACCATGCTGGTGAACCAATTTTTGCTCAGCTCTCTTAGAATAGTAACCCTGTACAGCAGAGAGCAGTAGTGGCCCCAGGCAGTGTTACAGCAAATGGAAACTTAGTCATTAGACCGTGAAGCTAAACTATGCCAACACCCTTCAGAGAAGTGTCTAAACTCAGAGAATTCTAGTCCAGTAGGAAGATAGTTTTTTTTGCTCACCATACTATCAATATCAGGACCTGTTGCTCTATTGATCATATAAATTCTCATATGAAATTTGCTGAAACCAAAATTTCAATTAAGCAGATTCTATTTTCCTATTAATTTCTAATATTTCCATCTATTTCTGTGCAGGAAAATAAAAATCCATTAGGAAGTTGGTAAGTTCTGTCTTATTCACTAGAGCAATGTCTAGCACAAATTGAGAACTGAATAACTAACTACTTGTTAATTGAATAAAAGAATGGGGTTATTTGGCTTGTGGATATCATAATTGGTCAGCCGTGTTTTATTTCTAGGGACTGTTTTGCAGAGATTTCAGAACCTTTGGTGTCTCCTCTTCAGCAGAGCTGCCCTCCCTTGACCATCCCGGATGTAGGAATTTCACTTACGGGGGGAGGTCTGGAGTTTTCAGAACTTTAATCTTTGTTTCCTCTGAGCAGTGATTCTTAGACTTCAGTATGCATCAGAATCTCTCGATCAGTCCTGAGGCAGAGCCAGGATCTACGTTGTTAAGGGGTCTACCCTGTCAAGAAGCATCTGAATCAGAATCAGATGGTCCATTGATTTTGAGACATGCCATCTTCAAGTCTGGTTTTGTGTAAACGTGTTGCTATAACGTTTCACTTTACCAACTGGAGCACCAATCAAACATGGGTACCAGGGCCTGAAAGGGGCTCTGGATTATAGAAGATAAACTACTAGTCTCAATTCTGTCAATTCAAATATGACTCAAAACAGGGAGCACTAGAATCTCAGGCCTTTCTTTGGACCATCTCCTTCAAAAAATATGTGGTTTCACTGTGACATTCTACTGTAGATAAATAATAAAATGGAAATGCAGATAGGTTTTCAAGATTTAATAGTTTTCTTCCTCTTCTTATAGTCCTAATTGCTACCAAATATTTATTAAAAAGATTTTCAGAGATAAGAATTATTACAGAAGGTTGACTTTAAGACTATTTTGGAGAAGAGGGCCACAGTGGGCTTTTCAAACTAATTATTCCTGCACTACTTTCATGATTTTGGCCAATTCCAAGACCCAGCTGTGCTCACTTAATTTTTTTCTAATCCAGCAATAACATTTTGTGAAATCAAAGATTGTATTGGCTAGTTAATGTTTTCTAATACTTTCTGTATGTGTTCAAATAAAAAAAATTGTCGCCTGTTTCACCTATAATCATCTTATGTACTAAAGTCATTCAGGTACCCTTTGGGAAATTGGGGGTGCAAAAGATGCTTGGATCTTACCCTCAGAAGGTTTATATTCTACCTGGGGAAATTGAGTGCCTGTTCATGAAACAATAAAGAGAGGCCAGGAGGTCTTAAGCTGTTGGTGAGAGGGTAAACTTATAAAATTTTTTAGAAAGCTAATTTGTAGTCATAATATTACATTTATTTGTACACTTTTATCTAGTAATTCCACTTCTGAACTAGTCATTGTATATTCAAAATTGGAGCCATCTTGAAGACCAAAACTGAATGTTTATATTATGACATTTCTATATCACTGAATATTACAATGTCATTAAAATCATCTTTAGCAAGATTTTCTAGTGGTATGGGGAAATACTTTTAATATATTGTAAGGTGTGTAAAACAAGATACACTGTGATCTCAACTATGTAAAATAGAATCCCCAGAAGGTGAGAAAATGCCAAAATTAAAGAGTGCATTTTTTTTTCCTGGATGGTGGGATTATGGATTACTTTTATTTTCTCCATTTACTTGGCTCTATATTTTGTCAGCTTTTACAATAACAATTTATAATAAAATAGAAGATATTATAAAAACATAATTATAATTGTGAAGAAAATACGTTTAAAGACCAACTAAAAAATAATTAACAAGGGCTGATTAAAATCTTCCTGAGGCTCAGGGAGAATTTTATGGGGAAAATGAGAACCTGAGATCAGGCTATTATAAAATATTGCCAAGGAAACAACAAGATGACTTGGTGATGAGCAGTGTATGGAATAGACGTCTATTTCAGTGAAAATCAAGACATAAATTCATGGTATGATCACAGAGATGAATAAAAGAAGGGGATGTGGTAAACTAGGATGAGAAGTTACCACTGACTGGCTGGTTATGGCTACATATGATATGGATATATATCATTTAGAACAGAACCAGTAGCTCTGGGAAGGTGAAAGATTAAACTGTTCTAGAGAAACTGAGGATTAAAGAAACATGAGGTATCTAGAGAATAAAGAGAAACACACAAATACAAATGACCTAAAGAAAAAAGAGTAGGAGTACCCCTAAAAGCAGGAGAGGACAAGTGTGGGTGAGGAGCGTCTGTCGGACATTTGTCTGGAGGTTTCATCTGAGTAGAGAGGTCCTAGCTCATGGGGACATCAGTGAGTACAGCCAGGGGACTATTGATTGCCATTTGGTATACCTGGTACCTGTTTAGAGGGCTTTCCAATCTGATCAGAAGAGTCCTGTTTAAAGAACTGGGGGAGAAAGTCCCTTGCTTCCTCAGGAATTCAGGAAATAAAGAAATAAAGATAAGAAAGCTATTTCACTGCTGAAGTAGACTAAGGGGAAACAGCTGTAACCTCAAACAGAGAGGCGGGTCCAAAGAGTAGTTTAGCGATGCATTGGTCGAGTTAGATCAGAATCATGATTTCATGAGATGAACTTAGTTAAGCCCATTAACAGCAAAATATGTACACATGTTTTTCATTCTTTTTGGTTGTGTGCTGTCCCTTCCCGGACCTTCCCTCCCAGTGTGGTAAATTTGTTTTCCTGATTGGTTAAACATACACTGTGCAGAAGGCAGATGGGCAAAAAGGGACACTGGTGTGGACCCACTCTGTGGTCTTTGGAGTCTCCTCTCTTCCTTCCACAGTTTTCTTTTGGAGGAGGCCAATGTAGTGAGGGGACTTTTCCTTGGAACCGTTCTGAGTTCTTTCCATCTTCTTCACCTTCTATCACTCTCTCATGAGCCTTTCACCCTTTTATTCACAACTCCTCCCATTTCTCTATCATTTACCTTGAACCCCGTTTGCCTCTGTCCCTCTGTGCCTCCCGTAGATAACCGTGATCTGCAGCTAGAGTGATCTTTGTAAAATGTTCAGTCAGATCCTGTTACTCATGTGCTCAAGCCCCTTCAAGGGCCTTTCATTTTATTTACTTGGAAAGACAAAGTCCTGTTAAGATCTAGGAGACCCTCCATGCTCTGGCCCCCTTATGCCTCTGACCTCACATTCTCTTACTGTCCTTGCCACTCACTTCCCCTGCCCTGGCCTCCTAGAGCCTCACAGGCATGCTCTTGCCTCAGGGCGGTCCACTTTCTGTCCCTTGCCTGGAAGGCTCCCAGCCAGACATCTGCATGCTTGCCTTTTACCTCCTTCAGGTTTTTACTCAATTGCTACCTCCTCATTCAGGTCTTCTCTGACCATCTTAAATAAAACCACCCCCCTTCTCACTCCTCACCCCCAATACTCCTTACTCTCCTTTCCTGCTTTATTTTTACTCTTTGTACCTTTCAGCATTTAATAGCACATAGTTTTAACCCATTTATCTTACTTTTGCCTGTATCTCCCTTTATAGGATATAGCCCCATGTGGCCAGGGATTTTGTTTGTTTTTTTCATTGCTGAATGCTCAGGGCCCAGAAGAGAATCTGGTCCACAGTCAACACACATTTGATGATCAGATAAATTAATCATCTATCTTTCAGCTCATGTTTTCTTCATACCTTTCTCATATTTCACATTTATCTTCCAGGGGTGGCTTCAATTCCATCTATGACCATGTTTGTTTCCTCTGCTCCCCTGTCACCCAATCCGGTATCATTTATGTCCCTTTCCTCAATCATTTATTTGGCTTTGTTTCCCTTCCCATCCCCTGTGAGACTTAAATCATGTTCCAGTACCACTTTGTCTTTTTGTTCCATCTCCCCACACCCCTTCAGCTTCTGTTCTAGCTCAGCCTGCTTCAGTTCCATCTTTATTTTTATAGTTTACAAATCCCAAACCAACATTCAGGGCTATTTGCTGTATATAGGAAAACAGCTGTGGATATTGGCCATATATTGCATAACCTAATATTAAAAATGAAAAACGTGTGTCCTGAGGAGCAAGGTGGGGGAAGAGGCGAGGACAGGAAAGCCTGTTTTTAAACCCCTTGAGCTAAGTCTTTCTTTGGATGTATCATTTATGAAGAGCCTTAGATAGTTCACTTAATGCTGCTTTAAGAATTGTGCCAATTATTAAGACAGAAATTTAGCTTTTAATGAATTTAAACCACTGTTTATGAAACATGAGTGATCGTTCCATGAGAAGCTATGGCTTAGTAGTTTTTAGGCACATAGTTATTCAATTTATTATCAGGGTTTCATCTAGTGAATCATATTTTTGGTCTTATAGATTATAAATCATGTTTAGGAAAAAACTTTGAATGGAATAAGCCATAAATGACTGGCAAGTAGAATAATAAATAGTAGGGGTGTGTGGTTACCTGGTAATGAATGTCCTCTCATTGATGAAGATCCAAGAAGGGTACTGGTGGGCCATCATAGTCATCTTTCTCTCTTTCTTGAGAGTGTCCGAGGATATCCTAAAACATTAGAATAACATTAATGATTTGTTCTTCTGATGCATTCAGAAATTAGTTTATGACTTAAATAGAAAATTTTGCTGTGTCTATAGCATGTAAAAATATTCTGAGGAGATGTTAAGTGCTATTTCATGTATGGGCATGAAGATAGGGTTGGAGAAGGAAGAAAAAGGAAGAATATTTTCTTATCATGTGCCTGCTATAGATCTTACACTATGTGTGCTAGGCATCTTATAGATGTTATCTCATTTAATCCTCACACCATATCAGCAAGGTATAGGTATTACTATCTTCTTTCAAATCCCTTAGTAAGTAGAGAAACAGATAATTTGAAACAATGTTTGAATGTTTTCAAGTCTCCAGATTTTTTCTTTTCCCCAATATTGTTTTTGTAACCTATCTATGAATGGGCCCATTCAGAAAGATTCTTTCCAAAGATTTTTTCTTTCTACAGGAATTAATATTGAAAATAATTAAGATGTTCTTCTTGAAAATCTTCAATCACAAGAGCATAAGCTCAGAACTCAGAATTTTAATCACAATTTACTTTGAGCAGTTTTCTGAATGGCATCCCCTAAACCTCCTTTTCATGATAGTTCATGATAATTCATTTAAGGAACAGGTAATAAGGTGTTGTTTTCTCTGTTTTTTTTTTTTTTTCCATAGAAGTTTTAAGCAGTGTTTGGGTATTTTCCTCAATATATGCTTTTGAGAAAATCCATTTTATCTCACCTTATATGTGTTCCCATTTTAAAATCAAAAATTATACCTTTCATCAAATTTAGGAAAATACATAATAAAGAAAGGGGACATGTAATATAAGTTTGACAATCTCTAAAGAGATGAAAAGGAGAAAGAGAGCATATTAAAAGAGAAGTACAGGATAGGCCACATATATATAACTTGACATATAATTTTTGGTAATCCAAGAGATTGATAATTGTGGGATAGAGAGAGAAAGAAAGAGGAGAAGGTATATAGAGGTTGAGGACATAATGCAGTAAGAGTCTTGGACCATTATAAATGCTAATTATTTGCAAATTTATAATCAAATTCCTGGATCAAAATTGCACTGATAACACCATTTTACTGTTGAAAGCTGTATTAGCTATGTTCCTGGTAAGAAATGCATCCAGTATGTTTGAATCTTGCATAACTCCTAGTATAAAGAATCCCACTTCTGACTCTTTAAATATTTGATTTGTAATAGGACTCTGTGGACTTTTTCATTTTTCAATTCTATCCAGGTTTCTGATGCCACAAGGTTCTAGTGATTTAAAAGTTATTATCCTGTTCCATCTCTCTATAAATGTCCAGATTGCTTGGAGTGTTTGAAGCTGTTATTTCCTGATACAGGGCCTACTTTTTATTAAGAAGAATTTAAAGAAAAAAGAGGAGTCATATGAAGAATTCTTCCTGGCTGTGATAACATCTCTGAGATCTTGCTGGTTTTATATTTTACAATAAAATTTCCAGAAACTTATGAAAAACTCAGTTTTAAACTTCTGCTTACTTAGAAGTTGCGTTATTTTCCTTAAGAAGGAATCAGATTCCCAAATGCTTTACAATCCAAACAGAGGCACTTTGCAATCGTTGGAATTTGGAGGAGGCAACATGGAAACAAAAATTGGTTAAAGTAGAGAAGAAATCCTAGGGCAATGTTTGGACAGGTGCCCAGAAGAGACAAATGTATTTTGTAAACTGAAAAGCTACAGATACAGTGGCTCAAGGCAAGGGTGGATTGGCTGAATTGGCAAGTCTGCTTTTGCAAAATTTCTAGAAAGAGTTCTCTTCTATATAATTCTGTGCGTAGAAACATATTCCTTCTATTGCAGCAACTCAACCCAAACAGGTTGAATCTACCCCAGTCAGAAAAACATAATTTCAAGTTTCTAGTTGAGTAAAATCAAGCTCTGACTTGTCGGCTCAATTAAATATGAGGTAACATCCTTCAAGTCTCCTTCAGGCTCTGGAAACTGCAGTCAATCATGAATAATCTCCTTCTTTATGTTTTCACATAAATGGCATTTGGGTGTGACTGGAGATTTTAAGGTTAATATTTTCTAGTTATTCCATTTTGCAGAACTTGAGTATTTAATTACCATTGTTCCAAGCCCATAGAATCAAAGGGAGAAGAATCGGAATAAAAACATATGGTGGTGCAGAGAAAAGTTGTTCTCTATAAAAAGTAAAATGGGAAGTGTGATTTCCTCCTTTTCCTTCCAAACAGGATTATTTTGGATGAGGTAAGGTACTGGTCCAGAATACTATTCCAAAGAAACCTATTCTCACAAAATCTCTTTTCCTCTATAGCACTTTGTTAATTTGAAGTCTTACATTGTTTAAAAGCCATGAGCAGGTCTAACTAGGCATACTGTAATAGTTTCTAAGCTGACTTCTTATTGAGAAACTTCCTTTATACGTTTACCATTTTGACCATCACGTCATCCCTTGTCCACACACCTTCCATGGGATCTCATTCTTATTAAATTCAACCCAAGTCCTTAACTGAACATTTAGGCTTCCTTGAATTCTACCCAAACCTACTTTTCCAAACTCAAAGTTAAAGTTCTTCTTCAACACCAGAACTTTTAGTTCTACTGGCATCTCATACCACCAAGTCTCTGCTGCTCACCTGCTCCTTCCCACTGGGGGACTGTTATCTTTTCAGGTCTGTATATCTGCTTCCCTGCTCAGTGGGCCTCATGAAGTCTCCCTAGAGCCCATCTACACTGCTTTGATGTTACATGTTGCTTTCTACCTCTATTTTCATTATTAATTTATACCTTATTCCCCTTTCTGCTCATATTCCCTTTTTCAAAGATAGGTGCTCCTGTAGGTGGGACTGTCATCCTTTTTGACTGAGAGTACGTCATTGGGAGGACATCACATGGAGGACTCACAGAGGACTCACACGGGAAGGGACAGAAAGTTAGCCAACCAGATTAGGCACATTAATTTTAGTCAGAAGCCACATGGGCATTTTAGGCTGCCCTGGGATAGAGCCACAACATGCCCCATGAACCCAACAAATCCCAGTTACTCATTCACAGGATTTGGTCAGGGCTGACTGGTTATACAGCTCTTGCTTCTGCTTTTAAAACCCGAGTTTTGCCCCTAGATTTTGTCATTCTTGGTACCAATACAAAGGGTTATTGATTCCCTCACCCCTGTGAGATTCCCCAGTAATGACCTGCTACCCAAACACTACCTTCTCTCTCTTAGATCTGGACTATTTACCCCTTTAATTTTACCCCTCACTGTTCCTCTTCTCACATATGCCAATGGCCTATACCTTGCCAAATGGTTCATTCTCTGTCCTCATTTTCTTTGCCTTTTAGCAGCATTTGACAAATTAGTTGCTTCTTCCTTTTGAAATACTTTCTTTTGAGGCATTTGAGACAAAATAACAACAGTCACTTTGTCTTACTTTTTGCTATCTCACAGGCTTCAACTTTTCATTCTTCTCACCCTCCTCCTCTTTCAGATCACTACATGCTGGCTTGTGCTAGTTGTCTTTCCTTGGCTCCTGTTCCAGTTTGCTAATGCTACCATTATGCAAAACATCAGAAATGGATTGGCTTTTATAAAGGGGTTTATTTGATTACAAATTTACAGTCTGAAGGCCATGAAATTGTCCAAATTAAGGCACCAACAAGAGGGTACCTTCACTGAAGAAAGGCTGATGGTGTCTGGGAAACCTGTTAGCTGGGAAGGCACATAGCTGGCGTCTGCTGATCCCAGGTTGTGTTCCAGCTCCTTTCTCAGCTCCTGTGCATTTTTCACAATGTTGCTCTTGGAACGTTTTGTCCTCTCTTAGCTTCTCTTGAGCAAACTCTGGCCTAGCATCTCCAAAGCATCAGCAAAAGTCTACTTTTAGTGGCTGTCTCCAAAATGTCTCTCTCAGCTGCTTTAAGTTCCTTCTGTTTGTGAGCTCTTTTATAGGACCCTAGTGATTAAATCAAGACCCATCCTGTATGGGTGGGGTCCATATCTCCATGGAAACACACAGTCAAGAGATTCCAACCCAATCAACACTAATACATCTGCCCCCACAAGATTGCCTTAAAGAATATGGCTTTTGGGGAAAAATGTAGCCAAACTGGCACAGCTCCCTTCTCTTCTCTACTTTATTCCATGTAATCGAATTCATCTGCAGCCTAGCCTCTCTGCTAAGCTCCAGACTCACATGGCTGTCTAATCTTTACTTGGATGTCTAACAGGCATCTCGATGTCAACACAGCCAAAACAGAATGATTGACTTTCTTCTATGCTCCAGATTTCCTTCTCCAAAATTCTTTCCCATCTACCTAATTTGGCATTACAACTAGGAATCAGTCTAGTTTTTATCTCCTTCATAATAACTGGATTCTAATCCAAAAATAAGTCTAATTCACTATCTTCAACATATTTTTGGAATTCAAAACCTCCTATTTCCACTCCACAGCTCTAAGCCAAGTCACCATCACTTTTTTTTCTCCTGGATTACTGCATTACTGGATTTCAGCCTTCTAACTGGTTTCACTGTATTCACATTGTGACTTGTATTTCATTCTCCACACAGCATCCAGGATGATGGATTTAAAGGTCTTTTCATGCCATGATTAAAATCCTGCAGAGAGTAGAATCAAAGATGGCAGCATAGAGAGGATTGGAAACTAGTTAGTCCCCCTGGAACAGCTAATAAACAACCAGAACAACTAGTAAATAATCTGGAATAACTGCGGGGGGACAAACATGACCATCCACTCATCATACACCAACCTGAATTGGGAGGAATGCCCGAGATTGCAGCATAAATCCTGTAAGCAAAAACTGCAGATCCAACCCAGGAGCTCCATCCCCCCATGGCCCAAGCTGCAAAGCCTCATGGTGCTAGAGAGCAGCTCTCTCTGAGGAAGTGAATACAGCTCAGCTGATCTCCAACTGGGGTTTTAATTAACAAATGTGGACTGCTCCATACAAGCTATGAATCCCCAACAAGCAGACAGAGGCTTTGGGTGATGACTGACCTTGAAGAGCTGGAGGGTAGCCACGAACTGGCCCTGAAGGGGGCTTTCTGTCCCTTTTTCTGCTCAGTGGAAAAAGCCTCAGCCATTTTCAGTTCCCAGCGCTCTGACCCAGACAAAGGTGGAGATAGCACAGGCAGAGAGAGACTATTCAAATGCTTATGACCTCTCCCTAGGGGGTCTATTTTCTCTAAGAGGAAAGAGGTGGGGCCCAGCTCTACTACCCGCCTTCCATTCAGAACCAGATCCCAGAGCCTGGGGGAAATTAGCCACCGGCCACACCTCCTTACACCAGTCTGGAGTTACAGGCTGACAGGCACCACCTGCTGGGCAGAAAAGCACAGTGACCTGAGGCCTCACAGAGTGTACCAATTTTCTAAGACGCACCCTCAGGGAAACTGGATACTGAATAGTTCTTCCTTCTGGGACTGGAGGCTGTTTTGGTCTGGGAAAACCTGATTGGGGTAACCAAGGAAACCATGCCTAGACAACAGAAAACTACAACCTACACTAAGAAAAATGAAGCTATGGCCCAGTCAAAGGAACAAACTTATATTTCAACTGAGATACAGGAATTGAAACAACTAATAATAAGTCAATTCAAAAAGTTTAGGGAAGATATGGCAAAAGAGCTGAACCATATAATGAAAACACTGGGCGTGCATAAGGTAGAAATTGAAAGTTCAAAAAACCAACTGGCAGAATCTATGGAAATGAAAGGCACAACACAAGAGATGAAAGACACAATGGAAACATACAACAGCAGATCTCAAGAGGCAGAAGAAAACACTCAGGAACTGCAGAACAAGACTCCTGAAAGCCTACACACAAAAGAACAGTTAGAGAAAAGAATGGAAAAATACGAGCAATGTCTCCGGGAACTTAAAGACAAAATGAAAAGCAGGAATGTATGTGTCACTGGTGTCCCAGAAGGAAAAGAGAAGGCAAAAGGGGCAGAAGCAATAATAGAGGAAATAATCAATGAAAATTTCCCATCTCTTATGAAAAACATAAAATTATGGAGCCAAGAATCATAGCATACCCTAAACAGAACAGATCTGTATAGGCCTACACCAAGACGCTTAATAATCAGATTATCAAACATCAAAGATAAAGAAAGAATCCTGAAAGCCACAAGAGAAAAGCGATCCATCACATACAAAGGAAGCTTGATAAGACTATGTAGGTTTCTCAATAGAAACCATGAAGGCAAGAAGGAAGTAGGGTGATATATATAAGATACTGAAAGAGAAAAACCACCAACCAAGAATCCTATATCCAGCAAAACTGTCCTTCAAATATGAGGAAGAGCTTAAAATATTCTCAGACAAACAGACAATGACAGAGTTTGTGAACAAGAAACACTAAAGGAAGCGCTACAGACAGAAAGGAAAAGACAGGAGTGAGAGGTATGGAAAACAATTTTGGGAGATAGTAGCACAGCAATGTAAGTACACTGAACAAAAATGACTGTGAGTATGGTTGAAAGAGGAAGCCTGGGACCATGCGGGGCACCAGAACAAAAGACAAAGGATAAAGACTGGGACTGTGTAACTCAGGGAAACCTAGGGTGCTCCACAATTGTAATAAAAGGTACAAATATGTTTTTCATGAGGTAAAATGAATGAATGTCAACATTGCAAGGTGTTAAAATAGGGTGGAATTGGGGGGAAAATACAATCAATGCAAACTAGAGATTATAATTAACAGAAACATTGTATTATCCTTCCTTTAATATAAAAGGCAATATATAAAAGCTAAAGGCATATGGTGGGGGAGGGAGTGGTGGATAGGGGAAGGGTATGGAACTCCTGGCATTGGTGATGTTGTCTGACTTTTTATTCTGCTTTAGGTTAATGCTATCTTTCCTTTTGTTGCTTTCTAGCTGTCATTTCTCTCTCTCTCTCTCTCTCTCTCTCTCTCTCTCTCTTTCTCTTTTTCTTTTGTCTGTCTTCTTTGACTCTTCCTCCTTCTTTGTGGAATAAATGGAGATGTCCTTATATAGATAGTGGTGATGGTGGTGAATACATAAATACATGAATATACAGGGAACTATCGAGTGTTTACTTAGGATGGAATATATGGTGTGTGAACAAAACCATCTTAAAAAAATGGGTTGATGAAGAAACCTTGAGTGCACTATATTGAGTGAAATAAGGCAGACACATAAGGACAAATATTGTAGGGTCTCACTTGATATGAACTAGTTATAATATGTGAACTCATAGACATGAAATATAAGTTACCAGGATATAGAATAGGGCTAAACAATGGGGAGTAGTTGCTTATTATGAGCAGAATGTTCAACTAGGGTGAACTTAAACATTTAGAAATGGACAGGGGTGATAGTAGCATGTTGTGAGAATAACTAACAGTGCTGAAAGGTGTGCAAAGTTGGTGGAAAGGGTAAGCTCAGAATCACGTATGTCACCAGAAGGAAAGTTGGAGGTTAAAAGATGGGAATGTGTAAAAGACTGAATCTTGTGGTGGACAATATCCATGATTAACTGTACAAATATTAGAAATCCCTCTCACGAACTAGAACAAATGTATGACACTCTAACTAGAAGTTAATACTAGAGGGGTATATAGGAAAAATATATATATAGCTATTGCAAACTATATACTACAGTTAGTAGTATTTTAACATTCTTTTATCAACAGTAACAAATGTACTATACCAAAACTATGAATCAATAATGGTGGGGGGGTGGTTAGGGGTATGGGAGGATTTGAGTTTCCTTTTTTTGTCTTTATTGCTTTTCTGGAGTAATGAAAATGTTCTAAAAATTGAAAAAAATTAATTTTGTTGATGGATGCACAGTTGTATGATGATGCCATGGGCAATCGATTGTATACTTTGGATCTTTGGATAGTTGTATGGTAAGTGAACAATCTCAAGGAAAAAAAAATGTATATATATATATATATATCCTGCAAAGGCTTTTCAAGAATGAACTAAAATAAAATATAATCTCCTTATTATGGCCCACAAGGTCCAGTCTAGCTCTTTAGCATTCTCCCTCTTCATATTTCCTCACTGATCAAATTCCACCTACATTGGCCTTCTTTTTGGTTTTCAGTCACTCCCTAAATTCATTCCTGTCTCAGAGATTTGTACTGGCCTCTCGTCTTACTCTTCCCTGGGACTTTCCCATGGCTGCCCCCTTCTCACATGCTGTTTTGGTTTGCTTAAGCTGCTGATGGATTGGCTTTTACAAATTTACAGTTCTAAGGCCATGAAAATGTCCCAATTAAGGCATCAGTAGGATGATACCTTCTCTGAAAAAAGGCCAATGGTGTCTGGGGTTCCTCTGTCACATGGGAACACACATGGCCAGAGTTTGCTGGTCCTTTCTGGGGTTTTGCTTCTGTTTTTAGTGGCTTTCTCTAAAATGTCTCTGGGCTTCTGTCTTAGCTTCTCTAAACTCTCTCCAAAATGTCTCTGCCTTTATCCTCTCATAGAGGACTCCACCAAAGGGATTAAGAACCACCTTGCATGGGTGGGGTCACATCTCCATGGAAACAACCTAACCAAAAGGTCCCTCCCACAATACGTATGCCTTCACAAGACTGGATTAAGAGAACATAGCCTTTTATGGGGTACATAACAAATCCAAATTAGCACACATGCAGATCCTAGTTCAAGCATCTCTTCTCACAGAGGACTTCCTTAACCAAGAGTCAGGCTGTCACTATTACATTATTGTCATTTTAGCACTTACCAGTATCTAAAAAGAGCTTATTTATTTACACAGTCTTCTTCATCTTGCATACAAACTTCTTGAGGACAGGGATTTTTAATTTTTATTTATTTATTTTTTTAACATTTCTCTGTGTACCTTTAACTCTTAGAATTTTGTCTGGAACAGGGCAAAAAAAAACTGTTGAATGACTGACTAAATGTAAATTTGCAGATGAGATATGGTCTGAAAGATTAAGTACTGCTTCTAAAATCTTCTTGATCTCATGGTTAACATGATATTTTAGCTGGGACCAGAAGTTAGGGATATTATGAAATGAATGGATATTTTGAACTAATGAAGGCTTCTTAAAATTACAACGTGAAAATCCACAGTGATGGGCTGAAGAATCATTGCAGTGGCTTCCTGGTTGGCTCCCTCTCTATTTATAGTCATAAAAAATATAGCAAAGATGTCATTAACAATAGTAATAATCACTATGTAATTATACTGCCAAACTCATTGTGATCTACGCTGAACTATATCCCAGCCAGCCTCAGAAGATTTCAGATGTGATTAAAGGATATCATAAGCACTTACATTATTCTCTGAATTGAGGAAATCAATGGAAACAGGATACTATTTTGGTTCATAGGTAGTATATAGGAAAGAAGTAAATAGGAAACAATATTGACCATACCAGAATCTAGAAATTTGCTAAACAAAACATTCAAGCAGTTTAAATACCTGAAAGGAAAAACGTGATTTGGTAATTTTCACCATTATAAGTAGCTCAATTGAGGCACAGACCTATGACTACAAATAGTTTCCCCTCCCCTTTTCCTCATGCCAATTAACCATGATTCATAACTAATTAGAACTTGGTGAGTCCCTTGTGAATGTCTTATAAATTTTAAAGACTTGGTAGATTTAGGGGCCTAAATTTGTTTCCTCAAAGGCATAAAAGGAGGATGACAGAGGTTATAGAAAGCAGAGACAAAGAGGGAATTGTGAAGAAAAATAATTACAGTGATCTAGAACCGTACAAGTCTTATTTTGGACATTCACAATTATGTTGGTAGATCAGAATAAACTATGACTTGAGGAGGAAAATAATTGTTAAAAAGCTCATGTACTTTACTTGGAAGGTGATGCATACTTAACTACCAGGTCCTAGGGCCAGAGCTCATTAACTTAGAACTGTCTATGAAATAAGGTCACAGATTTACTAAGCTTGTATTTACTTTTTTATTTTGTCCAGACCAAATGGGGTTTTGAGAGATAGGGAATTAGATAGGTCAGCAATTAAGTCCTGGAGAAATAAACAGTCCTGGCACTATTAGGCAGGTTTAGGCTTACACAGGCCCAGGTGGCTCAACAGTGGGAAGAGACCAGGCTCGATAAGGAAGTGTGAAGAGAACAGGGTAGAATTGTTAGGAGCAGGCAGATGGGATGTGGAGCCTGAGAAGGAAAATGAGATAGCACGTTTGTGCAAGCAGCGCCGAGACTCTGGAACATCTGAGAGCACCAGTAGTTTGCCTTCCACCCTGCTCTCCAGTTAACTTGTGACCAGAAGAGGCCAGAGGACAGGAGTTGAGTCCAAGCCCTGAAGAACTCAAATGGGCTGGTCATTTAAAGTTCCTCCCTGTGCCCAAGCATGGGTCAATAAATGGCTTACTTACTTAAAAGTGGAAAATATGGTTCACTTCTTTGCATAGTCAACAAATATTACATGAGCTTCTCCTCTGGGCCTGCTGCTATGCTGGCCAAAAGATGCAAAGCCTATACCTGTCTCTACAGTCCATTATTCCTGAGGCCACTGGGGACATGAAGTGTCACAATGGCCACATGTTCAAATGAATTGAAAAAAAAAACAAAACTCACATATGCTAACTTTCCTATATTTCCTAGACAAAGAGAAATTCTCCTGCCTCTGAATTTTCACAGCAAATTATCTGCAGCTTTCTAATCACTTACTGCTTTCTCTCTCTAACCATATTTTATTTTACTGAATTTCACTGTTAGCTCCTTTAGGATTATTACTTACTTTTGTTTTCTGTCTTCCAGAGTGAGTGCACATATATAAGTATATAGATAAAACATACAAATATTGAATATATTCAATATACAGGGCCTTGTATTAATATACTAACAGTATTTAATTGACAGAAATGAGACTATGTATGATTATTTTCTTTTTAATTTCATATGTACTTTCTAAATCACATGCAAGGAACATATCTTACTTATATAACACATACACACAAAACCCGCATAAAAGTTACCAAAAAAAAAAAAAAAAAACAGAAAATATCACATTGGAATAAAAAGTGTATACTTCCATTATCAAGTAAGGTTATATGAAGGGCTTTACTCCTGGAGGTTTTTTTAAAAAATTATTGCCTTTGCCTGAAGTAGCAATGGGAATTCACAAATTCATCTCCAGAATAAAGCTGTTTTCTCCAAGCTCTGACCTGGACCCTTGGACTAGAGAAAAGCAGCGGCATATACAATTGCACCACTTCAAGGAAATGAGACAAAGCATCTAGTGATTCTATCCATTATCCAGTTCTTTGGACAGGAAAGGAAGCAATAGAAGTACGTTTTCTGGGAAATATTTGGCTCCATTTATTTCTAAAGAATGTGCCTCATTTGCAGAAAAGTTGAAAGTTAGCATATAAATACTGTCACTTTATTGAGTGATATTGATTGCAGCCAAGAATTATTTACTTTGAGATGCAAGTAAAAATTTAGTATAGTCATTGAGTTGAAGACAGGAAAAAAACAGGATGTGGACCAGACAGACTTCTACGTGAGCATGCCATTGCAGTGGGTTCAAGTAGACTTTAAGTGTCAGACCTTTAATATTTTACTGCATATTTATATGATATCTAATGTCATGACCTTTATTTCCCCTAGAGTGCCCTCTGGGAGGTGAGGAAAGCCAGAGTTAGAGGAGAAGCAAGCTAGTATAAGCATAAGTAAGCTAGCCACTTAAGGTCTCAAGACATCTTGCCACCACTCAGTCTGGGGGAGGGCACTCAGTTTGCCAATGACATCTTCTGGAATTACTGCTGTGGCACAGCTCAAGGGTTCTATGCTTCATCTGCATTTCCAAGAGGAAATATTCAAGTTGACTTCACAGGTATCACGACTCATTTATCTGTTCATATGTTGGATGTAAAAAAAACCAGCATCCTCTCACCTCATGCTCAACTTACTAGACTCTGGGATGATGATCAGAAGAACTTTTCCTTCAACCTCTAAGCTACTTTTTATATCATAGACCCACAACACTTAAAGAGGAGACACTTGAATGTTCAACTACTGAAGGCAAAGGTGTCAGTTAGTTTGGTACATGAGATTATGTCAAAGCAGAATGTTACAGTGCATCTGATATGAAAGTGATGAAACTGCTATAATTGATAGTTTGGATAGAGATAGATTAATTATTGCAAGAGAGTTAAGTCTCTAATCCTAGACTTTAGTGCAAAGGGAGAATATCCCTAAGGAGTTCTTTCTTAGAAGTCATATTTTTCAGTTGACTTATACCTGGATATTTTGGAAAAAATAAATATTCATATGTATCTATGTTCAACACCAATGTTTTAACCAACAAATCTGTACAAGGAAATTGATCAGGTTTCTGCCTAGATCAATTAAAGATGTAGGATGCTTCCTATTTTATGAACTTGAAACAAGTGTCATGTATCAAACTTTTTATTACATGTCAGAAAGACATGTTACATGCATGTATACTGTTGTGAAGTAACTGGAAAAATGGACTTTTTAAAATTAATCATTGCTGGTTATTTATCTCTCTCTCTTTTTTGATTGACCAAAATATTTAATAGTTTATCACAAAATATTATACACATAATAGAAAAGCTTTTATACTAAAACAGGCTTTAGAAAGATTTACACCCAGTTATGTGGTTTAGTAAATTAATCTCAAATATTTATCTGAATTGGACTACTATTCTTTATTTAGACATATGCCTATAAGAAATAGAAAATCAAATAACTTGATTTAAGGCATTCTAACAATATCAATTCAGTATAAAGTTGTATTGAAGATATGAAAAACATGAAAAATATTTAGTGAATACTGGTACTCTAATTTATTCTAAACACATTTGATTCTTTTATGTCCTTAGCTAAACTGCATTAAATATAATCAGACCCCAGAGGATAATAACTTAGTAAATTTTAGTTTGGTTGGCTTTAGAATTCTACAAATTTTACAGATCTGTAATAAATTTTAGTTTGGTTGGCTTTAGAATTCTACAAATCTGTAGAATTCTCCAGTCAATATGCAATTATAAATACATTGGAATATTTCTATAACTTGGAAAAAATCCCTAAAATTAATGACCATGTTAAGCTAGGAACAACTGCAAATGATTTGAATATTTTATTTTATATTAATAAAATTAAAAGACAAAATAACATGAATGGAAAAATCTACCAAGTTTGTCACCCTTCCTGAAGTTAGCAATGCTAATAAAACTAACAGCAAAAATAACAAAAATGGCCTTTAAATAAAGTTTCATAAAATAAAGTCACTTCCCTGTGGTTTAAGCTTCAGAGGTAGAAACTGACAAAACACAGGTATTCTTTTATATTCTTGTTCATAAACACAAATGAAAGTCAATATCATTTCAGTACAAGCAATTCAATACATGCTACAATATAAGGACATGGACTATATGGCCTAATGTGAGCAAAGTTATTTAAGAGAAGTCTCTCCATCAGAACTCAAATGCTATAGGTTCTATAATATAGTAGTGTGTGTAACTCACCAGCTGTAAAATTCTCTTTTCTTTTTTAAAACAAAAGATTAATATAATTGTGAGTTTTCCATAATAAAAGTGATTGAGTAGCAACCACTGTTTGAATTTGTCACCAGGTACTGTATTTGAAAAGTGGCAAGAAGCCAAATAGTTTCATTGCTACTCAGACAGGTGATGCTTTGTCTACCTGCCACCTGCACACATATCCTGGACCCACTTTCTGGAAACCAACCCCAGTGTCCCCAGCTGGCCACCCTCCCTCTGATGGCCCCTTTTGTGGAGATGCTTAGTTTTAAATTCTAACAGGAGATGCCATGTATAGAACATTTGGTGTGTGTTCTAATTAATTCTGTTTAATAAGAATCTATTTCTATTTAATTCCCATCAAAGCTCTATTTCACAGATTTTATTATAATGCCTATTATATGGATGCCAGATTGAAGTCTAAATAGGTTAAGTAACCTCTATTAATTGGTGGAACCTCTTATCAATTGGCGGAAACAAATGTTTAGTTCAGTCCTCAGTTTAAAAGATCTTCCCAGTTTGACGATTCAATACACTGTTTTAACTGTAAGGATGCTCAGAGAAAGTGGGCTGACATCCAGGAGTCTGGTATCTTTGTGAGGGTTAGCATGGCACGAATTCAAGTAAAGCCCTCATTGGGTTGCTTCCGTGGAGGAAAGGGGAGGAGGAAGGTTCCAAGCCCTTCCCGCCCCCAACACTCCTCCCACCCTCAACGCATCTAAACACATAGAACTTACCTTGGCCAGGAAAGGAAATCAGAGAAAATCAAGAGGAAAAATAATGTCCTGGTTCAAGCTGCTTTGAATGTGCTAAGTATGGGTTCTGCTTTCTGCTATCTTGCCCTCAACTTGACCCCAGGGAGTGGATTAGAAGGGTTCAATCTCCTGACCCCAATTTTCACCTGGTATTCACACTGAGCAGAAGAAGCCTTTTTACCTTAGCTGTTGTGCTAAACTTGCCTAGGAAAGTTTGTTCCCCTGGCCGATCGCAAACTCTGATTGTCGGAAAGTCAGTGCTCTGCACCTCGCCTGGGACTTCACAGTTCGCTCACCTGTACGGAAGTTCCGAGTCAAGCTTGAGAGGGGGGGCGGCTGGCGTCACTTTCCCGAGCATGGCTGTGCGCACTGCGCCGGCCAGTGCCTCTCCACACAGAAGTCAAGCTCAGGAGGCTGTTAATTATTACTCCTTTTCACCACCGCAGGGAAATTTTAGAAACCTGAGCCACTCCCTGTGCCACGGTGCATGTTGGGAGTGTTTACTTTCTTTCTTAGGAGCAGTTGATAGGAACCCTCCTTTGCTCCCTGCCACATGTCTTCAGGAGAAATGAACTGACGTCCTGGTTAACGCTTTAACCACTGAATTTGATTCTAATCTCTAATCTCTACTCTCTGATCTATCTGAACTATATATGGCTGCAAGAAACGACACTAACTAGGACTGAATGCCATTTTTCACGTTTCTTTTTAAAATGTTCTCTTTCAGTTTGAAATTTCTTAATTTTCTCTCTTTTCTTCTTTTCCTATCCCATTTTCCTACCAGTATCTTCTCCCCCAGCAGGTTCTCACACCTGAGGATGTATCACAACCACCTATGTAGCTCTCTGAATCTGCATAATCTGGGCCTCTCCAACTGTAAGATTGATCTAGCAGGTCTGGGGTAGGCATCAGGCATCTCTATTTTAAAAAATAAGCTCTACAGTAGAATCTGTAAACATCGAAGTTTGGAAACTTCTGTAATGAAGCATAAAAGAGGAGACGAGTTATGATTTAATTATCCACTGAATTTAATTTGGAGCCTGCTTTTCTTTAATACCTCCAATTTCCAAAAAGTACACCAAAAGACTTAGAGACCCTCAGAAGACAGGTGCTATGGAAATAACAAGTATTATTGGTATTTTACCTGTTTCCTGTGTAAAGCAACTATTGATAATTCTTTTTAATAATGGGTTATTTTACAAATGTAAATCGTAGAGCCCTTAAAATTAATTCACTATGACTCTTACAATGAGTTCAGCAAGCACAGTTGATTCCTGGTGTCCTCTGGGTTCAAATGCCAAGTGGCTGACCATCATCCTAGATTTGTAGGTTACATATTTGATAGACACAGATCATCATTTTAAGCAGGATTCTATAGGTCTTTAACCCATGAGGTGTGGAGACTATGAACGATCATATTTATCATATTTGGGGCTATTTTTAATGAACTGAACTGAATCAGGCAAATGGGCTTATTGAATCCCAACCAAATCCTTTACAATCCTATGTATGAGGACAGTGTGACTTGGCATTACTTGTGGGTGTAAGTTTGATTGCCGAGTCATACTGTAGAACTCCCTGGTTGTGACTGCTGGTAGGGACTGACCTTTGAGAGATGACTAACAGGGCTTGCAATGTTTACAGCAGCTCAGTTCCAGAATGTCTTTGTTCAAATCCAAGGTTCACCTCCTCTCTTTGTACTCTATAAGGATATTTGCTTATTATCAGTATTCAGTCAACATCGTTTTGCATTTTTTGTCTGTAAGTATCTTAGGAGCATTTATTCTGGTTGCTGGTTTCCAACTGGTTTCCTTTAGTTAGAGGCTCAGTGACTCCTCTGTTTTTGTATGTTTATTCTTTTGAAATATATAATTTTTATTTTGTAATTTACAATATACATGATTACACATATGCAATGTGGAAAATTTGGAAAACAGAAAAGCAGAGGAAAAAATCACCTACAGTTCGACCTCTCAAATATGGTTACTATGAACAATTTGATGAATGTCTTTATTGACATATTTTTCCTATGGATATTTATCAAACTGGTATTACCTTTGGCCTGTTGTTTTATAACCTGCTTTTATTATATAAAATATATGTTGAACAATTTACCATAAGTCAGTTAGCCTTTTTTCTGCAACACAATTTTAAATAGCTGCACTGCATTCCACCATATGGATGTAGCATTATTTAATCAGATCCATATTGTGAGAAATTTATGTTACTATAAAGAACACTACACTGAATATTTACACATAGCTGCACACTTCTATGTTTAAGCTTTTTAGATAAATTTTGAGAAATGAAGTTGCCAGATGAAAGGGGAAAAGGTAGAATGCTTTTTCTTCAGACTTACTTTGTAAATATTTTTTGGCTCATCGTTTTCTTATTGATTTTATAAGATTTTTTATATATTAAGCACATCAATTCTTTGTCATTTACACTGGGATTACATTTCCCACATTATTCTTTGCCTTCTAGCTTTGTTTATGGTAGATTTTGACATACAGAAGTTTAACACTTCAGTCAGAGCTATTAATATTTTTCTTTAAAACTTATTCATCAGTGTTATAAAAGCTTTCCAATCCTTAGAGTATATAAATATTCATATTGTTTTCTTGTAACTTTTTAATTTAGTTATTATATATTTATTAAGTTTAACGTTTTAATCCATCTGGACTCTATTATGTTAAAAGCAACGATATTTAAATCTAACTTAGTTTTTCTAAATTATTAGTCTATTATGCAAGTAGCATTCATTGAATGATTATAGATTCTTGAGTCCATGAAGGCAAGGACATCTGTCTTATTGTCTATTTTATTCCCAAAGTTTGGTGCAGTCACTGGCATGCCTGTGGTTGCTCAGGCCAAATGTGCAGTGGTCACTCTTGATTCCTTTCTTTCCTTGACTCCTCACCCATTAAATCAGCAAGATCTGAGGTTGTATCTTCTCTGCATCTTCACTATTACCACCTAAGATGAAGCCAGCATCATCTCTTGCCATGACTCTACAAATGGCCTCCTAATTGGTCTTTATCTGCTGCGCCACATCCATTCTCCACTTGCAGCCAGTGTAATATTTTACAAACATAAATCAGATTCCAATACCACCTCTCATTTTCTTTGCTGAAAACCTTCCCAGTGACTTCTCCTGCATCTGGAATAAAATCTAATACCCGAACTGCTTACTATGGCCTCCAAGGCACTACATCACCTGGCTGCCTCCCTACCTCTTTGACCTTATCTATCCTCTGCTTTCTTGATACTTACTCTGTACCAGCTACTCTGGTTTGATTTTTGCTCCTGCAACTCACAAAGCTTGTTCCTGCCTCACTGCCTTTGCACTTGCTATGTCTCTGCCAAGAAAACTCTGCTTTTGTCACAGCTAGTTTCTTTTTAATATTCTGCTTATTTTTCCTCAAATGTATCTCCTCAGAGAGGACTTCCATCACTGTCCTATCCAAAGAATGTTCCCAATATTTCTTTCTCACCATACCTTATATTATTGTATTCATGAAAATTACCACTATCTGAATGTATTTTACTATTTGGGGTAATCTGTTCATTTTATGTCACCTCTCATTGAAACATAAGCTCTAAGAGATCAGAGAACTTGACTTCTGGGTTTACTGCTCTATCCCCAGTGTCTAAAACAAGGTCAGGCCCATGTAAGAGGCTCAAGAAACATTGTTTCATGAATGAATAATGGTAGCAGAATAAATATATGTTGAGTGAATAAATGTAATTTTTCCTGATTTGAAGTGACACCTTTATCAAATACTGTAGACATACATATTTTTTAACACACTCCTAGAATGTGTATTCTCTTCTATTGACTGACATGTCTATGCTGGCATTATTTCAACATTATATAGCTTTAAGGTACAATTTAATATCTGGCAGTACAATCTTGCCACCATTTTTTCAAAAATTTTCTTGACTATTTTTCCCTTATAATACTATATTTTCGTTTCCAAGATGCTAAAACAAATACCATGCAATTGGTTGGCTGAACAAAGGGATTTTATTGGCTCATAGTTTCAGAGGCTAGAAGGTTTGTTTCTTTCAGGGGTCAGCATATTCTGGTTAGCTGGCAATCTTGGAATTCCTTGGCTTTTCCATTACCTGGCAATTCACATGGCAGTGTCTTCTCCTTTCTTTTCCAGGTTCCATTGACTTCCAGTTTCTGGCTGCTCCATGTGGCCTTTTTTTTTTTTAGCCTGTGTCTGAATTTCATTCTGCTTCTGAAGGACTCCAGTAATCCAGATTAAAGCCCAACCTGATTCAGTTGGGCCACATCTTAACTGAAGTAATATCTTTAAGAGATCCTATTTACAGTGAGTCCACACCCACCAGAATATGGACCAAGATGTAGAACATGTCCAAATGGGGACACAACTCAGTCCATCACATACCATAATAGCTGCTCACTGTAGAATAATAATAATTTAATTCCCATTTAGTGACTTAACCATAAAGCATTGTCATTGGCAATTTCTTCTAAGCCAGCAGGCCAATTCACATCAGCAAACTATGATTTCAGGTCCATGAGCAAGGATCCCAAAAGAATGGATTCTTCTTGGTTACTGCCTTTTTCCAGGGTGATGAAGCATGTGCTGGATTGACTGCAGTAATGGCTCTGATTTGTTCATGTCTCCCTGTATCCTCTGTATCTTCTGGAAGGGTCCTCCCACACTGATTCTAGGTTTGACTGTGTGACTTGGTTTGGCCAGTGGGTCAGTACTAATTTTATATATGCAGGACTTGAAAATCACATGTGCCTTGGGGCTTTCCCTCTTGTTCCGCCTATGGCCCTGAACCACCGTATGAACAATCCTTGCCTGTTGGATGATAACAGACACTTGCCCTAGCTGATAGTTACCCAACCACTTGCAGGCCTGCAGCTGACTGCAGTGAGTTCAGATGAGCACAGCAGAAGAACTGCCCTTCTGAGTATAGCCCAAACTGCCAGTCCACAGAATTGTGAGCTTTTACTGTAGATCATTGTTTAAATTTTGGGGGTGGTATGTATAGTAGCTAACAAATCAATACATCTGGTATGTTTTTCACACACATATACTAACACCACACACACACACACACACACACACACACACACACACAAGCACATATACCAATATTACTAATTGGAAAGTAAGAAAAATACTTGGTTCACAGTATGCTCCTACCACGATTCTGCTTAGGAAGATATAGGCACATAGAAATGGAGAAGAAAAAAAGAAGAGATTTGGATTATAGTTATGTTGGGACTTTTCCACAGACCACAAAGTCACTCATGAAAAATATTTAGAGGTGCCCATAACTTGAAGAAAATAAGTGGAGAATATGAAATTACCTGATTCTAACACTGTATGACCCAACCGCCATGGGCTTTTCATATCAGTTTCTTTCACCCCATTTCATATTTGAGGCTCTATTTGAAGCCTAAAAACTAAGCAGAGTAGCTTCAAACAATGTGGGGACACCCAATAAAATCCTAACCAAAAAAATTGCCTTAATGAGGAAACTAAGTATTCATAGAGAGCATGAAAAAATTACTTTTCTGATATATAAAACGTAAGATAAATATATTTTACAATTGGAAGTTTTTACCATAAAGATTTTAATAAATTAAAATAACTATAACAGAATTATTTTCTGGGAAAAAATCCCAAAATTTATCTTGAACTTGATGAATGAGCCATCATTTCCTGTTTAAATTAAGGAACATGTAACTGCTTTTCTAGGAAAACAAAGACTTTAAAACTTTGATTCCTAAAACATTCTTTGTTGAGAAAAATAAGAAAAGAAAGGGGAAATTCCCTTTAAAAATTTCCCCAAAATTTCATCAAAGCAATGCTGTTATTGATTTACAGGTCATTCTCAAGCTTTTAAATAGTTGATGGATTGTTTAAAAGTCTAACCCTTCCATAGTTATATTGTAGGGCTGAACAGTGACTTTTGAGTCAGGTTATAATTTACCCTGATGATGATGATGGATGCCACATGGCTGTTTTTACAACTTGGACATTGAAAAAATGATTATATTAATTGATAAGTGATAAAACAATTTCTACTTCTAATGCATTTTTTTTGTCCTCCAAGAGGCAGTTTTTTAAATGCTATTTTATTGAGTTATACTCACACACCAAATAATCCATCCAAAGAATACAATCTGTGGCACACAGAACCATCATATTGCTGTGCATTCATTGCCACAGTCAATTTTGGAATATTTCATTACTCAAAAATAAGGAAAACTAAATAAATGAATGAATAAAAAGAACACACAAACCATCCCATACCCCTTATGCCACCCTATTATTTATGTATGTGTTTGTCTTTATTCTATTACTTAGCTGCCCATTCACTGGTTAAAGGGAGTGCCAGTCACCAGGTTTTCACTATTACATGGTCTCAAGATAAAAGCTATATAGTTATACAATTATCAACAAGAAACAAGTCTACTGGATTACTGTTTGTTCTGGTTTGCTAATGTTGCCATTACAAAAAACATCAGAAATGGATTGGCTTTTATAAAGGGGATTTATTAGGTTACAGATTTACAGTTCTAGGGCCATAAAAGTATCTAAACTAAGGCATCAGCAAGAGGATAACTTCACTGAAGAAAGGCCAATGGTGTCCAGAACATCTCCGTCAGCTGGGAAGGCATGTGGCTGTGTCTGCTGGCCCTTTTCTCCTGGGTTGCATTTCAAAATGGCTTTTTCCAAAATGTCTCTGGGCTTCTGTCTCTCTTAGCTTCTCTCAGCAATCTGCTTGGTTCTCCTGGGGCAAGCATCTGAGTCTGTGTTGGCTCTTAGCTTCTCTCCAAAATGTCTCTCTCAGCTTCTCTCTAAAGGACTCCAGTGATCTAATTAAGACCTGCCTTGAATGGGCAGGGTAACACCTCTGTGGAAATAATGTAATCAAAGTTCTCTCTTACAGTTGTATGGGTCTCACCTCCATGATAATAACCTAATCAAAAGTCCCATCTTAATCAAAAGGCTAATAAGTCTGCTCCCACTGGATTGCATTAAGGAGCATGGCTTTTGTGGGGGACATAATAGTTTCAAACCAGCACATTCCACTCCCTGGACCCCCCAAAAAAATTTCTTTCCAAACGCAAAATATATTCATTCCATCACAATGCATATAAGTAAAAAGTCTTATCAAAATCAGTTAAGGCATAGTTTGTCCTAAGGCAAAATTCTCCTCCGGTTGTGAATCTGTGGAATTCAGAACAAGTTATCTGCTTCCTATATACAAAGGAGGTATAGTCATAGGATAAACATTCCCATTGCCATAGGGAGAAATTGAAAGGAAAACAAGCATCACCAGACCTAAGCAGTTCTGAGAACCCGCAGGGCATACTCCATTAGAATTCAAAGTCTGACAGTCATTTATAGAATGACATTTTATCCTCAAGGCTTGAGAGAGCAGGAATCCCACCCTTCCCAATGGCCTTTGCTGTGGCCCTGTCCTCTCTGAATGCTGGGATGATTGCTCCATGCAGCGGGGAAACCACCTTCTTCTTGGCCCCACCATCCTCAAGCATCGGAGCACCACCCAGACTCTGCATCTCCAGGCAAAGGCCTTCCCCTCTCTGAAGAGTGGGGTGGTGGCCAGGCTCTCCCCAACATTGAGGGAATGTTCTCTACCAAGGCCTGGGGCAGCAGCACTCTTCCTGAGCATTGAGGCAGAGGATTGCCCTCTGTCTCCAAGGCAAATTCACTCTTTCCATTTACATAGGTAGGTATGCTCTCCTGGTCTGAGATTTCTTGGCATCAGACCTTAGCTTCCATGGTTCTGCCTTTGAAGAAAATTTTCCTTCAATTGTCCCTTTTCTGTCCCTTTTAGTCCCAGACCAGCAGTGGTTTTGTTTATACAATGTTGCAAAAAAAAAAAAAAAATTTGTTGGCTTGGCATGCAGCATGCAAGGGTCAGAACCATCAGACAATAGGACTTTTTCCACAAATCCTTTCTGGAGAACTCCATCTCCAATCATGGCTTGTACTGAAATAGCTAGCTAGTTCCATGTTTCAGTAAAGCCTCATGTGGCACACTATCCTCTGGGGTCTCACTTTCTGGAAGCTCAGAAATTTCCAGACCATCAATTCATGGTTTCTTTGTACCCAAGAGATCCCAGCTTCTCTCTTTCCTCTCGCATTTTACTATAAGCTCCAAGGAGAAGTCCAGCTGCATTTTCCACTTTCAGTTTGGAGATCTCTTCAGCTAAGTATCCCAGCTCATCACTTTCAAATTCTGCCTTCCATCTGACACCCGGACTCAATTTTGCCAAATTCTCTGCCACTTTAAAACAAGGATCTCCTCCCTTCTAGCTGGCAATGATACATTCATCATTTCTGTCTAAGACCTCATCAAAAGTAACTTTAGAGTCCATCTTTCTACCAACAGTCTCTTCGAAGAAGTCTAGGCCTTTTTTATCAAACTTCTCACAACTGTTCCAGAATCTTCCTCTTATCCATTTAAAAAGCCATTCCAACAGGTTTGGTATTTGCAAACTCAGCAGCACCCCACTTTACTGTTACCAAAATCTGTTCTGGTTTGCTAATGCTGCCATTACACAAAACACCAGAAATGGATTGGCTTTTATAAAGGGCATTTATTCGGTTACAAATTTACAGTTCTAAGGCCATAAAAGTGTCTAAACTAAGGCATCAGTAAGAGGATACATTCACTGAAGAAAGGCTGATGGCATGTGGAGCACCTCTGTAAGCTGGGAAGGCATGTGGCTGGTCATCTGCTTGTCCTTTGCTGGTTTTTATATATTATATCCCCCAGAAAAAGTGATATTCTTTGATGCAATCTTGTGGGGGCAGATTGATTAATCTTTTTGATTAGGGTGTGAACTCTTGATTGGATGTTTCCATGGAGATTTGACCCACCCAACTGTGGTTAAAACCTTTGATTAGGTTATTTCCAAGGAGATACAGACCACGCCCATACAGGGTGGGTCTTGATTTAATCACTGCAGTCCTATAAAAGAGCTCACAAAGAGAGGGACCTCAGAGCAGCTGAGAGTGATATTTTGGAGAGCAACTGAGAGACACATTTTGGAGGTGGCCATTGAAAGCAGACTTTTGCTGAAACTTTGGAGATGCTAGCCCAGAGTTTGCTCTGGAGAAGCTAAGAGAGGACAAAATACCTCCACAGCAACATTTTGAAGAATGCACAGAAGCTGAGAGAGGAGCTGGAACACAACCTGGATCAGTATATGTCAGCCTTGTGCCTTCCCAGCTCACAGAGCTTTTTCTGGACACCATTGGCCTTCCTTTGGTGAAGGTATACTTTTGTGATGCCTTAATTTGGAAACTTTCATGGCCTTCAGACTGTAAATTTGTAACCAAATAAACCCCTTTGATAAAAGCCATTCCATTTCTGGTATTTTGCTTAATGGCAGCACTAGCAACCCGGAATAGACACCTTCCCTGAAGAAAGGCCTCTGGAACACCTCTGTCAGCTGGGAAGGCATGTGGCTGTTGTCTCCTGGTCCTTTTCTCCTGGGTTGCATTTCCCAATGGCTTTTTCCAAAATGTCTCTAGGCTTCTGTCGCTCTTACTTCTCTCAGCTCTCTGCTTGGTTCTCCTAGTGTGTTTCTCTAACTGTCTGAGGTTCCTCTCTTAGCTTCTTTGAGGCAAACTCTGGGGTTTGTCTCTTAGCTTAGCATCTCCAAATGTCCTTCTGTCTGCATCTCCCAGCATCTCCAAGCATCTGGGTCTCTGTCAGCTCTTAGATTCTCTCCAAAATGTCTCTCTCAGCTTCTCTCTAAAGAACTCCAGTGATCTAATTAAGACCCACCCTGAATGGGTGGGTTAACATCTTTGTGGAAATAATATAACCAAAGGTCTCATCTGCAGTTGGGTGGGTCACATCTCCATGAAAACAACCTAATCAAAAGACTAATAAGTCTGCCCTATGAGATTGAATTAAAGAACATGGATTTTGTGGAGGACATAATAGATTCAAACCAGCACACCATTCAACAGATTCAGGTATTTCCTACTAGCTATTCGAATACACTAGAAACTGAACAGGAATATCTATATAATGTATAAGAATAACTTTCATATTGACCTCTTGACCCTATTTGAGATCTCTCAGCCACTGAAGCTTTATTTTGTTTCATTTCTTTTCACCCTTTGGTCAGGAAGGCATTCTCAATCCCATGAGGCCAAGGCCAGGCTTATCCCTGGGAGTCCCTGTCACTTGTTGCCCAGGAAACTTACACCCATGGGAATCATGTCCCACGTAGGTGGGAGGGTAGTGAGCTTATCTGCAGAGTTGGCTGAGAGAGAATCTATATCTGAACAACAGAAGAGGTTCTAAGAGGCAGGGTTTTTTTTTGTTGTTGTTTTTTGTTTTGTTTTGTTTTCTTGCTTTCTGTTTTTTTAATCTAGACAGCTTTTCAACAGTGAAATGGAGCTTAAAAATATCTTCAACAAGGCGGACTCTGTAACGGTTTTAGATATTACCTTCTTAGGTGAAGGATAAACTGTTGCATCTTGTCCCTAATACAACCAAAGAAGAGGCCCAGGGACTACTTGGCCTTTTTGGATTTTGGAGACAACATAGTCCTCATTTGGGTGTGCTACTCTGGCCCATTTACCAAGTGACCAGAAAAGCTCTTAGTTTTGTGTGGGGACTGGAACAAGAAGAGGTTCTTTGACAGGTCCAGGCTGCAGTGCAAGCTGCTCTGCCACTTGGACCATATGATCCAGCTGATCCAATGGTGGTGGAAGTGTCAGTGGCAAATAGAGATGCTGTTTTGAGCCTTTGGCAGGCTCCTATAGGAGAATCACAACACAGGTCTTTAGGATTCTGGAATAAAGCCTTGTCGTCCTATGCAGATAACTACTCTCCTTTTGAAAAACTTCTTTTGGCCTGCTACTGGGCCTTAGTAGAGATAGAACATTTAACCATGGGCCACCAAGTCACCATGAGACCTGAGTTGCCTGTCATGAGCTGAATGTTGTCTGACCTGCCAAGCCATAAAGTTGGGCATGCACAGCAGCACTACATCATGAAATGGAGATGGTATATATGAGATACAAGATAGGGCCCTAGCAGGTCCTGAAGGCCCAAGTAAGCTACATGAGGAAGTGGCCCAAATGCCCATGCCCCCACTCCTGCCACATTACCTTCTCTTTCCCAGTCCAGAGCTATGGCCTCTTGGGGAGTTCCTTACAATCAGTTGACTGAGGAAGAGAAAACTTAGGCCTGGTTTACAAATGGTTCTGCATGATATGCAGGCACCACCTGAAAGTGGACAGCTGCAGCACTGCATCCCCTTTCTGGGATGTCCCTGAAGGACAGTGGTAAGGGGAAATCCTCCCAGTGGGCAGAACTCTGAGCAGTGCACCTGGTTGTTCATTTTGCTTGGAAGGAGAACTGGCCGGAGGCGCATCTTTATACTGATTAATGGGTTGTTGTTAATGGTTTGGCTGGATGGTCGGGGGCTTGGAAGGAACACGATTGGAAAATTGGTGACAAAGAGGTCTGGGTAAAATGCATGTGGATAGACCTGTCTGTGTGGGCAAAACCATGAGGATATTTGTGTCCCATGTGAATGCTCACTAGAGGGTGATTTCAGCAGAGGAAGATTTTAATAATCAAGTGGACAAGATGACCCATTCTGTGGATACTTGTCCACCTCTTTCCCCAGCCACTCCTGTCACAGCCCAATGGGCTCATGAAAAAAGTGGTCATGGTGGTAGGGATGGAGGTTATGCATGGGCTCAGCAACATGGACTTCCACTTACCAAGGCCAACCTGGCCACAGCTACTGCTGAGTGCCCAATCTGCCAGCAGCAGAGACCCACACTCAGTTCCCGATATGGCACCATTCCCTGAGGTGATCAGCCTGCTACCTGGTGGCAGGTTGATTACATTGGACCACTTCCATCATGGAAGGGGCAGTGATTTGTTCTAACTGAAATAAGCACATACTTGGGATATGGGTTTACCTTCCCTGCACACAATGATTATGGCAAAAACTACCATCCATAGATTTACAGAATGCCTTATCCACTGTCGTGGTATTCCACACAGCATTGCTTCTGATCAAGGAACCCACTTCACAGCAAATGAAGTGAGGGAATGGGCACGTGCTTATGGAATTCTCTGGTCTTACCATGTTCCCCATCATCCAGAGGCAGCTGGGTTGATAAAATGTGGAATGGTCTTTTGAAGGCTCAATTACAGTGCCAACTAGGTGGCAATACCTTGCAGGGCTGGGCCAGTGTTCTCCTGGAGGCTGTGTATGCTCTGAATCAGTATCCACTCTATGGTGCTGTTTCTCCCATAGCCAGGATTCATGGGTCCAGGAATCAAGGGGTGGAAACAGGAGTGGCACCAGTCACTATCACCCCTCATGATCCACTAGGAAAATTTTTGCTTCCTGTCCCTGCAACCTTAAGCTTTGTTGGTCTACAAGTCTTAGTTCCAAAGGGAGGAGTGCTCCAACCAGGAGACACAACAATGATTCCATTGAACTGGAAGCTAATACTGCCACTTGGCCACTTTGGGCTTCTCATGCCTCTGAATCAATAGGCAAAGAAGGGGATTACTGTACTGGCTGGGGTGATTGATCCTGACTGTCAGGAGGAAATAGCACTGTAACTACACAATGGAGGTAAAGAAGACTTTTCCTGGAATAAAGGAGATTCTCTAGGGCATCTCTTAGTACTACCATGCCCTGTGATTAAAGTCAGTGGAAAACTGCAACAACCCAATCCAAGCAGGACTACCAATGAACCAGATACTTCTGGAATGAAGGTTTGGGTCACCCCACCAGGCAAAGAATCATGGCCAGCTGAAGTGCTTGCTGAGGGTAAATGGAACATGGAATGGGTAGTGGAGGAAGGTAGTGATAAATATGAACTATGCCCACATGACCAGTTACAGAAATGAGGACTATAATGGCATGAATATTTCTTCCTTGTTTTGTTATGAGTATGTTTGTACATAAAGCAAATATTCTTTTTCTTATCCCCTTATATGATATAAGTTATACTGTTCATGCTAGAGTATCTAAGTTTTAGGATACCAAGTTTAAGAATGAATATTACCCAAGGATTTGCACCCTATTCTGGAGAGATTTAATGCATTTCCAGTTGTATGCAGGACAGTTGAGTATTGTTAGATGTAAAATATATCAGTTTTTTTTATTTATAAATTAAGCATGGATTAAGGTGATGCGTATAGCTGCCAAGTTGACGAGAGGTAAATTGTGATGGTTAGGTTCATGTGTCAACTTGGCCAGGTGATGGTGCCCATTGTTTGGTCAAGCAAACACTGACTTATCTGTTGCTGTGAGGACATTTTGTGGACTTAAATCATCAGTACATTGATTGCATCTATGGCTGATTATATCTGCCCTTGTAAGGGGAGTGTCTTCTGCAATGAGAGACATTTAATCTAATCTGTTGAAGGTTTTTAAGGGGGAGGTGATAGCTTCAGTAGTCAGAAGAGAGAACTTTCATCTCTACTTCAGCCAGTCAGCCTCTCCTGGGAATTCACTGAAGACCTTCAGTGGAGTGCCAGCTTGTAGCCTGCTGTATGGAATTTGGACTTGTGTATCCCCACAGTTGTATGAGACAATTTTATAAAATCTCATACTATTTACAGATATCTGCTGTTGGTTCTATTTCCCTGGAGAACTCTGACTAATACAAACCCCATTAAGTCTTCTCTGTTGGAGAAGAGAAGAGATTTAAAAGTACAGATACATTAAAAATTTAATGGCAGAAAGAAGCATAGGGTATTGTGGTATTTTGATAGATTTTAAGAGGTAGTAGAAGAAAAAAATTACCAAATGCTCATGTTCAATGAATGGAGAATCATTTTCAAGTAAATGAAATAGGCAGTAATCATCCTCTTACTCCCAATGTTACTGTCTTTTAAAACTGGCTATTGTGTAAAAACTTGAAATACAATGAAATATGACAGTGATTGCTGTTTTTCTAAATATGACATTTAACAAGTTTTGATTTGTATTCTATTCTGCTTTTCCATTCCTTCTCCCCCAATATATGCATACACATACACTTCTTAATACCATACAAGACATCTTTTCAAGTATTGAAAATTATCAATATATTTTATTAAAAATTAAATCCCAAGTGCCAAGAGCTTATGAGCAAGTAAGATCAATGTACTTAAACCTCTATTTCAAAAGTTGAATGACATCACAAGTCAAGTTATAGCCTTGGCATGCTTTAGGGATTATTGTTATAGTGACCATATTTCCAAACTAAAAATTGGGTTGCTTGGTTTGACTTCTGGACAGAATACATGAAATTAGGACTTTAATTGGAGGTCAGAGCTATGTGATTATTAAACAAATAACACATTGTACTCATTAATATAGGCGATATATGATATGCCCTGTAGTTGTCCCTTCATATTTACCCTAAGGACCACAGTATTGACTGCCCCCATCAATTACACATTTATTCCACCATCTTGTTCTTATAGCACACACTTGGCTCAGTAGTCATACTGGAAGGTAACAGTCTGTGTGTGTGTGTGTGTGTGTGTGTGTGTGTGTGTGTGTGTGTGTTTTAGTTTTTCATGCAAAAGTTCTCATGCCATATTTAACATAAAGTTATGAACTGTTGTTTTTCCTAGGAGGATCTGCATTTTGTTCTTGATGCCAACTACATACAGGACATATATTGTAAGCATAGGTGTTTGTATAATTTCAGAAAACAGGATAACGTAGATTTTGTAGCCACAACATGTAGCTTCTGGAGCATATCCTGTTTCCACTTCCTTCCTGGGGTAAATTCTTGTGACATCACATAGAGACCAGCACATTGGCAGAATGATGTTAAACACTTGAGCAATGTAGTTTTATATCTTCAGGGTGGTGTCAGCTCATTAGTTAGAATAAAATACTGATCAAAAATAAATATTAGTCTATCTGAACTGCTGCCATTTAGGCTATGTATTTTTTTTTCACATTTCCTCAGTGGCCTTTCCTTTCAGCTTCTAACATTCTGTGGTTTTACTGCTTTTATTTCTTACTGGTCCAAGGATCTCAGTAATTGAAAAGAATGGTCCCCAGATTTCCCATGCACTATAAGCTACTTTTTCTTTTTAAATACACTTTTTGAGGTATAATTTATATTTAATAAATGTAGCCATTTTATGTGTACAGTTTATGAGTTTTGACAAATGTGTATGCCCTGTAACCATCAAGAGAAAAAACATTTCTTTTTTATTTTCAGTACAGACAGCTTCTTCTTATGGTCCTTTGAAGTTCCCTTACCCCTAGACACAGACTACTACTGATATGTTCCTTATCATTATAGATTATTTTGCCTGTTCAAAATTTCATAAAAATGGAATTAATCAGCATATACCTTTTGTGTCTGGCTCCTTTTGTTTTGTCTAACATTTCTGAGATTCATCTACGTTGTTGCATGTGTTAGTAGTTTATTCTCTGATCCGCTGAGTAGTAATCTGTTGTATGAATGTAATTTGGATTTTGAGTTGTCTCTATTTTGGGGCTAGTATGAATAAAGCTCCTATGAATTTTCATGTACACATCTTTTTGTGAACATGTTTTCTTCTTTTTGGAGTAAATATTTAGTGTAATGGTCAGTGTTCTCTAGGGAAACAGAACTGACAGGATATATATATCCATAAACATTGTGAGATTTTTAATAAGAATTGGCTCATGTGGCTGTGGGGATAGGCACATCCAAAATTTGTGGGGCAGGTGGGAAACCTGATGAAGATTTTTGATGAATTCCCCAGGAGAAGCTGACTGGCTGAAGTAGAAATGGAAATTCTCCCTTCTAACTGCTGAAATAATCACTTCTCCTTTTAAAGCTTCCACTGATTGGATAAGACTTATCTCATTGTTGAAGGCAATCTCCTCAGTTGATTGCAGATGTAATCAGCCATAGATGCAATCAACTTACTGATGATTTAAGCCCATGGAATAGCCTTACAGTAACAATCAGGCCAGTGCTTGTATGACCAAACAACTGGACACAAAAACTTGGCCAAGTTGACACATGAACTTAACCATCATACCTAGGTATTGCATTGCTGGGTGGCAAGTAATTGTGCTTTCAAATTTAATTTTAAAAATGCCAAACGGTTGTCCAAAGTTATTGTATCATTCTACCTCTCACTTGTATTGACATAATATAAACTGTACATATGAAAGTGTACAATTTAATAAGTTTTGACACACATATACCCCCATGAAATTATCACTGCAATCACGATAATGTACTTATCCATCATGCTCAAACATACTCAGGACTTTTTGTAATCTTGCACAATTTTACATTCACACCAACAATATATGAGAGTTCTGTTAATTCATATTCTCATCAATACTTACAATAGTCAGAATTTTAAATTTTAGCCATTCTAATAGGTGAATAGTGATGTTTTGTTGTGGTGTTAATTTACATTATCCTAATGACTATGCTGATTTGAAGCTGCATGTACCTCAGAAAGTCCCCATTCTTTTAATCCATTCCTGTGGGTGTAGACCTATTGTGGATGGGACCTTTTGATTAGGTTATTTCAATTGAGATGTGACCCATCCAATTCAAAGTGGGTATTAATCCTTTTTACTGGAGCCCTTTATAAGAGGATAAAGGACAGAAAAAGGCAGAAATAGTTTAGAGAGAAAAGCCTTGGAGATGCTAAGAGAGGAAACACAACAGTTTGGAGAGAAGCCACTGGAACCAGGAGCTGAAAGTAAGGAAACCCAGGAGTGAAGGACCAACAGACTCCAGCCCTGTGCCTTGCTCTCTGACAGAAGAGCCCCAGATGCCAGCAGTCTTTCTTCAGAGAAGCTATAATCCTGCTGATGCTTTAATTGGGACATTTTCATGGCCTTAGAACTGCAAATTTGTAAAACTAATACATTTTCATTGTAAAAGCTAGCCCATTTCTGGTATATTGCATTTCTGTAGCTTTAGCAAACGGAAACACTAGTGATGTTGAGTATATTTTACATAATTATTAGCCATCCATGTTTCTTCTTTGGTGAAGTGTCTGTTCAGATATCTTACTCGTTTTTATTCTGTTGTCTGTTTTGTTATTGTTATTGAGAGCTCTTTACTCTGGATGCAAGCCCTCTATCAAATATGTAATTTGCAAATATGTTCTCCTAGTTTACAACTTGTGTTTTCACTGCAATAAGGGTGTCTTTCAATGAGCAGAAGTTTTTAATTTTTATGAAGTCCAATCTATTAATTTTTATTTTATGTGTTTTGTACCTAAGAGTTTTCTACTTTTACCTTTGTATCTAAGGAAATTTTGCTTAACCCAAGATCAAAAAGATTTTCTCTTATGTTTTTTCTAGAAGTTTTATAGTTTTAGGCTTTATGTTTAGACCTATAATCCATTTTGTTTTAATTATTGTATATTGTGTGGGAAATAGATCAAAGTGTTGTTTTGCATATGGATATTCTACTGTTCCATTTGTTCAGAAGACTGTCTTTTCTCAACTGTGTTTCCTTTGTATCTTTGTCAAAAATCAGTTGTCCATATATATGTGGGTCTATTTCTGGACTATCTACTTTGTTTCATTAAGGTATTTGCCTATTCTTATCCTAATACCACAATCCACAATGCTTTCATTACTGTACCTTATAGTAAATCTTGCAGTCAGGTAGCATCAGTTATCTAATATTCTTCCTTTTCAAAGTTGTTTTTACTATTCCAAGTCCTTTACATTTGCATATGATTTTCATTATCAGCTTTCCAATTTCTATAGAAAACCCTGCTGAGATACTGATCGGGCTTGAGTTAATTCTATCAATAATTTAGTCTTCTGACCAAAGAACATGATATATCTCTCCAGCTATTAAAGTTATCTTTAATTTCTCTCCATAATGTTTTATGTTTTTTGGTGTACAAGTCTTGCATATCTTTTGTCAGATTTATCTCTATTTCATATTTTTATGTTATTGTATGTTGTATTGTTTTAATTTTGAAAAATATTTCTGCTGCATATCAATTGATGCTTATCTTGAGGAAAAGCAGTTGTGAAAATTGAGTTGTAAACTGAACTAGTCACTATTTTCTTGGAATACTATTTTTATTTTGAAAGAACAACAGAGACAAACTATGGTTAATTCAGGCTTGTGTATTTGACTGTCACCACATCACAAGTATTTCGGTTTGCTAAAGCTGACAGAATGCAATATACCAGAAATCGGTTGGCTTTTACAAAGAGAATTTATTAGTTTACTAATTTACAGTTTTAAGGCCATGAAAATGTCCCAATTAAGCCCATCAACCAGATGATACCTTCTCTGAAGAAGACTGCTGGCATCCAGGGTTCCTCTGTCAGATAGCAAGGCACATGGGTGACATCTGCTGGTCCCTTGCTCCTGGGTTTCATTGCTTTCAGCTCCTGGTTCCAGTGGCCTTCTCTTTGAGCTTCTGAGGGTCCTCTCTTAGCATCTCCAGGGCTTTTCTCTCTGAGCTGTCTCCAGACTTCTTTGGGTGTTTCTCTATGAGCAATCTCTCTGCTTTTTCTGTCCTTTATCCTCTCATAAAGGACTCCAGTAAAAACAATTAAGACTCACCTTAATGGGGTAGGTCACATTTCAGTTGAAATAATCTAACCAAAAGTTTCCATGCACAAGAGGTCTGTACCCACAGGAGAGGATTAAAAGAACATGGCCTTTTCTAGGGTACATAACAACTTCAAAACAGCACAACAAGTAAATAAAGTGAACCTGTTGCTTCAAAGAGAACAACTGAGAATAGATGTTGCTCATGATAAAATTGAGTTTTTAAGCAAAACTAAAATTTGGAAGACGCTTCCCAGTGCTTCAAAACTTTTCCAATGAGATAAGGGGTAATATTAGCAAATGTGATTCTTTAAATATTGTATAATGAAATCTGTCAATATTTGGAAGATCTACATCACTCATCAACATCCAAATGGCCAAAACATAATCTCACAAAATCATGCATGAGTTAAAGATTCATTCAAAGTTCAAATTAGGCTAGTAGATTTTGATATAACAGAGCATGAAAAGTTCATTGATATAGTTTCAGATTCCATTTTGCAACCAGTCTTTGAGAAACTACCACTTGTTGAGTTTTGGTATATATCAAAGAATATCCACAATTATCTGAAAATGCCATCAAAATACTCTTCCTTCTAACTACATGTGTGTGAAGCAAATTTTTCTTTATTTTACAAAGATTGAATGCAGAAGCAGAAATGAGAATATAAATGATTTCCATTAAGCTAGAAATTAAAGGAATTTGCAAAATGTAAAACTATGGCATTCTGCTCACTATGTATTTTTTGCTTTTGAAAATTAATTATTTTTCATAAAGTATGTTAATCTGTAATGAGTTTATTATTTTAAAAGAAATTAATATGTAAATTAAAATTTTTTCAGTTTTGGTTTCTAATATGGCAAATATTGATAAATGCAATCCACATAAACAGAAGCTCTTTGAGGTCCTCAATCATTTTGAAGGGTGTAAAGTGATCTAAAAATTTTTAAAAATATGACAATTGCTGGTTGTGAGCAAAGAGGTGGGTGGAGCTAGAGTATTAGATTTGGGAGTAATCAAAATTTAGCTGGTAATTTAAACGTGCATGTGAATGAAATTGCCAACAAAGGATTTATAAAGGTAAGAGAAAAGACTTATAAATAAACCCTGAGATTTAGTTCCTTAGCCTGTCTCAGTCTCATTCATTTCCTTATCTGAAAAACGGGGATAATATTCTATGCACTTAAATGTTTTTATAAATGAACTAGCATTTGTAAAATGCCTGGTCCAAAGTAGGCACTCAATAACGATAATTATTTTTATTTTTTTCTCTGAGGGCTAACAAGAATCCGTTCCTTAGACATTCACCAAATGACTCTTTGGTCAGGTACCCTTAGGTTAGGTATTTTAAGAAACTATGTTTTTAATAAACACCCAGATGATTTGGCTATGGGTAGTCAGGGGACCCAAGTTGACAAATACGTGATTAAGTAATTTGCCCAGGTTCATCCATCTAATAGTATATGTGGAATAGTACAATGTCTGATTCATTCAAACATGTTCTTGAGTGCTTACTACATGCAGGCAATATTCTAGGCTCTGAAGAGCCAGTGTTTCACAAGATAGAATGAAACAACTAAACTCTTTCAAAAATAACATTCCATCTCTTCATAAATGAGTTTGATGAAGAATTCTTGAGGTAAATTATGCATGGTTGTGCTTCAATTTCAGCCACTGTCATTTAAGAAAATGACAATTAGGTATCCATTGAAAAATAAAATAGCAAATGGTACGTCTTCAACGTAATACAATCAAATGCCATATAAATTTCAAGACAATTTAATTTAATGCAATTCAGTGCAATACATTATGGTATAATACAGCAAAAAAAACAACACAACACAATGTAATGCAGTACAACCTGGTGCTACAGCTTCGAGTAGTTCAGCGCAGTGGAATTATTTAGCTGCGTCATAGGTCTTGGACTGTGGCGCTCTCTAGTGGCAGAAACTGAAATGCATTTTTTTTTTTTTTGTGAAAGACAACGTATGTGAGGACTCCAACAGCACCCTCTAGTCAAAGAGGACTGAGCCAGCTGAGCCCAGCTGACGGCCCCATTATACAGCAGAAGTCATAGACTATGGGACCTACATGAGCTGCCACATGAGCTAGTGATGAAGTCACTAATCACGTTGTCCATACTACTGGTTGTTTTCACCGTTTTGTTTTGATTTGTGACTTATAAAAGAAGAGTAGTAATCAGCCTGATTCTCCAGTGTGCACATGAGAGATTGGTGTGGCAAAATAGGAGTGTAAGGAACTCTGTGAAGGTTTATGAAGAAATAGAAGAATCCATATCCTTTATTATAGAGTCATCTCCCCTCCATAGTTTGAGAGCTCCTAAACTGGCTGAAGATAGCAAGGGAGAACGTTAATCTGAAATTTCTTATTTTAAAAAATGCACATGAATAATTATAATTCATTCTATTTATATTTACTGAACACCTGCCATGCCTCAGGCTCAAATGAAACACACACACAGACACACATATTAAACCATTTCATACTCATTGTATGATCTTTTCCCCTTAAACATTTGCTGAGAATGCTGAGAGCTTTCTTTGTGCCAAGCACTTCACTGCACTGCCTTATTTAATCCTCATAATCAACCAATGATGGAAGTAGCATTATCAATATTTAGTATACTCAGGATTAGTAACAGGCCCAAGGTCACAATGCATGTAGACAACATTGGTCTGAGCCCATTCACCAGGAAAGTGGTGGGATATTTGCAATTAAAAAGAGTATAAATGTTTGGAAAAGCCTGTTTCATCATGGGTTCACTTGGGGAATTCACAAGATATGTCTGTCACTCCTCTTTTCTAATATGAACTCCCTCACATCATCCTCTTCTCTCTCTTTCCTTCCAGCATTCATGGAACATCTGTTACATGCCAGGCACTGGTAATAGACTCTGAAGACACAAATGTGGCAGAGTAATTTACTGAGATATTAATTTATGTTTCTCTATATATTTTTATTTTTGCATCCTAGGAAGATAGTCTAGCTCTTAGGTGCCTTTGTCCCAGAGAGGTGAAAAGCAGAAGTTGCTAGAGACCACCTTCATTCAGGTTTTTGTTTTCTTAAAACTTAAGATGTTAAAAAGGTTGTGTTGGGGGAGGAGGAGAGACAAGAAAAGAAAATAGAGCTTTGGAGAATGTGAGGCAATAAAAGGGGATATTTCTCTGGACTCTGAATGGGACAGTGCCAGTGGATCCTAAAAGCAGCTATGACTCCCACTGACAGCCCCCCAGAATGGTAGCAAGGAGAATGTGTAGGGTGCACCTCAATACTACAGACCATCCAGACTTGAAAAAGACACCCAAGATCCAGGGGGCGTTTTAGGTTGCTAAAGCTCACAGAATGCAATATACCAGAAATGGGTTGGCTTTTATAATGGGGACTTATTTATTAACTTAAAGCTTACATCCTTAGGCTATGAAAATGTCCAACTCAAGGCATCAACTGTTGATGCTTTTCCCTGAAGACCAGCTGCTGGCAATTCTCAGGTCCTCTGTCACATGGCCAGGCAATGTCTGCTGGTTTTTCCCTTCTCTCCCAGCTTCCAGCTTCTAGCTGCTTCTCTCTCAGCTTCTCTGGGGCTTTTACTCTGGGTCTGCTCTCTATCTTTTATCCTCTTATGAAGGACTCCAGTGAGAGGATTAAGACCCACCTTAAATGGGGTGGGTCACATCTTAATTGAAATAACCTAACCGAAAGGTCCCACCTACAATAGGTCTGTACCCACAGAAAGAGATTAAAAGAACTTGGCCTTTTTGGGGTACATAACAGCTTCAACTCACCAGAGTGTGTGTGTGTGTGTGTGTGTGTGTGTGTGTGTGTGTGTGTGTATTTCACCTTTTTAGCAATCTTATCATAGAACTGCTTGTAGAGGGATGTCAATCTAGTTCGTATTTGGCTGGAATACTCCTTGCCATTTGTGTGTACAGGTGATTTCAAACTTTGAGGTTTCTTCTGAAATTAGACAGCTGATCCAACTATCTGAGTGACAGCAGAAAATCCAATGGAACACACCAATAGGAAACACACTGACGTGCAAATGCGACATGGGATGGAGAAGCAGGTGTCTACCATGGTGGTAAGGACTGTGGTAAGCTATAAGGCCCAACATGGGGGAGCCAAATTATACAACATTTAAGTGAGGTCAATGGAGAGACTGAGTCATGCAGCATATGTATTATTCTTTGAATTCCTGAGGAAGGCTTCATGGAGGAAATGGTTTAGAAGATAATGAGAAACAATCAGTTTGTTCATGTTTTATTGCACAACACAATTTCCATTTCTTAGTTTTAAAGGTAACTATGACTGATCACATTTTCCCAAATTCTCAGAACATAAAGCTTGTTTTCCTTGAATTTTACAAAATTGAGTTTAATTCAGTTATAGAAATTGGTGAACATAATATGATGGACCCAGTGTGAATGAGTTTATTCATTTGAACCAATCATGGTGAATTTTAAGTTACAAAATCCAGCCAATGATCTGATTACAGCTTTGGTCTGGAGATAGTTATGGATATTTTTATCTTCAGAAAGCTGTCCACAATGAAGCCCTTATTTAAGTGCCTATTAAAACCATACATTGTAGAAAGTACATTTCTCCTTTTAAAATTATCGGAAGGACCTCAATCTGTACAGTGTTGGAATCCATATATCAGTTAAAAGCTTTTGGTTGCAGATATCAGAAAACCCAACCCAATGTGGCTTAAACAATAATGTGGATTTATTAACTCATATCACTGAAAGCCAGTGCAACATACAACATCAAATAGGTTTTGGTCAGGATCTTAGCTCTGCTCTTCATTCTGGCTTTATCTCCAGCCTGGCTGTGACCTCAGGGTCATAAAATGGCTGGCTGTCCATTTCCAGGAGAACAAGGATCACTTCTCATAGTCATCAAATGTATTTCCTGAGCTTCACCCTGATTGAACCAAGGTGAACTGATCATTGTTTCCAGGGGTGTGAGAATATGCTGATTGTCCCCTGGAGCTGAAAGTAAGTCAGCCCAATTAAACATGAAGGTTACTACATGATTGCTGTTTAGTTACTGTAGATCAGGGAAAACGTGTTTCCTCAAAGGAAAATCTGTGTTCTCTTGGGAAGGGGAAAAGAGGGCGTAGATGCTGGACAGGTCTGTCCATGACGTTCCACTTAACTTTATCCCTATAAGAAGTGATACTTCATCCTACCTGTAGGTGGCAGTATTGGATTTAAAGCGCGGGCTCTGGAGACAGGCTGTTGCCATTCAAAATCTTAGTTCCATCAGATACTAGCAGCTTCGTTTTATGTGAGACACTTAACCCCTCCACGCCTCAGCATCTTTATTTGTAAAACAAAAATAGTAGTATCTTCTTTGTAGAGTCGCAATGAGAATTCAATGGAATAATGCATATTAGTCAATGACCATAGATCTTGTCACTTTGTTAATACTTTGAACTGTGTATTTATGCATGAAGTAGCCATTTGATGGGTTCTAATAAGGTATCACTTTTACCTGTGTGGGCATCTACTTGCTGCCTGTATGTTTTGGAGGATTTTCTTCCTAGCCTCAGGTCATTATGTCATTTGTAGGAATTCATTTTAGGACCTACTTCTTTGACTCAGAGCCTGAAGGTAGGTCTGATACTTAGAAGGGGTGTATTGTAGCACACATTGGTGTAAATGTTTAAAAGAAAGAAAGAGAGAAGAGAAGAGAAGAGAAGAGAAGAGAAGAGAAGAGAAGAGAAGAGAAGAAAAGAAAGAAAAAAGAAAAAAAATCCTCACTAGGTGTTCCTGATGGGAAGTTTCTTCCACAACATGAATATCGTTCTTAAATGGTTTTAGAACAGGGTATAGCTGCATCCAGTTGGACATCTATTTGGAAAATCACCACACAAGGCCTGCCAACCCACATAGAACAATGATATTTTCGTTATTCCTTGATTACTTCCTTTAACTCTGGTAGTTGGGAAGCGGAATATATTCACATGGCAATAATCAAATTTTCTTACGGCTGTTAACACTTTCATTTCATGTTAATCAAGTCTCACTCTGGAAACGACTTCAAGGTGAAGTGGGGAGTAGGGGAGGGAGAAAGGTGGTGATGTAATTCTACTCATTTGTTTTAAAACTCATCCATGTGGGGGCTAAAATTGAAGCTTGGATTATATTCTTTTGGGAAAATCTATATGAATACTGTAATGTGTAAAATGGTTGAATTAGCACATAAGTGAAATCTAATAACTCTTTGCTTTTCAAAATGATTTATCTTAAGTATTTACTGAAGTGTCAAATGGTGGATTCGAAATATGATTTGTGTTGATAAACCCTTATACAGGGGAAAGAGTATAAGCTCTGGGGAAGGAAAGGTCTTTTAAAATCCTGACAGTACTATTTGTCAGATGAGTGACCTTGGAAAATGACTCAACATCTCTGAGCCTCAGTTTTTAATTCTGAAAAAAGTATAATACCTTCTTTGTAGTGTTAGTGGAAGATTGGAAATAATGGACATAACTGTCTAACAGTGTGTGCCAGATATTAAGAGCACAAAATTATTATTTATAAAGATTTACTGTATGTGCACATTTGTAGGGAAATGTCTGTTATATAAGGCAAAGCACACCTTCACTTAGAATTCTATGACCTGTTGTTGGAGACCCTACACCTGATCATAACACATATTCCTGGCACAAATCTCATGGTTTCAGGTCTAAAACTGAGAAATTTACGTACTTCCTAGTATCTCTGAGGGGAACAAATAACACGGGAACTGCCACTATTAGCTCATTAAACCAGTAATTCTTAGTCTTGGATGCACATTATAAGCAAATGGGGAATTTTAAAAAACCTCAATGCCCTGACTACATGGAACAATTAAATCCAAAGTTCTGGGGATTGGACCAGGCATCAGTATTTTTTAAAGCTTTGCAGATGATTCAAACTGCAGTCAAGGTGGAGAACTATTGCTCCAAACCATTTCTTCTCAAACTGTAAGGCACATATGAATCATCTGGGGGTCTTGTTAATGTGCAGACTCTGATCCTGTAGGGCTCTGATGGTGTCTCACACCCTGCATTTCTAACATGCTATTAGGGGATGCCAATGTTGCCAGTTCCTGAACCACAATTTCAGTAGCTAGGCTCTTCATGGGACACTCACTAATTCTAAGAGGCTACCTTCTGTCTCTACCCTCTCCCTTCCTCTTAGTGACATTGATCACTAAATCTTTTTCTTTTTAATTGTGGAATGTAACATATTTACATAGATGTGATAACTTTCCAAGTGTAATTTAACAAGCAGTTAAAGATCAAATTTCAAAAAATGTTATGAGTTACAGTTCCACAGTTTCAGTTTTCTTATTGTGAAATATAACATATATGCAAAAAGTTGATAACTTTCAAAGTACAATTTAGCAAGTAGTTATATAGGAAATTTCCAAGAATGTTATGGGTTACAGTACCATAGTTTCAGTTATTTCTTTATTGTGGTATATAACATATACACAAAAAGGAGGTGATAACTTTCAAATTACAATTTAACAAGTAGCTATAAAACAAATTTCAAAGAATGCTATGGATTACAGTTCCACCATTCAGGTCATTTCTTCTACTATTCTAACAGCCTAGCAAGTAAGAAAAAGAAAATTATATACCGATTCAGTATTCATAATCCTTTGTTAAATTCTATCTTGTCTGTTACAACCCCTTCCTCTAGTTTAATCATTTTCCCAATCTTCAGGGATGTCTAGGCAGTGACCACCCTAACTTGTTCACGTTAAAAAGGAGCGTTGACATTATGGGAAAGGGGGATGCAACTGGTTGATGTTCTTGAAGAGGCTGTTGTCTCTGGGTTTTTATGACTTGGGAGAAATATAGACCCCTGTTTTCAGTACAAGATGACTCCTATTTTATCAGGAAAATTAAGTTGTTAAAGTGTTTTACATAAAGTAGCACGTTGAGAAATGCATCTGAGTGCTCAGGAAAATTTTTAATGAAGATATTCATGTACAACCAAAAATAAAGAAAAATGCTTATTTGCTTAGATTTAAAAAATCAAGAATTGTCGATGCTTCTGCCTTTTGGGTTTGAATGCTTAAAGCAGCTTTAAATGAAACTGTCTTGTCCACAATCATGTGGCTAAATTCCACCAGTCAGAATGCTACTTGATGGGTCTATAACTGACCTGGATTTTGGTCACAGGAAGCAGAAATTCCTGAATAAATTTCAGTCTTGCTCAGCATATGCTACAAGGATATTCACTTTAGTGGTGGGCTTGGATACCATTTGAAGGAGATAGCCAAGATATTGAATATCCAAATTCTTACACTTGATATTTTCCTGTTTTTGCTTCTTTAAGCCTGGCATAGAGACTGAGCTAGTGACTTTTGAGCTAGTAATATCTGGGTTTGAAATCTCAGCCCTACCCTTTTTTCTGTCTTTGAGACTGGGGCAAGTTATTTTGCCTCTCTGTGACTATGTTTGGTCATTCACATGAATAGTGTTTATGATGATCTCTTATAACAGAAAATCCTGATACAATTGGTTCTAAGAGTGGCTCAGCATCTTGGTCATGTCATCAAGGACCTTCTGATCCTATCACATTGACAGTGTCTTTCTTTTTGGTTACTAGATGGCTGTGGTAACTCCCAAGAATCACACCTTCATAGGACAATGCCCTTCATATAAAGAAAGCAGAAATCTATCATGTCTGTATCTCAACAGAGAATAAAGTCCTTAGTAGACTGTCCTGTCTTCTGATTGACTGGAAATAGGTCACATGCCAACTTCAAACCCAATCACTGGCAAAGAGACTGGTATTATCATGATGGCTTTAGACAAATTGTGATAAATGTTCTTGTTTCCTGCTCAAACTATCTCTGAATTAGGCAATTAGACATTGGCCCATGGAGAATGTCAGCAGGCTTGTTACCCCCAAACTGGTTCATTTCTTTACATGAGAATGTCTTCAGTTTACAACAAGGAAATTTTGTTTGTTTGACAAAAATGATCCTAATTTTGTCACCATTAAAAACTTAAAAAAAAAAAAAAAGATTTTAGCTAGCAATTGAAAACAATATGCAATTCTTCCTTGGAGGTGGCTATGTCCTATTTATCTTTGTATTTTAAGAAGCTGACAAAATTCCTGGTTCATAGTAGATGGTCAATAAATGTTGTGCTGAGAATAATCTCAAAACACGTTGTTTCATCCAAAATTACCTGTCAAAGTAATAAGGCAATGTTCTTGGTTGAGCCCTTAAATGGTTTATTACCATACTTCAGACAGCTTGACAATGGCCTTCCAGCTTGTTGTGAATGCAGTTGGCAGTGTCAAGTCATAAGCTGTCATTACTTGGTATATATAGACAGGGTGTGTGGATTAGATTGTTTTCTTAGCACAAAGCTTTCTGTGAGTCCCAAGCTTGTTGGTGCACATCAGCCCCTGCATTCATAGCCAAAGGATACCAGTAGTGATGAGGGCCAGCTCACCAAGTGCTAAGACTCAATGATTCTTATGCCTGAGTCAGAGCAAAGCATGAGGGCTCAGAAGTCACCATAACTTGTTTGGCTGGCTTTCATGAGTTAACCAACGGGATTTGGTAGTCAACTCATTTCTCGGTAGGAAAAAGATGAAAGCAATGTGCAATACTAGAAGTTTCTTGAAAATGAAATACTTGAAGATAATTGAGAAAAGTCTGAAGGAAGTGAGAATCAAAAATAGAAAAGGAACTTAAGAATGTGATTTTCTGGAAGGCAGGGACCTATGACTTCTCTACCCTCGGTCCCCATCAGTCACCTGATACAATACTTTACATTCCATGGGGACAATCCTCATAGAATTCACATGTGCCAGAGACCCTTTTCCTCTCCTCAAACATGAACACTGCAAGTCAGAGGAGCATTTGCACCCATTAGCTCTTCTAGGCCATCATCCCAACCTAGTGCCATCTTTGAAGGAGCAGATATGTAGGGGTTGGCCACACACTGGTAGGACCTAGATTCAGGGAACCAAAGGAACCCAGGTTGACCAGTTAGCTTGCTTTCCAGTCATTGCTAATCTAGGTAACTCTTGAAATCCTCCTTTAATCACAGTCCAGAGCATGAACTTCCTTACCTAGGATTCCTCATGACTAGACATTGCCTTAGGCATGAAGCAGACATTTTGGGAATAACGCTGACTTAGAGTTTAGTTGTGAAAACTTCAGATTCTGTAACCACACTTTCCAGTTGAAGTCCCAGCTCTGCCATATTAGCTCTGGGATCTCAGGTGAGTTGCTTCACCTCCCTTTACCTCATGGCCTTGCTTTGCTCATCTCTGTCATAAGGCTGTAATGAACATTAAATGAGAACAATTTCTGACACACAGTAAATCCTATATAAATAAATAATGCAAATCTTTACCAACTTTAGCAATTCTAGATGGGGTTTGAATACCAGTGGCATCAACCTAGCAAACACTGGGCTGCACAAGATAGGGGCCGACATATTCTATATAATTACTTGTTCTGGTCACCATTTTATTTCAACATTTTTTGTTTAAAAATTTTTTAAGTATCTTTCTTAAATTTTTAATCCTGAAATTAAAATATAAGATTTTTAAGAGCTGGGATTTTCTCTATTATATATTAGATTAAAAATGAACTGTTTTCAGAATTAAAAAAAAAGCATTGAAAAGCAATCCCATCACAATGCCTAAACAACCAAAATTCAGTGACAAAGCCCTTAGTCTCTCAAGGGTTGATTTCTTTGCTCTCAGTGTAGTGATCTGATTGCTTTATCACAGGATTTTTCTAACCCATTTGATATGACTTTAGAATGGCTAGACCTTTCATTTTAAGGAGTATTGCATGCTAGGCTTACTACCTGCATAACCAAAGACAGAGGATATGGTATCGAATAATCCCCGTTTAGAGAATTAGGAAGTCTCATGAATAGGTCATACATAGTTATGATTTTTTGTTCAACCAGCGAAATAACTAGCTATAATTCTGATGGGCAATATGTTGGTGAAACACAACAGTGCATCCTGGTCTAAAAGATAATATTTTGTTTTTTTTTTTGGTTTCTGGTCATTACATGTACATAGCTTTTTGTAGCCCACTTAGAATAATTATCATATCAGGGAAGTGGATTTGGCCCAGGTAAGTAGTGCAGCAAAGTTATTTAAAATACTGGCTCTAGAATTAGAGTACGTGGGAATAGATCAAATCCCTGACACTTGCCTGGTGTGTGATGTCAGGCTAGTTCCTTGACCTCTCTAAGCAACTACTTTTTGTCAGGAAAATTGGCCTAAAAATAATACCAATGTCATTAGGTTGCTGTGAGCATCAACTATGAAACTGCTTATTAAGGGCTTAGCCTAGAGACTGTAGAGTAAGAGCTCACTATATTTAAGCTATTACTATTTTTCTACCATTTGAAGACACTTTCCTACCGTGCATTGGTAAGTAATAGAATGCTGAAAAGACAGCTCTTCCTGATGAATCCCAATATCTGCTTTATTCAGGGAACTCTAATTTGTGTTTCCGTTAAATGATTTGAATACTGGTGGGACCAGAATATTCTAGAATTGTGTACCTAACCTGTTTCTGTTAGAACCTGAATGTGAGTCAGGTCAAAACCAACTGCCACCTTCTTATGCTGTTTCTATTTGATGAGTAGTCTACCTTCTGCCCATTGTTTTCCTTGACATGCCACAGAACTATTGAGAAAATTCTCACCACAAGAGAGTAGGTTCCTGGAAGGAGGAAGTGACTTGCTTGAGGCTATGTAGAACCAAGTTTCTGTAGAACTATTATCTTAATAATAATCAACACTTACTGTATATTTACTATAAGCAGGAGCTTAATTAAGCACTTTACATGTATTACCTTGCTTAATTCTCATAACAACCTTTTAGAAAGAGACTTTCATTATCTTGTTTTCATTTGAGGAAATCAAAGTTGAGAGAAGTGTGTAATTTGTCCAAGTCCGCACAACTCACAAGAGCCAATGTGTGCTCTGAACACTTTATTATGCTGGATGCAAGAACTTTTTACCTAAAACTTGTTGTCCCTCTGAGACCTGTAGGGTGCATATATTTTTGGGAGGGAAAGGACCCACTTCTGCTATGTGTTTTCTTTTTCTTTATCTACAGATGATCAGTTCATTTTATGAACTCACAAGATGAATTTTTCATGGTAGGCCAGCTATAGAAAGTTTGGCTTACCTTTGAGAGTAGCCAGCTGGGTTCAATTTCCTACAATTTAGTTTTTCAGTTTTAGGAAGCTATGGAGAAGGTGTGACCCACACCCAGTACTTTGTTAGTGTTCTTATGTTATAGACTTTGATAGGTCTCCTCTGTAGGGATCTTCCAACCAGGCAGTGCTAAAGACCATACAAACAAACAAGCAAAAACCCTGTCATAGATGTTTAGAGTTTGTAAGAAAGGGATTCTATTTGTGACTCACTTGTTCTGTAAGAACAATATGCGGTCTAAAGGGAGTCTGGGATCTTATCCTCCCCCATCACACTGGACCCGTGTTTCTATAACTGTGTGTTTCCTGGAAGTTAGTAATAGTCATCCAGAAAAAGTGCCATGATCGAGTACGTTTGTGAAAGTCTGTGTACTATTAAGTTAGACAGGTCTCTTCAGAGCATTTATTTGACCATGTTCATGTTGAATTTCTAATTAAGCTACGAATAACTGTAGAATCATTTTTATGGAGCATCTTGTGGGACTACTTTCCTATAGAACACATTTGGGAAATGCTGATAAAAATGGTTAAGGTTATAGACTAAGGGTTCAAATCCAGTCTCCACCAACTTCAGCACTGTGTGACTTTGGGAGACTTATTTAAACTCTCTGTGCCTCTGTTTTTTCCATCAGAAAAATGAATATAATAATGGCATTGACCTCATAAGGTTTTGTGCGGTATGGGCATGGTAAGCATTCAAGAAATGTTAACTGTTATCTTTGAGAAAGGATACTCCAGGGTTTAACTTCTGGATTCGTTTTCTCACCCTCATGTAATTTAATCTCATTTCCTCTTATATAGTCATCTGCTGACCTGGTGAGGGGAGGGGAATAACCCCAAAAGTCAAAAACAAAAAAAATATACCTTGATCATTGACTCTGTGATGAGCCATGACCCAGCCTGCTATTAACCTTATGATGCAGTTAAAAATAACATGAAACTATGGAAGCTTTAAGAGCAGCAAGAATTTCCTTATATAGTAAGAGGGTTAGTGTGGCTGTTCTCCCAGCCTACATGTAGCTCATGCAATAAATTCATAATTTGGAGTTTTTCTGACTGGGGAATTCCTCACTTGAGGCTCAAATATTCTTCCATGATAAGGCTCTCTAGCAGGGCTACCTGTGTAGGAAGAATGACTGTAGTGTTCTTTTCTCAGTTGCTGCTTCTCTGAGAACTCTACAAGATTCAGACACTTCAGTTTTGAGACATAAACTTAGCATGTTGCCCATTTTAGAAAAAAAGAAGACACTCAAAGGATATAAAATGGATGGTAAAAATGTTAAAAACTGAATTGATGAGGTAGGCATGGGACTCTAGATGATAAATACCTCTTTTTTCATTTTAATTCCAGTGGCTACCACTGTGGAATTGTGGGGCTGAAACCTGTTGCTTTCTTTGAAGGTATGTTGGACTCTGGGTAGACTATAAGCATTCAGCTTCAATGTCATCTTCCTTCAGAGTAATCTTCTTAGCTTCAAGATCATCTTCCTTCCAAGATGCCCATGCAGATTCTCTCCCATTACAACCAAATTGACAAGCAGCAGTAAGAGTGATCATGGAGATGAGGACTAGGCGGTGGGGGATATATTGTTCGAGTAGGAGAGAGAGCTCAGCAAATCCTGCTTCCTGATCCATGGAGAAGAGTGAATGGGAAATGTGACTTTAGGCAGCATATGTGGGATTTAGGCAGTATTTATAATGCCAGCCTGGAACTAGTCTAGCCAAAATGGTGGAATTGTTCACCTGGGATACTCAGCACAGGGATGGAAAAAAAGTGACGATAATATAAATTGTATCTTATTTTAAAACTTCCTGCCATGGAAGTATATTCCCTTGGAAAACTCCACCAGAAAGTATTCAATGAACCAGACATTTATTGCCTAGAAGGATAAAAAGGATCATGCTGGTATCTCTGGCTCTAAACCTTCTGCTCTAAATAATAGTGTTATTGAACATACATTTCAGTAGAGACTGAGAACGTGGCTGCTGAGAAAAAGCAACAGCCTCTCTTGCAGGTAGGTGTGGTCATGTGACTATATTTCAACCAATGGGATATAAGCAGATGTGGTGTAGGAAACATCCAGGGGGTGTCCTTCTGCCATTCCTTCTTTCAGCTGATTGAAATACAGATGTAATGGCTGGAGCTTGGCAGTTACTGTAGACCATCAGATGGCAGCAGACTGAGGAATCTGAGTCCCTGACCCTGGTGAGGACATTAGAACCCTGTATTGCTTACTTCGGAATGTTGTCTAAATGAGAGGGAAATGAAATTCTATCTTGCTTAAGCCACTGTTAGTTTGGGGTTCTGTACATACAGCTTAACTGAATCCTAAGTGTTGCGCACCCCATTTTTAAAATGCAATTTTATTGAGATATAGTCACACACCGTACAATACATCCAAAGTCTATAATGTGGCTCACAGTATCATCATGCACACCCCATTCTGAAAGCAGATGATGAGTTCCAGCAGTTGAAGTTTAACAACAAATACTTAAATAACTACCTGATGGGGGCAGGCGAAGTATGGAGACTTTAAAACTTAGGAATTCTCTCCAAGATTTTTCTGTAAACCTACAACTTCTCTAATAATAAAAAAAAAGAATGGAAAAATAATTTTTTTAAAAAAGGAATTAACTAAACAATCAACCAACTACTGTCTTGTAACTTATTAATTCTTCCTCCTAGCTTCTCCATGTCTCATAATGACCACACCATATTTCCTGCCACGCAAGTCACTTTTAGTCATATCCAAATTCCTGTTCCAAGTTATATTATTCTAGTTCAGAACCTGAGTACTGTGGTCTGTTTATTATTGAAGCCTCCCCTAATTGTGCTCTATCCACCATCCAACCTTTATTCTTTCTCCCTCCTCATACATTTCTTCACATTTCATCTGATTCCTAAAGCACATGCTACCCTCTCTAAAAATCTGTAAAAATTTCCAATTTTCTATTTGATGAAGTCCTGATGTTTTAGCCTGGCATTCAGGATTCTTCATGAGCTGGCTTAACCTTCATTTCCAGGGTCATTTCCCACTCTTCTCCTGTAAACTCCTTTCTGCTGCATTCTGGCCATACCAGATGATTAGCTATTCCTCAACACATCCTGAAATTTCCTTATATTTATTCATGCTCATCCAGTATTCTGGAATGACTTCCTCCTTCACTACCACTTACCAAAATTCTGACTGAGTTTTAAGACTCAACTAAAATGCCACATCTTGCCTTTGGATCTCTCCTTTGGATCCCCATCTTGCAACTGCCCATGGTCCTTCCGGTGGAATTTTTCCTGCCTGATGTTTTAGTTAAAGTGATTTTTATAGCTTTCTTTTAATCTTGACTATAAGCACTACAAGGTCAAATGTTTGGTTGGTTTCATCTTTATACGAGTTCAATTTCACAAATGTTTGTTGAGCACTTACTCTCTCCAGAGGCTTTATGTTGCTTACTGAAGTTATTACTACCAAAACACTGTTCTCCATGCTCAAGGAACTCATTCATTAGTGGGGCAGAGGAGGGGGACAATGTGTAATATAGGGAGGACTTTAATTCCATATGATATTAACATTTAAAAAGAGAGAATTAAAGTTTACTGGGAAGGAAATAGAAATCACAATAGAGGTTGTGTTTCTTTAGTTCAGCATTGGGACAAATGAGAATGAGTTCAGAACAAAATGGCTGAGACAAAATTATGTGATCTTGAATCTGATTCTTATTCTCAGGAAAGGTGGAACAAGTTAGAGCTAAAGTGGAACAAACCAGAGCAAGCCTACTTGGATCTTCCCTGCTATGGCATGGAGCTAGTAAATTGGGCCTGAAGCTGTAATGCAAAATATTGCATATTGAGTGATATCACTGGGATTCCCTTTCCCGCTTTTTACATAGATAAATTATTGAGTAAATAAATGTTACCCAAGGTTTTTCTTATCAAATCTGTCCAAGTTGTTCCAGCTGTAACAGGGTGCTCATGACTATCTAGAGAAGAAGTTGGTGTTAACAGGAATTCACAGAATCTCATTCAGGCTAACCTTGCTTGGTAGTAGAGGGGTGAAAGGGTTGGTTAATATAAACTTCATTCAATGCTTGATATTAATTTTTAAAGGAGATTAAAAGCATGTTAGCAAATACTGTAAGAGGGTTACCCAGATTGAGGGGGAAAAGCCTAAATAATTGATGGAATTCAGAAGTAAATGCTGTGTTCAGGAAACCAAAATATAGTTCAGTAATAGTGGATTGTAAATTACTGCAGAGAAAATGAAAGGAGGTAAAATTGGAGAGGTAGGCTTGGAAATCATATGCAAGAAACTCAGACTTTATTTTATAAGATAAAGAGGATAAAACGGAGGGGATACCATTGAATATTTTTGTTTGTTTTTTTTTATTTGTTTTACTATAAGAGGGAGAGGGTCAGAACTATATTTTAGAGAGATCCCTCTGGAAATGAGGACAGGTAGAAAGTTATTGATGTCATTCATGCAAAAGATGATAAAAGTCTTTACTAAGATTTCAGCAATAAATTGGAAAGGGGAAATTTGAGAAATACTTAAGGGGCAAAATCATTAGGACTTACTTGAGGATTGATTAGTTACTGGGAGTGAGAAGGAGTATTCGAGGCTATTTCCTGGCTTCTAAGTTTACTGTGTTGCATGGATTCTAAATGCCACCAAAGGAGAAAGAGTAAGTTTGGGGAGGAAGTAATGAGCTCAAATTTGAACAAATTGCACCTAGCTTGTTGGTTGTCAGTTTTCAAAATGTCTACCAGTAAAACCTGTTGATCAAGCAAAGCTAAGTTTATTAGAGTGCTACCCTGTCTTAGTGAGATCTCAAAAATGCTACATTAACATAGGGAAGCTATTTCATTTTAGGGATTGGGCTGGGCATTTTTAAAGCATGTATTGCAAAGAGGGGAGCTGTCTGGCATGAATGGGGCTCAGTGAGGAAAGGGTCCTGATCTCTTGATGAGAAGCTAAGTCTTGATAGACGAGCTGTTTAATTGACTCAGTCTTAACTTCCAGGAAAAGTGCTTCCTGGATCAAGTAGCTAAATTATTTTGCTTGGTATCAGCATTATTTAACATCTAGACACAGAAGTATGTGCTAATCCACTATTGTTTAATTCTTAAGATGTCATAGGATATTCAATCATACAAGTTCAGCAGGCTATCTAGAAACTGGGGAATGAGGTCAGGAATGGAAATAAGGGCTTAGAATCATCTGCATAGAACATATTTCCTGACAAAAAGCAGGAACAAAAAAAAAAAACAAACCAGAAAAACCTCCTTCGAGAGTATCCTCTATCCAGGATCACTCAGGAAACTAAAGCTTACAAATATTCTCAAACGTTAGTGACTTACTCTCTAAGCCCAAAAGGGAAGAAGAAAGTGAACATTTTCTTGTTCTTTTTCTCTTTACTGTCTTTAGGGTCTCTCAAGCTAGGAAATTACACTGCATATTTTTTTTCTGGTCCCCAGGTAGAGATTACAGCAGAGAAGGGTATCTAAATAATTGCCAGATTTTATTAATATTTTAAAAGTTTCAACAAGTTTCCTGAGCTTAACCAGTTAAGCCAGACCAACAAATGAAGGCTGGAATAATAATAAAAAAGGCGGTGGGGGTATACAGGGCAATATGGGGGTATATTGGGCAATATATATCAGCTATATCCTCATCCAGGCTCTATTCCTGAACCAAATCTGCTGCTTTGTTATCAGGACAATGGAATGTGTAAAACAAGCCTTGGAAATTTTCTCTCTAGGAAAATTATAGGTTTATGGTTTTCACCAGAAAATAAGAAACATAAGCTTCCATATTGCCCATGATCTGTAATTATCTCTGGAGAGGAAGCCATTATCAAACTTGAGGTAGCAGAGGAATAACAAGGTGGTAGAAAATAGCCTTTACTGTTTCTTTCTTCAGATGCTTCACTTGTTCTAAAGGATGAGCAAATATACTGAGTGCATTTAATTAATTCCACAAAATTTATTAGGCACTTAACTATGTATCAGACACTGTTAGAGGGGCTGGGAATATGGGAATGGACAAATTAAAGTCTCCACTCTCATGGAGCTTACATTGCTGTCATGGACACAAGCAAAAAATAGAAACAACAAAACAAAACAGATGAATATGTATGTCAGAGGATGATTAGAGCAATGCAAAATATATAGTAGATGAAGGGATAGAGATGGGTAGGGGATGCCATTATCAATAGGAGGAAGGGAGGCCTCTTAGATAAGGCCATATTTGAGCAGAGACTTAAAGTGAGGAATTGGAGCATGTGTGCATGTATCTGGGTGAAGAATTTTCTAAGCAAACGGAGACGCCAGTGCAACAGCCTTTCAGCCATTCTCCCTGTATTAATTACATGATAATACAAGGAGTTGGCCTATCATTTCAATATAAGTGGTAGTATCTGATGACAGAACGAAGGACCTAGCCAAAGATTGGTATAGAATGCACCAGGACATCTAGATACAAAGTGGAAACCTGGGTGGAATAAAAAGAAAAAAAAAAAAAAAAACAAAGGAAGAGTTTCCAAATTTATATAAATATGGACATCCAAGCATATTAGTTTGAGAATATCTTGTCTGCTGCAAAACTGTTGCTTCTCCTACTGACCTAAGTTGCCAGGAGCTCTCTGCACTGCCCCAGATTTCAGACTTTCATACTACAACATCCTCTCTGGGCTCCAACTATTTCAAAGCCTCCTCTTCATCACTGGCTGCAACCTCCTCATAAACACTTATTCTCAACAATTTTTCTTTCTTTTTCCCCCAGCTGATTGAACCTTGGTCCAAAGAATCTCTCTTTCCACGTGAACTAGCTATGCAGCCCCATGGCTTCCTGAACATCTGAGTATTAAGAGTAGTGAGGATTTGAGGAGCCCAAAGGCCTTGACCAAAAGAGTACAACATGGAAATTTTAGGTTATTGACAATGCTTTGTTTTGTTTTGTTTTCCCAAAAAGAGCATAATGTATGTTGCTAAAGAATGTGGGACACCTGGTCCTAATTGTGAAAAGATAGTGTTGGATTTATATACTTATACAAATCCCCAAGGCAAAGAAACAAAGCTCTCTGGCAGTGCTCTCTGTGGTGGTGTCGTTGGTCAAGGTAGTGCTCTGCACAAATTAGAATCTCAATAAATATTGGTTGAATTGAACTGGAGGCACCTTATTTAGAAAATTCGCAGCATGTTTAACACTCTTTGTGTTGGAGTCATCCTTGGGAAATAACATTTAATTAGCATTCCCAGTATACTGCATTGTCTTTAGGGAAGAGTTGGAAATGAGATTCTTCTTAGTAGTATGCTTTCTTTGTTCTTCCAGTAGCTTAGTGTAGATATGTAAATATAATCTTAATTTCTTAATTGTTTACTGTCTACTTCAATGACTCATCTTTTTTTTTTTTTTAACTTAAAGGAACCTAAAAAGATCCCTATATTTATTTTACATTCTAGAATAAGAGGCCCAGAGAAGTTACATAGGACTAAAAACCAGTTTCCTGATTCTTAGGTTGGGATTTTTTTCCATTACAACATTCTGCCCTTGATGGTTTCCCATTATTGCTTCATATTCCAGGAGCATCTGCCACTTTTTGAGAGCACCAAATACAGAGATAAAACACAACGCCATAAAATCTGGACTCCTACAGACCAAGATATGTTCTTACTAGACCTTTGGATTCTAAGTTATCCCAAGACTGAGGCTAGATGTAGGAAGAAACAGTGGAGTTCCAAATGAGTATTTATTTCAGACAAACAACAAATTTCTGCTGTTCTTTCTTACTATACTTACTGTCTAGGTAGTTTTTTGACTGAAGTTATTTTTGTCATCAGATAGAAGAACATTAGCATCTTTTTTAGTTTAAGAGTAGCCCAGTTGGAGCTCTCCAACAGTTGGCCCAAAGTCCTGTGGAATGACAGATCAACTAATATTTTAAGCACCAGTAGCTATTTCTTTTCTAATGGTCCCACAAAATGATTTTAGGTAGAGTTCATTATTTGCATTGACTAATGAGGTAGCAAAGCTGCTATTCATGTTGGCCAGTTGTTTATCTATAGACCAAAGGACACATCTTAGTTAAATAGAAAACTTTCTCCTCAAAAAACAAAGGAAAAAATTTGACTCATCTATTTGAATAGAGTCTTATAACTGACATATTAAGATTTATGACTAATAAAGAACAAATATACTTTAAAAAAAAAGAGTGAGAGAAATCCCCCAGTCTTTAGGTAAGTCTTGGTCAAAAATATATTTATAAAGTATATTCATTTTTTTGCATGCAAAACTCAGTGGATGATGATCTAAATCTTTTCTTCCTCTTATTAATCAGGGTAAGGAGGTCGGAAGTAACATAAGGGGTTTTGCATTGTCATAATGCCTCAGCATCTTAGATCCTATCCTCAGGTCCCACCGGGACCACCCCTGACGCCAGCTTATGCAAGATAAACAGCTTCTCACTCTCCTTCCTGCATCCTGGCTGGGATCACTCCCCTGTGAAAGTCAAATACAAATTCTCCAGTCCCCATTCTTGCTTGATCAATAGCTACAGTTCTACCCATATAACACTATAAACGTAGTCTCCAGGTCCACTGTAACCTCTTGCTCCCCACCTGCTTGGCTGAGCCTATGCTTCTGGCGTGTTTCCCCATGTGACCGTGCCAGACATGTCACTCCTCTCTGTTCTAACCTCTGACCTCTGAGTTCTAATAAACTTTTTTTTCATACATCTTTGGTGTCACTCGTCGCAATCTGCCTATCCATATAAAAGTCCTTGCCTCACAGGCAGTGAGGCAATAATTACAGAGAGAGGAAAGCTCTGAATTCTTTTTATTTATTTCTTTTCGATTAAGTAAAAGATGTTAATATGTTGGCAAAACAAAGTTATTACTCCACCCAAAATCCTCGGTGGAAAATAATACTCATTACAATCAAAGCAAACAAAATTATTTACATGAATAACCAAAAATCAATAGACAACTTTTTTGGGCTCTGCCTGCACATGATTTGCATAGGTGTCATTCAGCGGTACACTCATTTCTTTTTTTATTTCATGTTCAACATTTGAATCTGGAAGTACTGTTTTACTTCCCTTTAGGTTGTTATTTCTTGACCTCTTTTTTTTTTTTTTTTTCTTTTTTCCTTCACATTTTGCTTAGGTTGATGAAAGACAAAAGAGGAATAAATGGACCAAAAAATATCATAACTTCATTCTTTTAAAAGTCCTACTATGTGCCAGACTCTGCTTGAGTCCCTGGGAACACCAGGGGTAACTACTTGCTTGGCACTTACATGGGATTTGGGACAGGGGACAATAAACAAATAACACAATAACTGTTGACCATAGAGGGGGCTAATTTAGTTTGGGTGTTCAGAAAAGGCCTCAGTTGAGAGGCAATACTTGAGCTGTGGCTTGAAGCCATACACAGCTCTGGGGACAGACATTACAGGCAGAGCAAAAGTTCCTGATTTGGAGTGTAACTTGGTATGTTTGAGGATCAGAAAGCAGGCATAGCAGCTGGAGCAGAGGGAGTGATGCCTGAGAGCTGGGGATGGGCCAGAGTTTGAGGACCCAGAGGTATGGTAGGAAGTCTGTACTTTACTCTAGGTACAGTGGGAAGTCATTGGAGGTGTTTAATCAGGGGGTAGTGATATGTTTTGATTTATTCTTTAAAAGATCATCTTGGCTGTTTTATAGAATGGAAGCAAGGAAATTACTAGGAGGCCCTTACAGTAATCCAGGTGAGAGGTGTTGTTGAGGTTTGGGCTCAGGTAGTAGCAGTGAAGATGCAGAAATGCAGACAGGTTTGAGGTGCATTTTGAATGTAAACCTAAGGGTAAATTTGTGGACGGTTTAATGGCAGTGTGGCAGGGAGAGGGAGGAATGGAGGATGAGTTCTTAGTTTGGGACTGGAGCAACTAGGTAGTAGTAATGGTATCCTTTACCAAATTTAGGGAGACTAGAGTGGGGGTAGGGTGAATGGGTTTGCAGAGGGAGCACTAAGAACTCTGTTTCGACCAGGTTATCCTGTAAGGTCTCTATGACTTCCAAGAGAGGTATTGTTGCTAATAAATAATATCTTCCATTCATAGAGTATACCATGCACTTCAAAATTTTTGTTTGCATGGTGGATAGATTACATAGGCAAACGTGGAGAGCTGGACAAGAAGGAGACATGCATGAAGGAAGGAGGGGGTTCAGAAGCGTGGAGGAGAGTTCGCACTGATGTGACGATCACTGTTGAGTGCTGTGCCAGGTAACCCAGCCTTGGCTCTGCCACGTGCCCCTGAGAAGCTGGCTTGCTTTTCTTCACCCTTGCCTTTTCCAGACCAACTCTGGGAGTTGGGGAGTGAGAAGAAGCACTTCCCAGAATGAAGACAACCTTGACTGACTTATTTATTCTCTTCTCCTTTGTAGTTCTCATTTGCCTTTGAAACTCTTTTCCTGGTCTGTTTGCCATTTCAGCTGTCAGCATTTTAAGGCTTCCTTGTCTATGACCTTCTGGGGTCACTGAGATCTAAGAGTCATGAAAAGAAATTGCTTATTCCAATTGAGCAATAGTTCAGCATTGACCTCTTAAATATTTATATTTCAATAAATTTAATGTCAATGAGTTAAATTAAAGCTGAAGGCAGACCTTATAAATTGTTTCTTGCCTTTCATATACTCACTTGCCAACTGAATTTGAATTTTCAGAGGAACATTACTTAAAGTTACTAAGTAATGCTTCGGTCAGCAACTATTTTTTCTTAGCTTTTTGTTTTGAAATAATTATAGATTCACAGGAAATTGCAAAGATATTATGGAGAAGTTTGGTGTACCCTTTACCCAGGAGTGATTGTTATTTTTAAAATCCTAATACATTCCCTTTAATTTGAAAGGACAAAATCTTTTTCTCTCATAAGTAATTAGGTCTTTTGGTGTGTATATATATATGCATTTCTACTGTGTATATATCCAGAGTGCAATTATTGGGTCACAGAGATGTTAATTATTGCTGTATTAATTGTAAAAGTAGTATGTGTTCATTATATAACATTTTAAAAATAAAATAGCAAAAGAAAGAGAAAAAACTGAAACGATTCATAATCCAACAACTGAGATATAATTTACGTGTAAAGACTTCCTCATGGGTGGGGGAAGAGTTTTCCAGGAAGAGGGAAAAGCTTGTGTATAAGCCCAGATGTTAGAGAGAATGTGCTACTTTCAAGAACTGAAGGAAGTTCAATATGACTGGATCTTAGAGTGTAAGTGGGTGGTGTGGGAGAAGAATATGGAGAAGTTGATATGGGCCAACTAATAAATTTAAATTTAGTTTTTATCTTAAGAACAACAGAAAAGCCATGCAAAAGTTTTAAGCTAATTTTGTGTTTTATTTAGAAAGACCATTCTGCCTACCATGTGGAGAATAGGTTGGAGTGGAGAAAGGCTTGAGGCAGGGCAACCATGCTTTCTAGTAACCCAGGCAAGGCATGATGTGTATATAGACTGGTGAAATGACAGTAGAGAAGAAATTGTGGTTGTTGATGGGATTTGGGAGGTTAAGAGAGAGGAACAAGTCAAGGAGAGATCCTGGTGTTCTTGCTTGGGCAGCTAAGTAGCTGATGGTTCTATTCACAAAGAGGAGGGGAGATCTAGGATCAAGATGGAGATGATGAATTGGACTTGGATTTACTCATTTGGGGTGAATCATGAGCCATCCAAGTGGCTGTATCTGGGAGGCAGTTAGCTGCATGGTTCTTTAATTCAGAAGAGAGGTCTGGGTTTAAAATAGAGGCTTGGAATCACTAACAAATAGATGGTTACAAGGGTAAGAGGATTTCTAATGAAAAAAATATACAAACAAAAGATCAGATACAGAAATCTAAGAAACAGAAATATTTTAAAAGATGGAGAAGAAAGTATTCTTTACAGAATAAACTGAAGCAGTGTGGCCCCAGAGGAAGTGGTGAAACCAGATGAGTATAATGATAGTGAATCCAAGTGAAGAAAGATGTCCAGGAATATGGGAGTAAGCAACAGAGTGGTCACATGGAAATTAAGAAAAAGAAGTAGTATCTGAACACATGGCCACCCAATTTATTTTAATCAATATCAACGTCTGCAGACCTCTAGACATATACATTTCTCAAATGTTGAAAGCAGTTATACTTCCTAATACATAGATGAGGATGATCTAAAATTCTAATTTAATAGAAAAAAGTGATTGACAAGGTTTGGAGGCAAATAGTTTTCATGAGATAAAGCTATGGAAATGTTCCAGAGATGGGATGGCTGGGCCCAAAGCAATCCACCAGAGTGAGGGGCTGGGGAGGGGTGGGGTAACCCTAACCTCTGAACTCCTTTTGAAGCAAATTTAGAGGACTCTTAGGGAGAAAGGGATGAACAGCCTTTGGGCTACTCTCCTGGGGGTGATCAGCAGGAGGTGAGGAGAACTGGAGTCAAGAACGAAGGTGAAGGAAGAGAAATCAGAGATGACATACATGCAAGACATCTTCTGACATTTTAGACTGGTAGATTTCTGTGCTCTTATCATCAATATAGGAAAGGAAACACTGTGATTTAGTGTTTTCCAGTGGTAAACAAGCACATGTGGAAATCAAGAGTACTTGCATGTATTACTATGGTTGTGTTTAGGTAATAATGTTTTTGACTTGGATGCCTAGACGCTCAAAAATATTTGCTTGTCAAACATATGAGTCTCGTAGGAAGGTGAAGCATATACCCAAGTACCTTTAATACAAAGCACTGTGACTCATGCTATAACAGAAGTATAAATATTGTCTCCTGTGAGATTGGGGAAATGCTCATCTATCTGAAAACAAGCACATTACACAATTAACTTCCATTAGAAAATAATCTACTTGATAGTAAACAAATAAAATTATAGATTCATATGCTATGAAACTGAAAGACACCTTCAAATCATCTTAGAAAAATTCTTGTTCAAATAGTTTCAAAGCTACCTCCTACTGCACATGCTGTGAGGACTCAACCAATAACATTTTTGTAAGTAAAATAACATTTTTAATCCACAATCTGGGGCTTAGTTTGTTATTTCTGTCTGGTGGACACTGTCAAATATATTTAAACATTTGATTTAATGTCTGTGCCATGCTTGATTTAATATCTGTAGTACTGAGTAATTTCATGGGAATTTAACACAATGTAATCATTTTGTGACTATCTGATACTGAAATATAAGCGTATCCGTGGGGTGACTTCCTTAAACAATTAACAGAAACCAAACACACAAAACCAACAGCAGAACAATACAGGCATGTATGATGGCCCTTTGAAAGGTTACGTTCAAGAGCTGTACACTTTGTTTTTAAGAAAAAATCAGTCCCTGAAATTATAGACTTCTATAAAGAGATGTAGGATGAAGAATTGAAGTGATGTCAGAGAATCCAATTAGGATTAAAATTTTATTGATGCAATTTAAGAGCATTCAATTAGAATTAAATTTCCCTTTAAAAGAAAAATTATTGGGCAGGAAGGGTAGTTTAGCAAGTTTAAGTTACTGCTTTTAGAAGCTGAACAGTATTGCAGCAATCTGTCTTAGACAAGGAAAAGTGAATGGACTGTCAGTCCCCACCCCTGCCTAGTACCAGCCCTGCCTCTGTCTCTCCCATCACGGTCTGCTCCTGTTTCCTCATCTGTTAAATGAGGGAGTGGGTTAGATCAGTTGTCTCCAACCCACAGATCCAACTTCTCCTTATTATCACACATATTTTGTATGATGCATATTTTATACTGTTCCCTATTATCCAAAAATGAAATGCCTAAGCAATACAATCTCTTTGCACACATAATTTATAAGAACTCAACATAATATCCTAGCAACAATATAAAGCAAACATAAAGGAAAAGCATTTTAAAATTAAATAATATGTATTTTATTATATAAGTGTTCAGGCACAGCTATACTGAAAGACAATGGAGAAGACAGATGCATTTACTTCCTTATAGTAAGTCTACATTTAAAGAACTAAGAAGTTCAGAAGTCATTCATATAAGAAGCACACAGAAATGAAAGCATGGAAGTTTGAGTGTGGACACTAGAATAAAAATTAATGTTAGGATAAGTAATAGCTGACCAGGTTTATTTGTAGATGATAAGACAAAAAGGGAAATGGAGAAATTAAGGAAATATGGCATTTCTTTGACAGTGGTATTTGCAGTTTCTTTGTAAAATCTCTCTCTTTTTTTTAATCTTGATGGTTTCACTGATTCATTCAAAAAAAATAAATACTTGGCACTTGCTAATTCAGTACTCTGGGGAAGTGAGACGAATAGAGAGTGCTAGGGGAGTGACGCTTTTTATAGTGTGATGAGGAGACCTCTCAGAATAGGGGACATGTATTCAGAGATTAGAAGGAAGCAAGGAACTTGCTCTCTGGGGAAAGACCATGCAAAACAGGGAGAACATTGTGGGGAGTTGTACTTAGTGTGTGCGGGCAACTGTAAGAAGGATAGCACAAGAAGACTGGGGCAGAACACACAGGATGAAGTGGTGGCAGTGGTAGAAGATGAGGCCAGAGAAGTGGGGAAGTGGCTGTCAGAAGTAGAGGAGATCATGTAGGGGCTTAAAAGCCAGTTAAAGAGCTTCTGCCTTTTTTCTTGAATGAGGCATTGAGCAGAGTAGTAACATGATAAACTTGTATTTTAACAGGTGCTTTCTGTTTCATTCAATCAGAATCAATACATTTTTAGTTGAAAATAGACTTCAGAGGTTTAAAGGAGGAAGTAGGTAGGCTGATTGAGTATGCTATTAAGGAGACTCTGAAGGTGATGGTGGCCTTGACTTTAATGGTAGCAGGAGAGGAATTAAGATTGGTTGAATTTCAGATGCATTTTAAATGCAGAGCAATTAGGGAGGAGCCATGATTGAAACCAAAATTTAGCTCAAGTAACTGGAAGAATGGATTAGCCATTTACTGAAATAGGGAGACTTAAAGAGGAGCAGGACTGTGTGTGGGAGGGTAATAATGCTCCAATAGCTGTGTGTAGGAGTTTAATAATGGGCATGCTGTATTTGAGATTCCTATTAGGCATGCACATGGTGATGGTGCATGGTGATGGTGATGAGGCAAATGCATAAAGGAGTATGGAGTTTAGAATATGGACTGGAGATTTATATTTTGGATTTATCAGTGTAAAGATGATATTTAAAGCAATGAGATTGCATGAAATTATTAAGAGAGTGGATCCAGAGAAGAAAACAGAAGATGATGGTCAGTAGTTAATAAAGTGGATCTGTTGGTGGAGATTGAGCCAGAGTAGCACATAGAAGAGGAATTAAGGAGAGTGGTGCCTTGGAAATCAAGTGAAGAGATGTGTTTATGGAACGAGGATGTGATCAGCTATGTTCAGTTCTTCCAAACTGATTAAGATGAGGATTGGTTCTGACAATTGGATTTAGGAACAGGTCTTTGGGGGCCTTGATGAAAATTATTTATGTAGAATAGTGAGGATGAAAACCTTAATGACATGAGTTCAAAAGAGAAATAAAAGTGAAGACAACAAGTGTAGACCCTCTTTTGAGGAATTTTGCTGTAAATACTAACAGAGGAGTGGAGTAGAATCCAGAGAATGATGAGAGATCCAGGGAGTTTTTGTTTTTGTTTATGATTTTTTAAGATGTGAGGTTATAAAATGTGTCTCTGCAGATGAGCATTATCCTCTAGAGCAATGCTCTCCAATAGAACCCTCTGTGACGTAAGCAATGTTCTGTGTCTGTGCCGTCCTATATAACAGCCTCTAGTCCCATGTGGCTATTGAACACTTGAACTGTGACTAGTGTGACTGAGGGACTAAATTTTAAGTTAAATTAAATGTAAATTAATTTAAATTTAAATAGCTACATGTTAGTGGCCAATGTATCTGGCAGCACAGCTTTAAAGAAAGAAACTTTGGTGAAACAGGAGAGGTCCAGTTGCTGTATTAATGACCTTGAATAGCTGAAAGTGGAAGTGTTCCCATATACAGGTAGAGGGGTTGACCTTACATAGGGGCACGGACAGTGGATCCATTGTGGCAGAAGTTTCAGCATGTAGATTCAGATACAGGCACGTTGGTAGATGTGGTGGTGGCTTATGGGATTTCTCTTCTGATTGTTTATATGTGTTCAGTGAAATAGGAAGCAAGTTTGTGTGAGACGGTGCAGAGAAATAGGAAGAAGGATGCATGGAAAGGTGAGGAAGTGGTTTTGGAGTAACAAAAAGAGAGGAGGAAGAATCTAGCACCTTGCTTCACCACGGGCCCTCTTGTGATTAGTGGTCTGGAATTTAAAGAGACTTTAGTTAGCAAGGTTTTGTGTTTTTCTCTATCTATAGTCAGACAGTCAAGGTGCAGTTGAATTTAAGTAAAGTTAGAGTTTTTGCCAGAAAATTGGATAGGAAGGAAGGGGCAAGGGAGAGATTAAAATGATGACCATGGAATCCAAGCTGGGTAAGGGGCCAAGTGAACATCCCAGGAAAGTGAGGGACAGTGAAAAGGTCCAATGGATCCTAGAATAGTCTAACCTTGTTAAATAAATAATGAATATAGAGTTTCTGTCAATGGAATTCTAGACATCTCATCTTGTCATAAACAGTCCAATAATTTTTCTTCAGTTTTCCTTTTCTTACCATAACAGTTTTGGAGGATTTTAAAAATATTTTTTCTATATGAATCTTTGTTTCAGGATTAAATATTTGAGGTATTACTCCAGGAAAATTTTGTCCAATCTTGAAAATACTAGAAAGAAGGTGTATTTCCAGTTTCTACTGTCACACTTAAATACCTCATCTAATGGTTTATCAAATAAAGAACAGTTTTGCATTCTCTCTTCTTTGAATCCAATAGACCAACTATTATTTCTGCATATTACCAAAGACTATCCACATCCTTTGTTTTGTGGCAAAATTTTGTTTAAAATTTTCATAAATGAATTATTAGTTAATGCTCAAAAACTTTTGGATACTAAAGATCCTTGTTTTCACAGATTTATCTTGTATGCAACCTTTTTTGCCATGTTCTCATGCAATTTTCTCTATCTTGCATTTTTTGAGACACAAAAACATAGATGGTTTAATAGGCAAAGCTTTATGAGATAAGTAGTAGTTAGCCCTGCTGTACAGGCATCTCATTTTATTGCACTTTGCTTTATAACACTTTGCAGATATTGCGTTTTTTACAAATCGAAGGTTTGTAGCAACCTTGCATGGAGCAAGTCTATTGGAGCCATTTTTCCAGCAGCATGGGCTCACTTTGTGTCTCTGTGTCACATTTTAGTAATTATTGCAATATTTAAAACTTTTTCATTATTATTATATCTGTTATAGTGATCTGTGATCAGTGATCATTGACATTACTATTGTAATTGTTTTAGGGCATCACAAACCATGCTCAAATAATATAGCAAACTTAATCAATAAATGTGTGTGTTCTGACTCTTCCACTGCCCAGCTGTTCCCCACTTTGTCTCCCTCTCCTTGTGCCTGCCTATTCCCTGAGACATAATTTTGAAATTAGGTCAATTAATAACCTTACATTGGCCTCTAACTGTTCAAGGGGAAGGAAGGGTTGCATGTCTCTCACTTTAAATCAAAAGCTAGAAATGATTATGCTCAGTGAGAGAGGCATGTTGAAAGCCAAGATAGAACAAAAGCTAGACCTCTTGCACCAAACAGTTAGCCAAGTGGTGAATACAAAGGAAAAGTTCTTGAAGGAAATTAAAAATGCTACTCCAGTGAACACACAAATGATAAGTTAGTGAAACAGCCTTATTGCTAAAATGGAGAAGGTTTTAGTGATCTGGATAGAAGATCAAACCAGCCACAACATTCTCTTAAGCTGAAGCCTAATCCAGAGAAAGGCTCTAACTCTCTTCAATTCTTTGAAGGCTGAGAGAGATGAGGAAGCTATAGAAGAAAAGTTGGAAGCTAGCAGAGGTTGGTTCATGAGGTTTAAAGAAAGAAGCCATCTCCATAAAATAAAGGTGCAAGGTGAAGCAGCAAGTGCTGATGTAGAAACTGCAGCAAGTTATCCAGAAGATCTAGCTAAGGTCATTGATGAAGGTAACTACAATAAACAACAGATTTTCAATGTAGACAAAATAGTCAAATAGTCTTCTACTGGAAGAAGACACCATCTAGGACTTTTATAGCTAGAGAGAAGAAGTCGATGACTGGTTTCAAAGCCTGCTGTGGGTAAAATGCTCTCAATCAGCATTGCATGCTCCAGAGAAATCTTTTGTAAAAGGAAGAGAAAGTCAATGCAGCAAACTTCATTTTTATCTTATGTTAACAAACTTCATTGTTTGGATAACACAAACTTCATTGTTATCTTATGTTAAGAAATTGCCACAGCTACCCAAACCCTTGGCAACCAGCATCCTGATCAGTCAGCAGCTATCAACATTGAGGCAAGACCCTCTACCAGTAAAAAGATTACGACTTGCTGAAGACTAAGAATGTTTAGTGTGTTTTAGCAATAAAGTATTTTTTAACTAAGGTACGTACATTTTTTTAGACATAATGCTATTGCACACTTAATGGACTACAGTATAGTGTAAACATTACTTTCAAATGCACTGGGAAATTAAAAATTTGTGTGACTCATTTTATTATGCTATTTGCTTTATTGTGGTGGTCTTAAACCAAATCTGCAATACCTCCAAGGTATGCCTGTATATCTGTTGCATTTAAGACTAGGACCCATTGAAAAATCATTAGCTTAAGTTTGAATTCTGCATTCTCAACCTGTCTTGTCCACCTCTTATCTACTATTTCCCAAACACATATTGCTTTGCACCCGAGCCCTTTTTTAAAAAACATCAAGTCTTGTATAGTGAATATAAATCTTACATCACAAACTTAAGTATATGGGAAATCTCACATTCCTTTTTTTAAAAAAATCATATTAAATCTGACCTTTGTTCTCTATCTATCAGAGTTGTAGAAGATTTAACTTCAGTCATTAATGTGTCTCCCTGGTTCCCACCACCCCAATACCTCCAAGGTCTAGGAGACTTATGCAAAACAAAACATTTGGATGCTGTCCCTCTGATCTTGTTATCCATAAAAGACCCTTTTTCTAAGTCAGCATGGTCTGATGAAGTGCAGGGCTACATGCGTGGTGCACAGAAAACTCCAAGCCTGGAGCACAGATCAGGAGACTATGTTTAGAGTACTGAAAGATTTATCCTGTTGGAAATGCCAGATCTAGTGTCTAACTTTCCTAAGTATAAAGTACAACCATTTTCCCAGAGTCCTGTCACCTTACTGAGGATCTGACAAGAGAAGGTCGGAGTCCTCAACCCAGGTAGAAACTCAGACCTTAATGTCTTTCCTGGTTTTGGGCAATATACTTTTCCCCCCTTATCACACTTTTTCCTCTTCAAAGACAGTCTTCTTTTTCCCCTCCCCCTCCAGAACTGATAGGATAACCTCAATTACTTTAGGTCTTTGCAAAAAAAGAAAATGCTAGTGGTTAGACACCATCTGTTTTGGAGCCAATAAATTCAGACCTCCCCTGAGGCAAGAGAATGCAAAATGTATAGGGAGCATAAAATAATAATACCATATATTATTCCACTGCACCAGAAAACGTCATAGCATGCCCTGGCACATCAACTGTTCCTTTAGTGACTTGCTAAGGGAGAGCCGTACATACAGCACACTCTGAAATTCTCATGCCTAGCCCTCTCAATTATTTGTCCCATTAATGCAATATCTCTTTTCTAGTTAGAGTTTTGCTATTCTAATTCACTGTGGCCTCCAGTTACACATGGCAGGTCTAAGAATGCGCTCTTTCATTTGTGCCTGAAGGAAAACTAACCAACTTGCCAAGTCTGTTCTTGCATAACTGTGGCCAGGATGCTCTACTTCCCTAATGCCCTACTGACCTCCTAGAAATCATGAGGTTTTGAGCCATGTCATACAATCAACCAAATAACAGCTTCTCAGGAGATTAAGCCCCAAAGGAGGAAACACATTTCTGCTTCTCTGGGTTGTGTCGTGTGGTGGTACATTGTCTTCAGTGTAATGGTAACTTCAATGAAAACAAAAGCAGTTCTGGGAAAGAAAAGCCTCCCAATTCATGAAGCTTGGAACATAAGCTTTATAACAAAGGGAAAAATTCCTTCCGACCTTGGGAATAGACTCAAACTGCTCTTTCGCTGTTTAGTTTCATTGACTCAGTATTATTTCTGGGCCCCTTAACCCAGCCAGCTTTGTGAGCTCTCTCTGTGGCCCCTTTTCACAGCCTAGGCAAGGAATAGGCTGTGGAATCCAACTTTGTTGGCTTAATTGTACACCATATGGTGAAAGAAATTCCTGAAAATAAGGAAATTTATAAAATAAGGAGGAAATTTATCAGTTCCAGTTTTACTCTAGAAAATGTGTTTTCTGTCAAGTCCATTCTTATTCTACTTTGACATGATAATGTCGTAATAAATGTTAAAGGCATCTTCTCAGTGCAAACAGAGTAGAAGAGGGTCAATGACAGTATCACACTCCAAATATCCACCATCCCCAAGGGATATGGGGAGCAGGGGAAGGTCCTGATTATTAAAATTTCTTTTGTTTAGTCAAATATAAAATGAGCTTGTTATTTGGTGATTGAAACTTCATTGCAGTTAGTCTCCAGATATTTATTACGTGTCTTCCACAGGCCAGTATAGTTTTCACGTAACCATTATTGAAATAGTCCGATATTTGAGCTTCTTGTTTGTTGAAATAAAATTCAAAAGCAAGACAAATCCAGGAATGTCAAAAAAAAAAAAAAAAAGTTGATGTCAGAATTTCTAAATTCTCAGTGCCTGGAAGCAGGGATCAAGTAGCTATTCAAAAACTGTCAAAAACTTACTTCCTGAGCCTCAAGGGTAAAAACAATATTCTCTTGTCTTTGTTATGCTCATTCAATGTCTTAGGTGGTACACACTCTAGAAGCTTAAACTCAATTCCATAACTTATTCTTTCTCCTTGGAGTAGTTCAGGTGTTTAGGAAAGTAGCTCAAAGATTTCAGACTGGAATATTAAGTAATATTCTGTTTAGTAACTTAAAAGGTTTTACAGGGAAGGGAATATATCTCTAAGGTAATATTTTTATTTTCTCATTCTTCTTCCATATCCCCCTTTTTTGTTCTCTCCTCTTCTCTCCCCTTCCGCTCCTTTTCCTTTCCTTTTTCTTCCTTATTTCTCTCTTCCCATTCTTCTCCTCCTTTTTCTTCTATTTCTGTTTCCCTCTTTTCCCTAACAAAAGGAAAATCTGGGGTTGTTTGGGGTAGTGATGATGGTGAGTGGGAGGTCCTTACTTGAGGAAAAGAGTAGGTGGGAAATGGGACTTTGACTTGAGGAAAGAATAGTAGTTTTGTGGTTTTACAAAGTGACTTGTCTATGAATGTCTTTGCTCATTCTTTCTGGTGAGACAATGTGCTAGTTGGATTCTAGATTATGAACCTTACTGTCTTGAATTTCTGTTATTTTCATATAGTGAAAATTGTGCTAGAAGGTGGGGATACAAAGATGAATGGTATGTGATTCCTGCACTCAAGAACTCATTATCTAGAATGGAGAGTAAAAATAATTTCAGCTATAAGAGGTAGTTATTAATTTAAAATATTTAAATAAATACTTTAAGTTTAATTCTCACAGAAAATCACAAGGGCATTGAAGCACCTAACATTAATGTTTTGGGGGTAGACTTACATAAGGAAGATAGAATGCAATCCCATGTACATTAAAACTAAGTCACAGAGAAATGACATAATTTGCAGAAGGTCACACATGGAAAAAGTGGTAGAGCTGGCATTTAAAACTGTGCAGTTTGACTCTAGACTCCCTGCTCGTAATCAATAATGGCAAAGGAAATAAACCAGCTACAGCTAAACAGAATGTCATGGATGAATCACACAAACACAGTGGAGCCAAAGAATCAAGGCATAAAATTATGAATAGTATGGTTCCATTTATATGAAATACTAAACCAGGCAGAATGAGCTGTACTGTTTAGGAATGTAAACAAAGATTGTCAAATTATAAAGAAAGGCAAGGAAATGATTACTGACGACTGATTACCTAATGTCAGAAAGTGGTTACCAAGGGAAGGAGGGAGGGGATGCGATTGGGAAGGGGTTCCTCGGGGTGCTGGCAATGTGTTATTTCTTGATTTGAGTTGTGGTTATACATATGTTCATTTTATAATCATATTTTCAACTGTAGATCTGTGTTCTTTTTACTTATTCTGTGAATATGACATCTCTCACAATTTTAAAAACAGAAAGAAATAAGAAAAAGATAGCAGTAGGAGAGGTGACTGCAGGGGAGAGCCCTGTGAAGGATCTGCTAAAGATCAGGGCCACAGAACTCTGTATATAAGTGTTTGAGAAGGTTTTAGTTCTTTGCTTTTTAGCCATTAACCTAAAATGTCTGCAGAAGCCTTCCTAAATTTGTTTAGCTTTGAGCAAGGAAATCTGGGATCCTGGTGGCCCAGCTGGCGTTGATTCTGATCTGCCCCACTGTGGAGCCATAAAGAGCTGACTGACCCATCTCCCTCTGGAGTTTGGAGGCCCATTTTTTAATCTGCCTTTACAGGTTTCTCTTGCGTGTGCCCACAGGCACCTCAGAATCAACATGTCTTGAAACAAAAGTCAGCAGTGGCAGGATGAACTTTTTAAATTCTTTCCCTTTCCTCCTGGGATTGTGTTTCTATGTGCTGAGATGACAAAGGGAAATAGACATTCTTTCAGCATAATAATTCAAAAGATGCCCACCAGATTGCTTATTGGAGCAGTGTGAAAGAGCTGAGTACCTTGCAAGTACGGCGTCCCTCTGGCACTGTCCTCTGTCTTCCTTCTCTCCTAGGTGATTCATCAGGGAGAGGATGGAGATGAATTGCTGATAATGAGGTCAAAAGGAACGTCTAGGAGTCCTAGCAAAAGGAGTCAAAGGTCAAAGGGGCTTTGGCAGAACAGAGAACAGTAGGAGGAAGTGGTATGAAGTTCCTCAACCAACTTGGAGGGGATGACTTATTGGGTAACAGTAAAAGAAAGGTGTGGCAAATCCTGTAGAATAAGAACCAGAAGCTGCTTTGGACTGTCAAGCCATTCTTACTCTTTTTTTTTTTTTTTTTTTTTTTTTGCTGTTTTTTTTCAGCTTTTTGTTAGACTAACATCCAGGCCATGTGGGTCAAAGACTATGCTGCCCCTTTTTGTCCTTAGTTCTGGAGGCTCCACATATGTTCAGTTTATCAGCTCTACAAGTATATGTTAAAAACCAGGTATCTGGGCAAGGCTCTGAGAGCCACAGATATGACAATGCCTTCTATCTAGGAGCACACAGGTTAGCAGTGAGGATGACAGAGCATGAGTGCCTGGCCTTATGCAGCCTCTGGGTTGGATGCTAAGGATAAAAGAAAGGAATAAATACAGCCCATGACTTTAGGGAGTGTGCATAGAAGTTAAAATATGCAATCAAGAAAGAAAAAGAGTGTTGTATATTATATAGAATTCTCCATGGACATAGGGTGGGAGAGTGTTAGACTTGGGGAAGGAGTTTTGGAAAAGAATTCTACAAGAAATAGTTGAAGAGCTGAGTTTTGAAAGTAGGCACTTATTATTATTACTTTACATTTCAATTAAAAAATCCCTTTCTTCCTATTTTTCTTCTCACAGTGTTCATAATACAGTGCTCTGAACCCAGTAAATGGATAAAGAACTGGGGGAGGACATTTGGGGAAAGGAACTAGAATACAGTTTCAATAGTAAAGGCTTCCTGATGGGATATCTCTACTCAGAATATAAGCAAGTATTTATTTCAAGTATAATTACTTGGCCAATTTAAGACATTTTATGATAACCATGGGGAATGGTTAAGAAAAGCAGGGAAACTTGGTCTTCCTCAATGGATCCTTGAAAAACTTGTGCAATGCGAGATAGAACCACCACTGATGGTTTAGGAACTTAACCCACCACACTGATATATGTTAGAACATTTCATTTTTTCTGGCTTTAATAAACTCTTTTTACAATTATTAATGAATAAACAAACACATTTATTCATTGAAGAATTTCTAATGTGTTAGAATTTTAACAGCAGGAAATCAATTTCTGAACTTGCACTTACCACTTAAGAGGCATCAAATTGCTGATGAAGTAAAAGGCTGATAGTCATGTCATTTCCTGATGGGATACTTTCACAGTTAGGGCAGGAGAAGGCTGAACATTAGGTGGCTGGCCACAATGTGTCTTGCAATATATTCATGAATGTCTGAGGTTTACATTAAATTTTAGGAACAAATGTCACTGAATTAACTAGAGTGGAATCCCCATCCAAGAGTAGGGATAAAGAATCAGATAGCTGTGCATGGAGCCAAGAGTGTCTTCTGTGCTTCAACTTTAGAAATGGCTTCTTTCACACTGGTACTGACTCAGGAAATGCTGTTTCATGGGCTGTAGCTGCTTGTCAGGCTTATGACTCAACAAACTGAAATATTAGCCAAATGAACTTCTGTTGCTCAATGTGGGCTACTCACTCACAGCACAAACAATTTTGAATATAATAATCTGCAGCCTCAGAGCTGCCAGACGTGAGTTGACTAAGAGGAGCAAAACTGAAGCAGGAGGAGGGGCAATCTGACCTTGGCTGTAAAGGGCAACAGGATGCCAGAGGACGTGTGGTCATATGTTCCAGTCCCTCCTACTGACATGGCAGGCCCATGACAAAATTTATGCAAATACCACATGGAAAATAAGTTCTCGAAGACAACTTTGTGTCTGCTATTTCCTGGTTTTCTTTTGGCCCAGTCTATGGTGGTATTAGCGTATTTTAAAATCTGGCTCTTCCAATTTTCCTACATGCTAAGGTTGAGAAGTACTGATTTCACAGAAAGGCCAAGGTCTGAGTTTTAGAGCTCCCTGTGCTGGGAGTAAGAGAGGCCCCCGGGAAGTGTGACAACCCAGGCCGTCTCAGTGACATTCCTTTCCTACCCCACCCCCCTTCTCAGAGTGGCCAGGGTTCTTTAAAAGAAAAGTAATTATTACCTATCCTGGGGACTGAGGTGCCTGGTACTTGTGTGATGACCCACTTCCCTTTACTCAAGCCCCCATTCCAAAAGTGCACCGTTCCCTAAAGTTAAACACAGTATCAGTTTCATTAAAAGAAAAGAAAGGCCCAGAAAAACGAAATATTCTGCAATTGGAGAATCATCATCCCAAGGGTCCTATGGGAACTCATTGTTGGTCAGAGTGTTTGCCAGGGTCAATTTAATCCCTCTTGAGTTCCCGCTTGTCATTCTGTATGTACATGCTGCCCCCTCCCCCCTCCCCGCGGAGCCTCTGTTCTTGACCTTGCACTGTCCTCTGCTGAGTGCCTTCTTTCCCCTACTTTCAGTCATCCAGTTTTTCCCCATCCAGGCAGCTCTCTCGGCAGAGGATGTTTGTCCTATGAGTTTGTTATCATTGGACTGATTGGTGGATGTGGTTCTTTTGATACAAGCCATGGCTCTAGTAATGAAGTGCTAGAAGATCAAGAAGTTATTACTCATAGGCTGGGCATCCCTTCCCAAAGATGAGGCATTCTGTATCCCTTAATTCCTATGGGTAGATTTCAAGTAGGAATTCTCAGTGACTAGTTCTGGGTCCACTTTTATTGACCCCATTCCTTTTCCACTGGGAACATGGAGTTCTAAGCAAAACCAAAGTCTACGTGTCCTGGGGTGGGGTGTGTTAAATTATTGTAACTGAAATTAGAGAAAACATTTTACAAGTGGAAGGGGCCTAAAGAATAATCTACTCCAGCTCTCTCAATTTTCTGATGAGCAAGGAGAGGTTCAGAGAGTTACTCATTCAAAGTTGCTTGTTGGTGCCTGATTCTCACTTCTGGAAACTGTCAATTATACCATCGTATCTATTTCATAACGTTCTTGGTAAGGGACACAATAAAGTGCATTCAATTCAACAAATAAGTATTGACTCCCCACCTACTACTACTACTATTACTAAGTTGTACTACTACAGTTACTATATGTCAGTCACAGATCTAGATATGGGATATCCACACAAAATGGTAAAATGAAGCACACATTTTTTCAGAGAATGGATTGCAATAAAAAAACTATTCTTATTATAGTTATGACCTTTATTTGTCACATTATACAATGTGATAACTTGCATTGGAAATGGCTGGCTGCATGTGGTTCTACCAATGCGGCGAACATGTTATCTTCTGTCTTCCGTGGCATTCCCAATTTAGAACATTCTATGAATGCATGCCTAGGGCCAGGCATCCTGTCCTCTGGTTCTGACAGTGTGGTCACACTAATCATAGTAGACAGAGGGGTGGGCCACCTAAAAGGCATGCAAGAAAAGCAGCCCTAGAGGAACAATTACAGAAAGCCCAAGCAGACATAACTGATGGGGAAAATTTGTTTTACAATTTTTTTAATTGCTATTATTTTCTTGCTAAAGGGTTATATTGAGTCCGTTTCCTCTAAATATTTTTGTATAAAAATTTCACTTTAAAAAAACCCCTCTAGCACAAAATGTAAATAAAGACCAAGTTGGGGGAGCAGGAAGGAGCACTCCTCCCCTGGGCAGACTAATAATGAGGGCCCTGGCAGGTCATCTCTCTGTAGGGAGGCCTCTCCTAGACCCAGGTGAAACAGCCCTCAAATCCCCCATGCCTTTCTTTTGATTCCAACCTTTTTTATACAAAGTCTTCTCTTGACCTATATAACTGTTCAGGCATCTTGATGACGGCAGAAACATTGTCCAGGATAGAAGCTACCAATATTGTGTTCTCTGAATTTTGGATTAGGACTTTGGCATGCTGGAATTTTTAAACAAAATGTTTCTTATGCTCTGTGGTATGAATCAAATTGTCTGAACTCTCCTAGGCAGGAATTGTATCTATAAAAATGACTTGATAATTTAGATAAAAACTAACTCCTCAAAAGTTATTCTTGTGTTCAGTACGTGCCTTGCTCAATATTTTCCATAAGTAGCAAGACCCAGCCCTTGCCCTAGAAGAGTTTACAGTTCAGAGAAGGAGATTACATGAGATAGGCCACAACTCCTGAGCAACTATTCTAAATTTAGTAACAATTCAGAACAAAGGCCAGATCATGGCTCTCTGGGATTTCCACATGAAGTCACAAGGCAGAATCCCATTCTTGTCAAGTAGACATCCCTCACTCAACAAATTTATACTGAGCGCTACTATATGCCAAGGACTAATCTAGGCAATTGGGACTCACCTGTAAATAAATCAGGCACAATTCCCTGCCCTCATGGGAACTTAAAGTTTAGCAAGTCTCGGTTATTACATTGGTAAATATGAGGGGTCCACATCCCATGATGCTCTGCAGCCCTGAAGATAAGCAAGAGGCATGCAACAAAGGAGATGAGTCACCAGGACTAGGTGGAAGACCCACTCTGAGAGAAGGACCAGCGCAAGAAAGCAGAAATAACTTCTTCCTACAATTTTAAATTTTGCCATGAGCTTTTGGTTGAAATTTTCTAAGCCAAAATAATAATGCACAGACCGTGAACACATTCCCTTTCTGAAAATTACTCTTTGGAGGATGTACTACCCTGAAAGCTGCATGACAGGCCCTGCTGGGTAAGGGAACAGTGGGTGTTTGCTGGAGCTGGAGTCAGAAGAAATGGGTCCCAGATCTAAGCTTTGTGCCTTACCAGCTTTGCATAAGACAATTAAGTTCTCAGAGCCTCTGTTTCCAATGATTTAAATGTAAAAAGTTATAAATGCTAAGGTGTTTATTATAGAATAATTATAAATATGCATACTAATATCTAGATTATTAAATTCTGAGACTATAGGTTGCAAAGAGGGTGAAAACTCAAATAAAGAGAATCTGCTCTGGGTCAAGCAATGTGCTGCCTTTTCAAGTAGTTCTTTTACTTAATTTTCACACCAACTTTACTAATTCTATTGCATAGGTAAAATAACTGGGACGGGACTCGGAGTTGTCTAGAGTCACATAGGTGGCATGTGGGTGGATGGGCTGGAATTCTAACTATGAGCTATATGATTTTGTACCTGTGTTCTTTTAACTGGGCCAGGCAGCTCCCCTTTCACAGTAAATAATACCGTCAGAGAATCTTCTAGGTAACTGTTTTACTAAAATGAAATTTCCCTGAACAAAGAAATGATAGCACTTTTTGGTCAAGGGAGACTTTTTGAAACTTTACAAATATGTACAAGGATTACATCTTTTTTTAAAAAAAATCCTTCTGATAATGACATTTACCTTGATCCTTTTTGGGAGGATTAAGTATTTACTTTAGGACATTACATTTATTGAGATTATAGTGTAGCAAAAATGGTGGATTTTTCACATAAGAAGATTAATTGGATCTCCAGTAACTTTTGTAATAATAGCTATAACATACAGATAGTTATTATGTTCCCAACTGGCAAAGGGTTTTACATTTATCTTAATCTTACCATATCCTCTCTGGGTAGTCTCTCTTTTACAGATGAGGACAAGGAGAGTGAGAAAAACTCATTTATTTGTGTGAGGTCATACAGTTTGTAAGTAGCAGAGGTGGGATTCAGGTCTGTGGAGAGCTGTCTCACCTGCTAGGCACTGCTTGGCTGCCGCTCCTTCTGACCCCAGGGTAACAACAGACAGTGTATACATAATATTTATGACGAAAACCTAGAGAGATTTGGCAAGATTTCTGAGGATTGTGTCCACGCTGACGAAGGTCTTGTCTTTCTGATTTCCATCATTGCTTAAGTTGTTCTAAAATATGCATCCTCATGTTCAGACAACTAAATATGACCCCGATGACAAATGTAAGTAAGAGCACTCTGTTTCCTTGCCAGGATACTGAATTGGATTTACGTCATCGCAAAAAGGGAAATGAGTTATCTGACTGGATTTGGAGAACAAGCCTGCACGGACTATCAAGGACTCTTGAATTCCAGTTGTTATTGGTACCATGTGCAATTAGCCTCTGTTGGCCTGGAATTTCAAAGCAAAGAGTAGTAAAAAATTGAGCTTAAAACAGTAGTAGTAAAGTAACTTTTTTTTTAATGAGAGGGAGGAAACAGCATCTAAGACTACATATGTTGGATAATTCTTTGGACTATACTAAATTTTTAACTATTAGTTTCAGTTTCAGTTAATTCTGGTATGAATTAGCGCTCCCAACTATTTATAGCTAACATTGGGCTGAGCTCTGTGTTTTACACTTTATGAGTGTTAACTTAATCCTTTACTAACTTAATTATTTATTATGAGATAGTTACTCTTACTGGCACCGTTTTTTTAGACTGAGAAAGGAGATGTAGAACGGATGAGTTATTGCCCATTTCTAAACTAATGATGTATTTTGAAATGAGTCTTAAACCCAGTACTATGTGACTTTAGAGGCTGTGTTTAAGTAGCTCCTTCATTACATAGAGACAGATTTCCAGTTTCCTTGTACATGGGGAGATTAAGACCCACAATAATAACAGCAAGGCTTTCATAGCATGTCACCTGTGCTAACACACTGAATTCTCACAGCAGTGCTCTTTTCATCTCAATGTTATGAAAAAGCAACACAGTGCAGCAAGGTTAAGTAGCTTGCCCAAGTTCACATACTAGCAGGTGGTGGAACTGGGATTCAAATTCCAAGCATCCTGCCTCCCAGAGTCATGTACTTAACCACTACTCTATCTTGCCTCTCTGAGTTATTCATTTAATTAATATGACCTAAATATGTGTGCAACTCCTTTAAAGAATTACTCTGCACACTGTTTAAATTGATACAACGCATACATTTCAAGTTTTCATCAAGCCTCCAACTTTTACAATCATGACTCTGTTTTTTAACAAAGTCTCAAATTAAAATAAAACAAAATGGATGTAGAGTATCCCATATGTCTTAATCAATCCTAACAGGAAGATCTTCTAAACATTGATGAAATCTCTAACTCAATATACTCTTTAGTTCCCAGGGCTTTTCTTCTTGGGATTTAATTTGCATATGCGCACTGTGTCCTCAAAGCGTCACAAATGTGTGAAATAGCATCTTGGAAAAGAAGTAGGCACAGTACTGGGCATGATGGAAAAAGGCCAAGGGAAGCACAAAACCATCTGGGCCTGTGGGAAAGAACCTCTAGTCCTTCTCTTTCCCTTTCCTGTAGCAGAGATCCTAACATTCCTAAGAGGAAGGCCACTGGCAGCCCCTAGTTCTCAGAACTATTGGTCTGTCAATGAAAATGAGCATTTTTTATTTTGGACAAATTAAGTTTTAGATTCTTATTGCTTCCCAAGTGAGATGTCAAATGGGCAGTTGGATATTCAGGTCTAGAATCACTTGGTGCCAAGAAATCAATCAATCGATCAATTAATCAATATCACAGGCAAAGTGATGCTGATAGCTCAGGGTTGGAGAGTGTTAAATGCAAACAGAACTAGGTTTTAGTCCAACCTTTGCCATTCACACCCTATGTCATCTAGGCCACCATATTTAACCTCATTGAGCCTCAGTTGTTTCAGCTTTGAAATGGGTATTCATTCAACAGTTACAGACTGAATGCCTGCAGTGTACCAGGCACTGTTCTAGGTGCTGGATATAGCAATAAATAAGACAAGACAAAAAGTCAACCCTTGTTGAGTTTATATTATAGTGTGTGTGAGAGAGGAGTAGGGTATGGAGAGTCAGGTAATAGACAAATGAAAAGGTAAAATATACAGCATGTCACATGAATATAAGTATCAAAGAAAAAACAGAAAGCAGGGAAGCTGAAAGGAAATGTCTGTTGGGGGTCGGAGTGGAGATCCAAGATGGTAAAGGATTAAAGTTATCAATAGAATGGTCAAGGAAGTCTTCACTGAGAAACAGACTCAGAAGCAAAGATTCTAAGGAGGAGAAGGGATGGAGTCATGCAGATATTTAAGAGAAGACTGTTCAAGGCAGATGGAACAGTGAGTGCAAAGGCTTTGAGGCAGGAACCTGCCTGGACCCTATCTGGTGGAGTCAAGAAAAATAAATCAGTGTGGCTAAAACAGATTGAATAGAAATCAGCAGGGTATAGGAAAAACAGAGGAGCCATGGATGCTTGCACAGTTGGAAAGATGGACCTGCCATTTATTGAAAAGGGAATGTCTTGGGGAAGAGTTAACATAATTTTGGAAAAGTTAAGTTTGTGATTCCTTTGCTGTCCAATTGAGATGTCAAATGAGCAGCTGGGCATTCAAGTCTGGAGTCAATAGAGGGGACCAGGCTGGATAGGTAAATGTGGGAGTTGTCAGGTATTAATGATGTTTTAAGCCATGAGAAGCAGATATAGATAGAGAAGGGCAGAGGTCTAAGTTCTGAGCCTTGGGGTTCACCAACCTTTAGATGTCTAGGAGGAACCTGTCACAGAATGATTAGAAAGGTAGAGGATTGTGATAGTTTGAAGCTTTGTGTACCTCAGAAAAGATCATTTTCTTAAATTTAATCCATTTCTGTGGGTATAGACCTATTGTAGGTGAGACCTTTTAATTGGGTTATTTCAATTGAGATGTGATCCACCTCATTTAAGGTGGGTCTTAGTCCTCTCACTGGAGTCCTTGTAAGAGGATGTTTTTATAAGAGAGAAGACACAGAAAAAAGGCCCCAGAGAAGCTGAGGGAGAAGCAGCCAGAAGCTGGAAGCAAGGAAACTTGGGAGAGAAAGGAGAGACTGTCAGGTGTCACCATGTGCCTGGCCATGTGACAGAGGAACTGAGGATTGGCAGTAGCTGGTTTTCTGGGAGAAGATATCACTGGTTAATGCCTTGAGTTGGACATTTTCATGTCCTAAGAACTGTAAGGTTATACGTTAATAATTCCCCATTGTAAAAGCCAACCCATTTCTGGTATATTGCATTTCAACAACTTTAGCAAACTAAATCACTTGGTTTTCAGCTTTAGCAGACTGAAACAAGGAAAGTAAGGAAAATGGATTTTCCTAGAACCAAGTAAAGAAAGTAAGTTGAGGAAGAGGAATTGAGCTGCCAGGTCAAATGCTGGACACTTTTCTCATAGCATTATTGTGAGAATTAAATAAAATAATATTTGTACATCACAGCATAATACCTGGCATAGCACATGGCAAAATAAGAACCTAACAAATGCTTGTTTTCATTTTTTTATTTCTATCTTGGACTTCCCAAGTACAATTCAATCTCATTCATAATTTTACAACATTTTATCTACTAAGTATTGTGATTTTCTTTTTCCAAAGACAATGAAACTTTAAAGAATGTAAGAAAATGCAGTATTTCTTAGAAGTAATTCATAAGATATCAAGATTAATTCTTTCCCCCATAAATGTATTTATTCTTTAATAAACTATTATAGTGAGAAAATCAGATCTGATATACAGAATTTTACTTCCTAACTGGATTTTTAGGAATAAGTCATTTTATGCAATAAGGGACAGCTAGAAGGAAGGAAGGAAGGAAGAAGAAAGGAAAATAGAACAAAATAGGACTTTTTTTTTTAATACTTACTCTAGGTGACACTTTTCCAGATGCTTTAAATGTGCATCTCCCTTAATCTGCACATTAACCCTGAATGCTGGAAATGATTCTTCCCAAATGCTGGGACTGAAGTAGTCCAAATATATCTGCTGCCTGGGGGCTAACATGAGTTGTGAGCCAGCCATGCCAGTGCTTTTTCCAAATGCCAAGAACTATTTATACTAAGGGAGAATTTGTATCAGTTATTGATTTGCACTGAAAAGTGAAAGTGACCGAAGGCAGGAGATATGCACCTTCTGCCCAACAGTGTCTTCAGCCAAGCCTTCAATCAGAAACTGGGGAATGGTATGAATAAGTAAACGTAGAATCAGAGTTTTAAATCTCTTTTGGCCAAGTCCTTCACTTTCCAGTTGAAGATAATTGAGGCCAACTGACTTTCTTCCAATTCCTTAAGCAGAGGAAAGGAAAGGATTTGGGAGCACAGCCAGGGGAATCCTACCCTTGGCTTGTGATGCTGATAAGTGAGCAGGTGAGCCCAGCCTACAAGGAATGTACTGCTAGAACACTGATTAGGATTGAGTTGAATCTGTTAATCACTTTGAGTAGAATTGACCTCTTAATAATATTTAGTATTACAATCCATGAACACAGAATGTCTTTCCATTTATTTAAGTCTTCCCTGATTTCTCTTAGCATTGTTTTGTAGTTTTGTGTATAAAGTCTTTATAACCTTGGTTTGATTTATTCCTAGATATTTTATTCTTTTAGTTATTATATATGGAATTTTTTATTGATTTCTTCTTTAGATAGTTCAGTAGTAGTGTACAGAAACACTACTGATTTTTGCATGTAAATTTTGTACCCTGCCACTTTGCTGAATTTATTAGTTCCAGCAATTTTATTGTGGAATTTTCAGGATTTTCTGTATATAGGATCATGTCATCTTCAAATAGGGAAAGTTTCACTTCTTCCTTTCAAATTTGGATGCCTTTATTTCTTTCTCTTGCCAAATTGCTCTGGTTCGAACTTCCAGTACAAAGTTGAATAACAGCAGTGAAAGCGAGCATTCTTTTCTTCTTCCTATCTTAGAAGGAAAGCTTTCAATCTTTCACCATTGAGTATGATGTCATCTGTGAGTTTTCACATGTGTTCTAGAAATCCTTCTATGCCTAGTTTTCTAACTGTTTTTTTTTTTTGTCAAATGCCTGTTCTGCATCAATTGAGATGATTCTGTGGTTTTTATTATTCATTCTCTTGATGTGGTGGTATATTACATTAATTTTCTTATGTTGAAACAACCTTGCATACCTGGAATAAATCCCACTTGATTATGGTGTACAGTTCTTGTGATGTGCTGTTGCATATGGTTTGCTAGTATTCTGATAAGGATTTCTGCATCTATATTCATAAGAGATACTGGTCTGTAGTTTTCTTTTCTTGAAGTAACTATATCTGGATTTGCAATGAGAATGATGTTGGCCTCACAGAATGAATTAGGGAGTGTTCCCTCCTCTTCAATTTTTTGGAAGAGTTTGAGCAGAAGGATAAATTCTTCTTGGAATGCTTGGTAAAACCTGCCTGTTAAGCCATCTAATCCTGGGCTTTTTTTTTTGAGGGGGGGGGGGGATTCTTTATGATTCAATCTCTTTACAAGTTATTGGTTTGTTAAGATCTATTTCTTCTTGAGTCAGGGTAGGTAGATTGTGTGTTTCTATGAATTTTTCCATCTCATCTAGTTTATCTAATTTGTTGGTGTAGAGTTGTTCATAGCATCCTCCTATAGTTTTATTTCTGTTGGTTTTTTCTTTATTTCTTATGTGGTAATGTCCACCTTTTCATTTCTCATTTTAGTTATCTGAGTTGTCTCTCTTTTTCTTGGTCAGTCTAGCCAAAGTTTTATCTATTTTACTGCTCTTTTCCAAGACCAGCTTTTGGTTTTGTTAATTCCCTCTATTGTTTTTCTCTTCTCTAATTCATTCATCTTTTCTCTAATCATTGTAATTTTCTTCCTTCTGCTTCCTTTGTTTAGTTTGTTCTTTTTCTAGAGCCTACAGTTTTGAGGTTAGGTCTCCAATTTGACATCTTTCTTCTTTTTTAATGTAAGCATTTAGAGCTATAAATTTTCCCCACAGCACTGCCTTTGCTGCAGCCCATAAGTTTGGGACTTGCTTCAAGATATTTTCTAATACCCCGTGTTATTTCTTCTTGACCTCATTGGCTGCTTAAGAGACCATTGTTTAGTTTCTGCATATTTGTGAAACTTCTATTTCTCCCTCTTTTACTGATTCCTAGCTTCATTCCATTGTGATTAGAGAAGATACATTGTATGATTTCAATATTTTTGAATTTATTGAGACTTATATTGGGACCTTACATATTGTTTATTCTGGAGAATGATCCATGTGCACTTGAGAAGAATGTGTATTCTATTTTTGTTGGGTGAAGTGTTCTATATATGTCTATTAGGTCTAGCTGGTTTAGAGTATCATTCAAGTCTTCTATTTCCTTATTGATTTTCTGTCTGGATGTCTTATTATTGAAATTGGCATATTGAAATCTCCTACTATTAGTGTAAAACTATTTCCCCCTTCAAATCTGTCAGTATTTACTTTGCTTTGGGGGGGGGGGTTCTGCTATGAGGTGCATGTATATTTATACTTGTTATGTCTTCTTGTTGAATTGACCCCTTCATCAGTATAAAGTGACCTAATTTGTCCCTCATAACAATTTGAACTCATCTATTTTATTTGACAAGAGAGTAACCAGCTCTCTTTTGGTTACTACTTGTATATTTTTTCCATCTTTTCACTCGCAACTTATTTATGTCTCTGTCTTTAAGGTGACTCTTATAAAAAGCATATAGTTGGGTCAGACTTCTTTTTTTTTAATCCATTCTTCCAATCTCTTCCTTTTGACTGTAGAGTTTAATCCTTTTGCATTTAAAGTAATTACTGATAATGCAATACTTTCTCTTGCCATTTCACTGTTTTGTCTTGGTAAGTCATGCCTTTTTTGACCATCCATTCTTCCATAATGACTACTTCCATATTTATTTGTTATTTGTTTTTTGTTTTCTTTTGTTTTGTTTTTTAGTATTAGACCATTTTGAATTCCTTCTCATTTCTTTCTGAATATCTGCATATGTTTTTTCTTGTATTTTCTTTGTGGCTACCATGGAGTTAAAATTAACATCCTAAATCTGGAACAATCATATTTGATTTTATACCAACTTATCTTCAATGGCATACTCATACACTTTTCCTCTACCTATTAATCCCCACACCTTTTTTGTATTTATTACAAATTACATCTTTGAACAGTATATGTCCAAACCATTGATTCATGATTACTTTTTTATGCATTTGCATTTTAGCATGTATAAGAAGTAAGAGATGAAGTTACACAACAAAAACTACAGTACAACAGCATTGGCATCTGTAATTACTCATATGGTTACCTTTACTGGATTCCCTTATTTCTTTATGCTGCTTTGAGCCACTGTCTAGTGTCCTTTCCTTTCAGTCTGGAGAATGCTTTTTTGTATTGCTCATAGGGTAGGTCTAGTTGTAGTGAAATCCTCAGCTTTTTAAAAAATTTTGGAATGTCTTAATCTCTCCCTTATTTTTGAAAGAAAGTCTTGCTGGATATAAAATTCTTGTTTGGCAGTTTTTTTTTGTTTTTTTTGTTTTTTTTTTCTAGTACATGAAATCTTTTATATCACTGTCTTTTTGCCTCCATGGTTTCTGATGAGAAATCAGCAATTACTCTTATTGGAATTCCCTTGTACATAACTTGCCGCTTTTCTCTTGCAGCTTTCAGAGCTCTCTTTGTCCTTGGCATTGGACAATTTGATTACTGTGTTTCTGGGAGTGGTTCTCTTTGCATTTATCTGCTTTGAAGTTTGTTGGGCTTCTTGAATGTGCATATTCATGTCTTTTGTTAAATTTAGGAAGGTTTCTGCTGCTATTTCTTTAAATATTACTTCTGTTTCTTTCTTCCTTCCTTTTCTTCTTTGCTTGCTTTCTTTCTTTCTTTCTTTCTTTCTTTCTTTCTTTCTTTCTCTTTCTTTCTTTCTTTCTCTCTTCTTTTTCTGGAACTGCCATATGCATATATTGGTAAACTTGGTCCCACCAGTCTCTTAGACTCTGATCATTCATTTTTGTTCTTTTATCTTTCTACTCCTCAACATGAATCATTTCAATTTTCTTGCCTTCAAGATCACTGATTCTTTCTTTTGCCATCTCCAATCTGCTACTGAAACCATCTAGGGAATTTTTCATTTCAGTTATTGTGTTTTTCAAATCTAGTATTTCTCTGGAAAGATTTCCATATTGTTCATTTATTATTTTCCTCATATCCTTTAGTTCTTTCTCTGTGTTTTCCTTTATCTCCTTAAGGATATTGAGGGTCATATTTTAGAAGTCTCTGTCCATTAAGTCCAAAGTCTGGTCCTCTTTCTTGATGGCTTCTGGATATTTATCTTATTCCTTTGGATGGGCTATCATTTTCTGTTTCTTTGTTTGTATTTTAATTTTTTTGTTGTGTGCTGTACATTTTAATATTTTGAAGTGTTAACTCTGACATATAGTCCCTGAGTTGTCTGTTTCTTAAATTTGTATCTACCTAGCGTTATAACAGAGATTTTCTTGAATGCCAGGAGCTAATCAAAACAAACAAACCAAAGCAAAAACACCTTTCACTGTCTCTGCAAATTGGCTCTGCTTTGGCTGATGGTATCCTTCAGAGCTTAGTCCTCCTATTAAGAAAATCATCTTGAGGCAAATAGTGGAGGGTCCTCTCTTTCTTATCTGAGCCCATGTGGAGCCAGAACTGCAAAACCTATTTCTTCTGTTGAGCTTGTGCTTGCTAGAGGCCTTAGGAATTCCCCATTTACAATTACAGGAGTTCAAGCAGACTCCCCCTCTACTCCCATTGAAATAGACTTTCTCCCTATCCTGTTTTCTCTCTTGTGTGACTTAAAGCAGGTAGTCCTTTGCCCCAGGCCACTTCAACTTAATTCTTTCTCACACTTTCCTACCTATCTATAAGCTGCTTCACTGCCTTCAGAATAATTTCTGGGAGGGTGAGCCAGGTAAACATTCATGCTCTGTCTCTCAGAATTCACCTGATAGACTGGCACTAACATACGTGCACCCATTATGCACTCAGGGGCCACTTTTCTCCCTCTGGAACAGGGCCAGGGCTCCACAGTGGGAGCACAAGCTCATCCCACCTTGTGTTGTTAAGGGGATGAGGGACGGGCCAGCAAGGGCAACAAGAACTTCTTCTATGGCTTCTGAAGTTGGATTTTCTTCATTCTGGTTAATGCAACCCTTTAACTATTCTCCATAGTTTTGAGGAAGGTTACTGTCTTTAAGATTCCTCTGCTGCTTCTCCCTGGGAGTAAGGGTGGGGGTGGAGCAATAGCTGCCCTCAGAGCCTATTCCCAGTGAAGTAGCTGATCAAAGCTAGAAATCTGCAATCAGATTACACACACCCAAAACTTGGAGAACCAAGTCTTTATGTGTCACCTTGAAACTAGCAAGCTGCACCAGGAGTCAAAACTCCAGTCTTCACTGCTGCCTGCCATGAGCTGGAGGAAAGGGGATAGCAGCCACTGCAGAGAGGGTAAAACTCACTGCTATTTATCGCCATTTACAAGCCTCTTTAGTCTGCTCTTCCTTGGATGCTCCACAGTGTTCCACTAGACTCCAGAGTTTCAACGTAGTTGGTTCAGACCTTTCCTAGTGATTCAATAGCTATTTTGGTGAAGGATTTGATTCCTGGGGCTTTCTACTCTGCCATTTTCCCACAGTCCTACTCCCTAATGGTCTTCTTAAAACTTTGATGCCACAGCCTAATCAAAACAGAAACAAATAATAGATTTTTATCCTTCTTTTTTCATCCATAAATCAGGCTACATCTGCTACTTAACTACATAAAGATAAATCTAATTGTTATGATTTTTAAGCTTTTAAGAGCAGTGATCCTTAATTGCTATCTAGAGCTCAAGAAGGGTCAGGGAAACCCTCCAAGTCATCCCAGTTTGGTCCAAAATGCCAAGCTCAGCTACCCTTCAATTTGGCTGATGATATTTCATGTAACAAAGGAAGTACTTTTTGCTCTGAGTGATTTTTCTTTTGGAATCTTACCAACTTGAAACATGAGAGGACTAAATAGAGATAATACTCTCTCAAAACAACTGGCATGGTGCTTGGCTCAAATAAGCACTTGTAAATGTTACTTCCTACCACTCCTTCTCTTCCTACCACTCCTTCAGCATCATGACTATTCAGCTACATTATGCCTAGGAATAAAGACTGTTCAGTTCCCTGAAGAGAATGCCCTCTAATGATTGACACTAAGTATCTCCTTTTTACTCCTCCCCCATGCCCTTTTCTTCTTTTCTTACTACTTTACATTAGAAAATTCAGGAAGCCAAAAATAGATGAATCCAACACAAAAATGCCTAGGCCACTTGGTACATAAGAAATACTAAGTAAATGTTTAAAAAAGAAAAATTAAAATGTCTAAATGTTACAGGCTATTGCTAGATGTCTTAAGATGTCAAAGACATCTGGGCTGAATGGATATACTTCACAAATCAATATGCTTGCCCTAGGAATGGGAACAGGTAAAGCTTTTTGCTCCTCTAAAGTGACTCTTGGAAAAAAGTTCTTCATAAACCATCATTCCCAAAGTATTTGTGTTGTTCAGATTTTGATTGGAGGCCTCAGGGTGACCCTTAGCTAGATGAGGCAAGAACAACCTAATGGCCCTCTTCTTCTCCAGTTATGACTTACCTTATGTTCTCAGGTAGATCTCCTTCAAATAAGAGTCTGTGTGTCAAACTTCTCATGGTATTTTTATGTTCCATTCAGTTTTGTTTGTCTTCCCAAGCCTGATACCTGTCTGTCCTTACTTGTGACTGCCAGTTTTGGTTCTGATTTTAGATTTATCAGTGGACCCTAAATCTGACTCTCATTGTGTTTCTGTATTTAGTGCTAGTAGATCTTGGTTCCAGATATTTATCTACTTGCTTTAGTTCCTGATTCTTGCTCTGACCTTTGCTTTCTGGGGTAAAACTTTGCCCTTCAAATTTGCCACTTAAACTTGCTTCCTTATTCATATTTTCCTTCAGATGACTCCACTTGCTGAAATCTTCTTCATATTCAAAGTCCAGCTTAATTGTATTCTCCTCCAAGAAGCCGTTCCCAATCTTCCCCGACAGAATAAAACTATCTCCTCTTGACTCCATTATTTTTTAGTTGCACCTTCATCTCAATATTTCTTCAATTCTGCCTTTATTGTGTAGCTATCTTGAAAGCAAAGACCTCCTTTCAAGCCTAAGGCTCGTGAAATGCTGTGGACAAAGTAGTGACCTTGATTTATTGAATTGAAGGGCTGGTGATTCCACCATGAGGGCAAGGTGCTCACTCTAGGTGTCATTTAGACTGGAGGTGTAGAATATGTGGCATATGACAGCAGGCCTGTTTATATCAGGCTTTGCTTGGTCAAGCCCCAAACCTGACCATTATTCCAAATATACAAGAAACTGCTCTATGAAGTTAGACTCAAAAGGACTGAAATTTAGAATGAATTTCTGAGAATATTTGAAATCAAGGTACAAACAACTGTGACTGACATGGGTAGAATGCACACAGATTTGTTTTCCAATCCACAGAAAATAATGGTGAAGGAGGCATCAGCTGGAGCTGAGAAGGTTAAATGTAGGGAAATTCAAAGGAACTATTACTTTTTACAATGATCAATGCACTTGTAACTTACCATTTAATAATAGGTTTATATAAACTCACAGCTTATTATTAGCTGGGTCCCTAATATTCTTCAGTAAAACAGTTGTGCCATGGTAGAAATAGCATTTGACTTGGAATCAAGTGGCCTGATTTTGGATCTGGCTTTATACTTACAATGTGAGCATGGTAAAGTCATTTAACACTCTGACCCTCAGTTTCTTTCTCTGAAAATTAGAGATTTAGTAAACCTAGTTGGTGCCCATTCATATCTTCCTTACCGGGCCAGTGCATCCAATCCCCAGCTGCTATGAATGCTGGTCGATAATGGCTCACATACGATCACCACCTTGCCAGGAGAAATGCCCTTAGCTGAATGGGCATTGCTGCCTTGTCTGAGAAGTTATGCACCCCAGCCCCCTTCCTTTGGTGGCTCATAGCCAAACAGTTGTCGACATGTCGAGACAGGGAGTAATTATGCCTATCTCACAGAGATGTGAGGAGGAAATAAGACAGAATACATAGAGTGCCTAAGATGCTACAGCAAATATTAAAATAAAAAAGAAAGACAGAAGAAAGAGTAAGAGAGAAAAAAAGAAGAAAGAAGAAAGATAGAAAGAAAAGAAAAGGAAAAAGAAAAAGGAACTAAGATACATGTAGCACATTGCTGACCTATAAGCTTAGGCTCATGATGTCAAAGAGGATAGTCATGACCTTTTACACTTTCTAGGACAGAATTCTTGGCAGAATGGGTGGCAAATCTAATCTAATATGCAGAACAGGCTTTCTAAATCATTGGCAGAAATGCAGTCTCATGATAGAGCCAATAATGGATGAAATAAGAGAATGTAGTCCTCTATGTCAGGCTGTCTTCCTTAGCAATTTCCTGGAAAATTACAAACATTGCTTATTGCTCATTGTTGCTCTTGCCCCATTGGAAGCTGATGTAAGGTTTGTTTTATGTGAGTCCTCAAAGTAAGCAACGATGAGTAATTCTCTCAGTAAATGATAGTGATAATAATCATACTATTTACTGAATGCCTATTGTGTGCTGATTACCTACACTCATTATATCAGTTTATCCTTTAAGGTGGTTATAATTACTCCAAAGTTGCACACTATCAGTTAATACTTCAAGGTAGTTACAGTTACCCCAAATTTGCACACAGGTAATTGAAAACATCATGAAATAACTTGTTGAAGGCCACACCACAGGTAAGTGTGTCAGACTCAGGATTGGAAGCCAGGTTTGTCTGACTGACAGCCCATGTGCTTGCCACCGTTCTCTCTGTAGACCTGAATTAGTGCTGCATAAAGAAAGGCACATGTCCATATTTCTAGTTTTTGTTAGTTTCTTTTTTCTTACACAATTGGAATAGTGTGCCATTGCTCTTCTCTCTCTCCCTTCAATCACCAGCTTTCCTTTAACTCAGAATAAGTTTGCTGCTGCTGAGTGAAACAGTCGCTAATGGTTCTTCAGTTGCTGATGGTTCTTTCCTTGAGCTGCCTTTCTGAGACTCTGTAACTTCCATATGGTTTAGTGTTTCTAGGTTGACTATAGGGAACTGAGACTTTTCTGACCACCCACACTAGGCCAAACTCTGTGCTAAATGTTTTTAGCTGTGCTAAAGCACTTTGCTAATGCTATCTCACTTAAGTCTCAAAGCAGCCTGTAAACCAGTTACTACTAGCACCAGTTTATTTATGAGAAAATTAGAAATAAGAGATATTAAATAACCTGGTCAAAGTCACACAGTGGATGACAGATCTATTATTTTTATCCTAATAAATCCAACTCCAAAGTCTATGCTATTATAATTGTGCATTGCAGCACGTCGCCTAATACCGGAAAGATTCGTTTCCACTTTTTCTCCAGCTTCTCTCTCTCAAGGATCATTGTTTCAGTTCTGTCATAATATTTTATCCTAGTGGTAACAAGAGAAGGAAGGAAAGCCATGTGTTGTCTGAGAAAAAATGTGACGTTGAAAGTCTATTGTGTAGGTTACTTTGTAGGTGTGTATGTTTGATTTCAAAAGTGTGAAATCTTTGGACCTTGTAAAGAAATGACTCTAAAATCCAAGATTGTTTTTGAGTATCAAAATTCTGGCAAAAAAGTGACAGTTCTTTGTGACAATTCTCTCCTTTAATCCAGTCAGTATGTAAAGATTAGTATTTTAAAGTACAGTACTCTGGGACAGAATTAGACCCAGGCCGAAGCACCACAACATGGAAGAGGGGAAAGCAACATGGTATGAACTGCTCTTGGCTATTTTTTTGTTTTACAAAAAAATTTGTGAAAAAACCCCAAAAGGATTACTAACGGGGAAATCTCATTTATTGGTGAATCATAACTGAGGAATTGAGTGGTACATTGATTTCATAAAGCCAGGAGAATGGGGAAAAAGAGGGATTGTCCTAAATACTCATGCATTTCACAGCTTAGGGAAAGAAACTGTCCCAACTCTAAGTGCAGAATTGCTCAATTTTTCAAGGTTATTCTGGATACATGGTTCAAAGGTAGAAAGAAGATGTGGGTAATGACTAGTTTGGCAGACTCAGTGGCTGCAAAAGATGAACACAAACTACCAATAGTGGGATCAGGTTAACCTGAGTTGAGGAAGCTGGACAAGAATGCTATTGCTAAACAGAAATATTTCAAGTCTCCCATGAAATAGTTCTGGCATTATCTCCCTTTTCGATGAATGCTCTCCAAAATTGCTCACTGTGTTAGGAATGTTGTTCTTTTTCCCCTTCAAGGATGGTGTTCAGACAATACTGTGCCTGCATACGTGAACCTATTCAAAAACAAAAAACCGTTTCAGAAGTACCAATGAATGACTCATATGAAAGTTCTCCCTGGGGTCACACTTATTGTATTCTTAACAAAATCTATACAAAATTCAAGATGCTGATAATTATTGCTTCCTTGCTAAATTAAATCTAATCTGGGGACTAATTCAGCTAACTTTATTAGGTAGATTGTAATATTTCTCTTTTGTCCATATCTTTATTTTATACTAAAGCTGGTTCAAATTATCCTAAAGACCTAATAGGGTAGTTCAAATAAATACCAAGTTTAAACTGCACAATTAACAATCAGAGATGACTGAAAACTTTCCAGGTAATGCTTGGTTATCCTCTAGACCAGCATGCTCAAGCTTGATTTTGTAACAACTTGTCTATCTCAAAGATGTTATAACTTTGAAACAAGTTCACACACTACTCAAAAAATTTGAATTCTCCTTCTAAAATATAAAAAATTTCACATTTTTTGAAAGAGATGACACAAAATCAAACAAACCATATCATGGCCTTATTATATCTATACTTTGAGAAATCTCAACTTTTTGTGGGTGATTGCCTTGAGGAATTTTAAAGGATTTGACATTTACTTTTTTCAGGTAGTTCCCTAAAAGGAGATCAACTCTGTTGAGGCTGCTTTTGCAAATTCATTACTAGGACAATTGGAGAAAGGAGTGATGAGGTTGAGTCAAATACTCAAATTTAATTAAAGAATCTGAGGTCCAAAGAGACTAAGTAGCTTTCTCAAGGCCATAGAATAGGCAAACAGCTGAGCTGGTGCTCTGAATGGATTCCCTGATATGCTGAACAGTTCAGACTACCTAGAAAGTGCTTTTAGGAAAGGAGAAATTGAGTAACAGTGCTTAATATGTTTAATTATCAGCCTTTAATATTGTAGGACAACCTCCATTAGCTGAGGTTTGTTTGATCTCGTGAGCATGCACCAAGATGATTTTAAAAGCTCAGAGTTCCATAAATGCTTTAATGTGAAAAATTGACCCAAATCTCTCAGCGAGGGAAGTCAAACAGTTGATTTAGGTCAGTTCATAAGATGAAATTCCAAATCCAAGTCAGGTTACTGGATAAGCTTCTTTATAGAGATCTTAATACATTGCTTAGTTCTTGTGTCATTACTTTTGTTGTCCCTTTTAGTGTTTAGAGCCTTTGTTCCTCTTTGTAAGTCGAAACCTCTTACCTATGAAAAACACAGACAAATATTTTTAACTCCTTGAATTATTTCTGTGTTTTAGGCTCAGAATACCCACACATAAAAAACATTTTTCCAAGTGAAAAATGGAAAACACAATCTATAATGTGGGAGTTGGACTAGATGAACTCTATGGAACTTACAGCTCTAAAATCTTAGGTATGACCCTGACTAGCCCAGTAAACAAGCCTGAAAACAAGTAAGTTGTAATAATGAGAAACTTGGAAAAACAAGGCACATATCATTATTTTTGTAGCTTATTCATTATGGCAAAAGTCCAAAACGAGCCTTCAGTACCAAATGGCATTGCATGCTGTGGGATCCATTGGGTCTTACTATGTGGATTGCATCTTTTGTTGTATTTCATGCAGTTTCTTTATTATGGAGCCTCATGGACTAATGCTGTGATATCAAGTGTGCATCATGGATGGATGATATAAGATTTTTATAGATTTTTAGCCTTGTAGGAGTTTTGTAGTTTGTGGCATGATGATGAAAGGACACGTTCTGGAATTTGAAATAAGAGTTTGAATCTTGTTCTACCATTTGCTCCCCATGGGACCTTAGACAGGTTGAGTAAGCTCTCTCTGCCTCAGGGTTCTCATCTGCAAGTTGGGGATAATTATAGTTCCAACCTCATGGGATTGTTGTGAGGATTAAGTAGCTTAATACATTAAAAACACTAAGGAAAAGTCCAGCATATAGAAAATACACTGTTAAGTATTTCTCGGCTATAAGTGCCCAGGGCTCTTATTGTATAGATGAGGAAAGTGAAACCCATCATGATTAAATGATTAAAAAAAAAGAAGTATATATATATATATATTTAATTCATGGAATAGGACTTTATCTGTCATAGATTTAAATCCATGTAATAAATCCCAATGGATTATGGACTGTGTGACATCACCTGGTACTGAATACTCATTTTGTACTTTGAATATCACTTTTTTCATAAAAAGGGGAGTTCATTCTGATTCATGTTCTCCATAAAAGGGTCCCTCCCTGGCCTGGCCTTATAAGTCATTAGAATGTGTAATCGTCTATGTGGTGTCCCTTTAGGAGAACTGGGAATGCCCCATGACAAAACTAATTTCTTTCCACCTACTGACTGATCCCTGCAGTTCCCTTTAGTTTACGGATTCATTCCCTGTTTAAGCACACACTTTTAAAATTAGGAGCACACTTTAAGCTGTTATTAATCATTTATATCATATTGTGAAAGACAAATTGAAAGGCAGTTTTGAGAAAGGGAAAGGAGAAGAGAAAATGAGGGTCTTATATCCTAGAAGTGGAACATAGAATTGGGGTACTCTGGGAACTCTGGTAGCAAACTTCCCCACAGTCTTGCCTGTAATCAACTCTCTCCTTGAATATTCCTAAAGTAATCGGTGAGTCTTATTGTGTGCGCCATGTGCTCGGCCACGTGCTGGGCACTGTGAAGTAGGTCTGAGATTTAAATGACACAATCTCCATCCTTGTAGAGTGCACAGTCAAGTAGGAGGCAGAAAATAAACACACATGACACACATACAACATATTATTAGACACAGTGCAGCCGACAGGAGTGAGAGTCAGAGGGAGATCGGGACTGACCAGCATTTCTCACCCTTGCAGAGGAGAAAGTACATTTGGAGCTTAGGGATTTAGGAGCAGTGGTAGAAATCTGATACGGTCCGTATAAGCATGCAATTCCTTTGAAAGTTTCTGTTTTAACAAAAGATTCTTCTGGCATTTTCTTTGTACTTAATGATTTTTCTTTGTTTAAAGCATCATAAAAGAATTTATTGACACCCAATAAAACTGATGCCCCAGGGAAGTGCCCATGTGGATCCCATGGCTTCTTGTACAATCTGGTATGATGCCTTGTAACCCGGGATAAGGGTGCCCCTGTCTGAGATGCTTGGGTGTATGGAAGCAGGGGAATCTAATGCCTGTAGCCTTTCCTGTGTTCACTTCTTCATTCTTCACCCCCATTTGTCTGTATATTCCATTAAAGGCTGCAATCCTTAGCTTGGATGGCAGCAAGCGTTAGAGTGGCCTATGCCTTTTCCTCCATACACGAAATACAACTTGCTGACATCTAAACAACATTTGAGTCAATAACTGTCAAGCAGAAGAGAGGAACCAAGAGAAATGAACTCCATGCAGGGGCGTCATAGTGGTCACAATCCTTTAGAGTCCTTAGCATTGTCAAATGTGCATTAGGGCCTGGCTTTCTATTTGAAGCCCAGTGTTTATGGATTTGTTTTTCTGCACTAAGCAGCTAAATAAACAAGGAAATGATAGTATTTGATCATTTTGGGAATAAAGAAAGCTAAACTGAAGAATAGTATGAACATTCGCTGTTCTCCTCCACTCTTCTCCCCACTTTGGACATTAGTGAGAGTATTGTAAAATAATGATATTATAATTGTTTTTATTTGTACAATGAGGGAAATATGCTATGTTATAGTATCCAGGTTGAACTAATATTTTGTACTTCAAGGTATTTTATTTTAGATTGAATTTCCTGAATATAAAATTTTTTGTACAAAGTAATATTAATTTCAAAAATATTTTAAAATTCAGTATTTTGATATTTTCAGTGAACAATTGTAGTGGGCCAGCATTAATACATTAAAATATGTATTTGAACAAAAAATTAAAAAAAAATAAAAAATATATATTTGTGTCTAACACCATGCTTAGCTTTTAGTGGGCATTCAAAAAATATTAATTTAAAGGATGAACAAAAGAAACACAATAATGAAAAAAATAATCACAGAACTCCTTTTAAGATCCTAGTGAAAGAAGAAAGAAAACATTGTCATAATTATGACCTAGGTAAATTCATGACATTTGCTATTATTTGTGTATTTTAGTAAAATAATATTATAAGATGAAATTATCAAAACTTCAATGAAAAGGTTTTGCCACTTTACCTAGAGATGACTGGTTTTCATCTTACTGTAATTTTGCTCAACTGTCACTATAAAACATTTTGTGTATGTGTATGTATCTATGTATAGCTTTTCAAGTTTTCTAATTTCAGTTCAGAGTTGAAAAGGATTGATGAGTGTTTCTTTTGGTGGAGACCTAAGAGTGTCCACTTTCTGCTAGAGTAGCAGGCAGAACTTCTGAGCTTTTATTTATTGGTTATGGAATTACTGTACATCCTTAATGAGAGGCTAGAATCAAGAAAGAGCCACCTGAACAATGAGTTGTTGTTCAAGGTAAACCTTATCCTTCTATTTCAGGAGGGAGGGGAAAAAGTTCTTGCTTCATCCCCATATCTGATGTTATTTTTAGATAGAAATTAGCTGAAATGTGTTGGTGTTCTTAAAGAACTTTCTGTTTTAGTTGAATAAATATCTACAAACCCTGCAGTTTTTCTTGATCATCCATGGGGAACGTAACTCTGAACTGCCATTTTTGAGTTCAGTTCCCCACACATGTGTTCACATACTGAGTAATTTGTGAGCTGGTGATTATGTTGTCAATGAAGGAAGGAAAAAACCACAACTGGTAGCCCAGGCCCACAATTTTGAACTTGGCAATAAGTCCAAAGAAACCAGAGTAGAAATATACTGAGGCATCTGGATCACTCAGATGGCTTTCCTTTATCCTTTCTAGAACTGGGAAGCAAAGCTAACTTCAGAATCTATCTAAGGAAGTGAAAATTTTATTCAAAAGATTTTTTGTAAACACGGAGTCAGCATGAACTCCTTTATTTACAATGACTATAGAAATTATTAGCACTTTTTAAAAGACTGTCTTAGTATGTTTAACATGTCAAAATGAAACTAGACATTTTTAGGGAAGCAACACTTTGTTCCTGGCTTTGTGTACTTACAAGAAGTTGAACAATCATTTTCCTGAATTTCTTAGAATTAGATTTAGATGGGACGTGTCATCTATGTGAAAGCAGATGTGGTTAGAAGAGTAGTGGAAAGAACAGAATTTGTCCCAGGGAAAGCGTCCATTAGGTCATGTTCAAAGGGGCTTTACTTTCCTTGACATTATATTTTTCATAGCATAAGTCTCCATCCTTCTGCTCCTTAGCCTTTATCAGAAACACAAATAATCTACATATGAAAAAAAAATTTTATTTAAAGAAATTCTCAAAATTTTAAGATAAACTTCATGTAGCTTCTTCTATACTCCTTTGTGGCTACTAATAGCCAAGTTAATGAGATTTAGGTAGTTGGTGATTTTTCCACAGGAACAGTACTTTTCTTATTCTTATTCTTGAAGCATCTGTGATGAAAGATTTCTTGAGGACAGGGGATTTAAAGGGAAATTTCTGAAATCCTGGGGAAATTCCACACGTGGTCCAGGGGCTCATACTCATGACTCCCGGAGCGTGTCAGCAGATGACAATGTGCAGGATTTTATGTCGAGTCATGCCTCAGGAATCTGAGATTAGAATGGGGCTTGCAGAAGGCAGCTGGCTGTGGGTGGTCACAGAATGACCCCTGAAAGAGTTCCTCTAATCAGGAGACATTTTTATGAGCTTACCATGTACGAGGCACTTGGGATTCAATTCAGGTCCTGTTGCATAGAGGCCACTGTCCAGGAGGAAGAAATACAAGAAATTGCTTACATGATAGTATACTGAGCTGAAGCAGTGGTTCTTAAAATCTGGTCCCTGGACAAGCAGCATCAGCATAACCTGGGAACTTGTTAGAAATGCAAATTATCAGGCCCCTCCCCAGACCTTCTGAAACAAAATCTCAGTGATCTGTGTTTCCAGAAGCCTTCCAGATGATTTGGATGCATGTTAAAGTCTGAGAACACACTAGGCTAGAGGAAGGCTGACATATTAGGGCAGAGTAGGATTCTTGAACTTAACCCATATGGGGGCAGATTGAGGGCAAGGTGGAGAGGGTGGTGCCACCTAGACGTTTTAAAGGATTCGTAGGTTTTGTTGAACAACAAAAACAGCAACAAAGAGGACTTGGGGGATCTGGGGGTAGTACAGATATGTGTGCACTAAGGTTCAGAGAATCAAGAATTTGAAAGGCTGAAGCTGAGGGTGGGAGGGAGACAGATCCAAGAGGAGTGAGGAGAAGAGTCTGGAGTGGCCAGAAGGGGTCAAGTGTAGAAGGACTTCATCATGGTGAAGAGTGTAAACTCTATCCTGAAGGCTATAGGGTGGAGGTCCTTATTGCAGATCAAAGCAGGGGAAAGACATGGTCAGATTTGCATTTTAGAAAAGTTCACTTGGCACAAATAAGTGGATAGTCAAGAGGAGGAATCCTGAGGTTAGACCAGTTAGGAGATTTCTATGATAATCCAGACCAGAAAAATGAAGACCAAACCTAGGGTAGAGAAGTAGGAAGGGTGAAGGGGAAGGCTGAATTATCTACTCCCCCAAAACATGTTAGCAATATTAGTCCTTTCCTGTGGGTGTGAACCCATAGCAAATAGGATGTCTTGAAGATGTTATTCTTAGTTATGGTGTGCCCCAACTGAATGAAGTTGAGTCTTAATCTGGATTACTGAATTATTTTCTAAGCAGAAGAAATCCAGTCATAGAAAGCCACTGGAAGAAGCCAGAAGTCTCTTCAGAGGAGAAAGGAGAAGACATCACCGTGTGCATAGCCATGTGACAGAAAAACCAAGGATGGAGAGGATCAGCAGCAGCCAGCCCCAGGATGCCTTTGGGAAGAAAGCATTGCCTTGCTGACTCCTCAACTGTGGACATGTACTAGCCTCAAAACTATGAGCCAATAAATTCCATTTGTTTAAGCCAACTCATTGTATGATATTTGTTTCAGTATCTGGGAAACTAAGCTAGGCCCCAAATAGGAGATAAGTTTCAATAAATAAATAAAATGAAATAAAATGATTTGGTAAAACCACATGTTGGAATACTTCACAGGTGATAAATTAGGAGGCAGAGTTACAGATGGTGACAAATTTTGACAAGAGTGCAAGGTAAAATAAGCAGAACATAAAATATGCATGGAGTGTAATGTCAGTTTTGAAATATGCACACAAATATACACACACAATATTCTGTATTTGGATGGTGAGTTTACAGTTTTGTTTCCTTCATTGTATTTCAATTATTTTCCAAATTTTCCATACTGAACATGAATGATATTTATAATCAGGAAACAAAGGATTAAAAAGCAAGGAAATCAGGGAAGAAGGAGGGAAGGGTGGGTCATATTTGAAAGCGGAATGGCATAACATATGGGAAGTCAGGATGGTTTCATAAATAGAGATAAATTACAGTTCATACAGGAGACTTTTTAACTTAATATGTCTTAAAATTTCCTACAAAGAGGGCCTTATGTGCTATGACATTAAGCTCTGATAATTTATGGGGCAAGGGGAGGAGAGACAGGAGAGCAAGTGGGAGCTCCAAGACCATCCACTGGTTTAGCCAAGGCTACAGAAGTCATAAGGAAGATGTGCGAGGCATTGAAGCAGCACTTGGAGTGTGACTTCTTGGATGGAGGCCACCCTGCAGAAGCTGGGCCAATGACTGGCTTCCCAGACTCTGACTTGCCCCAGGCTCTACCTCAATGACTCAGAGCATTTGATGTCTGTTCAGATAGGTTGATAATCTGAATGTATAGCACTAAAGACCTCTTCTTTGCCTTAGCAGCTACTCTGTTTTTTTTTTTGTTTGTTTGTTTGTTTGTTTTTTGAGGGGGGAAGGGGGGCCCATTTCCCTGCCGCAGGAACTGGCACAGAGTTCTAAAAAGTTAAATACAACGTCAAAAATTGATGGGACAATGGAGATTTATGAGTGAGGGAAGAACCTTCACTAGGTGATGGTAGAAAGATTTGGGATCATGTTATTCATGGAGAGGTAAAAACTGGCTAGAATTCCAAGAAATTATAATAGTAACAATAGTGACTACTAATTATTGTACTTATTAAGTAGCAAACACTATATCTACTTGAGAGAGAGAAACAGAGTCTGCATTAAGTGGCTCTATATCAGAAGCCTCAATTTGAACCAAGATAATTTTTATTCAAAAGCCTATACTAAAAAAAAAAAAAAAAAAAAGCCTATACTGTTATGCCTACATTGCTGCATATTCCAAAGACATTTGGGTGTGGCCATTTTAACAGAATAATTTTGATGTATTTGCCATCTTGGCTTTGGAAAACAAACAATTAAGCATTCAGCTTATTTTGATACTAAGTCATGTCTGCAGAGTACCCACCATCCCACATCCACACCCACACCCACTCCCACATTCTTTATCACTGTCTCTCACCCAGTTTCTTAACCTTACTTATCCTTGAGTCTCGCTGTCCCACCATCCACCACCATCCTCACCACCACATGGTCACGGATGGAATTAGTGGTGCAGTGAAAGAGCCTATTCTTTGCACTGTAGTTCAAGGGCTATGAAGAGTGAGTGCTCATGGCACAAATAAATTCACTCCAACCAGAGTAAACCCCCCAAGACATTCTCTCTCATGACAGCAGCCACCGGTGGCCCTGGGCAGACATAAAGTTCCTGGGGGAGGTGGCTAATGAAGAAGAAGGGAAGAGGAGGCCGAGGCAGGAAGAATGACGGGAAACACTCATCTTCTGTGAACTGAGATGACTGTGGACATCTTGAGGGCAACACTAGAACAAAGGAAGTGTTCCCTAACCCAGGAAGAATTAAGTCACTTGTCTATATTTTAGTATTATCTATATTGAACATACCATGCCTTCTTGTTTCACTAAATTATGCATCATAAACATATTTCTTTGTTAATGGATAGAAATTCACATCTCCATTTTTAATGACTGGTAATCCATTTCATGTTTGGGTTAAAATTTATTTAACAGTAATAAATAAATTTAACAATCACATTTCAGTCTGTTTCCAATTATTCCCTAACATAAACCAAGGTGAGATAGATATCCTTTTCCAACATTTCTGTGCACCTGTTGAACTATTCCCTTAGGATTAATCCCTAGAATCTGAATTGCTAGGTTCCAGGGATGTAAAAGGTTTTGACTTTTAGGTCAACTTGATTCCTTTGAATTTTATTCTAATATCCAGTTCTTCCAACAGCATAAGAGAGTTCCTGGTTTCCTAATTCTTTTCATCTCCTCATTTCCTTATACCCTCTCTTCCTCCCCTACTCTCACCTTCCTCCTCCAAAAAACAAGATTTTGAACTTTATTAAAGAGACTCCATAAATATTTGTTTAATTGACCCTTGGCACTGAGTGTGTGTTTTCCTCCTTATGGATGGTGTCTTGGATCATCCTGCTCTCCAGTGAAGGACGTGGTTACTTTTATGTTACAACTTAAAAAAAAAAATGGGAAAGAACATCTCTTGTGACTGGTTCTAGTACAGAAACCCACCAAATTTCTCAAAAGTCTTCTGTGTTGAGCCTTATTTATAATCAAAGTTGTAGAATATTTTAAAGTTAACAGAACTTTTGTTTCCATATACATTTTCTCATTTAATCTTCTCTATAATTTTCACTTCACATCTAAGAAAACTGAGGGTTCAGTGAATTTGGGTGACCTGGTCAAGGTTAGTGGAGAAGCAACTGGAACTCAAACTCAGGTCTTCTGTCTAAAATCCATGCTTTTCCCCCTACATCAATTCTTTTTCTACTTTAAGTAGATCTCTACTAAAATCCAAATTCCTTAAGGGGAAACATATATTGTTTATTATGAACACTGGTTAAAAGGAAATCTATCCTTTTGTTTTCCAATTTGGTGGTTGTCACAAGAAGAATGGAAAACAGGGAGTGCATTTGGGTGGATGGAGGTCCTTGCATAGGGTAGCACAGATAACTGGGGAGTAGGCTTTCTCAGGAACCAGGAAGTCCCTAGGTTTGGGGTAAAGGGTCTAGAGAAAAAATAGTCACTATAAGAGGTTGGGGGGTTGGGGGTGGGTGCAAGGACAGAGAAATGATTGACTGCAAACAAAGTTTAAGATGTTGCTTTCCAAGAGCAACAATATTTATACATTATACTTCTTCACAAGGCACAAGAGAGCTGTGTCTTGGTGGATTACTTTTATACAATTGGAAATGGCATCCTTTTGACTCCTATTCAGGTAGAAAGACAAAATGACTTCATCTAATCTCTCAAAAGCCTTTATTCACTCATTGATTCATATAGCAAATATTTATTCAGGATATACTACATGTCAGATGCTGATGGTTATTGACAAGTTCATCCATGCCCATACCATACTGGTAATTAAGGCCAGCTGAAGTGAGATGGAGTAATTTTGTTGGAGAAAAACCAGAACCAGAGATTGACTGAGTTGCCTGAGGTTATCAGTGAATCACGATGAATATCAAGGAGATATGGTTGAATTGGTCCCATCTGAGAAGAACCATCACATGGAATTGGGCATTAGCATTAAGGAAATACCTGATTTTTGGAGAGAGAAGCTGAGGTGTACTAGTTCTCACCCTAAGATGGGCTCAAGGAACCTCAGCCACAGTTCTCCTTTATCTCTCCTCTTTCCTCTTCTCCAGTTTTAAAAAAATTCTCCTTCTGTCCCCTTTCTCATCTCGTCCATTCACCCATCCCCACCAGGAACAAATAGACAGATTGCCTCTCCCCAATACACACAATCCGCAACCATAACCTCCTCCAACAAGCCACTGCTGCTGCGACTACTGCTTTATTCTTGTGGTGTTTCCAAGCTAAAGAGATTCACCACAAGCCCACTTGACCTTAACCATATTTGTTTTCATCTAGGGAACCTAATTTATAACAGGCTTTGGAAATTCCAATGAAGATAAAACTAGGAGTAGGTAAATGCAGAATATGACAAGCTTAGCAAACAAACACACACGGAGGAAATGAGCAAGTGAACTGGCAGAGATACAGAGAAATGGAAAAAAAAAAAAAAAAAGCCGAGGAATAGAGGGCAACCTGTTTGTCTAAATCTTGGCTAAAACTCTCCCAGCCCCACCTTTTGGCAATTCTTTTGTAGACAGGGATGTAATATTGGCATTGCTATCTTCTCGCCACAAGGTGGATGTGAGGCTTATATTGTGATGTACTGAGTGTTGAAGGATTTCTTATTTTAGCAATTCAACTTAGAGGCTGGTTTCAGTCTAAACCTTTCTACACTACCACCCAGATATGATTGAGGGCCTCCAGTAACAGCTTACTACATATTGCAAGCTGCAAGATTCTGAAAGCACACGGGACAGAATTTGGGCATAGCTTAAGACCCAGATCTGAAACTCCTATTAATCAAGGGAGATAAAATGTGTTTTTTATTCAAAATTTGTTATTCCCTCATTGTGATATGTTATAAAGGGGGCCTTAGCCTCTCTTTCTCTCTCTCTCTCTTTTTTTTTTTTTTTTTTTTGAGAATACCAGTTTACTGAAGTAGAAGGAAAAAGGAGAAGGTGGAGGAGAGGAGGAAATGTCAAAAGAGGATTATAAGAATGCTTGTATAAATTAACTCCCTGTATTTAATAAATCAACACTTTTAAGATAGCACAAATATATTGCAATCTATTCATGCTATTAAAAAAATAAGTATTTCATAGTGCATTCAGTCTCTGAGTTCAGGATGGAATGAGAGTTCAAAGCTCAATATGAAATGCCTTCTGTTTTCAGTCCTATCGCTTTATCTCTGTGACTAAGGATGTAACCTTATTTGGTAATAACACCAAAGACCAGATTTGAGGGGCCTTGTGAGTAAAAGGCTGCAGACAGATATACTCTCTCCATCCTGCCACCTTGATAGGCTCTGTTTATAAACCACAGATGCTACTGAATAGATTTAAAGGTGGGGATAGTGATGGGGCATTTTTTCACTCTTCTAAGCAGCAGAATTCAAAACCATCAGAAGCTTTTCCTGATACTCTTGTAACCCTTATTTTCTAAGTATAAAACCATCTTGTTGAACTGCAGTTTTCAGGACTTGGTCCACTGCGACATAAAACAGTCCGTGGGCTGCCAGGGCCATTCCCAGACTGGACTTCGTTCTGCAGAAGGGAAAGGACTGACCAGGCTTTGGAGTCAGAAAAAGCTGGATTCAGATTGGAATTCAGATTCGAGCTTGGCCGCTTGCTAGCTGTGTTCTCTTGCATATGCCATTTTTATTTTCCAAGCCTCAGTTTCCTCACTTGTAAAATGGGACTAATTACACCATTCATATCAATATGTGGTGAGAATTAAAATAATTAGTTCATGTAAAGAACGTAATACAGATAAGACCTCATCTGGCCTCTTACTCTCCACCCTCCTTTCCTACTTCCTAACTCACCCTGCTCCAGCCATATTGACCCCCTTGCTGTTCTACAAATATTCCAGGAACGTTCCCATCACTAACTGTTGGCTCTAGCTCTTCCCTTTGCCTGGGGTACTCTCTCCCAAATAACCACTTAGCCAATTCCTATATCCTTCAATTCTTGCCTCATTCTTGAGCTTACATGGAGATTTCCCCTGACTCCCCAGTGCTGTAATCTGCTCACCTTCTCAACCAGCTCGGCACTCTTGATCCGCTGCTGGGCTCTACTTTTGTTTTTTCATAGCAGTTACCATCCAAGACATTCCCCAAGGTTGACATCTCTTTTTGTTTTATTGACTAACATTTCCCAAGCACCTAGATAATTGCTCGAGGAATGGAAGGTACTTTGTAAATATCTGTTAAATGAACAAATGATGGGACTTTTAAGCCTCTAAAACATAGCAAATGATTTCCATTAAATCTGGTGTTTTTGCTTCAGAGCAAACCGGATGTGTTTTGCTTGTTTCTTCCCTTTTTTTTTTTTTTCCTTTAAAAAAATATCTTCCAGCTCCAACCACATTGCTTGTTTCACAATAGGGGTTCAAACAGTTGCAACTTATCTAAGAGTCATGAAGAAATCAGGTAAGAGGAAATGGTGTCAGGAGAGAGAATAGCGCTGGAAGCATTTCCTTCCATCCTTGGGGCAAGGTAGGAGTCTCTGGTAGCTCACACCATTTTCATGGCCTCCACTTCTAGGCTCTTGATTCATTAAACCCAAGCCACATGCCAGAGCAAGTACAAATTCTCTGGAAGTTTCTCTGCATCTGAGGATTTGGCAAGTGTCCTCTCCCACCACAAGTATCAGGTTTCCTAGAGAAATTTCTCCATCTGATTCACATACACTAAGATTTTTGGAAAAATGAAAAAGTCAGAAGGGACCAAACGTAAGAATCTCCTCCTTTCAGGAAGAGTGACTGGCCCTTATCGAAGATTATGTTGTCTCTCTCCCTTCACTGAATCAAGATCCTCTTCTCCAGCATTCTAAATCTTCACAGCATGAGAAGATGGGTGGAAGAAGGGAACTGTGCTCAAAACCAAGGCCATGGACTGACAGACACCTGCTAGAAGCTTCCTGACACAGCAAAGAGTATCTGGAATTTCTTCTTAGGTTTCAATCCTAACTGTTTCCTATTTGCTGGGTGACCCTCTGCAAGTTATTTACTCTCTCTATCTATTTCCTCATCTGTAGAATGGAAATAAAGAGCACTAAAAAATACAGTTGCTGTGAATATTACAAAAAAATAAATCATATGGTGTGTTAAGTAATGACCCTTTTAAAATAACATTCATATCTGAGTAAGAACTCTCTGTACTCATTGCTAAAGTCCAAATTAGTCAAACCCAGATAAGAAATGTGCATTTTTAATTCTTCTCATTAACTTTAGTTCTCCAAACCTGCTTAGTTCCTCGTTGGCTCTCTCAACTCTAGGCTTTCATAGGCCTATTTTTCTAGCTGGGTGTGTTATTTCTTTCCTCCCTTCCCCATCTCCTGCCCATTTTGCTTTTATCTCCAACTTCATAGGAGATGGTGCCAGTGGTGTTTTCCATGTCCATCTTCTACTCTTTGGGAAACGGAAGTGCATGAAAAGTTTATCCAACAGGTTTGGAGTGGATAGTTTTCCCTTTGTTTCAAAACTCCACTAGATTCTGTGGTAGTGATTTCCTTATTCCTGGTTTAGGGACCACATGGAGAGATTTAATTTTTGATAAGTAATGTGATACAGTCAAGAAAGAGAATATTCTAGATGAGTTGTTGTGGCAAATAGTAAATAATATCATATGGGAGATTAAGTAACCTAGCAACAGATGGGGCTCAAATCTGGAAATCAGATGATTTGGGGCACCAGGTTAAATAAAGATGGATTAAGAAAATTTGCAACCTGATTTTGCCATAAATGGGGGGGGTAGGGGTGGGAGGTGGGGTGGATTCTGAGAGACTTACCCACACCTCTAAATCCATGTGGAATATGAATTATTTTCTCATTTTGTATTCTTTTTATGTGGAAATTATCTCATAAGTTTTTCCTGGATTTTGTATCTATATGGGGCAGCTGCAGGGAATTATGGAAGGACCAGAATTTCATCTTCCACCTCAGGTGCCTTTTGCCACTAACACTGCCCTTTAGAAGATTAGCTAAGGGGGTTGCTTCAGTTGAAAGTAATACACAGGTTTCCTCTTTGTTGATGGATTTTACTCCTGTGGATGACGAAAAAATTAAAGGGCATTCATACCTTGAATTGGTATAATACAACGGTTCTCTTTTTCCTCATTCTTTTTATCCATTGCCACCTTCTCTTTTGTAAACTAGAAGTTTTTTTTTATCTGAAGTTTCTGTGCTGGTCATACCCAGGAACAGCAAGACAAGTCAGGAAATATCATTTCTGTTTTAGCTGATGTGACTTAAAGACAGCAAACTCAGGATTAATTCATTTTTCTCAAGTGTTACACCTCCAATTGACTCTCTATTGACTTTACTCTCTAAGGGTTTTTAATGAAGGTCAGTAAACTCCCTGAAACTTGCATAATTTTGTAAATTTGGAGGTGAGCAGAAGGTATCATTATATTTTCAAAGGATCAAATGGCTTTTTAAAAAAAGTGTAAGAACCATTGAGGTAATACCTTAAAAGAAAGTTAATCTGATTGACATTCAAGGTTAATTAGACTAAGTCTGTAGGGCACAATTGATGTTCACTCACTGGCCTCCTGAAACACTGTGTGGTCTCCTGGACTTTCCATGGTCTCTGAAACACAGGCATGGCAGAAGGGAGCCACAGAACCCTTCTCCATTCCCTGCATGCCACTCTCCACTCCTTACCCTGCCCCCTGGGTTGTGTCCTCTCAGCCACCCCAGGAAGAGTCCAGACTGGATGGTTGATTCACCAGAGGAGGAAATTGCTGCCTGGCTGGGATGGTTACAGTTTTTATCCATCCACCACTGCTAATTAGAGCATGAACTAAAACTTTATTTTCCATACTAGATTCTTCTGCATTCATGTAAATGAAATAATTGTCCATGAGGAAGAACAAAGGATAAAGACTTCGACTTTCTTTTGTTGATGCTGTCCTTGTTTGGAGAGGTTCTGAGAACTGGGGAATTTGTGCTTTCATTAAAAAAATATTTATAGAGCACCTGTCACAGGTAGACACTGGGATGGAAGCTGGCAGAAAGTGCAAATAAGACAGTCATGGTTTTCTGACCTCCTGGAATTTCCGGGCAAGCAGGGGTCAGACAGTCACACTAATAGGTTGAGAGCTCATCACTTTAATGGAATCCACCGATCATAGTTTGTATTTAGGTAAAATTTTGTCCTTAAATACTTTGACAATCCCTAAGGCTAAAAGTGGGAAGAACTAGTTAAGGTGAAGCTCATACTTTGAAACAAAAGTTTGAAAAAAAATCAAAATTTTAAGAGGGAGAACTTTGAGAAACAAAATATAGGAATTACAGCATAAGACCTATTTTTTTTACTTAAGCCACTTTCTTCAAATTTTTGAAAAATCACATTTCTATTTATATAAGCAGTAGCTCAAAATAATAAAGGAAATTTTAAGAGAAGAAGAAAACTATCTCTATAAAGTCATATCACCATGAATAGGCATTTTTAAAACCTTTTTTTCTCAATTACTTTGTTTATGACTTGTTTACCCTATGACATTATTAAACACATGCATCAGTCTAGTAATTGCCATATGTCGACTTCCCTTTCTGCCAAGTGATTTCATTTCCTATGATTTTTTTCTTTGCATGAAAGAAATCTCAGAGACAAGTAGTACATAATCATTGCTCTCACAAAGATATCATTAATTGTAAAAATTGGTGTAAACATTTTCTACACAGTTTCAGTATAAATATAACAAAGAAAATAGATGCATATATAAACTTTGTTTTATAAATTTAACAAAGAAAATAAGTGACTACATGATAGGGGATCATCTTTTTTTTTTCTTATTGAAGGTGGTCTGAGCTTAGATTCTCCAAATACCTAATAAAAGTCAGTTTTCACAACCAGTCTCTTCCCCCATCCCCTTCCATCAAATTCCATCACTGAATCTCTGTTGATTTGGGTGATAGTATTGGAAACCATACCAAATTCTATGTGAATGGATATATCAACAGCTATAGCACTTTTTTTTTAACCTACAAATGTGATGTGAATTGTTAGACATAAAAAAGAAGGTGTCTACAATTGGAAGAAGAAAAACAGCCAAACAGAAGCTTTAAGGGATCCTTTGTGTCAATACCTCTTTACTGTCTGATTGGTAAGCTTTTAAAAAGAAATGTGGTCCCACCTCAACCCAACCCGGGAAAATCAAAGTGTGACTTAAGGGCCAGGAGTAGAGGAGAAGAAAACTGACATTTATTGAGCACTTCCATTGAGCTTCCTGGGAAAGAAGAAAGGTATCTAACCAAGCTAAATTCTTTGTAAGTTGTGTACTTCCCCAAAGGACAACAGACTTTTTCCTATTACAAGGGCTCTTTGTTCATGTTCTTTACCCAAGGAAACCCAGACTAATCTCTGGGGACCAATGATGACTAGCAAGGAAGATGGAATGAGAAATTTCTCCAAGTCATAAAAAGATGGCTTAATATTCTGGTGTCCTGAAGAAAAGTCCTTTCATCTTCTCTTTGTGATTATACTTTTAGAACAGGATTAAAACTAGTAAGTTTTTTTTAAATCAACAACTCCATCATGGCTTTGATGGCATTGTTATGTTTCCATATCTGTTGAGTGGGGACATTAATACTTATTCCATTGTTCTTAGGATGAATTTATACACATACATGCATGTGCAGATGCACAAATATATACACACAGAGTGTCCCTGATATCAAGTAAATTGAAGTGATATTTAAGAAGTTATCATGTGGTCATCACACAAACCTTTCAGCAAAAGAAGTTTTCTCCTCAAACCACAGATGCTCACTTCTGAAACATTATTATTCTTTGTCTAACTGTCAACAATTTAAATGTCATATCTATATTTAAACTATTTAGTTATTTCCTCAAGTATTCTGGATATTTTAAGACTCTCCATACTTCACGTTTTCAATTTGTAAGGGCAACTTGATTCTAATGTAATTGGACTTTGATCTGGAGTTTTCATTTGAGCAAACCGTAATTTGGACTGATGCTGTTTCTATGAAATTATTTCATGCTGTAATCTGGCTTAAGTTGCTATTTCAGAACCAGACTTTTATCAAGAATCCCTCTCAGGCAAATGAATTTTAGGAAGTAATAGTTGACTGAACATCTTTGCCACTTGGAAGTCAATCATTTGAAATACAGGAAATACAACCATAGCTTTTGGAATAGATGATAATTCACCAGTTTGAACGTTAAACCAGGAAGTTTACAGATTTCACTTTTATGAGATGAAGAGGTGTTATCAAACCCATTTATTTATAGATACAGAAACTGGAACTCAGAAAGTTTAAAAGACATATAAACATTAGGTGCCTTAACAAGGGTTTGAACCCAGATGATTTCCCTGTAAGTATACACTTAGATACCACCATCTTCCATCCCTCCCAAATAGCCCCAGCACACCACTTCCTGGTCCATAAAAATACCTTGATTTACCACTGGCATGTCCTTGAACAGTGTCCTTACCTGAAATGTGCCGTTCCCTCCTCTTCTTCCTCTTTTGAAGCCCTCCCATCCTTCAACACCCTGCTTAAACTGCTTATGGAAGATCCTTCCCTGATGTCCTCCATTCAAATTAATATCTTGGTATCACTTGTCTATAGTCGAGGTCTTACATGGCTTTCTTCTCCTATAGAACAAACTCTTAAAGAACAAACTCTTAGGCTTACTCATCTCTAGATCCCCCACATTACTCAGAAAGTTACTTGATAAAGGCCTATAGTATTGAATTATTTCTCTGTATAGCAGGTGGGTCCTTTCATTCTTTTAACATACATTAGAAAACCAAATCTTTTGCAAAGTTGCCATGCTTCTTAAAAGCAGTAATAGTATGCAGAAACTCTCCAAAATGCTTAGAAAAGCACTTATAAATTATGTCCCCAATACAAGTGGCTGCCTAGATTATCTCCACTAGCATTGCAGCTAGTATAATTTATGTACTGAAATGGTCATGCCATAAAGAAGAGTAGCCATAAAAGACCTTGCTCTATTGCCACTCTTTCTGACACACAATACTATGATAAAGTTATCTCCGAATAAAAAGGAATACAAATACAACACTAACTGTTAATAATTCATCCAACCAGGAAGCTTGTATATGTGAAAACATGTTTATTAAAATTAAGTTATTTTAAAGATCAAATAAAACTTTAATCTTCTGATAACGTGACAAGGGACCAAGAAAACGTGATGACTCAGATTTGGGCGGACTGGTGGTTGCACATTGTGGAATTTCCTCTGACATAATGCAAATGAGGGCACACTTGTTCTCTAGTTTGTATAAAAAGCCACAGGAGCACTCCAGACAACACAAGTCCCCAGAGAGAGAGCAAAGCACACAAGTGTCTTGGATAAGAGCCAGCGAGAAACCGGAAAGAAACCACCGCGTGTAAAAATGACTTCCAAACTGGCTATTGCTCTCCTTGCAACTTTCATGCTTTCTGCAGCTCTGTGTGAAGGTATGCATGTCTGTCTGATCTACAGCATTTTCCTCTGCCTAAAATTTAATATAAATCTATAATTTATAGTATTTTCAATTGAGAGCCACAGTTATTATATTATCTATTAAGTTGGGTCAGGTAGCTCTGATGATTTTACTTCCCTTTGAATGTTATTGGCAAACCTCAGACAACTATCAATTCCTGTTTTGTTTACAGAACTCTGACAGATTGAAGACTTTCTTGGAATCCCTTCAGTTTAAAATATTTATGGCATATCTATAATTTTTCTTTTAGTGTGAAGGATTTTACTAAAGTCTTTATATATTTCTATTAATTTTTTGAAGGTGGTTTCTCTTTTGTTGAATCTTAGTTTGCCTACTATAAATAGCATTATGGTATAACAGAAGATTATGCAATATCAAGCAGAAGAAAAAGTGCCATGCGGGTAACAACAAGGCACAAACACAACTCCAAAGTTTTACCTTTATGTGGAAAATCATTCAACATAGTCAGGCATGATTGTTTTTTAAACAAAGGAAAAAATTGAGGTCTGGGATTAGGACAGTATCCTGCTTTCAGTTTTAAGAATGATTTGCTAGGATGGGAGGTTTTTCACAGCCCCTAAATAATCTTATTAAAATTAAAGAGGGGGTAGCTAGCAGTGCTGTGCCCTTTGATGAAATCAATCCTTAATTGCTTTTGATTGTTTTCCCAGATGCAGTCGTGTCACGGAGTGGTGGAGAACTCCGATGCCTGTGCATAAAGACACACTCCACACCTTTCCATCCCAGAGTTATCAAAGAACTGAGAGTGATTGAGAGTGGACCACATTGTGCAAACTCAGAAATCATGTAAGTACTTTCAAAAATGATTAGATATTTTGCTTTGGCAAACCTAGAATGGGGGTCACAGTATCCATCAAAGTTCTAGGTGCTGGGATTACGGTGGTGAGCAAAGCAGAAAAATTTTTAAATTCCCAGCCTGCGTGACATTTAGACATAGTACATCCCATGACTAGTAGTTGAAAGTTGCTTTAGACTTAGATCTATGCCTGTACTTGAGGAACCATGATTTGAATGAAGAAGGGATGTCTGAAATCAGCTACATATTGATCTTCATCATCTCTCTCTCATTCCAGTGTGAAGCTCATTAATGGAAACGAGCTCTGCCTGGACCCTAAAGAAGAGTGGGTGCAGAAGGTTGTGAAGATATTTTTGAAGAGGTGAGTTTTTTTTTTTTAATTGTTTATCCTAAGACATATAGTCTGGAAGTAAGCCTATACATTTCCTGCTGCTGTTGAAAATCTTTTCTTGTAGGTTTCTGTCTTTTTGATTGGTTAAAAAAAATAACAGCAATAATGAGTTTGTTTTACTCGTAACAAGGAATATTATTTATCTTGGTTTGTTCAGGGAAGTCTGGGTTTATGCCTGTGCCCTGGTATAATTATTAATAAGGTTTCCTTCGCTCTTAGATGTGTCCTTGTTTGGATGATAGTTTATCTGGTCTCCCTGTTTATAGTTGAACATACAGAGGATTTCTTATACACGAATGTTTAAGTCTGTATTAATTACTCAAGAAAACATATTTTCAATAACCATGCTTTCCTTCTTATTAGAACATTGTTAATCTACTTTATTTTATTTTATTATCAGGACTGAGAAGAAACAGTCATGAAAAAAAACTCATTCTCCCTCATTTCCAAGACTTCCTCAGTGAAGATGCCAATGAAACTTCAAACATATCTACCTGAGTGATTCGTGTACTGTGTGGGTCTAACATAAGGTTGCCAGATAAAATGCAGGATGCACTGTTAAATTTGAATTTCAGTAAACCAAGGAATAGTTTTCTCATTGTCCCATGAGAATTGTCCCATACACTATTTAGGACATATTTGTGCTAAAAAATTACTTGCTGTTAATCTTAAATTCAAATTCAACTTAGAATCCTGCATTTTTATTAGATAAATCCAGCAACCCTAGCTTGATGGCCAGGATCTGTGAGTCCCAGTTTAACTGTACTTCAGTTTCTTTTTTACTCCTATACTGGGGAAAAAATTAGCAGTTATCAGCCTACCTCACAGGGATGTTGTGAGGACATGTGAAAGCACTTTAAGTTTTTCCATGGTCTTGTAAATTATTTTCAAGAGTAACTTATTCTCCTATTTATTATTTATGTATTTATTTAAGCATCAAATATAGTAATATTTGGCAATGAACTTGGAAAATGGGAAAAGAAATATTGTTCATAGAATAGTATAATGATGTTAGGGGGCTTTATGTTTACTGTAGATCATGAATGATGTCATATTAGGGAACTTTTGCTTATAGTTGATGGATTTAGCAAATTTTGCCCAGTTAAGTTTCTATTTCAGTTAAACAATGAGGTTTTTTCAGTATAAGTATGTCATTGTTTATTTGAAATTTAAATGTCACTGGCATCCTACTTTTGATATTCCTGATCTTGTCTTTTCACTACATTCCCTGTTATACAGGGCTGTTGAATCACCAGAATCCAGAGTTAGAACTATTTACCCCAAAATAGCAAAAATTCACCAGACAATATTAATAGAATAATTGCTTTATGGTTAAAACTTATTCATTGTTTGCAAATAGATTATGATTTTATTAAAATGATTGTCCTTTTTCAATACCAGTCAATCTTTATTTCAATGTCTTCCCAAAGAGATTTTTTTCCTACTGTTTTTGATTCTATGGAACTATAATTTTATCAATAAAATATTTTAAAATATGATTTGTTGTCAGTCATCAGGTGTTTGCCTTTTTCTTTTGTTTTAAAATTTATTCATAATCTGTTTATATTAAAATGATATTTGATATAGGAAAATAAATGCTTCTCCTTAGAATTGTGTATATTATTATGTGGAAAATTACATATCTTTATTTTTAAAAAACAGAGCTCCTTTCCAGAGATGGGTTACAAACAATAGTCTCTTCCATACAATGTTGGGAATTTTCTCAACTCCCCAATGTATGTATCTTTGCTAATGGGGCTGGCTTCAGATTTTCAATCAACCAGCAAGTGTTTACTGAATTCCAACCCTTGCCTGTCCAGCTTAGCAAAGCTAGTTAGTGAAAGAGGGAAGAGGATGCTTATCATCTAATTGAAGAAGATAAAACTGTCACAAATGAGGCAAAGAAAATCATTTGACAATATGACAAAAGGATTAAAATTACTAGCATTTATTTGACACCTATTTTATGTCATGATTTTAACATCTTATCACTCTTCATAACGACACCATAATGGTAGGTTGTACCATCCCTAGTTTACAGATGAGGAAATAGAGGCTCAGAGAAGTTCAATAAATTGCTCAAGTTCACACTAATCATAAGAAGTTTTACCAGAAGATTAACTGGTTGAATCCTGTCAGATTCAGATCAGATACCATCCTCTCTCCTTACATCAGACTGTCTCCAAGATGCCAGGGCTAAATTGGTTTATACAGATAAGAGACAATGTAGACTTTATAAAGTTTGGAGTTGCCAGGGAAAGCTTTTGCATCAGCGATACCAGTAGGCATGGGTCCACAATCTGAGATGGAGTTGATGGGGAAAGACATCTCCATGTGGTTAGTTCCACGTGGGCAATTTGGGCTACTTCTCTTTTTCTTTCTGTTCCATATCCAAAGCTATCTAAGCTCTGGGAAGATTTTGTTCTCACTGTTTCTACAAAGAGGGTTTGATCTACTAGCTTTCTTTCAGATGAGTCACTGGTCTGAAAAGAGGGCTAGGTAATGGAGAATGAAAGTGCTACAATTTTGTAATAGCCACAGTAATGCTTTTCTTCATGAATAAATCTCATATTCTGAAGATAAACAAACTTTGTCAAAGGCTATGAGAGTAAATTTATTATAATTTCATATTGACATACTGTGATATTTAGCAAACTGAAAAACAACTGGGTAGCTAGGCTGATTCTCCCACTGAAAACAACTTAACAATGCATTAAACATTTAAAAACTTCTTAAATTGCATCTGTGAGCTGGTCAGGAAGTAACACATAATCACATCAGGACCTATGAAAGCTAGCATCCAAAGAGGTAAACTAAGCATTAAAGCTGTCTTGTACTCTTTAGAGGACATTAGCCAAACTTGTCAAACTTCTAGCATTAGTTTTTATAGCTTCCCAGACCTCAGTAAATAGACAACAAAGCCCAGGGCCTGTTAAAAGTGATAAGTCTAAGTAACCCTCATAAGATTGCCTGCCCTCATGAAATTGCTATGCCTCTAATCTAAGTGTGAATTAGAAATTGTCTCTGCATACAACTTACTCCCTTTCCTAGGTACACCAGAAAAAAATCCCTGTCTTGAACATTGGTGCTAAGTGGAAGCAGAAAAAATTTCTCCCTTTGAAAAGTTGGAACATAAGATGGAAAAAGAAATAAAATGAATAAATATTGGAAAGAAAGAAACAAAAATAGAAATTATTCATAGGTTATGATTGTCAAAGTGAGTCTCAAAAGAAAATATAGTTAAACAGATTTAAGCAATTTAGCTGAATATGAAAACAATTTATTAAAAAAACATTTGCTTATCTTTATACTAGCAGCAAGCAATTAGAAAAGGAAGTTTTAAAAATGCCATGTAAATTAGCATCACCATTTAAATCAACAGAAAATAAATCTAACAAAGATATGTTAAGAATTTTATGGAGAAAATTATTATACTTCATTTGTAATACATTAAAGGAGACCTAAATGCATAGAAAATAAAACATGTACATGTGTTGAAGCAAATATCGTAAAACAGATGCAACTTCTTCCCCAATTAATTTATAGAGTCAATGTAATTCTAATAGATTCTTGTGTATGTTTAACCTGACAAGCTGAATTTAAAATTTGTGTTGAAGTGAAAAGATCGAAGAATATCTAACATCCTTGATATCTTTGAAGAAGAAGATCAAGATTGAACTTATCCTAGTAGATATTAAGACAATGGAGTTTTCTTTCCAGTTCACTTTAAAGAAAAATGTAGTTGCTGGCTTGGACACAAAAAATTAGACAAGGTGGCTTTATTGGGTCACCTCAAAACCAATGAACCTATGTGAAAACTTGTATAAGCGAGGCTTTGAAAGACTGCAAGGAAGACGCATGCTCAGACAATTTCATTATGGGGCTTGCAGAAATGTAATCCAAATGATCGCAGGTCTCCAAGGGTCACTTTTACTTTTGATATCTAAGGAGTTGCGCCCAAGGTTAAGGGGCGGAGCAGGCCTGGAGCAGGGTGAGGGGAGGAGTCAGGCGCGCGGGGTTCCAGATGTAGACGGCCGCGTCCGCCACGGAGATAGCGGCAGGCAGCCGGCAACTGAGGAGGCATTGCAGATATCCACTTGTGAAGCAAAGGTGTCTACGAAACTGTGAGTGATACAAGAACTTTACTCGAAATTAAAGAGTATCCCGATCATGAGGTACGGAAAAACCAAGTACTAACTCTGCAAGACTGGCAAGAAAAGTGGGTGAGCTGCAACATTGCATTTCATCAAGAACAAGGACATCAGCTATTAAAGAAGCATTTGGATACTTTTCTTAATGGCAAGAGTGGACTCAGGATATTTTTTCCTCTTTGTGGAAAAGCAGTTGAGATGAGATGGTTTGCAGACCTGGGACACAGAGTAGTTGGTGTGGAGATCAGTGAACTTGGGATTCAAGAATTTTTTACAGAGCAGAATCTTTCTTACTTAGAAGAGCCAATTGCTGAAATTCCTGGAGCCAAAATATTTAAGAGTTCTTCGGGGAACATTTCATTGTACTGTTGCAGCATTTTTTATCTTTCCAGAGTAAATACTGGCAAATTTGACAGGATTTGGGATAGAGGAGCCTTAGTCGCTGTTAATCCAGGTGATCGAGAGCACTATGTTGATATAATGTTGTCCCTAACAAGAAAAGGGTTGCACTACCTCGCATCTGTTGTTTCTTATGATCCAACTAAACATGCAGGCCCACCATTTTATATTCCAGATGCTGAAATTAACAGGTTGTTTGGCACAAAATATGATATTAATTGCCTTGAGAAAGTTAATGCTTTTGAAGAACAACATTAAAGTTGGGGAATTGATTACATATTTGAAAAATTGTATCTATTTACAGACAAAATCTAGCACATCAACATGTTTTTAGGCAATTGGAAAATTATGCTGAGGCATGAAAATATAATGAATGATTCAAAAAATCATTCACCAATCACATCACCGATCTTTGTTCAAAAATGCGGCGTTTAAAGCAGACTGTTTTACTTACAGATTGTAAAAATTTTTACCATCAGCATGTATTACTTGTATAATTAATATTTAAAAGAAAAATGCAGTGCATAACAAAGAAATATAAGAGATGTAGAAAAATTGGCACTGAGTATAATACTTTAATAAGGTTCAAGGTAAAAAGAAAGTAATCTAAGAAGTTATATACGATAATAATTTTTACTATAAACATCCCTTATGCACCCCTTTTCACATTTTGTCTCCTTATATAATAATTTTATATGTAAGAGAAACAAATTTAAAACTTTAGTTAAATGAACTAACTTATGGAGCCAAGTGTTTTTCCTAAATTGTAAAAATTTTACAAATTTTAAAATTAGTTTTTTTTTCCTTAGTTTGGAAGTTTTTTGTTTCCTCTAGGTTGATCTTGTTTAAATGATAGACTTACTGACATACAGTGAATCCAGATTCATGATTTTTCACTATGAAAGTTTAGATTAGAATCTGTTTTTCATTAACACTCATTTTATTTAATCAAACATTCCACTCTACCTGCAATACCTAATATCTGAAAGGTTTAGACTGTTGAGCTCATGTTAACAAAATGATGTGTTTTATTAAAAGTAAGTTATTTGTGAAAAAAAATATTTAAGGAGTATGCTACAGGACATTTGGAGTGAGGAAGAGTAGAGTTCTCTCTTATTTTCTCATTAGTTAGTCCATACTACAACCTGCTTCTCCTATGTCATCTGGCTCCTAACAATCACTCTGAGTACCTCCAGCTGCTATTCTTTCTATGTGTTAACACCGTCTGTGGTGTGGAGCAAAAAAAAAAAATCCTTTTTAATTCCCAATGACCATTAACACAGAAGCATGTAGAATGATAGAATTAATAAAAGATTTATGGGTTAGGCATAAGTCATGAGCCAACTGGAAATTCAACCCAGGTATTCAGTGCTCTTAGAAACATCTTAATTGTTTCCCCCTAAAGGAGATTTCTCTCTGCCTGTATTTCTTCTTAGGCCATATTTTGGGACCTCTTCTTCCTCAGAGTTGTGCCTAGATTTTATTTCCATATTCTGCTCTTCAAATGGCCCCCAGCCTTCTCCTCCCTCCAAGTACCTCAGATCTACTCTCTCATCTTGTGACCTTATAGATTAGTGAATAAAATGGATAAACAAGTAACTTATTTTTGATGAAGTATTGATATGGGAGGTGTAGGGCTCCTCAAAAGCAGATAGCTGGGGGTTATCTGGTCTACCTAGCCTTGGCTTCCTTGAGAAAATCTAAACTTGAGTCTGAAGGATGAGTGGGAGTTAGCTACACTAAAGGAAGAAGGAAGGTGCAGAGGAAGAGTGGTCTAGACAGTGGGAGGGAGTAATATGTAGGTAAGAACATGACATGATTTGAGAACTGAGAGAATTCAGTGTGACTAGAGTTTGGCATGAAATAGAACAAGTGCTGTTATAGTCTATGCTAAATAGACTATAAATTGCTCTAAGGGGCTTATATTTGGAATTGAACATTGTTAGTGGTTTCCAATTAGCCACATTTTAAATGGCAGACACTACAGCCCATTCCTCTTCCTGGTTCTCTTTCCAAGAGGAAGTGAGATGCCATAAAAGCAACTCAAAATGTCTGCTCTTGGAACTTTTCTGTGTCATTTGGAGACTGAGTCATCATAGAGCTGATTACCGTCCTTGTATAAAGCCTCTTTACGTGTAAAGTATACGTCTTAAATATGTCAGTGCCCAATGCTGCAAGCAAAGTCAAGACTTCTACACTAATTTGGTGACTCTTAGTAATGAATACTTAAAAAAAAATCTACTTCTTAATTGCATCTTTACCATGTTTTAAACTATGCCAAATTAATTTCTCCACTTTCTCCTCTGTATTGTCAATGTCCAAAGACAGCAAAGTATTCCATTGAAAAGGCGATTATGTGAGTCAAATTTGAGGTTTCGCATCAAGCAAGCCAGAAAATGAGAAGTGAAATAGTGCAAGAGATGGAGAATGTGAGAGCAAGAGAAAGAGAGAGAGGGAAAAGCCAGTTGATTTGCTAACTTGAAATTCTATGTTTTGTTATGCTTCAGTGAAAGTAGTGAAGTTTTAGACAGATAGATAGATATATAGACAGACAGAAACATAGACATAGACTTAGACTTAGACATAGACATAGACATAGGCATAGATAACTAGCTACAACACACAAACTTGAACATGTGAGCTAGTACCTCATAACACTGATCCATTTGTATGACCCCCAAAGTAATTTTACCTAATAGAAGCATGAATGTAAATAAACAGACATGCACACAATAAAAAGGTGTGGGGAGATAATCACTATAAAATTGCTTCAAATGTAAAAAATCTATACATTTACATACATTTTATAAAAATCAAGTAATCTTTGCAAATGCCATTTTAAAACTTTGCTAGAAGTGAATCCAGAAATGGATTCACAGGTTGAAGTTACCTAAGCAAAAGTATTTCATTCTCAACATTTTTGTAAATAAGTAGAGACCATTTTTTACTTCAACTCCCTTATTTTACCATTCAGGCTAGGTCTGAAAACTTCAGAAGAAAGGATGGGAAACTATTTTGTTTTTTGCTTGCAGCAGTAATATTGCAAGAGAAAATTGCTTAAGAATGTATTAACCCTGCAATGACAACAGAGAGCTTAAGAAAACAGTAATTTCTCCATTACACACTTAAAAAGATAGCCAGACAGCAAGTGTCTCAAATGTGGTAACCATAAGCTAAATTTGCAGAGATCACAGACAACAAATAGGAACTTTCTCAATGTACTGCAGTAAATAACAGTCCAGTTGCTCCCCACAAGATTTACAGATGGGGCAGTCAGAAATTCTCTGGAAGATTACTTAAGTGTCAAATAATCCAACTCTTACAGTGAGTGGAGCAAGAGGGATTTCTATCCTCTTTTGGTTTCTATAGATAAAACTAAGTTGAAGAACTATTATTAAATATTATTGTAATAAGATTTCCTAAAATTATTTGGTGAGATTATATATATATATATATATATATATATATATATATATATATATATACTTAAAAGCATACCCTAATGGAAAATAAAGATGGATAAACATTAACAGAAGTTTCTCCCAAGTTTGTTTCAGACACAGATAGAGTAATGTTCTACAGGGTTTTGTTAAAGATCATGGTGCTGGGGCCAAAGAAAAACCCTTAATGTATCTAGCAGTTCTATTTCAGAGGGCATAATTTAGCTCATTTTTAAAAATCAAATTAGGATGTGATTTTTTTTTTCCAATGTCTGCATCCTAGATTAAACTTCTGCCAGTCACCCCATGCTACCCAAAATGCCTTTTGCATTTATATTTGGTGTTTCCTCAAATGAAACATTTATTCTATAAGTAGATACCTCTGCCTAGAATTTCTTTTTCTTTATGCTTCAAAGATATCCAACACTGACCTTATTATGGGAATCACTTTCAGAGACACGTTATTAAAGCAACAACCTGTTTCTGCATAGATTTCGCAGGTCCCGGGTAGATCATCCATCAACTTTCCACACTTGCTTTATTCCTCTCTAGTACAAGCCAGTCATTTTTTTGTGCGAACAGTTCATGCCTGAACTTTCTCTGATAAGTGAAAATCTGTTATTATTGTTTCATTGACAAATACATTTCAGAGTATTTTTAAAATCTCATATTTATAATGTCTTCCTGTAAAGTTTGAATAATGCTTCACGTTGGATATGGACATTTGTGAAATTATATTGCTTTACTTTGAAAAGAGAGGAAAATCTTTTTCTATCTTCTTGATCCACCCTATGCTGTGGGTGAGTTTTAGGGATCTCTGACTTGAAGGGAATTCTGACTTCTACTTGTAAGCCTCTGTTCTAGAACTAGACATTTTCCTGAAGGAATCATTTTGACCTCCCAGGTTACTGAAATTCTCATTCTCAGTTTCCTTGTCTCAAAATTAGTCAGTAATTAGTTAGTGATATCTATCCTACAATGGCATTAGGATTTAAATCATATCTTTTGGACGCAATGGTTCATTGATTATGTATAGCTTGTGTGTGAGTTATTAAATCTATATCCTCCCCCATTGTTGGAAATATTGACCCCTGACCTTACAGTGAGCAGACACATGGACTCTGATTTTAAAATGTTGTGTACTCTGTGTGGTATCTATTGGGAGTAGAATAAATACCATTTTTGCACTTGCTGTAGTATATTAACATTTGCAGATTTAACTCTTGAAATTTTTACTTTTTAAAAATCTATAACATGCAGAGATAAGGGTTAACAATTCTGACACTGCTATACATGCATACTGGAATTGAACAACTAAGTAAAAGGATGGCTGGTGGTGTGAAACAGTTTTCTCAACATTAGAGTGGTAGTTTTCAGATAAGCAATGGAAGGAGGCTAGAATGATCCAGGTAGTAATTGATTAGAGTTGGCCATGTTAGTATGAACTCATATTTAGCTATATATATATATTTTTTTCAGATGGTTACACATGGAAATATTTATAGGTATACATATATACACTGGTTACTATACACACATATATTTTCTTATTATGTCAGCTGACAGGGCCTAGAAGCAACAGCACCCCAGTAGCAATGAGCACACCTAGTGCCTAGATCTTGGTTTTTAATTCCATTCTCCAATAAAAGAAACCACAGATGCTTGAAGAAATGACTAATCCTAGGACTTAGGCAGGGAATATCCAAGTTAAGTCCGGCACATCTTATACTACCAGAAAGTAAGAAGGTGCTAAACAAAACAACAAAACAGAACAATACATTGATGAGGTTATGTCAAAAGGGCAAAAGAGCCAGCTGAAAAAGCTCCCAATACCCAAAGATGGAACAATTTGAGCAAAAAAAAAAAAAAAATAGATTTGAATTATAACCCAAGGTATAAAATAAATATCCATGAGTTCACACTAATACAAATAAATGACTGAACATGTAAAAAAATAGGGGAGAAGAGACAAATCTTGGGTGCAAAATATTTCCACACAATTTGTATAGATACTTCATCCTTGGGAGCGGGGAACAAAACTCCCTACTTCTCAATGTAGGCTGAGCATAATTTGGAAAGGGGGTAGGGGGGTGGAATTTACAATGGAAAAACCTGACGAACACTACCTCAGCTAGGTAATCTATCAATATCAACATTGATAAATCCTGTTAATAGCATATACCTTTGATATGATGTGATGATAATGACACCTTACCTTTGTGGTCTTCCTCCCCAAAACCCATAACCCCACTCTAATTATGAGAAAAAAAATCAGACAAATTTTAATTGATGGAAATTCTACCAAATGCCTGACCAGTACTCCTCCAAACTGTCAAGTTATTAAAACAAGGAAAGTCTGAGAAATTGTCATAGCCAAGAGAAGCCAAAGGAGATATGATGACTCAGTGTAACGTGGCATTGTAGATGGGATCCTGGAACAGAAGGTAAAACTAAAGAAATCTGAGTAAACTATGGACTTTGGGTAATAACAATATTGGTTCATTAATATTGGTACAATACTTATGTAAGCCGTCAACAATAGGGGAAATTGAGTGCAGGATATATGGGAACTGTTGGTACTCTCGTCTAAAATTTTCTGTAAACGCAAAACCATTCTAAAAAATAAATTGTATTTAAAAATAAGTGGGAAGATGAAAACCAAAAACTAAAAACTATGGTATGTAGTGCCTTATAATTTTCTGCCCATAACAATGAACTTGGTTCATGGGCTATGAGGCTGGTGTGTGGGGAGCACATCACTTAGTGACAGAGATAAAACTATAATTAAGCATAGCTGTACAGCTTTGTCTTCCATTACTTAAAGTAGTTGAGTACACTGGCTTTGAGGACTCACCAGATTTCTCAAACTATTTCAAGGGTCTATCATGATAGTATTCAGGGGTGGAGCAGCTAGGTGCCATCAGCAGGAGGTGATAAGGATTGTGGAGAACTGGAGAATGCATGCTATGCCTGGAGGCACAATAATGCAAATTAAAACTCAGAATGTGTCCAACCAAATTCTGCTGGTTTAGACCACTGCATCTACATACACTAATTCCTTAAAGGTATTTTTTTTTTAATCTGACACAGTAAAACCTGACACTACAATATTCCTCCTTTAATTAATTCCAAAGTTCCATTAATGCCTACTTAGATTAGGGTTGGATAATTAATGCTGTCCCACATATGTTAAAAGCAACTTGTTTTTACCTTCATTGTATTTGGAATGGAGGACAGAATTGAGAAATATATAATTCAATGAATATGATTTAAAAATGAAATTATACTTCCATTCCACACTATGCCCAACTGAAAAGAGATACAACGAAAGAGGGACATATACGGAATGAAATTGAGAGAATAAAGTGTTCATCTCTGCTTCATTTGCACTGTTTTCCCCAGCAATCTATAGCTCATTCAACAGATGAGCCAAGCCTAAAGGCTTCAGTGTGCACACAGTATTGAGCTAATAAAACTGGCAATAGGAATAAAAATATAGGCACTAAATCACAGTCCCTCCAAGGCAAGGCAGGTTCTAGCATCTATTCAGCAGCATTCTGAGCTCACACATGCCTCTTTCTATCCATGTTTTTCATGAATCTCTCCTAACAGAACATGGAATAATGTCTCCTTATATCTTTGTCTGGTACTGACCTAGGCCAAAGGACAGGGCTAATTTACTCATGTATTATATCACTTTATATTTTCTCTGAAGTGAACCCATTGTTTACCTCAGTCCTACTCAAGCTTTAGGGTTCCAACCTTAATCTCAGGCACTAATTACACCTGCTTCATTCCAGGAAATGCCCAAATCTAAATATCTGGGTCTGGATACAATTTTTATCCTCCTTATCCCTATTTTCATAACTACTGACAGAAGTCCTGCCTTGCTTGGACTTCCAGTACAAGTTGAGTCATCACTTGGAAATTATTGCTATGCTTTGTCCACTTCAATGGACCTTTTGATAATACTGAGTGTCTGAAGTTCCTAAACAATAAAGGTGCTTTAACTGGAATTCACCACTGCAGTTGATTCATTTCTTCCCAGCCCCATGTGAGCTAGAGTGAGCTTCTCAGCCACTATCTGTTCTCCACCTGATCCCAACTTCCTCCTCACCTCTCTTGCCCCAATGTTGACAAGACCCAAGTATGATTTAAATTGTGATAATGTAGGAAACCAGAGCAGAAGATAGGGAAAGAGGGTAATGGAGATGGAGAGAGACTGAATATGAAGTCTATACACAAAGACTAAAATACAGAGATTAAGCCCCACTTATTAGGACTTCATCTTAATAGACTTACAACCCAATAACACTTGGCCAGCATTCAGTAGAGCAAGCGCTAGTACCTTAGCTTTACTTATGGCTTTCTTCTTGAACCTTATAACATTTTCTTCCCTCACATTGTTTTGGCAACCTCAGTTTCTGATCTTTTCTGTTTCTCCTAATTAAATCCCCCACTTGTCCCCAGATTTAACAACTGGGATTAGATCTCTAGTACTGACACTTGGCTCTCTTTATTGACTATTATTTGTCCTTGTTCCCTGCAATGTCTATCTCTGATTCTTCAGAATGACCTCCAGCCTAATTCTCACCTATCCTTGAGAACTTGATTTAGTCCAAGAGACAAGGAACTTGGCAGCTAGAGATAGAGAGATAGTCTAGAAAGACTCCATGTTGGATAGCCATAAATGAGGACATTCAAGGAATTTGGGTAAGATATGCGAGATTTTCAACTTAAGAAACATACATCTTAATGCAAGTCTGCCCTGTCTATCTGTATTTCTTTACCTTTTTGCATCTAGGTTAGACTGTTTTTAAATGTAATTCTAGCAATTCTGCACCTTCTTATACACAGAAACAGCTACGGGCATTCCCTGTTCTATTAAAACTTTTGTACTATTAGACCTTTCCACAATTTGATCTGTAGGATTTATATTACCTGATGTTCTGGCTTCGGGGAAAAACATGTCTTTATGAGGAAGAAAATCTTTAATGTCAAAAGTCAAGGAGTTCTTGAATCCATCTGGAGATTATTTCCTTGTCTGGAATGGTGGTTTTATGATACAAATACCAAGAACTTGTAGGAAACTAAGTATATAATTACTGAATCAGCCCTCTGAGGAAGCTTACTCTTCTCCATTTCTCCTGATAATGCCCCTGCCATAATCAATGGATAGATGAGAATATAGGAAAAATATTGCCATAGAAAAAAGAATTTTAACCTAAATAAAGATTTGAAAAAATTTACTGTTTTGATTTGGCTTGAGATGTACCATTTCCTGATTCCATAGTGCAACCCTCTTCATAAGGTCTTTAAAATTTCCCTAAATTCTGCAATCTTGACCAGTTTCCATCCTTGCTATATTCATCTAAAAGTTTAAGGAGGCCACAGCCTCTGCTAATTGCAATAGTAAAATAATTTTTAACTTCCGGATTTCTGTGAAAATGTTAAGTAAATAACAATAGATATTTCATACAAACATTGTACTCCACAAGGAGTTAGTTGCAAGGGCACTTTTCATATATTTTCCCCTTACTTTAAGTATAAAAAACTGATTTATTCTGCTGAAAAGTACTGACATTTATGTTTTACTTTACATAGAAGAAAATCTATGTAGACTTGTAGTTTTTCACTATTCCATGATGCAATGTTGCCACTAAAACTTTTAGATAGACATGCTAAAATCTATAATTAAAATCTCACTTAAAGATTTCATGGAATTTCTTTTCATAGGTACCCATGGACCATACAATATTAAGCAAAAGGAGTGTTCTAAACATAGGGAAGATAGTCCTCACTCTCTAATTTTACAACTTTCAAATGTCTGACAATAAAATATGTATTTTACATACACACACACACACACACACACACACACTCTCACACATATGTTGCCTTTATGCCTGTTATTCCACTGGTACTTTTGCCTTATTTTCTTTAATTTTAGTAAAAAACTTTTAGATCAGTAATGTTATCCCATATTTTAAATGATAAGAAAATTTAAGGGACTTGCCCAAGATCACCTCAAGTCAGGGTTTGGACTGAGGCCTTCTGGTTCCAAAATCAGATTCACATTACACCACAGGAGTTTGTGCAGTTTATTCAATTCAACTTCATAAGAATTTATTATCAAACATCTAACGATCTCTGTGCTGAGAGCTGTAAGCAAAATATGAGTGAATAAGCTGCAGTTTCTTTCCTTGAATATTGGGTAGAAAATAAAGTATTTACAGAAGCTACACTCAGATGTGCTATGACCCCCATGTACTGGAAAACTGCTGTGCAGTTCTGAGTTCTCACAACTTCCACTTCTGAGTAAGAATTTAGTAAAGTAGCCATTACCTTTGTAACCTAGATGTCAGCTGGTGCCCTTCTGCCCTAGATGATCTGGTTAAACTTGACCTAAACACCATGCCCAAGGCCTTGTAAGAGTCTAGAATCTGCTCCATGAAACCTGCGAGATACCAGAAATTATGGACTCATTTTTCTGTGACCATCATGGTGCAAATCTCAAATCTGCACCAGATTACAAACCCCCAAAACCAACTAACTCCAGACCTTCCGTGCATTTAGAAACATGACATAATACTGGTTGGGGAGGTAATCAAAGGAAAGGATACCATTACAAGTCACATGTCCTTTTATATCTCACTGGTTCATCTCCTCTACTCCCTTTCCCTTCCTTTCTCATCTCAAGTTCTTCTACTTTCTCATACGAAATAATCCCACACACATTTAGCTCCTTGGGAAACTCAGTTTTTCCATTTATGTCCATCACAATATTTTTTGTCAAAAATCACAATTCTATTCCTTTGGGAATTCTGGTGAATAAAATAGTTTGTTCTCATATTTTCCTCTACTCTATACACATCACCTCCATTCTCTAGGGACATTGCATTTATAAAAGCTGAAAGAGTTATTAATTAATTCAACTGCAGCATAATCAACTCAATACGCCATAACTAGTTATAGATGGAAAAGTACTGGAATTAATTGCAATGGATATTCCTTCAGAATTGGTGTAACTACTGGAAATGCTAATGTGCTGGACAAGTCAAAATCATCTTTTACCATTGCTGTCATTGTAGTAGTGATTGTGGTTGTATTTCTATTGATCCTCTTCTGTTTTATTAGATCACTTTAAAAAGTATGGCTTCCTTTTATTAGGGCTTTAAGTGCTATATTTAAAGAGAATTTTCCATCTCTCATTCTTCTATTTTAAAAAGTTAATAATTCCTTTCTTTAAAAGAAAACAAAAACTGAAGTGAAATATACTAAGAGTCCAACACATATGCCAAATGTTGTGAGGACTATAACATACTATAAAACAAACAAGACACATATTTACAGGCTTTCAGACTTTGCAAAGCACTGTATAATGAAAATGCATAGTTAATTAAATTATCATCTAGTCACTTGTTCTGGGAAAACAGTCCCAAGACACGGGAACCCCAAACATTGCAAATCATTTCTCACTTGCTTAGAAAGAGTGACATGTGTTAGCTTGCTAAAGTAATTCTTCCTGTATGGTTTCAAAAATTCTCCCCAAGCACATAATGGGGATTTATTCCCAGAAATAAAGGTGATTGTGGGTAAAAAAGTGTATCTGGACCAGGCAGGGCTTAGTCTTTAATAAATTCCCTTTTAGCCTGTGTCATGATCCCAAGTCTGGAAACCAAGTTTTACTACCATGGGGAATACCTATACTTCTCCAACTTTTCTTTATATAAATATTTTTAGCAATTCTGGTCAAAATGCAGAATTTACATTTGTCAATCTGAAGCCACACATACAAAACTAGGGATCACTGGATGCTAAGAAAAAGCAGAAGGAGGATGTTTATGAAATTTCAGAAAGTTATTTCTGAGAATCTTTCAGTTCTGGATTACAATGTTGCCAAACAAATGTTCTATTGTTATCTAATTCATCTGAAATGATCAAAATGAATTTGGGCCCTTTTGAAAACAAAGCTGGGTGCATTTACTGTACACGTGGCCAAATTATCCACTTCGCGATAGCAAAAACTTATGGGGCTTGGCTAGAAAGGAGAAGAGAGAGAAAGCATTCATCGTTGCAAAGTCAACAGAATCAAGAACCACCTACTTGGGGAGCCTCTTGTCTTAGTAAGCCTCAGGGCTAAAGAGTGGGAAAAAGGTAGCATTTTTTCCACCTTGTGCTTAATGACTATGGTGATAAATACAAGGACTTGTCCTATCAGATCGTTTCCAAAGAACACATTCATATTACTGCCATTGCCAATATTTGCATCCCTGATCCATAACTAAGGTGTTGCTTTAATAAGTAGTCACCCTATTCATCAATGACCACAAAGAACTGGAGAAGCAAGGCAAGACAACTATTATTCTATTCATGCCAGAAAGGCACAAAATTAGTGACATTTCTGATTCAAAGGAGAGAGTGGAATTTAATAAGGCAGCTGAATCAGAACCAGTTGCGATCACTCTCCATGGTATAATAGTTTAGAAACAAAGCAGTTGGAGATCAATCTGAGTACCAATTCAACTGTACAGATGAACAAAGAACACATCCATCAGAATGGCTAAATGCATTACTTATAACCCAGTAATTCCTTTCTTAGGTAAATCCAATAGAAATGTGTTCATTATTCTTAAACAGACATGTGGCTGAATGTTCACAACAGGACTATTAGCAGTAGTTCTAAATTGGAAACTACCCCAAAGTCTATGAACAATATAATATATAAATCAGTTATAGTATATTCACATAATGAATTACTCTACAACAGTTCAGCATTGAGCATGAACTATGTATAATTACACACAAAAGTATGGATGAATCTCACAAATGTTTTGTTGCATTTGAAAAGTCAGACACCAAAACATACATACAATTCAACTGAATTTGTATAAAGGGACAAAACAGGCGAAAGCAATCTATGCTTTTAGAAGTCAGAATCATGGTAACTCTGGGGATAGACGATGTAATTAGAAATGAAAGTGAAAAGAGATTCTGGGGACATTAATGTTCTGTTTCCTGATCTGAAAGCCAGTGACATTAATATGCTCAGTTTGTGAAAATTCAGTGAGTTTAAAATATGTGCACTTTTTAATATGTAGATTTCATTTCAGTAAAAAAAAAAAATGTTGAAAATAACGAGTAAGTATTCTGTGAAGAATTATAAAAGAAAAGAATGTGAAGGAGTAAGCAAGAGGAGTCACGATGGAATAGAGATCTAGGGGAGATGTTTGGGAATAAGTGAGTATGGAAGAAAAGATCAGGAACAATGAACTACACTGGCAAAGAAATGTCAAAAGAGACATTGAGCTAGAATACAGCTAAAGAGGAACTTGCACATGTGTTAGTCTGGGTCATCTGAAACACAGATGTACAGATTAGATATGTTTGTAAAAATTTTAAAAAATAGATGAGACATGCAGGAATTCTATTAGAGTAAATGATTGTGAGAGAAAATGGGGAGGCAGCTTAGGAAGGCTGGGGGAGCCATCAGACCATGAGGCAGGTCTCACCCCCAGTGAAGCAGACAGTAAAGGAAGGTTGTCTGGAAGCACGTTAGACTGCAGTGCAGTTCACAGGGAAAGTCCAATAAGTTCATTGTGAAGTCCTAGAGCCAAAGTCACCTGTCAGGGAAGACCTGTGTCTTCCCAAGAAGGGGTCTACTTTAGTTCTCTGCTGTGCTTAGTTACCAGCTGGGAACAACCCATGGGAAGCCTGGTCATGGGCCAAAAGCAGCAACAGTTGTCAGAGCAGAGCAGTTGGAACCACTGGTGTTATGCTCCTTGTAGTTAGAAACCCGAGAGGTACATTCTCATGACCACTACAATGAGCGACACAAAGCTTGTGACAATGGTATCTTGATTCATAGCATTTGCCAATTTCTGAGGTATAAATACTCTCACTACGGTCCACTTCAAGCTATCAACAGTTTTAAAACTAGCTGATAAAATCCCTGAATATCTAACAATGAGTTTCATGAGTTAGTATCAGCCAGTGCAACACACCATTGATTGTAGAGTTTGTCTCCACAAAGAAAGGCAAAGCCAAAGTTTATAAGAACAAAAACCTTGGACAGTTTCCCAAATAGTGTGTCTTGTTTTTTCTTGCCCCACCCCCACCCCAATAAGATGATAAGCTAAAGGCTAACAAAGGATGGATACTCTCTTGAGTAGGCTAGTAATTATCAAGGAGGACAGTTATACTTCTGGATGAATTTTCTGGGAAATCTTGTGATTTGAAGCATGTATGTGAGGTATGTGTCTCTGTGTCCTTATGATGGCATCTGTACCTTAGTTTAGCCAGGTCTACACTGTTTCCCTCATTATGATTTCTTTCTCTCCTCTTTTTTTGGCACAGTATGATCACCTGGATATTAGCTCAGGATAATGGCTTTTAAACCCTTGGACACCAGAGATCAGGGGAAGGCAAGAAGAATGAGGGCAATCACAAACAGCAAATATTGATGTGAGCTTAAATTAAGAAAACAATAAACCTTATGGATCCATTTATCCAAGCTTAGCTAAACAAGTGTCTTTTCAATTAACTGATTAATATATTGCTCCACCCTTCCTCAAATATTGACCCAGGTACAACATTATCTATGTGTTATTGTACAGTAAAGAATTGAAGGTAGTTTAATCAATAATTTATGCTGGCCTAATTATCATTGGTCAGTTTACCTGTAAAACCTCAGGTAGGATCCCCTTTTAAATTGGTGGAATCTAATGTCTCAGACTCCTCCTGATAAACTACCCCATTTAGAAGTTTGTCCTACCTATCACCACACTCCTCATGTCCTTTTCCATGCCCTAGGTTTGGTTTGCTATAACACTTATTCCCGTCTACCAGACTTTGTAATTTACATAGTTGTCATGTGTATTATTAGCTATTATCAACCCCCATTAGAAGATGTTTGCCCATTTTGTTCACTTTTGTGCCCCTTGTTTGTACAAGGGTGCTTGGAACTGTAAACCTTAATAAATATTTTTGAATGAATACATTAGTGAATAAAAAAATGAACTTCTGGTTTTGGCAAGATGGCGGACAATAAAAAGCCTTCTTTTACAAATGCTAAGAAACATTGGATAAATATTTTTAAAATCCTTGTTTTGACTGCCCACATGAAGGAAAGGGAATCCCTATTATCCTCATCTCATAAACGAATCATCAGTGGCTGGTGGGTGGGGGGATCAACCATAATTTTAAGGAACCTCCTCAGACAAAGTTGTGCTAGTTTCAAAGCAGTGAACTCCTGCAGCACTGTGTGCCAATTACAGGGTGTTTGATCATATATAGCCTGATTTTCCTGCCTTTCTCTCCCATGATCCTTCTTCCATTCTCCCTTCATCTACCCTCCTTTCTCTTATTTTTCTTTCTTTTCCTTTTCTTCCTCCCTTTTCTCCTCCTCCTCCTCTTCTTCTTCTTCCTCCTCATCCTTCTTCACCTATTTACTTAATGCCTACCATGAGCCAGATAATTAAGTCTAGTGTCTAAGGTGTATATATTTTTTGTTTCCTAGAAAGAAATATTTTACCTTAACGTCCCCCCTCCTCCAAAAATGAAGACTGTCAATAATGGTTAGAAACAATGGTGAGCATGTAACATTTTGTTGATATAATGCATTTTATCTCATTCAAAGAGTGTAGGGTTTCTTTGTTCTGTTTTTTTTTTGTTGTTGTTGTTTTTGAATGCACTTCACATCTCCAAGTGACAACTAGAGGTCTGAATAGCTGATGTTAATGTGCCTCAAAATATTTCATGCAATCTTCTTAGAGAACTTCTGGTGAGAGTTAAGATGTGATATTTATTGAATCCCCAACACTGAGCACTGTGCTAGGTGCCAGAATACAAAAGTGTATTTCCATGAATTCTCTCACAGACTTGTAGGGAACAAATAAAAGAAAAAGAATAATAAGGGGACACTTGCCATACAGGTTCTTGAGAATTATTACAAATGTATAGTAAACAAGGCAGTGTGCTATTAGAAAATTAGGCAAGAGACAAATAGATCAATGAAACAGAAGAGACCTAGAAAAAGATGCCTATAGGTATGGAACATTAATACATTATAAAGGAAGCAAATCAAGGAGAAAAGGAAGGACTGTTTAGTATATGGAGACTGAAAATGGCTATTTATTTTTTAAAATGAAACTGGTTCCCTTCCTCACATCATGCACAAAAATCGGATCCAAGTGAATTAAGAAATTGAACACCAAATGCAAAACTTCAAGGCTTTTTGAAGAAAATGAGGTGAATGTCTTTTTGACATAGTGATAGAGAAGGATTTTTAAAATTAGCTATAAAAACTATTATCTAATAATGATTAGATATATTCTCAGAGAGTTGACTTCCTATCTCAAATATAGTTCTCTTGCCTGGAACCACTTCAATTTAGGCCTTTTGTAATAGGATCTGATAGACTCACTAAATTTAAGGTAAAGAAACACATATGAATGCAGGTATATTTGGTGAATGTCTTACGTTTTAGAAGAAATGTTAGAATATTTTCTATTTCTATGAAAGAAGATTCTCACCTAGAGATGGTGAGATCATGAAGGAAGATAAGCAACTGCTCTCTAAGTCTTTTTATCAATAAAGAGTAGGATACTAATCATGTTAGAGTATTAAATGAGTATCGATCAGTTGCATAATTTTATTTTGGAATAAACTGACTTATAAAACCATTAATGTGGAAATTCCAAAATCACTTGTTGACCAAAACAGTGTTTTCAAGCATCTGGGGTTAACCCTGGCTACTAGATTCTTAAAGTGGACACCATGCCCAAAAAACAAGTTCTCAGATGAAAGAAAACAGTTATGTTTAAGGAGCTGCAAGTATAACTGGCTGAATGTATTTTCCCTCTTGGACACTCGGTGAAGCCAGGCAGCCAGTAAGGGAAGCTATTGATTTATGGCTGGCTTGTCCCAGTCTTCTCAATTCCAGACACTTCCTGTTTAAATCTGACTTGATTCTAATTAAATATAGCCCTCCACTCACCTAAAAAAAAAAAAAAAAAAAAAAAAAACATGGATGAACTCAATCCACACACAATTTATAAGATGATTAATAAATTGGAAATAAGCTGTGTGTACAGACAATATGTAGCCACATTTCTGGATATTAACATCTCATTAAGTGTCTAATAAATCCCACATCTTTACTGGAATAAGTAATTATAAACAGCATATATGTTGAGCAAGGAAAAGTCACTTTGCAATCTCTCTATAAATTAAATAATTTCACTGATTGTGTGAAAATGATATTCCTGAGTATGAACCTCACAGGCATTGAAATCTCTTAGAATTGTTTATCATATATGCATTATGGCCAGGAAAGAGGGTAAATTTGAAGATAGGAAATTAATTCCTAAGAGGTAATCTAGCTATCAACAAATTATTGGTATAAATTTCTAAATTTTTCAGTAAAATTAAAAATTTGATTACCTTTCCTCCTTGACGTTTTTGTGTTCTCTGTTAGAGCAGAAGTTAATTGATCATTTTGTCTCACATGTAAGAAGGAGCCTCCTAAGAGAATTGAACTTTTAATATCTGTGAGTTATGCAGCTGCATTACATGAGTTAAAGAAATTTGTATTCAGAGAACTAGGTCTTAAAATGATTTTCTATTAAGCAAGCATTCCCTCTGCAGTGGGAAAATGATTATTCATTGGAGTTATAAAACATATTTGTAAAATACATGAAGTTTGGTGAAGAAAAATGAATGTGCAAAAAATAATTATGCAAAACAAACCAGAATTGTTATTGTGAATGTGAGCTGTATTTTAAATTAATAATCCTTCTTTCCAGCATTCTGATGAGAAAAAGTAGGGTAGTATCTGATTTAGAAACCAAAGCAGCCTACTTAATGTAAATTTAACCAGAGATAAACAAATATATTCAAATTGGTACCACGCCAAAAGTTGGCATTCATTAAGAGACTAACAGGTGTACATCAAAAAAAAAAAAAAAGATTCCTTTTTTGCCCAAGATCATCTCTGGCTAGAGATAAAAGAGGCTGAGAAAAGCCTTTTCCAATGTCCACACTTTCAAGAAAAATTATCTTTAAGATTAAGATTACTAGTTGTAGACCCTTTCCTTTTTTGTTGTTGTTGTTGTTTTTTTTTTGTTTTTTTTGTTTTTTTTTTTTATCATTTTATTGAGATATATTCACATACCAGGCAGTCATACAAAACAAGTCGTACTTTCGATTGTTTACAGTACCATTACATAGTTGTACGTTCATCACCTAAATCAATCCCTGACACCTTCATTAGCACACACACAAAAATAACAAGAATAATAATTAGAGGGAAAAAGAGCAATTGAAGTAAAAAAGAACACTGGGTACCTTTGTCTGTTTGTTTCCTTCCCCTATTTTTCTACTCATCCATCCATAAACTAGACAAAGTGGAGTGTGGTCCTTATGGCTTTCCCAATCCCATTGTCACCCCTCATAAGCTACATTTTTATACATCTGTCTTCGAGATTCATGGGTTCTGGGTTGTAGTTTGATAGTTTCAGGTATCCACCACCAGCTACCCCAATTCTTTAGAACCTAACAAGGGTTGTCTAAAGTGTGCGTAAGAGTGCCCACCAGAGTGACCTCTCGGCTCGTTTTGGAATCTCTCTGCCACTGAAGCTTATTTCATTTCCTTTAACATCCCCCTTTTGGTCAAGAAGATGTTCTCCGTCCCACGATGCCGGGTCTACATTCCTCCCCGGGAGTCATATTCCACGTTGCCAGGGAGATTCACTCCCCTGGGTGTCTGATCCCACGTAGTGGGGAGGGCAGTGATTTCACCTTTCAAGTTGGCTTAGCCAGAGAGAGAGAGGGCCACATCTGAGCAACAAAGAGGCATTCAGGAGGAGACTCTTAGGCACAAATATAGGGAGGCCTAGCCTCTCCTTTGCAGCAACCGTCTTCCCAAGGGTAAAACTTATGGTAGAGGGCTCAACCCATCAAACCACCAGTCCCCTATGTCTGTGGTCATGTTAGCAACCATGGAGGTGGGGTAGGCGAATACCCCTGCATTCTCCACAGGCTCCTCAAGGGGGCACTACATCTTTTTTTTTTCCTTGTTTTTCTTTCTTTTTTTTTTTTAACTTTCCCTTCTTTTTTAAATCAACTGTAAGAAAAAAAAAAGTTAAAAAGAAAACAAACATACAATAAAAGAACATTTCAAAGAGACCATAACAAGGGAGTAAGAAAAAGACAACTAACCTAAGATAACTGCTTAACTTCCAACATGTTCCTACTTTACCCCAAGAAAGTTACATAATATAGCAACCTTTCTGTGAACTTGTTCCTACTATATCCATCAGAAATTAACAGACCACAGTCATTTCTGGGCATCCCCAGAACGTTAAAAAGCTTATCTGTTCTTCTTGGATTATTGTTCCCCCTTCCTTAATTACTCTCTACTGCTAGTTCCCCTACATTCTACATTATAAACCATTTGTTTTACATTTTTCAAAGTTCACATTAGTGGTAGCATATAATATTTCTCTTTTTGTGCCTGGCTTATTTCACTCAGCATTATGTCTTCAAGGTTCATCCATGTTGTCATATGTTTCACGAGATCGTTCCTTCTTACTGACGCGTAGTATTCCATCGTGTGTATATACCACATTTTATTTATCCACTCATCTGTTGAAGGACATTTGGGTTGTTTCCATCTCTTGGCAATTGTGAATAATGCTGCTATGAACATTGGCGTGCAGATATCTGTTCGTGTCACTGCTTTCCAATCTTCCGGGTATATACCGAGAAGTGCAATCGCCGGATCGAATGGTAGCTCTATATCTAGTTTTCTAAGGAACTGCCAGACTGACTTCCAGAGTGGCTGAACCATTATACAGTCCCACCAACAATGAATAAGAGTTCCAATTTCTCCACATCCCCTCCAGCATTTGTAGTTTCCTGTTTGTTTAATGGCAGCCATTCTAACTGGTGTTAGATGGTATCTCATTGTGGTTTTAATTGCATCTCTCTAATAGCTAGTGAAGCTGAACATTTTTTCATGTGTTTCTTGGCCATTTGTATTTCCTCTTCAGAGAACTGTCTTTTCATATCTTTTGCCCATTTTATAATTGGGCTGTCTGTACTATTGTCATTGAGTTGTAGGATTTCTTTGTATATGCAAGATATCAGTCTTTTGTCAGATACATGGTTTCCAAAAATTTTTTCCCATTGAGTTGGCTGCCTCTTTACCTTTTTGAGAAATTCCTTTGAGGTGCAGAAACTTCTAAGCTTGAGGAGTTCCCATTTATCTATTTTCTCTTTTGTTGCTTGTGCTTTGGGTGTAAAGTCTAGGAAGTGGCCGCCTAATACAAGGTCTTGAAGATGTTTTCCTACATTATCTTCTAGGAGTTTTATGGTACTTTCTTTTATATTGAGATCTTTGGTCCATTTTGAGTTAATTTTTGTGTAGGGGGTGAGGTAGGGGTCCTCTTTCATTCTTTTGGATATGGATATCCAACTCTCCCAGCCCCATTTGTTGAAAAGACCATTATGGCTCAGTTCGGTGACTTTGGGGGCCTTATCAAAGATCAGTCGGCCATAGATCTGAGGGTCTATCTCTGAATTCTCAATTCGATTCCATTGATCTATATGTCTATCTTTGTGCCAGTACCATGCTGTTTTAGCAACTGTGGCTTTATAATAAGCTTCAAAGTCAGGGAGTGTAAGTCCTCCCACTTCGTTTTTCTTTTTTAGAGTGTCTTTAGCAATTCGAGGCATCTTCCCTTTCCAAATAAATTTGATAACTAGCTTTTCCAAGTCTGCAAAGTAGGTTGTTGGAATTTTGATTGGGATTACACTGAATCTGTAGATGAGTTTGGGTAGAATTGACATCTTAATGATATTTAGCCTTCCTATCCATGAACATGGAATATTTTTCCATCTTTTAAGGTCCCCTTCTATTTCTTTTAGTAGAGTTATGTAGTTTTCTTTGTATAGGTCTTTTACATCTTTGGTTAAGTTGATTCCTAGGTACTTGATTTTTTTAGTTGCTATTGAAAATGGTATCTTTTTCTTGAGTGTCTCTTCAGTTTGTTCGTTTCTAGCATATAGAAACATTACTGACTTATGTGCATTAATCTTGTATCCCGCTACTTTGCTAAATTTGTTTATTAGCTCTAGTAGCTGTATCGTCGATTTCTCAGGGTTTTCTAGATATAAGATCATATCGTCTGCAAACAATGACAGTTTTACTTCTTCTTTTCCAATTTGGATGCCTTTTATTTCTTTGTCTTGCCGGATTGCCCTGGCTAGCACTTCCAGCACAATGTTGAATAACAGTGGTGACAGCGGGCATCCTTGTCTTGTTCCTGATTTTAGAGGGAAGGCTTTCAGTCTCTCACCATTGAGTACTATGCTGGCTGTGGGTTTTTCATATATGCTCTTTATCATGTTGAGGAAGTTTCCTTCAATACCTACCTTTTGAAGTGTTTTTATCAAAAACGGATGTTGGATTTTGTCACATGCTTTTTCAGCATCTATTGAGATGATCAATTGATTTTTCCCTTTCGAGTTTTTAATGTGTTGTAATACATTGATTGTTTTTCTTCTGTTGAACCATCCTTGCATGCCTGGAATGAACCCCACTTGGTCATGGTGTATGATTTTTTTAATGTGTCTTTGGATTCGAATTGCAAGTATTTTGTTGAGGATTTTTGCATCTATATTCATTAGGGAGATTGGCCGGTAGTTTTCCTTTGTTGTAGCATCTTTGCCTGGTTTTGGTATTAGATTGATGTTAGCTTCATAAAATGAGTTAGGTAGTGTTCCATTTTCTTCAATGTTTTGAAAGAGTTTGAGTAAGATTGGTGTCAGTTCTTTCTGGAAAGTTTGGTAGAATTCCCCTGTGAAGCCATCTGGCCCTGGGCATTTATTTGTGGGAAGATTTTTGATGACTGATTGGATCTCTTTGCTTGTGATGGGTTGGTTGAGGTCTTCTATTTCTTCTCTGGTCAGTCTAGGTTGTTCATATGTTTCCAGGAAATTGTCCATTTCTTCTACATTGTCCAGTTTATTGCCATACAGTTGTTCATAATATCCTCCTATAATTTTTTTAATTTCTTCAGGATCTGCAGTTATATCACCTTTTTCATTCATTATTTTGTTTATATGGGTCTTCTCTCTTTTTGATTTTGTCAGTCTAGCTAGGGGCTTGTCAATCTTGTTGATCTTCTCAAAGAACCAACTTTTGGTGATATTTATCCTCTCTATTGTTTTTTTGTTCTCTATGTCATTTATTTCTGCTTTAATCCTTGTTATTTCTTTTCTTGTACTTGGTTTAGGATTGGTTTGCTGTTCATTTTCTAGCTTCTTCAGTTGATCCATTAGTTCTTTGATTTTGGCTCTTTCTTCCTTTTTAATATATGCATTTAGTGCTATAAATTTCCCCCTTAGCACTGCTTTTGCTGCATCCCATAGGTTTTGGTATGTTGTGTTCTCATTTTCATTCGTCTCTATATATTTAGCAATTTCTCTTGCTATTTCTTCTTTAACCCACTGATTGTTTAGGAGTGTGTTGTTTAACCTCCAGGTATTTGTGAATTTTCTAAGTCTCTGATGGTTATTGACTTCTAATTGTATTCCATTGTGGTCAGAGAATGTGCTTTGAATAATTTCAATCTTTTTAAATTTATTGAGGCTTGTTTTATGTCCCAGCATATGATCTATTCTGGAGAAAGTTCCGTGAGCACTAGAAAAGTATGTGTATCCTGGTGATTTGGGATGTAATGTCCTGTATATGTCTGTTAAATCTAATTCATTTATCAGATTGTTTAGGTTTTCAATTTCCTTATTGGTCTTCTGTCTGGTTGATCTATCTATAGGAGAGAGTGATGTGTTGAAGTCTCCCACAATTATTGTGGAAACATCAATTGCTTCCTTTAGTTTTGCCAGTGTTTCTCTCATGTATTTTGTGGCACCTTGATTGGGTGCATAGACATTTACGATTGTTATTTCTTCTTGCTGAATTGCCCCTTTTATTAGTATGTAGTGGCCTTCTTTGTCTCTCAAAACATCCCTGCATTTGAAGTCTATTTTATCTGAGATTAATATTGCTACACCTGCTTTCTTTTGGCTGTAGCTTGCATGAAAAATTTTTTTCCATCCTTTCACTTTCAGTTTCTTTGTGTCCCTATGTCTAAGATGAGTCTCTTGTATGCAACATATTGATGGTTCATTTTTTTTGATCCATTCTGCGAATCTATATCTTTTAATTGGGGAGTTTAATCCATTTACATTCAACGTTATAACCGTGAAGGCATTTCTTGAATCAGCCATCTTATCCTTTGGTTTATGTTTGCCATATTTTTCCCCTCTCTCTATTAATATCCTTTATTGTACCCATACCGAATCTCTTTAGTACTGAACCTTTCTCCAAGTCTCTCTGTCCTGTCTTTGTTTCTCTGTCTGTAGGGCTCCCTTTAGTATCTCCAGTAGGGCAGGTCTCTTGTTAGCAAATTCTCTCAGCATTTTTTTGTCTGTGAAAAATTTAAGCTCTCCCTCAAATTTGAAGGAGAGCTTTGCTGGATAAAGTATTCTTGGCTGGAAATTTTTCTCACTCAGAATTTTAAATATATCGTGCCACTGCTTTCTTGCCTCCATGGTGGCTGCTGAGTAGTCACTACTTAGTCTTATGCTGTTTCCTTTGTATGTGGTGAATTGCTTTTCTCTTGCTGCTTTCAGAACTTGCTCCTTCTCTTCTGTGTTTGACAGTGTGATCAGTATATGTCTTGGAGTGGGTTTATTTGGATTTATTCTATTTGGAGTTCGCTGAGCATTTATGATTTGTGTATTTATGTTGTTTAGAAGATTTGGGAAGTTTTCCCCAACAATTTCTTTGAATACTCTTCCTAGATCTTTACCCTTTTCTTCCCCTTCTAGGACACCAATGAGTCTTATATTTGGACGTTTCATATTATCTATCATATCCCTGAGGTCCATTTCGATTTTTTCAATTTTTTTCCCCATTCTTTCTTTTATGCTTTCATTTTCCATTCTGTCATCTTCCAGGTCACTGATTCGTTGTTCAACTTCCTCTAGTCTTGTACTATGAGTGTCCAGAATCTTTTTAATTTGGTCAACAGTTTCTTTAATTTCCATAAGATCATCCATTTTTTTATTTAGTCTTGCAATGTCTTCTTTATGCTCTTCTAGAGTCTTCTTGATTTCCTTCATATCCCGTACTATGGTCTCATTGTTCATCTTTAGTTCTTTGAGTAGCTGCTCTAGGTGCTGTGTCTCTTCTGGTCTTTTGATTTGGGTGCTTGGGCTTGGGTTATCCATATCGTCTGGTTTTTTCATATGCTTTATAATTTTCTGTTGTTTTTGGCCTCGTGGCATTTGCTGAACTTGATAGGGTTCTTTTAGGGTTTGTAGACCTATTGAAGTCCTTATCTCTAATTTATCAGATCTACAGCTTCGTGGAGTACACTTTCTCTAACGAACCAGCAGGTGGCGTCCACGAGCCACCTGTTCTCCACAAGCCAGTTCTCCCCTGCTTAGCCTTTTTGGTGAGTGGGGGAGTGAGTCTTGTGGGGCCCAATTGGTGTACCAAGCTTGCGTGTGTAGTTGGTGTTGCCTGCCCTGTATGTGGGTCGTGTTTCTGGGCAGTCGGGGAGGGAGGGTGGCCCTAACAATCAAATCTCCCTGGTGATCCTAGAGTTTTAAAGCTGGTGCAATAGTCTAATCCTTCAGTTCAGTCCTGCCACAGTTTGTCTCTGCCACTGACCCACAAGTCCTTGGTATTGGCGTATGGCTCCTGAGACTTGCAAGTGGGCCCCTCTTCCAGGCCGTGCACCCCGGGTCCTCTGTTGAGGGATGACTGTGCTATGTCACAGGTGAGTGCCGTCCCCTCAGGGCAGTTCTGGGCTGCTGGGCTGTGTAGGGAGGCTCCCAGTCTGCTCAAATGATGGCTGAATGGGGCTTTGTTAATTCACACTGCTCCACCTTCCCAACTCTGGGACAATCAGCTGAGGTTGCAGAGAAGGCTAATGTCCACGCCCAGTTTTGTGGTGTGTGCCTGTTATTTGAAGCCCTTCCGTCACACTGGGATGTCTGGGGCAGCTCTGGGTTATGGGGCTCGCGATGGGCAGGAGTGTTTCCTGTCCACCAGGATGGTGGCTGTGAGTGGACACCCCCGTTTTCTTGGGAAGTTGTGGTGTTTAGTGAATTTTCTCAGCCACTGAATTATTGCCTTTTGTCTCAGAGCTCTCTTAGTTCTGCTCTTGACTTGACGTGCCCAAATTGAAAGTCTTTGAAGCTTTCTGTATTGGGCTTCTTAGAGTAATTGTTTTAGAAAAAGAAAAAAGGATTAAAAAAAAAAAAAAAAAAAAAGGGTCCTCCTCAGAGATCTAATGGGTTATTGAAATGCTAAGAGACAAAGCAACCAGGGCCATTAAGGAAAGGTCCACAGGGCAGAGAGATCGGCTTTTCTTCGGGATTTGCATATGCGCCTTAGGGCCTGAGCTCCGCCCTTCCCCTTTCTGTGTTCATCAGAACTCTAAAAATCCTCTGCTTTTATTTTGGAGTTTTTCGTGTTGTTTTTTTTTTCTATGCCTGTTTCCTCTCTGCTTTGCTGGCTGCTCACAGATTCTCTGGTGTCTGTTCTCTGTCTATCTATGGTTGGAGTCTGGATCAGTAGAATGAGTTTCCGATAAGAGCAGCCACTGCAATTCTCCCTTCTCCTTCCCGGAGCTGACAGCCCCTCCTCCCATGGGACTGAGCCTGGCAGGGAGGGGCGCGGGTCCCCTGGCCGCAAAAACTTACAGAGTTCGCTGATCTCAGCAGTTCGACATTTTCATGAGTGTTGTATGAAGTATGCCCAAAGTCAGATTGCTCTGTGGTGTCCAGTCCACGCAGTTCCTGGCTTTCTACCTACTTTCCTGGAGGAGTAACTAAAACATACAGCTCACCAGTCTTCCATCTTGCCCCGCCTCAGACCCTTTCCTTTTGAGGTTCTCTTATTACTAGAACCTCTAAACTAAAAAACTAAAATGTGCTTGGTTTTATTCTATAATATGTTTAATATTTTTTAAACTAGAAAACATATTTAGCAGACTGGGTTATTTTATGTGTCTATCACCATGGTGATAGTTAATTTTGCAACTACTCAAAGTTGTGTTACAACTATAAAACTAAAATAAGTGAAATATTTTGGAATTTTGAATAAAAAAATGAAATGCATAAAATTTTCTACATTTCTTATGTTTCCTTGTATAATTTATCATTACTCAAACTGATATTTGAGGGTATATAAATGTAAGCAAGGGTTTGCAGCTAAGTTATTTGTTTATAAATAGCTGAAATATTTTAAAACAAGTTCCTATGATTCTCAACAATATTGCAAATTGTGTAGTTCTGTAAAATGATTCCCCCTCAATTTTCTAGGGAGAAAATTTAAAAAAGTTTTTCTAACACATTCTTAGTGTCAATGTTGATTTCATTGTACTTTGTTGTTAACTTGGATAGAATTTCTAAGTTCCTTAATTGATTTTTGTGACTTTGAAGTATTACAGCTCTGAAGTAATTGGTTACATGCAGGTATGCAAATAAGTTTGGAAAAATTATAGTTTCAGTACCATAACTGCTGGGAATAAAAGTAATTTTAATGTGTGTGGGCTTTTTTGGCCTTCAGATAATATTTAAACAGAATATAGAAAAAATAAAAAAGAAAATCCACATATATATCTATATTCTCTTTCTTATCACTTAGAATAAATCTCCTAAATGCTAAATATCCTACAAAGGGTACATCTCTCCAATAATCTATGTTGTGCAAATGATCACTGTAAGCATATCCAGTAAATTAAACTCCAAATATTCCAGGCCCCCAAAGAAACCAAAAAGGAAAAAAATAAAAGATAGCCTCTCCCATGTGTGTGCAATCTATGTATTTTGTCCAATTATAAATGGCCTTGATTCATCATGAAAATAGTAAAATAATGTATTAGGGATATTTACTTTTTGAAACTTCTAATTTGAAATAATTTTATGTTTACTGCAGAGCTGCAAAGTTATTACTGAGTGTTCCATATACCCTTCTCTCAAGTTTCCGTGTTGACATCTTACATAACTATGATATGTTTATTAACACTAAGCAATTAAAAGTAGTATAATATCATTAACTAAAGCATAGACTTTATTTGGATTTTCACACTTTTTCCACTATTGTTCCTTTCATAATCCAACCCAGGATACCATATTTCATTTAGCTGTCTTGTCTCCTTAGATCTCTTCAACATGTGATAGTATCTCAGTCTGTTATGAATTTGACACTTTTGAGAAGTATTAGTCAAGTGTTTTGTAGAATGTCCCTCAATTTGGGTTTGTATAATGTTTTTTCATCAATAGACAAGTGTGTCAATTTGGAAATATTATGTCCCCCACAAATCCATGATCTTTTAATTCAATCTTGTGGGATATTTGGACTAGGTTGTTTCCATGGAGATATTACTCACCCAATTGTAGGTGATACTTTTGATTAGATTATTTCCACGGAGGTTTGGCCCCGCTCATTCAGCATGTGTCTTGATTAGTTTACTAGAGTCCTTTAAAAAGAGCCATCATAGGCCCAGACTACTGCAGCTGAGAGAGACATTCTGGAGATGGCTGTTGAAAGCAGACTTTTGCTAGCCCAGAGTTTGCCTGGGAGAAACTAAGAAAACACCCCCAGAGGCTTAGAGAGGAATGTCCTGGGAGAAAGCCATTTTGAAACCAGAACCCCAGAGCAGACACCAGCCACATGCCTTCCCAGCTGACAGAGGTTTTCCGGAGGCCATCAGCCTTCCTTTAATAAAGGTATACTCACGTTGATGCCTTAATTTGGACATTTTCATGGCCTTTGGACTGTAAATTTGTGACCAAATAACCCCCCTTTATAAAACCCAATCCATTTCTGGTATTTTGCATAATGGCAGCATTAGCAAACTGGAACAAGGATTATGTATTTTGGGGAAAAACTTCGAAGAGGTGAAGTATCCTTCATCGTATCGTACTGCAGGCACACAATATCAACATGACTTATTAGTGATGTTGTTAGTCTTGCTCACTTGATTAAAGTGGTATCAGCCAGTTTTCCTCACTGGAAAGTTACTATTTTTCTCTTTTCATACCCTACTTGATAGAAAGGAATCACTAAGTCCATCCCTTACTCAAGGGAAGGGAATCAAGCTCTACCTTCTGGAGAGAAAAATTTCAAATAATTTAATTTATGATCATATGCTAAACCATAACAGTAATTAATAAATATTTTAGGAGAGAAACTTTGCAGCTCTGGGCATTAACTTTGGATATCTTTATTAAATTATGTTTGTACTTAAATGGTCTAAAAGATTAAATTTAAATGAAATGAAAATCTCTTTTTGGTAATTGGTATCAGGAGTATATGATAAACTGGTACATATCAATGAGAAAAAGACAAACAACTCAGTAGAAAATTGAACAAGAATATGAATAAGCAATTCATGGAAACTTAACTGATTCTTAGTTTCATTAGTGATCAAAGTAAAATAAATTTAATTCATGAGACACCATTTCATATCCATCAGATAGAAGGTCAAGAACTGGAAAATCTGGTAACACCTTTGATGAGTTTATAGGTAAATGAGAACTCAGACATAGCTGGAGACAATATAAATGCATATAACCACTTTGGAAAGCAGTTTGGCAATACCTAGTAAATTGAAAATATGCACATCTTAACCCCAACATTATCTCTTCTAAGTGCCCACCCTACAGAAATTCTCAAGCATGTACAGAAGAAGTTACATATAAAGATGTTCATGAAGCACTGCTGTTAATAGCAAAGGTTTGGAAACAATGGAGTGTCCCTAAGTAGTCAAATCAATAAACAAAGCAATGACACAGAATTAAAATGAAACAACTTGATATAATTGAACTAAAATGGGTAAGTCCTGAAAACAAATTTTTGAATGAAGAAATCTGCAAAAGGCTATGTTCAGTATGATGCCATTCATGTAAATGTTAAAGCACCAAATAGTAGTGTCTATTGTTTATAGAAACAAGCATATGTGATAAAGTTTCAAAATATTAATGGGAATGACACTGTAATTTTGGGATTTGGGCAGTGAAGGAGGAAAAGGATTTTGGAATGGGGCTTTAGTATCTAAATATTTTATTTATTAAAAAAGGTATAAAAGCAAATATAATAAAATGTCATTTTTGATTAATCTCAGAGGTAGGTAGATATGTAACTGTTACATGCACATAATTTTTACTTTTATGTTGAAAAGGTTTTATAATTGAATTTTTAATATTAAAAAGCTTATTACATTTGTGGATTTTTTTCCTCTTAATGGGGAGAAGGAAGGGGATTTAAATATTTCTTTCATCAAAAATCCCTTTGAATTTTTATTTGTCAGGCTTCCTTCTTCCTTGTTATGAGGATAAGTAATTCCAAACCATATTTACTTCTGTGGTTTCATTCTGAAAAAGAAAATTTGGCTGGTTTAGATAAAACCCTACATTAACCTAGATTCTGACCAAGATGTTCAAAAAGGAAATTTATATTTTCTCAAGCAGAGCTGAAGGGGAAAGCCAAAACATTTTCATGTCCACACTGCTTCTGGCAACTGAGTGTGTGATCCTTTGTGGTGTCCACAGTATGAGCCTTGAAACTCTCCCAGCCCCACCCATCACTTGTGCAGGGGTTTAAGGAGCAGAGTAGAAACATGCTGAGACTTCTGTGTGAAATCCTTAATACTTACTTTATATACTGTTTTTATTTGTTTTCAAATAAACTTTTAATTCGAGTGGCCGTCTCAATATTTACAAGCCAAAGGAAGTCAGCCACCTGTTGCAAATGGTCAGTGCACATGAACTTTTCTTTTTGCTTATGCAATACTTTATATTTTATAAAATGGACATTTTTTTAAAGGTGTAAATGTGTCCAAGTTTGCACTTTTGGGTGGGAAATAATGGCTTTTTCTACCCATGTAAATGTGGTGAATCCTATGTTCTATACAATGCCTCATACCTTTACTGGTATTTTGAATAAAAGCTCATCAGCATTTATCATGACAGTTTTATTAAACAGACATAAAAATGTAGAATTTTGCAGATATAAAAAATGACATCTAATCTGTATTATTTGAAATACCTGTAATCCAAAGAAATGCTCCCTGAAAATCTTTTCAATACGTAAAATATATATTTGGTATGTCTTACATAAAATCCCAAGAAACTGGATAGTTGATTTCAAGTTAAGTATTCTAATAGTAAATCATTGCAAAATAAAAGATTATAGATACAACAGTGCTTGGCAATTTGTTTGAAATCACAGGAGAAACATTAGCAGCATAGTATTGTGGTAGATATACTTAATTTTAACTAGATAAAGCCTGCTTAGCCAAAACAAATAAAATATTTGTCTTTGAAAAGTATCTTAAGCCTCAGAGGGAAAAAGTCATAAATGGTGAACTTTTCTGTGTTTTATTTTTATAAACTTTTATTTTTAATAATGATTGATAGTCAAAGTCCTTTTGAAAATGTCTCCATTTTTTTTTACTTCATGCTTTTAAATTGAGCTTATAAAATATGTCACTTATCTTCAAAACATGTCAAATTTAAGAACACTTTAAAATGATTTTATTCAAATTATGTTTTCTAAAAGAGAAGGCTCTGTGCTAATCATCTTTAAAATATTTTATATGAACCTCATTTGGAATTTTCATGTGAACTTCACTCTGAAATTTCACTGAATCTCACTTGCTGGAATGAAAATCTCAGGTGCACTTGGGAAACAGAAAATTATGATGCAAAGTTGCAATGTTTTCTACAGGAAACGTAGGCTGAAATTCCAATTTGAGGCAACAGATTGAATCTGGATGACCATTCATCCAAAAGGATGTTGGCTTCCTTCCCACTTTCGCCCACATATGACTAATTTTGAAGATAGCACTTTGTTTTCCATTTGTGACAAATTCTAGGAAAAGCCACACTGGCCTTCCATTTGAATAAAGACAAGAAAAATCAGACAGACACAGGCATATCTTACATACAGTAAAATGCATCCTTTAGAAGTGTAGTGTTTGATCAGTTTTGACAGATTTCAACCCATGTAACCACCACAACAACCAAGATAGAGAATATTTACATCATTCCCCAAAAGTTCTGACCTCTTCCTTTATAGTCAATCACCCTCCCCTCAGCCCCATATAACCATTAATCCAACTTATATCACTATAGAATTTTACATAAATAAAATTACACACCAGATTCTCTTTATATATGGCTTCTTTCACTCGGCATAACACCTGTGAAATCATCCATGTTATTGCAATAGCTCATTCCTTTTAGTTCTGAGTAGTAAACATTCCATTGTAGGAAGGAACCACAGTGTTTTACACTTTCACTGTTTCCACTTTTTGGTTATCTTGAATAAGGTACTGTGAACACCAATGTGTAAGACTTTTTAATTTTTTTTATTGGAGAAGTTGTAGGTTTACAGAAAAAAAATCATGCATACGATGCAGAGTTCCCATGTACTGCCCTATTATTAACACCTTGTGTTAGTGGAGTACATTTGTTATAATTCAGGGAAGAACATTTTTGTAATTGTACCATTAACAATAGTTCATCATTTAGATTAGAGTTTACTGTTTGTGTTGTACAGTCCTATGTTTTTAGTTTTTTGTTTTTAATTTTTGTTCTAATAACATACATATGATCCAAAATTTCCCTTTTAAACAACTTACAAATATATATTTCAGTGCTGTTAATTATGTTCACAATGTTGTGCTACAATCACCACCTTCCATTACCAAAATTTTCCATCAAAGTAAATAAACTGTACAATTTAAGATGAACTCCCCATTTCCTACCTCCACCTCAGCCACTGGTAACCTATATTCTAGCTTATGACTCTGTGAATTTTCTTATTCTAATTATTTAATATTGGTGAGATCATAAAATATTTGTCCTTTTTTGTCTGGCTTATTTCACTCAACAATGTATCTTCAAGTTTCATCTATGTTGTCACATGTATCAGAACTTCATTCCATTCTACAGCTGAATAATAGTCCATTGTGAGAATATACCACATTTTATTTATCCAATCATCCACTGATGCCCACAGGTTGCTTCCGTCTTTTAGCAACTGCTAATAATGCCACTATGAATATCAGTGTACAAATATCTGTTCAAGGTCCCACTTTCACTTCTTTTGAGTATATACATAGAAGTGGGATTGCTGGGTAATTGTACCAGCAATTCAATACTTAACTTTCAGAGGAATTCTATACTTAACTTTCAGAGGAAACACCAAACTTTTCCATAACAGTTGCATCATTTTACATTTCTACCACCAGTGAATACATGTTCCTATTACTCCACATCCTCTCTAACACTTGTGATTTCCCCCTTTTTAATATAAGAGCCATATTAGTGAGTGTGAAATGGTATCTCATTGTGATTTTGGTTTATATTTCCCTAATGGCTAATGATGTTGAGCAACTTTTCATGTGCTTTCTGGCCATTTGTATATCTTCTTTAGAGAAATGTATATTCAAGTCTTTTGCCCATTTTAAAATTGGGTTGCCAGTCTTTTCATTGTCGAGCAGTAGGATTTCTTTGTGTATTCTTGATATTAAACCCTTATTAGATATGTGGTTTCCAAATATTTTTTCCCATTGGGTAGTCTGTCTTTTAATTTTATGATAAAGTCCTTTGTGGCACAGAAGTTTTAAATTTTTATGAGGCTCCATTTATCTGTTTTTTCTTTTGTTGCATGGACCGTGGGTGAAAAACTGAAGAAACCATTGCCAAGAACAAGGTCCTAGAGATGCTTCCCTGTATTTTCTTCTAAGAATTTTATAATTATCATTCTTATATCATGGTCTTTGTCCATTTTGACTTGATTTTTATATAAGGTGTAAGGGAGGGGTCCACCTTCATTCTTTTGCACATGGACATCCAGTTTTCCCAGCATCATTTGTTGAAGAGACTATTCTTTCCCAAATGAGTGTCTTTGCCCCCTTGTCAAAAGTCAGTAGACCATAAACATGAGGGTTGATTTTTGAATTCTCAATTCAATTCCATTGGTCTACATGTCTGCCTTTGTGACAGTGCCATGCTGTTTTATTTACAGTTGCTTTGTAATGAGATTTCAGATTTGAAAGTGTGAGTCTTCCAAAATCATACTTCTTTTTCAAGATGGCTTTGACTATTCAGGGTCTCTTACCTTTCCATATAAATTTGATGATTGGCTTTTCCATTCTTGAAATTATGGCTTGGAATTTTGATTGGGGTTGTGTTGAATCTGTAAATTACTTTGGGTAGAATTGATGTCTTAACAAATTTTTGTCTTCCAATCCATGAATACAGAATATCCTTTAATTTACTTTGGTCTTCTTTGATTTCTTTTAGCATTATTTTGTAGTTTTGCGTGTACAAGTCCTTTACCTCCTTGGTTAAATTTATTCTTATATATTAATTATTTTAGTTGCTTTTGTAATGCAATATTTTTTCTGGATTGCTTCTTCAGATTATTCATTACTAGTGTGTAGAAACACCACTGATTTTTGTGTGTTGACCTTAGTTCTAGTAGCTTTTTTGTGGATTTTTTAGGATTTTATGTATAAAAGCTCATGGCATCTGCAAGTAGAGAAAGTTTCACTTCTTCTTTTTCAATTTGCATGCTCCTTTAAAGTGATTTTTCCTTCAATCTGTCCCATTTCTGTCCTTTCAGCCTGGGCTGGCCATGGTTCCATTCATTCAGATCTTGTAAAAAAAAAAAAAAAGAAAAAAAAACCTCATCAATTTTGCATGTATTACAAAGGAGCCCAAACCATCAGACAATAGGACTTTCCACAGATCCTTCCTGGATAATCACACCTCCAAATCCTGACTTGCACTGAAAGGGCTGACTGGTTCCATGTTCAGTTAAACCCTCACACAGAGCACTATTCTCTGGTTACTCACATTCTGGAAACTCAGAATTTTCTAAACCATCAATTTCTGGTTTCTTTAGCCTAGGAGTTCAGTTCTCCACTTCTCTTTTCCTCTTCCATTTTACTGTAAGCTGCAAGGAAAAACTAGGCTGCAATATCCACACTTAGAAATCTCCTCGGCTAAATATATAAGCTTATCAAATTCAAATTCTGCCTCCCATCACACATCAGAAATCAATTTTACCAAGACTGTTGCTGCAAAGGAGAGGCTAGGCCTCTGTATAATTGTGCCTAAAAGCCTCCTCCTGAATGCCTCTTTGTTGCTCAGATGTGGCTCTATCTTTCTAGCTAAGCCAACTTGGCAGATGAAATCATTGCCCGCCCCCTTACATGGGATCAGATACCCAAGGGAGTCAATCTTTCTGGCAATGTGGAGTATGACTCCCTGGGAGGAATGTAGACCAAGCATCATGGGATGGAGAACATCTTCTTGACCAAAAAGGGGAAGTGAAAGGAAATGAGATAAACTTCAGTGGCAGAGAAATTCCAAAAGGAGCCAAGAGGTCACTCTAGTGGGCACTGTTATACACAATATAGACAACCCTTTTTAGGTTCTAATGAATTGGGGTAGCTGGCGGTAGATACCTGAAACTATCAAACTACAGCCCAGAACCCATGAATCTTGAAGACAATTGTATAAAAATGTAGCTTATGAGGGGTGACAATGTGATTGAGCAGGCCATATTGATCACACTCCCCTTTGTCTAGTTTATGGATGGATGCGTAGAAAAATGGGGGAAGGAAAAAAACAAACAAAGGCACCCAGTGTTCTTTTCTACTTTAATTGCTCTTTTTCTCTGATTATTATTCCTGTTATTTTTGTGTGTGTGGTAATACAGGTGCCATGGATTGATTTTGCTGATGAATGAACAACTATGTAATGTTACTGTGAACAATCAAATGTACGATTTGTTTTGTGTGACTGCATGGTATGTGAATATATCTCAATAAAATGAATTTTTTAAAAAAAGAAATCAATTTTACCAAGTTCTCTGCCACTTTAAAACAAGGATCCTCTTTATTCCAGTTTCCAAAGACACATTCATCACTTCTGTCTAAGGCCTCATCAGAAGTACCTTTAGCATCTATATTTCTACTAACAGTCTCTTTAATGCAATCTATCTGTTCTATCAAGTGCCTCACAATTCTTCTAGCCTCTACCCATTACCCAATTCCAAAGCCATTTCCATATTTTTGGTATCTGCAATAGCAGCATCCCACTCTGCTGGTACCAAAATCTGTTTTAATTTCTTAGGCTGCTTAAAGCAGATACTGTAAAATTGGTTGGCTTGAACAATGAGAATTTATTAGCTTATGGTTTGAGACCAAGAAAATGTACAAACCAAGGCACCATCAAGGCAATGCTTTCTTCCCAAAGACTGGCTGCTGGTGATCCTTGGCTCCTTTGCCATATGGCAAGGCACATGGTAGTGTCTGCTGGTCTCTTCCTTCTCCTCTGGGTTTCAATTATTTCAGCTTCTTTCTTCCATGGTTTTCTCTATGTGTATCTGCATTTGTTCCATTTATAAAGGTCTCAAGTAAGAGGATTAAGACCCATCCTGAATGAAGTGGATCACACCTGTAACTGAAGTAGCCTCATCAAAGTTCCTACTTAAAATGGGTACTCACACACAGGAATGGATTACTTTTAAGAACATGTTTTTCCAGGGTACATATAGCTTCAAAACACTGCACTTCACCTCTAGGAAAACTGGGGTGATGGCAAACTCTCTTCAATCCCCGATGAATAGGCTTCAACCTCTGATAACAATAGGGTGGTAGCACTCTTCCTTAACAATGGAGTGGAAGGCCCACCCTCTCCAAGCTCCGGGACAGACTCACCCTTTACATACATGGATGGGCTCTCTCTCTGGCTCTAAAGATGTCTTCCAACCAGACCTCAGCTTACATGAACAATTTTAATCACAGGGCATGGTAGTACCAAGAGATACCATAAGGAATCTCTTGTATTCCAGGAAAACTCTTCTTTACCTCCATTGTGTAATTGCAGGCCTATTTCCCCTTGACAATCAGGATCAATCACCCCAAGCAGCACAATTTCCCTCTTTACCTGTTGATTCAGAGGCATGAGGATCCCAAAGTGGCTGGGTAGCAGTCTTAACTCCAGTTCAATGGAATCAAACTTATGTCTCCTGATGGAAACACTCCTCCTTTTGGAATTAAGACCCGTAGACAAGCATAACTCAAGGTTGTGGGAAAGGAAGCAAATTATTTTTCTAGTGGACCACTAGTGGTAATAGTAAGTAATGCCACCCATTTTCACCCTGTGATTTCTGGACCCATGAATCCTGGCTATAGGAGAAACAGCACCATAGAGTGACTACTGATTTAAAGCATACACAGCCTCCTGGAGAACATTGTCCCAGACCTGCAAGGTATTATCATGTAGTTGGCACCATAACTGAGTGTTCAAAAGGCCATTCCACCATTCTATCATCTACTAACTTCAGAATAATGGTGAACATGGTAATACCAGTGAATTCCATGAACATGTGCCCATTCCTACACTTCATTTGCTGTAAAATGGGTTCCTTGATCAGAAGCAATGCTGTATGGAATATCATAATGGTGGATAAGGCATTCTGTAAGTCCAAGGATGGTAGTTTTGCCAGAAGAATTGCTTGTGAAGAAGGCAAACCCATTTCCAGAGTATGTGTCTATTCCAGATAGAACAAATCACTTCCTCTTCCATGGTAGAAGTGGTCCAATATAATCAACCTGCCACCAGGTAACAGGCTGATCACCTCAGAGAATGGTGCCTTATCAGGGACTAAATTTTGGTTTCTGCTGCAGGAAGATTGGGCACTCTACAGTGGCTGTAGCTGTGTCAGCCTTGGTAAGTGGAAGTCCATGTTGCTGAGCCAATGCATAACCTCCATCTCTACCACCATGGCCAATTTGTTCATGAGTCCATTGGGCAATGATAGTAGTGGCTAGGGAAAGAAGCCTATTGGTATCCACAGAATGGATCATCTTATCCACTTGATTATTAAGATCTTCCTCTGCTGAAGTCACCCTCTTGTGAGCATTTATGTAGGACATAAATATCTTCAAGTGTTTTGCCCACTCAGAAGTGTCTATCTACATACCTCTACTCCAGACTTCTCTGTCACCAATTTCCCAGTCATGTTCCTTCTAAGTCCCTGACAATCAGCCAAACTATTGGCAACAGCCAATGAATCAGTATACAAATGCACCTCCAGCCATTTCTCCTTCCAAGGAAAATAAACAACCAGATGCACTGCTTGAAGTTCCACCCACTGGGAGGATTTGCAATCATACTGTCCTTCAGGAATGTGCCAGAAAGGGGCTGTATTTCTCCAGCCATCCACTTTTGCATGGTACCTGTATATCCTGCAGAACCAGCTGTAAACCAGGCCCAAGTTTTCTCTTCCTCAGTCAACTGATCATAAGAAACTCCCTAAGAGGTTATAGCTGTGGGCTGGGAAAAGAAGGTAACATGGCTGGTTTGGGGGCCATGGATATTTGGGTCAATTCCTCAAGTAACTTACTTGGGCCTTCAGGAACTTTTTGAGCCTTATCTTATATATATATCACTCTTATTTTATGCTGTAATGCTGCTGTGCATGGCCATCTTCATGGATTGGTGGGTCAGACAACATCCAGCTCATAATAGGAATTCAGGTCTCAAGGTGACTTAGTGGCCCATGGTTAAGTGTTCAGTCTCTACTAAGGCCCAGTAGCAGGCAAAAAAAATCCTAAGGGTCTGCATTATGATCTTCCTATAGGGGACCTCCAAAGGCTCCAGCCAGCATCTCTACTTGCCACTGACACTTCCAGCACGATTGGATCGGCTGGATCATATGGCCCAAGTGACAGAGTAGCCTGGACCCATCATAGACCTGTCATAGAGCTTCCTCTTTTTCTAGTCCCCACTGAAAACTAGCAGCTTTTTTGGTCACTCAGTAAGTGGACCAGAGTAGCACACCCAAATGAGGAATACATTGTCTCCAAAATACAAAGAAGCCAACTAGGCAGTGAGCCTTTTCTTTGGTTGAAGAAAGGACCAGATGCAACAGCATATCCTTCACCTTAGAAGGGATAGTTCTACATGCCCCACACCACTGGACACCTAGAAATTTCCCTGAGGTGGAAGGCCCTTATATTTTTGTCAGATATATCTCCCATCCTCTGAAATGCAAATGCCCTACATATGGAATAGTTACTACTTCTTGCTCATCAGGTCCAATCAACTTGATATCATCAATATAATGGATCAGTGTGATATCTTGTGGGAGGGAAAGACAATAAAGGTCTCTGTGGTCTAGAGTATGACATAGAGCTGGAGAGTTGATATACTCCTCATGTAGGGCAGTGAAGGTATATTTCTGGCCTTGCCAGCTGAAATCAAACTGTTTCTGGTGGTCTGTACTAACAGAAATTGAGAAGAAAGCATTTGCCAGATCAATAGCTGCATACCAGGTCCCAGGGCATGTGCTGATTTGTTCAAGCAATGATACCACATCTGGAACAGCAGCTGCAATTGAGTCACCTGGTTTGTGTTATAATAATCCACTGTCATCCTCCAAGATCCATCAGTTTTCTTCACAGGACAAATAGGAGAGTTGAATGGGGATGTGGTGGGAATCACCACTCCTACATCCTTTATGGTGGCACTAATCTCTGTAATCTAGTATTGCCAGGAATCTAGTATTGCCTTTGATTTACTATTTTTCTAGGTAGGTGAAGTTTACTGGCTTTCACTTAGCCTTTCCTACTATAATAGCCGCCACACCACAAGTCAGGGAACCAATGTGACGTTTCTGCCAGTTGTTGTGTATGTCTGTTCCAATTAGGCATTCTGGCACTGGGGAAATAACCACAAAATGGGCCTGGGGATGCACTGGACCCATTGTGAGATGAATCTGAGCTAAAACTCCGTCAATCACCTGACCTCCACAAGCCCCTACTCCGGTGGTCCACAGTGATGTTTTAGCTCTCCTGGAATTAATGTCACTTAAAGCCCTGACTAATAATCACCAAAACATTTTATCATTTATTTTCCCCCAATGCACAGTTACCTTGGTTAAAGGCCACAGATCTCTTTAAGGAAATGTCTATCTCAGCTGCAGCTCCTGTCCAAAACGTCACTCTTGGCTGCTCTGAGGTCCTTCTGTCTGTGAACTCCTTTATATGACTCTGGTGATCCAATTAACATCCACCCTGAATGGGTGGGGTAACATCTGCATGGAAATTATCCAATCAGATATTTCACTCACAGTTGTTTGAGTCACATCTCCATGGAAACACTCAAAGAATTCCAATCTAATCAACACTAATACATCTGCCCCCACAAGATTGCATGAAAGAACATGTCATTTTGGGGGACATAATGCATCCAAACTGGCACAACCAGGGTAGTTCTGGCACTTTGACTTCAGGTAATGTAGGCCACCTTTTTGTCCATGTTTCAGCTAACCACTCAAACTGTTAGAGCCCTTTCTAACCCCTCAAGCTAAAATATTGAATCCAGAATCTCTGCTTAGTGGGCCCATATCAATAAATTCAGTCTCATCCAACTTTATATTCTTTCCACCATTATCCCACACCCTTAATATTCATTCTGATACATATTCCCTATATTTCTGTCTATACAAGTTGGAAAAATCACGCAGATCTCTTGGAGTATAGCATACCTCCTCCTGGGTCACACTTTGTACCTCACATTTTGGGGCCTGTTGGGACTTCAGTCTAGTTATACATCTGGAAAGAAAGAGGGGAGCTGGAAGTGGGTCATGAGAAGGATTAGAGTGTCTTGCAAGCCAACTACCTCAGGGCATTCTATTGACCTTCGTCTGGTGAAACAGAATTAATGCTTGGGGAGGATATTACAGATTTTTCAGGCACAGCAGAGTTAATCCCTTCTGGTATAGGTTGGATAGCAGATTCCTCAGGGCAGACTGGATGTGGGGTAGCTTATTCCTCAGGGCAAACCATTACAGGTTTATCTGGCAAAGATTCAGCAGAATCTACGGTTTCAATGTCCTCACTGCCATCATTAGCAATCCATACATCTCATTCCAATTTTCAGGATCCCAGTGAGAATCAATGGGATTCTGGGTCTAGTTTTCAGAAATCTCAAGTCTGTTGCTACATGAAATAGTATTTTCATTTAGATCACACAAAGAAACTTTCACATCCTTCATGCAGCACTTAAGTTGCAAATTTGAAGACTTGAGCTCATCCCTTTGTTTTATAACTATATCCAGCATATTTAGGAAAAGCCAGCCAACAATATTATACCTTTTAACTCCACAAAATTCTGTTATGGTATCAAAAACACTCTCATCCAGAGCTTTGTCTCTTATAAGCATTTGAGTAGCCATTGACAGTAGTGATATTTTGTTTATCTCTATTGCCAACTCATGCCATGGACTCTCAGTGCCATCTTGATTAATGGAAATAGAGTCATTATTGCCTTTGAATCTAATCAGATTAGAGAACACATTAAAAAAAAATCCAGAACCAATTCAGAAATCTCATCCTTAAGATTCTGTTTCTGAAGAACCACTTCCAGTATCAAAGCTCTGTTAGTCACGGTTCTCTAGGGAAACAGAACTGACAGGAAACACCTGTAAATATTATGAGATTTTTGCAAGAATTGTCTCACATGGTTGTGGGGATGGGCAAGTCCAAATTCATTGGGTAGGCCACAAACTGTGAACTCCAAAGAAGGTTTTCAATGAATTCCCCAGGGGAAGCTGACTGATTGAAGTAGAAATGGAAATTCACTCTTCTGACTGCTGAAGTTATCACTTCTTCTGTCAAAGCCTTTAACTGATTGGATGAGATTGAAGACAATCTCCTCAGTTGAGTGTAGATGCAATCAGTCATGGATGTATTCAACTTACTGATGATTTAAGTCCATGAAGTATCCTTACAGTAACAATCGGGCAAGTGCTTGCTTGACCAAATAAATGGACAACATAGCATGGCCAAGCTGACAAATGAACTTAACCATCACACATGTCTTATATTTCTTTCTGTCACCAAATTGCTCAAGCTTGAACTTTCAGAACAATGTTGAATAAAAGTGGTGACCGTGGGCATCTTATCTTGTTCCTGATTTTAGAGGGAAGCTTACATTCTTTCACCGTTATGATGTTAACTGTGGTTTTTTCATATGTACCCTTTATAATGTTGAGGATGATCTTTCTATTACTAATTTTCCAGGTGTTTTTGGGGTGCTGGATTTTGTCAAATGCCTTTTTTCCAAAAATTGAGATGATCATGGATTTTTTTTTTCTCTCTCTCTTTTGTTCTCTTAATGTGGTGCATTGCATTTATTGATTTTCTTACATTGAACCACACTTGCTGGGATAAATCCCACTTGATCACAGTGTTCAATTGAGATGGTCATGTGTTTTTTTTTCCTTTGTTCTATTAATGTGGTGTATTACGTCAATTGATTTTCCTATGTTGAACCACCCTTGCACATTTGGGATAAATCTCACTTGATCATGGCAGATAATTCCTTTAATGTGCTGTTGGATTTGGTTCTCTAGTATTTTGCTGAGGATTTTTGCATCTAATATCATAAGCATTTTGGTCTGTAGTTTTCATTTCTCATGGTATCCTTATGTGGCTTTGGTATGAGGGTAATGGCCTCATAGAAAGAGTTATGGAATGTTCCCTCCTCTTCAATTTTTTTGGGAAGTGTCTGAGCAGTATAGGTGTTAATTCTTGGAATGTTTGGTAAAATTCCTCCATAAGGCCTTCTGGTTCTGGGCTTTCCTTTGTTGGGAGATTTTTGATTACTGATTCAGGCTTTTTACTAATTACTGGTTTGTTAAGATCTATTTCTTCTTGAGTCAGTGTAGGTAGATTGAGTGTTTCTAGGACTTTGTCCATTTTATCTAGGTTATTTAATTTGTTGGCTTTAATAGTATCCCCTTATAGTCCTTTTTATTTCTGTGGAATCAGTGGTAATATCCCCTTTTTCATTTCTTATTTTAGTCATTTGTGTCCTCTCTCATTTTCTTTATCAGCCTAGCTAAAAGTTTCTCTATTTTATTGATCTTCCCAAAGAAACAACTTTTGGTTTTGTTGATTCCCTCTGTTATTTTTCTCTTCTCTTTTTTCATTTATCTCAGCTCTAATCTTTTATATTTCCTTCCTTCTGCTCACTTTGGGTTTGGTTTGTTCTTCTTTTTCTAGATTGTCCAGTTTTGAGGTTTGGACTCTGATTTGAGATCTTTCTTCTTTTTTATTACAAGCATTTAGAGCTATAAATTTCCCCCTCAGCCCTGCCTTTGCTGCGTCCCATAAGTTTCGATATGGTGTGTCTTCATTCACCTCAAAACATTTCCAAATTTCCCTTGTGTTTTCTTCTTTGAACCATTGGTTGTTTAAGTGAACATTGTTTAATTTCCACATGTTTGTGAATTTTCCATTTCTCCCTCAGTTATTGACTTTTAACTTCATTCCATTGTGGTCAGAGAATATACATTGTATGACTTCAATATTTTTTTATTTACTGAGACTTGTTTTGTGACCTAACATATGATCTATTCTGGAGAAATATCCATGTGCACTCAAGAAGAATGTGTATTCTGTTGTTGTTGGATGAAGAGTTTTATATATGTTTGTTAGGTCCAACTAGTTTAGAGTATCATTAAAATCTTCTATTTCCTTATTGATCTGCTCTCTGGATGTTCTATGCATTATTGAAATTGGTTTATTGAAATCTCCTACTAAGAAGTTAGAATAATATATTTCTCTCTTCAAATCTATGAATATTTGCATTATGTATTTTGGGTTTCTGCTGTTAGGTTCATATATATTTATAATTGTTAAGTCTTCTTGCAGAATTAATCCCTTCATCAGTATATAGTACCCTTCTTTGTTTCTCATAACAATTTTTTATATTATTTCATATTAGTATACTTGCCCTAATGTACTTTGGCTACTATTTGCAAGGTATATATATTTTTTCCATCCTTTTGCTTTTAACCTACTTATGCCTTTGAATTTAAGTTGAGTCTCTTGTAAACAGCATATAGTTGTGTCATGATTTTATCCAATCTGCCAATCTCTGCCTTTTGACTGGAGAGTTTAATCCTTTAAAATTTAAAGTAACTACTAATAATGCTCTACTTTCTTTTATCATTTTGTTACTTTGTCTTGGTAAATCTTATACCTTTATTGACCATCAATTCTACCATTAAGTCCTATTTCCGTATATTTGTTTGTTGTTTGTACTGTACCATTTGAGTTCCTTTTTGTTTCTTTCTGAATATATTTTTCATGTACTTTCTTTGTGGTTACCATGGGGTTAAAATTTAACATCCTAAATCTATAACAATCATATTTGATTTTATACCAACTTATCTTCAATAGCATACACATACAGTGTTCTTCTGCTCCATCTCCTCACCTCTTTTTGCATAAAAATTATGTCTTTGCACATTGTATGTTCCAAACCATGAATTTATCATTACTTTTATGCATTTAACTTTAGCACTTGTAAGAAGTAAGAAATAGAATTACATAACAAAAAATACAATACAGTAGTACTGGCATTTGTTATTACCATCATTCCCTTTACCAAAACTCTTTATGTCTTTATGCTGCTTTGATCCACAATCTAGTGTCTTTTCCTTTCAGTCTGAAGAAATCCCTTTAGCTTTTCCTTTTACACAGGTCTAATGGTGATAAACTCCCTTAGCTTTTGTTTACATAGGATTGCCTTGTCTCTCCTTCATTTCTAAAACGAAGTTTTGCCAGATACAAAATTCTTGGTTGGCATTTTTTTTTTCCAGCACTTTAAATATTTTGTACCACTGCCTTCTTGCCTCCATGGTTTCTGATGAGAAATTAGCAATTACTCTTATTGGGATTCTCTTGTACATAACTTGTTCCTTTTCTCTTGCAGCTTTCAGAACTCTCTCTTTGTCCTTGACATCGGGCAATTTGATTACATGTGTCTGGGTATGCTTTCCTTTGAGTTTATCCTGTTTGAGTTTCCTTGGGTTCCTTGAATGTGCTTATCCATGTCCTTCATTAAATTTTCAGCATCTTCTGCCAACATTTCTTTGAGTATTCCTCCTACCCCTGTCTCTCATCTTCTTCTCAGACTCCCATAATGCATATATTCATAAGTTTGATGGCATCCCACAGGTCTCTTAAGCTCTGTTTATTCTTTTTTCTTTCTGCTTCTCAGCCTGAATCATTTCAGTTATCATGTCTTTGAGATCATTGATTCTTTCTTCTGCCAGGTTCAATCTGCTGCTGAAACCATCTAGGGAATTTTTCATTTCTGTTACTGTGTTCTTCAAATCCAGTACTTCTCTGGAGAAATTTCCATATTGTTGATTCATGATTTTCCTCCTATCCTTTAGTTCTTTTTCCATGTTTTCCTTTATCTCCTTGAAAATATTGAGGATCATTTTTTAAAAGTCTGTGTCCATTTTGTCCAAAGTCTCGTCCTCTTTTTTGATGGTTTCTTGCTTTTTCTCTTATTACTTTGGATGGGCTATCATTTCTGATAGCTTTGTCCTGCAATTTTTTTCTTGTACAATGTACATTTTAATATTTTAAAATGTTAACTCTTGGATTTAGTTTGTTTCTAGCTAGTGATATAACAGAGTTTTTCTTGAATTCCAGGAGTTAATAAAAACACACAAGCAAAGACAAAAAGCACCTTTGCTATCTTTGCAAATTGGCTCTCTTTGGGCTGGTGGTCTCCTTCAGAGCTATCTTCTTATCAAAAAGATCAGGCAAATCGGAAGTGTCTTATCTGAGCTTGATTGGAGCCACAGCTGCAGAGCCTTCTTCTTTTCCTGGACTTGTGCTTGTTAGTGGCCTTAGGAATTCCCTGATTACAGGTTACAAATGTTGGAGTAGATGCCCCCTATTGTCTTTGAAATAGACTTCCTACCCCTTCTGGGTGGTCTCTTGAGTGGCTTAATGCAAGTTTTCCTTTGCCCCAAGTCAATTCAACTTCATTCTTTCTCACACTATCCCAGCTATCTGCAAGTGCTTCTCAACCTTCAGGACAAACTTTGGGAGGGTGAGCCAGGGTATGTTCCCTGGCTCAGTCTCTCAGCCATCCACCTGATAGATTGGTACTGGCATACCTGGACCCCAGTATGCACACAAGGGTCTCTCTTCTCCCTCTGTAACAGAGCCAGGAACCCTCAATGGGAGCAAAATCTTGCTCCACCCTGCATTGTGTGGGCAGGTGTGAGAGGTCAGCAAATGTACCAAGGGCTTCTTCTATGGCTATTGAATCTATGTTTTCTTTATTCAGCACTTGCCTGATAATTCCAGCCCCTTAGCTATTTTTGTAGTTTTGAGAAAGGTTGCTGTTTTTTAAGATATCTCTGCTGCCTTTGTCTGAGCAGGATTGGAACAATGGCCTCCCTCAAAGCCAGTTCCCAGCTATCTGAGTAGCTGATCAAAGGTAGATGTCTGCAATCTGATCACACACACATGGAGTTTGGAGGACAAGGTCTTTATGTCTCACCCTGGCACCAGCAAGATATGCCAGGACAATAAGCTTCACCCCCCACTGCTGCCTGTCCCCAGGCAGCGGAAAAAGGGATGGCAGCTGCTGCAGGGAGGGTAAATCTCACCAGTGTTTATTACAGTTTACCAACCTCTTCCTCCCATTCCTTTGTGGATGCTACACAGTGTTCCACTAGACCCTGGAGTTTCAAAGTAGTTGACTGATACAGTTTCTGCCCATTCAATTTTTTTTTTTTTTGGTAGAGGGACTGATTCCTGAAGCTTCCTATTCTGACATCTTCCTACAATCCTCCTCCATGTTTAAGTCTTTTTGTGGATATATGCTTTTATTTCTCTTGTATAAATAACTAGGAGTACAATTTCAATAAGTGTAGAGGTAACTTTAAAAGAAGTTGACATTTGTTTCCAAAGTGTTTGTACCATTTTACACTCTTATCACCAATGTATGAGATTTCCACATCCTCTCCAACACTTGGTATTATTCATCTTTTACATTTTAGCTATTCTTTTGTGTCATTTTATTGTAGTTTTAATTTTCAATTCCCATATGACTAATGATGTTGTACATCTTTTTATGTACTTATTGGTCATTTATATACTGTGTTGTGGAGTATCTGTTAGAAACTTTTCTCCACTTATTATTTAATGGTTTTTATTCTTGTTATTGAGCAGTATGAGTTCTTTATATATTTTTATTATGAATCTTATCAGATAAATGTATTGCAAAGATTTTCTCCCCATGTGTAGCTTAACTTTTCCTCAACAATGTTTTTTAAAGTGCAGAAGATTTTAATTTTGATGAAGCCCAATTTATCAAATTTTCATGTATAATAAATACTTTTAATATCTGGTCTGAAACATTTTTGCCTTCTTCAAAGTCACCAAAATTTTCTTCTATGTTTTCTTCTCATAATTTTACAATTTCAGTTTTTAAGTTTAGGTATACAATGCATTTAAGTAATTTTTGTGTTCAGTGTGACATTTAGGTCAAGGATCATTTATTTTACATGGATATCAGTTCACCATTTATTTTAAAGATACTTTCCCCATGAAATATTCTTGGCACTGCTGTAGAAAGTCAATTGACCATATATGTGTGATCTAAAGGCTATTGATTAAGAACTCATCCTTTGAAATCAGTTTCCCTGAGTTTAAGTGCTGCCTGAAAACCTTACCAGATGGTAACTTTTAATAAGTTCCCTAACTATAGTAAGTTCCAGTTTACACTTCCTTATTAGGGCAGAAATAAGGGGAGGAGCTGAGGTCAAAAGGCCCTTAGTAAGATGATTTCCTGAAAGCCTCACATATAGGTTAACGGCAGACTTAGGATTTGAACCCACATCATTTGACTTACTGTCCATAACTTATTGTACCCCAGCACATGGTTTTCTTTAAATAACATGACTCTGTTACATTATTTCCATTTCTTTCTATGACTTCGGGAAAATGTTGACTTTTCAGATGATTACATATGAAGGAAAAGCAAGAAGCCTACTGAAGACTTTATGGTGTTTTGGGAAATAAAATCCTACTTTTTATAATTCCTATAACAGGTCTTCCAGCCCAAAAAAATCACTTAGGATTCCCAGAATAGAATTTAAACTTTGAATATTCACTTCAGGTAGCTCTTCTGTTTTTTTATGTTATGTTTATTTAACTTAAGATAATAAGCTCAAAGTGGATTCAGATGATCAGGTATCAGAACAAATAAGTGAAATTCATTAACAATTGGTACAGAATGGTTATTATTATTCTAGAAGTAGTATGGCCTTTAAAATTCTTCTAATAAGAGTAATCCCTCTCAAACTCTGGGACTATGTACTTCTAAATCAAAGCAGAGAGGCCAGAATCTCAAGAGCTATTCCAGAATTTTTTGCAAAAAAGAAGGGACAGAGAGACCCCTTCTAACTAAGGTTTATCTCTTTCTTTGCGGGATTTTCACTTTGAATTTTACAAAGGACTTTATTTTGTGAAGTCAAGATGCTGAATTGTCATATCCTTCCTGATAGGAAATTTCCCCGTACTTGTGACATGCATGTGTATGGATGATATGACAATGAAATTGTACTTCAAGCAATTTTGGTTTGAGAAAGTGTTTAAGGAAATACAGCATAAAATTTGTTTCATTGGAAGCATGTACTTCTCTTTTCTTTGAAAAATATGGATCCCAAAATGTAAACATCATGCCAAAGTTTTTTGAAAACTTCCCTCTTTCAAATATAAGGCATCATATAGGGGAATATCACCTCCTTTAACAGAACAAACACAGAACCTCTGTGACCGGAAGTTTAGGGATCAACGTGTGAAGACGTATTTATCTAATTGTAAGGGCTGACTCTGTCCCCCTGCATTTCCCTCTGTTGAGTCTCTGGTATTACTGTCATGCTGATTCCATGAGTTCAAGGGGCTCCCTTTTATGTTAGATCCAAGACTGGACAAACCCCTTACCCTGGGTTTGAGGCAAAATGAAATATTTTTAAAAATTATCAAATTAAAAAAAAAAAAAAAAAGAGGAAAAAGGTATATCCAGGAAATAATGTTTTAGAAAAAGTTCAGTTTGCAAGGTCTTGTGTAACTTTGTAGATAGATGCCTTGCTTGAATCTCTTACTTCCTAAAATGAGATTTATCTCCAGATGGACGGTATCACCTGATCGGACATCCAGGTTTTCATTCCAAGGCAATTTGACCTTATATAGTTAAGACCAAAGAGACAGATTCCTAGTCATCAGTCCACAGAGTTATCACTCACTCAGCTCCAGTTGTCCATTTGAGAAACAGTGGATACCCCACCTGATACAAACAGTGGTTGTTGCTTTACATGGGCCCACCTTAAAACAATTAACCTCTATATAATCACAAATACAGCAACAACATAGTCATAACATCACAAAACTCCAAATAATAGATAGCCATAATCATGTGAATGTCATTTATTAAGCACCTACTATAAACCAGGCAGTATGTTAAGTTGCTTTTACACACTAAATTCTATTTTAAAGCAATAACTACAATGTATCTCATTTACCTACAATATGTATTCACCTCATTTTTTAGATCTTCAAGTGTGAATACTTGGAAAAAACATATTTGCTTGAGCACTTGATTAGAAAACCTGACAACAAACTTGTTTTCAAAGATCTTCAGTAATTTCTGCATTCCATTACATAGTAAAAATAAGAACAGCCATCTCTATAGCTGACACACCATGTCAATACTTACAAGTAGATAAAGACATTCTTGGGAAAAATAAAAAGGGAATCCCTGGGAATACTTAAATTGAACTTAACATATATTTATTTTAAATTAGTAATTCAGTAAAGTTTATTAAAGTAAGGAATACATATTGTTTTAAAAATAAAAAATACAGAAGTTCTTATAACGTAAACTTGTCCCCTCCCCCCACATTGAGTCCCTCAAAAGGAACTATTTTCAGGCTTTTATTTATTTTGATCAAGTAGATAGTGCCATATCTCTAAATGTGTCTGAATCAAGAGATTTTCTTATATATACATTTTAATTGAGTTTCTGTTGACTTCTTGCTATCATGACTATAATCTGGCTTACTTCCCCTTGTTCATCACACATGTTCTATGATCATAGTTAAGTCATCTGCACTTATTGATTGTAAAATTTGAAAATCAATAAAAAGTGTTTACATATTCTGTCTATTAAAATATTGTTTATGTGTGCAGCTTTTGGTTTATTTCAGGATTTTAATTTTTCTTTTTACATGTATTACTTTCTTTTATCCTCATTTTTTTCTAATTTAAATATTAAATTTTCCCTTCTGATCCAGGACCCTCCAACCTCTATTGGACAAGTTGTTTTGGCCACTTCATTCCCTGTTTGGAGTCACTCTTTCCTAGGACCTGTTCCTCACCGTAGATTTCCTTCTTTATTTTGTTGAAGCACATCTTCAGGGAACTACCTAAGGAAGGCTGTAAGAGGTAAATTTTCTGAGATTCTATATGTTTGAAAATACATTTTGAATTCTACCCTTACATATAGTTTGGCTGGATATAGAATTCTAGGTTGAAAATTATATTCCCTCAAAACTTTAAGATATTGTTCCACTATCCTCTGGCTTCAGGTATGGATACTGGGAAATATTCTCCCAGATGGGTGACCTGCTTCTTCCTTTGGGAAATGTCTAGGATTTATACCTTGACTTTCTATGTTTCATAATGATGTACCCATTACTATGCTGAACACTTGCAGAACAATTTCAGCCTGAAAACTCACATTCTTCAACTTTGGCAAATTCTATTTTATTACTTCTTATAAAATTTTCTTCTTTTCATTTTTCTCCATTCTCTTTTCTGGAACTCCAATTAGCCATTGGTCTTATTCTCCATGTTTGTTTCCCTTTATCTTATATCATACATCTCTACATTTAGTTCTACTTTCTGGAATATTTCTTTTATTTGCATTTCAACACTTGAATTGAATTCATTATCTCAGTAATCACATTTTAAATTTGTGGGTGCTTCTTTTTCTCCTTTAACTGTTCCTTTTTCACAGTCCTCTATGTGTGTGAAAAACTTCCATAATCTAAGAATACTAGATTTTTTTGAAGTTCCCTCCATTTTTAAATTATTTTTATAAACTTTTATTTTAAAATAATTTTAGATTTACAGAAAAATTACAGTGGTAGTATAGAGAGTTCCCATATTCCACTCACCAAATTTCCCCTATTATTAACATCTTACATTAGTACAGTGCTTTTGCCATAATTAAAGGACCAACATAGACACATTAAATTTTTTTTTTACTTCTTTGCACATTTGTTTTTTTAGCCTTTAAGTTTTTTTTAATTTCAGTTTTATTGAGATATATTCACATATCATGCAATCATCCATGGGGTACAATCAACTGTTCACAATACCATCATATAGTTGTGCATTCATCACCCCAATCTATTTTTGAACATTTTCCTTATACCAGAAAGAAGCAGAATCAGAATAAAAAATAAAAATAAAAAAGAGCACCCAAATCATCCCCCCCATCCCACCCTATTTTTCATTTAGTTTTTGTCCCCATTTTTCTACTCATCCATCCGTACACTGGATAAAGGGAGTGTGATCCACAAGGTTTTCACAATCACACTGTCACCTCTTGTAATCTACATTGTTAGGCAATCATCTTCAAGAGTCAAGGCTACTGGGTTGGTGTTTGGTAGTTTCATGTATTTACCTCTAGCTATTCCAATACATTAAAACCTAAGAGGTGTTACCTATATAATGCGTAAGAATGTCCACCAGAGTGACCTCTCGACTCCATTTGAAATCTCTCAGCCACTGCAGCTTTATTTTGTTTCATTTCGCACCCCTCTTTTGGTCAAGATGTTCTCAATCCCACAATGCCGGGTCCAGGTTCATCCCTGGGAGTCATATCCTGCGTTGCCAGGGAGATTTACACCCCTGGGAGTCGGGTCCCATGTAGGGGGGAGGGCAGTGAGATCACCTGCCAAGGTGGCTTAGTTAGAGAGAGAGGGCCACATCTGATCAACAAGGAGGCACTCAGGGGGAGACCCTTAGGCACAATTATAATCAGGTTTAGCATCTCCTTTGCAGTAACAAGATTCATAGGGGCAAGCCCCAAGACAGAGGGCTCAGCATGTCAAGCCATCAGGCCCCAATGTTTGTGAGAACATCAGCAACAATCCAGGTGAGGAAGTCTAACACCTCTGCATCCTCCCCCAGCTCCTCAGGGGGCCCCCAAATATATATTTTTATTCTCTACCCAAATTACTTTGGGATGTGTTGCTATTTCACTCTAACCTATACAGACCTACCATATCTCACTCCCTATTCAAAGTTCCATAGATACATTAATTTTAACAGAAGCTCCTACTTCATTCAGGTTTCATTAATTTTTATCTAATGTCTTTTTTCTGTTCCAGATCCACATTTAGATTACCACATTAAATTTTGTGTCATGTCTCTTTAGGCTACTCTTGACTGTGACAGTTTCTGAGACTTTGTTTTTGATAACCTCAAAAATTTTGAGGAGTACTGCTCAGGTGTTTTTGATAGAATGCCCCTCAGTTGGGATTTGTCTAATGTTTTTCTCATAATTAGACACTGGGGTTATAGGTTTTGGAGAAGAAGACCACAAAGGTAAGGTGCCATTCCCCTTATATCATATCCAAGGTGCATACTATCAACAAGATTTATTGCTATTGACATTGACCTTGATCACCTGGCTGAGGTAGTGTTTGTCAAGTTTCTCCACTGTACAGCTACTCTCTCCTCCATGTCCATACTTTAATCTTTGGAGAGAAGTCAGAATGTGCAGCCTACATTTAAGAAGTGGTGAGTTTTGCTACCCTCCTTGAGGGAAGATTATTTAGAATTCTTCTGCTTAGTAGATTTGTCTTTTCTCTCCATTTATTCATTCATTCAATCATTTATTTTTATCATCAGTATGGGTATTTAATTTATACTTTGTATTATAATCCAATGTTACTTTATTATTATTATTATTGCTCAAATTGTTTCATCTTTGTCCACCGAGAGCTTTTCAGAAGTCTACTGTATCCCTTTGACATATTTTTATCACTGTGTATGTGACCGTGTGTGTGTGTGTGTGTTTGTGTGTGTGTGTGTTTAACACATCCTGTTTTCTAGCAGGCACTAAATGATGCTCCAGGCTCATCTTATATATCTTCTGCCCCACTCTTAGGATCAGCCATTTCTCCAAGGTCCATGGCTCCTTTAATTAGAGAATGGTATTCGAATCCAAAATCTGACATTAGATGTGTTCAGTGCTAGTGGGGTGTTGTTGCTTTTAGACCCTCTCAACTGACAAAGCAAGAAAGCGTATGTGTGCATACTAACCAGTGTGCATACACTCATCTATAAATATATATGTAACCATCTGTATCTATATTAAGCTAAACATGAGTTCTTATTGATGTCTCTAAGTCTAAACCATTGCCACATGGATCATTCTAGTCTTTCCCCTTGTTTTTCTTAAACTTCTACTTCAACAGTGAGAAACCTGGCTCCCACCATGTCTTAGTTTCCCAGATGCTATGACTAATACCACACAGTGAATTGTCTTAAACAGTGGGAATTTATTGGCTCACAGTTGCAAAGGTTAGGAGGCTTGCTTTCTCCTGGGTTGGTAGTGTGCTGGCTGGCCAGCAACCCTTGGGTTGCATGGCTTCCCCATCACATAGTGATAGCCCTCTCCTTTCTATTCCAGGCTCCACTGACTTCCAGCTTCTGGTTCCTCCTGTGGCCTTCTCTTCATAAGGTCTTTTGTAATAGGATTAAGACCCATCCTGATTTATTTGTCTGCACATTAACTAAAAAAAAGCACCTTCACAAGGTCTTGTTTACAATAGGTTCATACCACAGGACTGCTTTTTTTTTTTTAATCTATACATTAAGGTTCACCCTTTATGCTGTGAAGTTCTATGGGTTTTCACAAATGCACAGTGTCATGTATACACTATGACAGTGTTATGCAGAATAGTTTCACCATCCTAAATTATCCCCTGTGCTTCAACTATTTGGCCTTCTCTTTCATTTCTCAAACCAATGGCAATTAGTGATCCTTTTTATCCTCTATATAGTTTTGCCTTTGGAATCATATAGTATGTAGACTTTTCAGACTGGCTCCCTTCACTTGGTATTATACATTTAAGATTAGTCCATATCTTTGCATGAATATCATTACTTTTTAACAGTGAATAATCATTCACACTATGCATGTACCACAGTTTGTTAATTTTGATGCTTCCAGTTTTTGATGATAATGAATAAAGCTGCTATAAGCATTCCCCTGCAGGATTTTGTGTTGATGTAGATTTTCAGATCATTTGGAGAAATACCTAGCAGCATGATTGTTGGATCGTATGGTAGGACTGTATTTATTTAACATTGTAAGAAACTGCCAAATTGTCTTCCAAAGTTGCTATACATTTTTTATTCCCATAAGCAATGAATGAATGATCCTCTTGCTCTGTACCCTTGCCAGCAGTTGATACTATCATATTTTGGGAGTATTTTAGCCATTAAAATAGGGATGTGGTACTATCTCATTGTTTAATTTTGCATTTCCCTAATGACATATATTGTTGAACATCTTTCCATATACTTATTTGCCTTCTAAATATTTTCTTTGGTGAAATGACTGCACAGATCTTTTGCCTATTTTTCATGGGTTTGTTTGTTTTCTTATCGTGGAATTTTAAGAGCTCTTATTATATTTTGTATATAAGTCTTTTACCATATAGGCAATCTTCATTGCTTTTTTGAATTCAAATCCAATATTAATACATTGGGCAACTACAATAAAAAAAAAAAAGGTCATGGTGCAAGTTACTAGAAGACAGAGATGATGATAAAGAGAAACATGACAGGAATAAGAGATAAAAGATACATAACCTTTCAAGGGAGAATATGCAATTGCCAAATAAATGATGGAGCTGATAAATGATACTGGAGTTCAGAGAAAGACAAGAGGGCTGAAGGCAAGTTGAGAATGCAGCATCAGACATAGAAAGACATAGCTACTGAAACAGTAGAATAAAAAAATAATTATTTGAGGGGGTTAGTAGAAGGAAAGAGTGATGGGAAAATGATTCTATTTCATTGCTGAGAGAGAAGAAAGAGGAAGCCTGTTTGCAATGATCAGAATAGATGATAAATATGTGCCATTTCAAAAGTAAAAACATGACTCGATCAAAAAAAAGAATACTTATGTGAGATAATTTAATTAATGTAGTAATATTGGTATAGTTGAGAATAAAACTGAAAATGGTTAGGGCACAAGCAATGTAATTGAAGTTTCAAAACATCCTACTCAAAGTTGGCTAAGGCCCTTTGCAATGCAGACACTGCACATTTTCAATTAGCAGGATTGTTGTAATCTCAAGTCTCTGGTAGGAAAGTACCCTCATCTCCCTCAAATTTCCCCATCTACTCCCTTCTGCCTGAAAATCTTTTGCTGGGATAACTGCCCTTTAGTCCTCATTAGGCACTTGGACTAAACGCCTAAAACAATGGCTCTCTCACCAATCCAGTCATAGAGCTTTACAGCAAAATGTACATGACTGACTTCAGATCTTTTTGTCCGAGGAGAAACATTTCGATAATGGGGATATTCTAGAAGGAACGTAGAGAGATTTGGAGAAGATAGTTAGGTAAAGTAGAAGACAAAGTCCTTTCCCTCATACCTTCATCATGAATCAGCCCTACCTATTAACTTCTACAGCCATTACTTCTGGTTTCACTGTAACGCCCGAGCTTAACTCCCAAGAATAGATAGCTGGTTATCTGTTGACCTAATATCAGAAGCAAAATCATTAACGTTTCAAAAGCTAACCAGAACCTAACCCATTTTTTGCCCTGGGTGGAACAAGCAATTAAGCAGACAGAATAAACAGGCGTGGCCCTCGTATTATATTGGTTTACTAACTGAACCTACGGGAAATAAGTCCTTTAACTACTCATGCTTTTCTTTACGGTAATGACCATAGTAAAGTTCTTGAAAATATTATTCTTAGAGAAGACATTTCATTCTCTCACTATGATTGCTTGAAAGAAGCAGACTTTTTATATTCCTAAGGGTTCATTTCTGGTGATTTTTTCTATCCCACCTCTTCCACACATTACATTACCATTAGCTAGAGGATTTTGTTTTTATAAGAACATAGAAGGAAAAGGAGATCTTCTGCAGAAATGCTGAAACCATGAGCAGGAAAAACCAGTTTGTGGAGAAACGGCTGATGACCGCAAATTTACTTATTATTGTAATTTACATTAACTGAGGGATTTATAACATTGCTATAACTAGATGTGATGTGCTCTTTGCCCCTCACTTACAGCTGGTTTGTTTAGCTTATTTCCTTTCTTGACATATTACATTAACTGAGAGATTTACAACAACCCCAGCTGGCTTTTATCTTCACCCGCTTTTGTTTAATCACATAAAAACCCTAAACTCTTTAGACTCAGGGAGACAGATGAGCTTTTTTCCTCTTGTCTCCTTACTCAGCCACCCTGTAATAAAACTCTTCTCTCAAAATCCTGATGTCACTGCACAGACTTCTGTGTGCATTGGGCAGTGAGCCCTTGCTCAGTAATAAACCCATAAAATTTTTATATGCTACTCATTCATCTGTATTTTTAATGGGCATGCTAAACAATGTATTTTCTTTGAGGTTAAGAAAGTTTTGCTACATGATTAAGATGGTAAAATGACTATAAGAAGCAGAAAGATCATGAGGAGTGAGCCAGAGCAGAAGGAAAATATTCTTGTGTGCCAGGATGCTGGACTTGCTTAGAGGCTCCCATTTTTGTGTGTTTCTTTACTTATTTTTCCCATTATAGTTTTCTATTTCTAAACAAAAAGCACAGGATTATTTTCAAAACAAAATTCACGATAATATGTACATTTCCATAGTTTTAGGGGCAAGGTTATACCTCCATATGGAATATCAGTTAGAGACACAGAAGAGCCAGCTCTACTTTACCATATCCCCAGAGGTAGAAAAGATCTTTATGAGACTTCCTTAACCCAAAATATGCTTAAAATGGCAATAGGCATGGCAATGGCCCTAACATATTTTATAATTTTGAGAGTGGAGTTGTGAGAATAAAGGCTGTGAGTGTGATTTTGCAACTTTAGTTATAAGGGCGGTTATACAACTGATGGTTGCTGTAACTACCAGCAGTAATTCTTAGAAGACTCTGAGGAAATTCCCAACCTCTCAAGAAAGTGAGCCAAGGTGTCAGTAGGAATAAAAAGGACCAAAAGTACCAAGACAATATATGGAAACTCCATAATAGCTTCTAAGCTATTAAATCATGCATGTAAAAAGAGAGGGTTGGTGTCACAGATGTAAGAGAGATAGGCATGCCAGTTTTGCAACTTAAAAAATTACTGGGGGTTCTACCCATCTTCCTGGCTCTGAATATTTTCTCTCATTCACCTGCTATTGATTCACCACATCTTTATTTTGGAAGTCCTGGAAAGAGGATGACAAATTAAGGGTGTAATTCATTAACATAAATTGGTTTATCAGGTAGTCAACAGGGTACACTTGAGCCGTCTTCTTTTTTTTTTAATAAGAAATTTTATTTTGAGATAAATTCAAAGTTACAGGAACAATTGCAAAAACAGTACAAACCCCATACACAGAACTCCAGCATACCCCAACCCTCCTCTGCCGATACACCGATACACCACCTTTAACATCCTGTCACACCACCATTTCTTTCTTTCCCTCCCTCCCTCCCTCTCTCCCTCCTTATCATCCATCATCTATTGCTTTGTCTTCTGAACATATGAGAGAAAGCTGCACACATCCTTGAACAAACAATATAATTCACATATACATTTCCCAGGAACAAGAACATTCTTTTATGCAATCCCATTAAACACAGCTAAGCAGTTCAAGAAATTCAACCTTGATAAAAAGCTTACATTCAATATTTCCTTTTTTTTTTTCCCCTTATGTCCCATCTGTGTCCCTTTGGGCCTCCTCTCCTCCATCCTCAGATTCCATCCAGGATCATCCCTGGCATTTAATTGTCATCTATTTAGACTGTCTTTATTATTTTTCAATTGTGGAAACATATATACAGCCTAAATCTTTCCATTCCACCCCCTCTCTAGCATTCCATTAGTGGGATTAATCACAATTAGAATGTTGCAATGCTATCACCTTCCCACCATCTCTTTCTAGAAGTTTCCCTTCACCCCAAACAGAAACCCTACTCTCATTTCTTAACTCCCCATTGCCCCTTCCCCCACTTCTCGGAACCCCTACTCTACTTTTCATCTCTATGGTCATATTCTCTGATACTTCCTTTGTGTTTACCGTGGGGCTTAAATTTAACATCTTAAATCTATAACAATCTTGTTTTTCTTTGATACCAACTTAACTTCAATATGACACATAAGCTATGTTCCTATACTCCCTCATTCCCCCACTTTTATGTAGTTCTTGTCAAAAATTATATATTTTACATTGAGTCCAAAACCACTGATTTATCATTACAGTTTATGTATTTTAGATCCTGTGGGAAGTAAATAGTGAAGTTACAAATCAAAAATACAGTAGTATTGGTATTTATATTTACCATGTGATCTTTATTGGTACCCTTTATTTCTTCACATAGTTTCAGTCAATTGTTTAGTGTCTTTTCCTTTCAGCCTGCTCAACTCCTTTTAGCATTTCTTATAGGACTAATCTACTGGTGGTGAAGTCCCTCAGCTTTTTTCTCTGTCAGTAGGGCTCCCTTTAGTATCTGAAGTAGGGCAGGTCTTTTATTGGCAAAATCTCTCAGCATTTGTTTGTCTGTGAAAAATTTAAGCTCTCCCTCAAATTTGAAGGAGAGTTTTGCTGGATAAAGTATTCTTGGTTGGAAATTTTTGTCTCTCAGAGTTTTAAATATGTCATGCCACTGCCTTCTCCCCTCCATTGTGGCTGCTGAGTAGTCACTGCTTAATTGTTTCCTTTGTATGTCGTGAATTGCTTTTCTCTTGCTGCTTTCAGAGCTTGCTCCTTCTCTTCAGTATTTGAGAGTTTGATCAGAATATGTCTTGGGGTGGGTTTATTTGTATTTATTCTATTTGGAGTTAGCTGGCATTTATGCTTTGTGTATTTATATTGTGTAGAAGGTTTGGGAAGTTTTCCCCAACAATTTCTTTGAATACTCTTTCTAGACCTTTACCCTTCTTGTCCCCTTCTGGGACACCAATGAGTCTTAAATTTGGATGTTTTATTTTATCTATCATATCCCTGAGATCCATTTCGATTTTTTTGATTTTTCCCCCTTTCTTTCTTTTGTTCTTTCATTTTCTGTTCTGTGGTCCTCAAGGAGGCTGAGTTGTTGTTCAACTTCCTCTAATCTTGTATTATGAGTATCCAGAGTCTTTTTAATTTGGCCAACAGTTTCTTTTATTTCCATAAGATCTTCTATTTTTTATTTACTCTTGCAATTTCTTCTTTATGCTCTTCTAGGGTCTTCTTTATGTCCTTTATATCCTGTGCCATGCTCTTCTTCATGTCCTTTATATCCTGAGCCATGCTCTTGTTGTCTGCCTGTAATTCTTTGATTAGTTATGCCAAGTACTGTGTATCTTCTGATCTTTCAATTTGGGTGTTTTTGTTTGGGTTCTCCGTATCATCTGGTTTTATCATATGCTTTAAGATTTCCTGTTATTTTTGGCCTCCTGGCATTTGCTTTACTTGATCCCTAATTTGACAGAACTGCAGCTTGGTGGCATACACTTTCTCTAACTAACCAGCAGATGGCATCTGTGAGTCACCTATTCCCCTCAAGTCAGTTCTCCCCCACTTTGTCTTTGTGGTATGTGGGGGTCTGATTCTTGGGGGTTCCAACTGGTGCACCAAGTTTGGGTGTGTTGCTGGTGCTATCTGCCCTGAATGTGGGGCATGTGTCTGGGTGGTTAGGCAGGCAGGGCAGCTTTAATAATTGAACTTCCCAGGTGTTCCCAGAGATTGAAGGCTGTTGCCAGAGCCTAAGCCTTCATTTCAGTCTTTCCACTGATTGTCTCTGCTGCTAACCCACAAGTCCTTGGTATTCCCATAGGGTCCCTGGGATTTCCGGGCGGTTCCCCCTTCCCAGCTGTGCTCTTCCAGGACCTCTGCTGAGGGAGGGCCGTGCCACGTCACTAGTGTGTGCCAGCCCGCCAGGGAAGTCCTGGCTTGCTGGGCCATGCAGGGGTGCTCCCAGCCTGCTTCAAAGATAGTTGAATGGGACATGTTAACTTCCCCCTTTTCACACAGCTCCGCCCTCCCAGCTCCGGGACAATCAGCTGTGGGTGTATTAAAGGCCACTGTCCATGGCTGATATTGTGGCTTGTGTGTAGTGATACAGGAAAGACTCCCCGTCACACTGGGTTTCTTGGCGTGGCTCTGGGCTGTGGGTCTGGCCCTGGGCAGGTGCATCTCCTGCCCGCTGGGGAGATGGCTGCAAGGAATGTGGTATTTTTCCTTCTTTTGGCTCCCCTCCGCTCCTCTGGTCTTGAGACAATCAGCAGCAGGTGTGGGAAGGGGTATTCACACCAGACACTGAGGCGTTAGCCCAGCCCGCTCCCAGCGTGCTTCACTGTGCAGCTCTCCCTGTCGTACCTGCAGCCACTCCCAGGCTTTTTCTTTTAAAGAACTAGTCCATCTCCAAATGCCAGCCCACCGTTTGTTTCCCCACACCACAGCGCGGCCGCGGGACTTTCAGCTGACTCATTCACTCGTTTCAGAATGCAGGCTCCTGGTTTCACCAAATGCACGTTCCTTGTGGATTTAGCAGACCTTGTCTGGCTGGTGCATCGCTGGCAGTGGTGTTCTGGGTCACTTTCTGGTTTTTACCTAGTATTTTTCACGGAGGTGTTTTTTTGCCCTGTCTCACCTAGCTGCCATCTTAGGTTCTCCCTGAGCCATCTTCTTAAAGCTGTGTTTATGGGCTTCAAAGCCTTTCACATTCCCCAGTGAAAGCCCACCTTAATGAGCCAGATATAAAGTTTTAGAGTTAATCCCCAAAGAGAATTTGGCTTCAAGTCTTTCCCACATCAGATGACCCACTGCTATACTGTGTTTTCAATTTGGTGATGCCAAATATATGGACACTGAGAGCTGACCACAGCCTCCTCCACATTTTCCTACTGTGCTGCACACAGGTGCCTCCATTCCTAGTACTTCCCTCCTGCCTGTAGCTGAAAATAGCCCTTCATTCCCCCATTTCCACCCAGACACTTAGATGTCTTGTTAATTTATAGTGTTAAGGAAAAAAAGTTCAAAAATTTGGAAATAGGGCAAGAAGATCACTGCATAACTTTTCAAAGCTCATACTGGAATACTGTCTAGCAAACCTATTTAAATTAAATATCTTTCTAGGGAATGTAATTTTGCTTGATTTTCTATTTATTACTGATTATGGCTAGCCTCTGTGAGGTTGGATGTTAACTTGTGGAAGACTGATAATTGCAAATTGCTTTTGTATATTAGACATGCAAATTATTTCTGTCCAATAGAAAGCGATAACTTAAAATGTTTCAATTTGATTATCTAGCTTTGCAATTTTGTTCTAGCATTCTATGATCTATATGTTCCCTACTTTTGAACCAGTTTTTACCATCCATCTGATTCCCTAATTAAAGAATTAAATAAATCTTTGCTGCTTTCTTACTATATATCAGAGTCATGATTTTAACTTTTTTTAAAAATGAAAAGTGCATTTTGACAATAATAACTCCAGTCTGTAATTTGAGTTACTTATCCAGATGGGGAATTTAACATCTCTCTCCTCTTCCTATTATTTAGCACTTTGTTTTTACTCCCTCCTCTCTGAGGTCAAATACTCTCCTTCTTTCTAGAAATTCCATTTTCGCCTTTTTGGAAAGCAGCTAAATTTTTTTCAGAAACTAAAATACTGTACAACTTCCAGGAACAGAAGTAGAAGGTAAGGGTGGAATGGCAGGTCCCACTGTGGAAGGGGATCCCTGAAGAGATCAGGATTCCATCACAATTAAAAATATAACAAAATTTATAGCCTAATCCTCACTTTCTAAGAAATTACAATATACTGGGGATAGCAGATGAAACACATGAAGCACTAAGTCCAGACAGTATGGGAAGCAGCATCTAAATAGATGTAACACTATCCTAATGATGCAGGAACATAATTTAAGAAAAGCACAGTATATGAGAAGGTACTGAGTATGGTATAAAGGCAACACAAGTGCTTTAGAAGTTCAAGAAGGGAGCCGTCATTGGGAGCAGTATTTATGAAAGGGCATCTTGGGTACCCATCTACAAAGATGAATTGTAATTTCAACTAAGCATTTTATGATCAGTATTCTATAGAGCACTGGAAAAAGTTATGAGTAAACATGGCACTCTTATTTAAGGATGAATGGGGGCCACTTAGGAATCTAAAGGGTCTAACTTAAATGAGTCTTTGTAAATGTCATTTGTCTTTAAAGGAAACCTATTCAGATCTAACATGTATTCCAGTACAATTTTTCGCATACTGGCAACTTATACTTGAAGGTTTCTTTTGTTTTTAAATTTCAGCAGACATTTATTAAATACCTATTATGTATCAGGCGTTTGCTAGGCCCTAGGAACATATCAATGTATAACATAGTCCCTGCTGCAAAGAGCTCACATTTTTTGGAGAAAATAGCTTTGCTTCACTAGAATCAAGAAAAGAATATATGACATAATTATATGAAAAGTAAATAATAAATAACTTTGGAAGGTAGTTATAAAGAATGTTATTTTCAGAGAACAACATGGAATCACATGAAATCACAACCATAACTCTTTCCCTGGTTTTCCCTTTTACCTTCATGAATGTGGAATTCACTTAGTATAATCTAAAACTTAATTCACTCTACAAATGTTTATTGAGATTTACTATATACCAGGCACTGGGCTGGGTGTTGCTGCTGGAGATGCAAGAATAAGTGATCGGGAAAGAAAAATAAGTGACTGACATATGATTTTGTTCATAAATTGTTCATTATCTAATGGTAATGGCATACATATAAATAGCCAGATGACACCTTCAAATGTTAAGGGCTGTAGTGGAGTTTGTTGTTTTTTTAATCCTTTTTTTTTAACTTTATTTATAGAAAATTTTTAAAAAACATACAAACAACAACAAAAAAACACAACATTTCAAACAAAACAAAGGATTAAGAAAAACAAATAACCTAAAATAACTACTTTGCTTCCAACATGTTCCCACCGTACCCAAGGAAAATTAATAAACCACAACCAAACAATGGAATAAGAAAACCAAATAATCTAAAATAACTACATTGAAGCTAATTTTTTTTTATAATGGAGTTTTAAATCAAGTCCTGTGAAAGCATAGAAGAGGGAGAGTTCCTGAGAAGGAAGCTGAAAAAGCATTACAAAGAAGGGGACATTTAAATTGTGTGCTAAGGGGTATGTAAGAGTTTGCCAAGTGGGGACGTTGATGGAAGAGACCAACAGAGGCACAGAGGACACAGAACAGTCTAGGAACAGTGAAAACCATGGCATGGCCAGATTATGAGGGACTTAGCAGGGGCAAGTAGAAAAATGGGAAGGGAAGGTCCAAATTTTGAGAGATTTTGTCTGCTAAACCAGTGGTTTTCATCCTTTTTTTTCCTGCTATAAGCAACAGATGATGTTCATACATATAATATACACTCATGAATATGATGGTTGTCCATAAGCTTTAGTACTTAAGGTATAAATTATGATTTCTCTCCCAGCTTAAGGGAGGTATATTAGAATGCAAATGAGTATGAGTTATATTTTGTAATTAAATTACCATCTTGATCTATTTGCTTTTAAAATTATTCAAAAATGTAGTGTTTTTGTATTGTTAACAATTACTTTGCCACATCTTACCACAGATACCAATTCCCCAAATTGCCCTAATGGAATGGTTGAGAACTGTGTAAACTTGTGGGTTTCAAAAGAGGTTTTAAAATAGAGAGTAGCATAATTACTTCAAAAAAAAATAATAAGGTAGTGCGGATAGCGAGCTGTACTTAAGGGAGAAGAGATTGGTGGTGAAGAAACCACACAGAAAACTATTGAAATAGTTTAGGTGAGGGATGATGGAATCATGAACTATTGCAGTGGTGGCAGAGCTATACAGGAGAGATTTGAAAAACATATCTTCCATTGAATCTTCTGAGAGGCTAATAAAAATGAACAAGGAGGACTGAAAGTATATATTTTTAGTGCTTTTAAGGCTTCTGATAATGTTAGCCATGACAATTTAAGTAATGGAGGAAACCACAGTATAATAAAATTGGAGTAAATGAAAGAGAAATTAATAGGGAAAAGACTGGGTATAATAAAGGAAACCTGGTTACAAACAAAGGAGGAAAATTGAGTGGTAGCCTGGGGAGGTGGTAAGGCCAAGAAATGATTTACTAAGGATGAAAAAATGTGAACAGGTTTGTGGAAAAAAAGGAAAAATAGAGTAAATAAACAGGATAAATGAGATAACTGATGAAGTAAAGGCCTAAGAAGTTAAGGAAGAATAGAATCCAAGCTAATCATAACATAGATTCTATCTGGGAAACCAAAGCCCTTCTCTGAGGGAAAAGAAAGTTAAGAATGGGTGCTGTTATATGTAGATAAAGAGATGAGAGAAGGACAGTTATTTCATATTCTCTGGAGGTAGGAAGTAACATCATTTGATCATTTACCTTGCATTCACTTTTCTTCTGGTATCCATACCTTGATTTTCCTCTAAGGAACCATCTTGTCCTCCAGCCTCAGTCCATGTGCTTCTGAAAAGTTGAATCCATTCTAGGCACGTGACTCAAACCTAGCAAATCAGAATATCACATTGCCCTGCTCACAGTGATTGACTCAAGGACAGATTTGGAACTTAATAGATTGGCATGAGAATTTTTCTGGAAAATTCACTGAAGTGAATTTAAGAGAACTTAGGGACTGGAGTTACAGCAGCATTCTGCAACTACAGGGTTCCTGGAATGGACACAGCTCCAAGAAGGTGGAGCGAAGTCAACAGGGCCTGGTGATTGACAGTGCTTGGGTGTTCAATTTTGCTATATTTGAAACTAAATCTAAACCAGAAATATTCAGTTAAATTGCCAGTTAATTCCCTTTTTTCAATGAAGCCAGATTAAGTTGGGGTTTCTAACACTTGAAACAGAAAAATCACGGCTGACAGAGTAGGAAAGGCTAGAAACAGTAATTAAAAGAATGAGTAAAAGAGCTTTTCAGGGGAAAAAAGTATTCTCAAGCAGAGATGAGACACCAAATTATCAGTTCTGTTCTCATCTCTAAATTATCCATTAATTTCCAGAAGGAAAAGTAATGAAATTTGTCCTGCTATAGTTCTCAGGAAGTCTTGGAATTCCAAAACTCCTTCTCAAAAAATAATGCAATGTAGAAAAACATCAGATCTCTTGAGATTACAATGTCACTTTACACTTGCAAATAAAGGTGTGTCACTGCTTATTTAAACATTAGAAGTAACTTAATGTTATGGGAAGCCTTGTTGTTTTCAAATATGAGGTCAATGAGCCCACAGAATTTGCACTGGCAAAGCTAGTTATAGCCTTAGTCTGAAAAATGATTGTATAGGCATATCCTGCCCCAAATATTGATTCCCATACCTGTCTTCTTTCCTCCCTCCTTCCTTCCATCCCACAAATATGCTTTGAGTGTTTAGATGTGCCAGCCATTTGGCCAAAGGCTTGGAATAAAATAGAAAGCAAATAGTCACAGTCCTTGCCCTGAAGGAGCTTGCAGTCAAATGAGAAAGTCAGACAATAAGCTAATAATCATATTCCCCAAAATATCACAACTTTGAAAGTATTACAAAGGGAAGTATATTGTGTGTGGTTTCAAACATTTTGATCATGATCCATAGTAAGAGCTACATTATATAAAGAAACCCAACATACACATACAAACACATAGAAGCACATAGAGAGAAAAGTTTATGAGACAATACTTACTATATGTGGCCCACTCTGACATCTTTCCATTCTATTCTATTCTATTCATATTTTATTCTTTTTCCTTTTTCTAAAAAATGCTAGTCATGACTTGCTGAATTTATTTCATAGCTCACTACCAAGGAGGGTTTTGGTTCAGTCAGAGAAGTCAGGGAAGCCTTCCTTAAGTAAGTGATGATTGAGAAAAGATCTAAAGATGAGTAAGAGTGAATTAGGTGAAAAGGGAGGAAAGAGGTACCCAGTCAGAGGCTGCAAATGCAAAACCTGGTGATGGGAGGAAGTGGAGCGTGTACTTGGGAATAAAGGAAGGCCAGTCTGTTGCTGTAGTACAGAGAGCAAAGAGGAAACTGGTGCCTGAGGAGGGTGGAGAGACAGGAGGGCCAAGGCTCAGGAAGGGTCTTGCAAACCATGTTGAGGATTTGTTGCTTTTAAAAGAAATAGGATGTCATTGAAGCCTGCTCATTGAAAAGATTATTTGAATTTATTGTGCAAAACAGGAGGTAGGGATGGATATAGGTAGATTACTTCAGAAGCTACTGAAGTAATCCAGGTGAGAGATTGTGAAGCTAAGATTTAGCAGTGGATGTAGAAAAAAGTATCTTCCCAACATTAAAAATCATTTCCTGTCATAACACAAACAGAATCTCTTATAACATTGGTTCCCAAATATATGTCAGGTTACATAATTTCTCACCTGGGGTACAATACCAATTCCTGGGCCTACTCAAAAAGATTTTGATTCAATGGTTCTGTGGTGGCACTCTAGTATGTGTATAATTTTTAAAGATTAAAGGAGAGTCTTATGTGCTGCTAGGATAGGAACCTACTAAGAGAATGGGTCTCCCTACTGAAGGGACCAAATCCAATTCTTTGATTGTAAGCACCATCCATGTGACAAATTCATATAACTCAATCCTGGGCATCTCTGGGATTACTTTATATATTTTATAGTTATTACTTTATATCTTTGCTTGGATGATCTTATAAGAATTTGTAAAATTAACATGACCAAAATAAAACTCAAAATCACCAGCTAATCTCCCTATCTAATCTTCTTCTCCTTGAGTTTCCCCATCTTAATGATGGCAATTTCATGCTTCAGGCTAATCTAAGAGTCATTCTTAACACACCTATATATATCTCACACCCCTACCCCCCCCACCCCCTACCCCCACCCCCCGCCATGCAACTCACCAACAAAACTTGCCAGCTCTACTTTGGAAGGATACCCCAGTGCCACAACTTCTCACCAGCTACATGACTAACACTTTAGACACTCTAGACTAAGGCATCTTTGTCACCTTGTACCTGAATTGTTGTATCAGCCTTCACATTGGTGTCTTTACAGCTTTCTTTGCTTCCCTATATTCTATTTTCCACACAGAAGTCAGAGTAAATGACGGATTGTTTCACTCTTCTGCTCAAATCCTCTAATGTAACTCACCTAGAGGAAAATCCAAAATTCTCATCATACCCTGCAAGGCACAGACCCTCCATTTCTACCACTCCTGACTGCTTCTTGTTAATACTGCTCAGTCACACTTGTCCTTAATTATACTAAGCAAATTCCTACCTCAGGATCTTTGCACATGCTGTTCTCTTTGGTTGGAATACACTTTTCTCAGAGAACTGCATGGTCTCTCCTTTATTTTTATTGTGTTTTTTTCAAATATCATTATATTAGAGGCCATCTCAGAGTACTGTATATTACAAACTGTTTGTGTGTTTTTTCTTTGTTTATTTATCAACTGTCACTCTCAATAGAATGCCTGCTTCTTGAGAGAGAAGACCTTGTTTAGTTCACTGCTAAATCTTCTGTGCCTTGAACATTGCTCAGCAGGAGAAACTCAGTAAATATTTGATGAACGAATGTATGGCATAGAGAGAGAGGAGATGGTGAGATGCACATGGATAAGAAGTGAGGCACAGACAGCAAGAGCAAGGAGAGTGCATAATCATTACAGCATCTCTGACACCTGCTTGCCATTTGAAAAGTCAAGTTCCCATCACTCCTCTTGGCAGGCAAAGCTGTGCATATGCAAAGTGGACCTTTTGAACTTCAGCTCCACCACACTCCTGTGTGATCTTAGTAAGTCACTCAATCTCTCTAAACCTCTGTATTTTTTATCCAAAAATGGGCTAAAAGAGTATGTTGTTGGGAGAATTAAATGAAGATAATCCATAAATGCACTTGGCACAAAGTAATTGTCATCAAGTATTAGCTATCAGTTATTATTATATGGCAAGATTGGGCTAGCTAGTGGTGGAATAATGAAAGAAAAAGAAGATCGGAAGAGCCAAGACATGGGCTTATGCTGCAGCAAATGTGTAAGTAACTTAAGATCTTTCTCACCTGTTAAAATGCTTGTTTAGAGTAAGAGGTAGGTAGAACACCAGTAGTCCCAATCTTTCTAGTGTTGACCTCGATAGACCTCCAGATTTCATGAATAAAGGTAAGGTGTAATCAGACTAAGTGTCAGATGAAAAGAGGAAGACAGTTGAGAAAAACAAAAAGCCTGATTCAGCAGAGGATTTAGTGCGTCATGTTACACCACATCCTGTTATTCTTTTAGGCCATAACCAGTATCATGTATCCCAGCAGAACAACGAAAGTTCATACCAACTTTACTCAATATCAGCAACGATTGTCAGAGGTAAGCAACTCCTGCTCTAGTCAACATGGCCATCAAAAGATGAAGAAAAGCACAAATGAGAAGCTTCTTTAGAACCACAGCATTTGGTGACATGATAGATGAACTGTAGCATTATATTATATAGTATGGAATTATATTTTATATGTTATATAAATAATTGGAATGATGAGATCTGTTACACTATAAGAACATGTTTTAATATATTTGCTCTGTTATTTCTTTTTTTCTCCCCTTGCTTCCCAATATACATACTTTAACAGATCGATAAATTTCCTAACTTTTAGCTCACATCTAATCATATCTTTCAAGGTTTCTGTGATTCATAAGTGTGCTTGAATGGATTTGGATCCAATTCATAATATAAGTATTTACTAAAATATGAAATGCTGAGGCTTGTGTCACAGGTATCAACATGATTAAGGCAACCAGGTAGGCTCAGAAATGACTGTTCTCAGATGTGGAAATTTGTAGTAGGGTATCAGCATTTGTTTATTGGGGATATCCAATCAGGCATTCCAGCATCTAATATTGGTAAATCAACAGACAGCTCATAGTTCACCTTTCTCACTAAGTATCTGGGCTTTTCGATAAGCCCCAATGTTAGTTGAGTTGATCAATAACAAATGAATCCTTAAGTAAGACACTGAAGAAGAAAAGTGTCATGGTTGGACATGAAACAAAACTTTCAGTGTAAAATTCAAGGTTTAAATCACATCTGTTGTGGGGCTTTGGGGAAAAGTTTCTTCTCAGAAAGAGAATAGAAGATGGCTGGAATGAAAGTCTTGGGACTTTAAGCATAACTATCCTCTGTGAACCCTGAGGAAGATAGAGAAAGAGCACTGACCTACCTCCCTGTTGTGGTGGGCAATCCTGACTTAAACAAAAGAACAATTAAAATTCCCTAAGGCTGTAGCAGGATGAAGTCTGGCCTCAGGCTTGCAGGTGAGCAGATCAACTATCTGGAAATACTTTATGCCCTAAGAAGAAGGCAAAGAAAGAAGTAAATCAGATTGCTTTGAGATTAGATGAGGTAGACAAATCACTGGTTGCTTTCTTGCCCCTCACACTATGCAGAATCTTGACTTTGACATGGAGGCATGGCATGGTGACGAAAGGTCATGACAGAAGCCAAGCATGAAACACACTTCCACAGCAAGTTTTCTCCAGTCAGTGGTGTCCTGGGTCCCGATATGCAGGATGTAACTAGGGCAACTCTTCAAACATCTGGAAACTAAGGTCTGAGAGAGAGAGTATACATTCACGAGTCATTCTTAGGTAATAGCAGATTTAGTAACTTAATAACATCTCACATGGCAAATACCCACCTAATCTAATATAGTCTAGGAAAATGTGGTTTATATTTAGGGTTTTAAACATTGAATATTTTGGGCTCATATAATATCTCAGTATACAGTGGAGAGAAGTATCATACATTTCCCCATCTCAGACATCATTTTTTATCCCTAGAGAGACTCAGTGAGGGTATCTTCCCCCATGGCTGCCAAATTCTTAACTGAAGATGACTAAGGGATACATACTGACCCCTCTTATATCTGCTGGTGTTGCCAATAGCATCTAGAGAGAAGGGGTCAGCTTTAAACTACCTTTCTATCTTAAGCCCTTGGATGGTGTAGTGGTTTAAAGCTGTATAGACCCCAGAAAAATGTTCTTAAACCTAATCCATTCCTGTTGCTGTGGACCCATTGTAAGTAGGACCTCTTAATGAGGCTACTTCAGTTCAGGTGTGACCCACCTGATTCAGGATGTGTCTTAATCCTATTACTAGAGTCCTTTAAAAACAGAATGAATACAAAGAGAAAGAGAAAAAAAGCCACAGAAGCATGAAGCTGAAAGCAATGAAACCCAAACATGAAGGAAGAGACCAGCAGACACTGCCACGTGCCTTGCCACGTGACAGAAAAGCCAAGGGTCTCCAACAGCCGGTCTTGGGGAAGAAAGCATTGCCTTTATGATGCCTTGATTTGGATATTTTCCCAGCCTCAAAACCTTGAGAGGATAAATTTCCATTGTTTAAGTGGAACCATTTTGTTGTATTCGCCTAAGTACCCTAAGAAACTTATACAGATGGATACACAATATTTGAAAGACAGTGAGATTTAGGTTTTGAGGGAACTGTCCAAGGTGACAGAGGTGGAGAATTCCTGAGAGGTAACTTATAATGATCTATGGGTCAGCACTTACAGTCACCACATTTTTAAAATAAACAAAAAAAAAAAAAGGATTTTTTTCTCTAACCAGAAGCCCCAGCCTTTTCTCAGCTACCTGGTCAGAATTCTCTGAACATTGGGCTGTAGCTGATGGACCATGTTTGGGGTAGGTCTTATTGTCCATGACAGAATCCTTGATGTATCAAAAACTATGGCTGTAGTATCAGGACCCAGGGAGGAGGATTTTAAGATGTGGCTAAACCTCCTTGAGAATATAGTTTGCAAAATTAAGTTAAAAGAGGAAAATCTGTTGACAGGATCCTGCTCTAGAAATTGTTCAATCACCAAAGGCACTGATATCTCTGAGACTGTGGCCTTACCATTGAAGATCAATGAAAAAAAAAAAAAAATGGAAATATGGAGAAGAGAAGGAAAGGAGAGGGAAGAGAAAGAAGGGATGTGTATATTAAATCCTTGAACATACATCATATGGGAGGGGAAAATAGAAGCCTCATTGTGCGCTTATGCTGAAAAGGCTATTTCTGAGGACAGTGAGAGGTGCAATAGAGTAGGCTCTGACAGATTAGATTCACCTCAATACTTCTAAAGAAACCTAGGTGAAGTGAGAAAGTTAAGTGGCCACCCCATCACTCTAATTTTTTGGTGTTAGTAACTAGAATTTGGGAAAAGCAGGATAGGGAAGTGGTAGTAGAGGCTTTAAAAAGGGAGAGAAGACAAGACCACAAAATCAGCTCTGAGGCCTTGTTTCATGCCTTAGTTATCAGCACTAATATGATCATTGACACCATACTGAGGTCATGCCTGACACAATAAAAGCTTTAGGAGTTGTAGGTAGCCAAGTTACCTTCCCTGAGTAGAGTCTAGATATCCTCATCCCATATAAGACCAAGAGCCCAGTGACATACTAATGTCTCTGCTACCACCATGGGGCAACCTAGCTGCTTACCAGAGGAACAATCTTTTGAAACCAGGAAAATTGCATCTCAGAGGCAGTCAGAGAAGGGGCGCCTGGATACAAATGGTATAAGAGTTTCAGTTTCTTAATGAAAAACTAGACTCAGAAATATTAAGTTTATTCTCCAATAAGCCTCTATTGGTTAGAAAATAAAATGAGTATAAAAGGAAGGATAATTTTAAATACCTTTTCTGATTTTTGGTGTGAGTCCCCGTGCTTTTTCCACATGGGGGCATTATGGAGAAATTGGAATTCCTTGAAGATATTGTGACATTATAAGAGTAAAGGAACAGTTAGAATGAGTGCTATGTTTCATGGGCATCCAACAGGAATGGTAGCAGTAGTGGCACTGACAGGAATACTCTGAAAGAAAACACATTTTTTTTTTTTTTTGCAGTAAATCATATAGAGCCAAAAATTCCCATTTTAATCACCTTGAAGTGTGTGATTCGGTAGTATTAATTATATAATCTCAGAGGCCATGGTATATTATTGCATGAGTAGGCTAGTGACAGTCATCTCAACTATCAGGAGCTAGATGTGGGGAGAAAATAAAATAATGCATAATCCCTTTTCATCTTGAGCACCTTTTTAGAAAACCTCATAAATGGAGTCAAAATAGCTTTTAATTAAGGAAAGTTTCATTATTTATGAATCAGTAGAAACATATTCAAGTGCACACGGAAGGTTCAATAATACAGACAAAATTCTGGGCCATAAAATAAGTTGTAATATATATTCTAAGATGTAAGTCTTTCAGCATATAATCTCTAACAAAATAGAATTAAATTAAAAGTCAATAGCAATACGATATTTAGAAAATCCCCAAATATTTGGAAATCAAACAAAACAGCTCCAAATAATGAATGAGTCAGAGAAGAAATAATAGGGAAAATTTTTTTGAAAGTTTAAACCATTATGAAAATATAACATATCAAAATTTTTGGGTGCAGTGAAAGCAGTGTTCAGGGTGAAATTTATAGCTCTAAAAGCCTTAGTTAGAAAAAAATGTAAAACAAACTTTCCACTTTATGAGGTAGAAAAAATTATGTTCAAGTAAGTAAAAGGAAAGAAATAAAATAGATAAATGCAGAAATTAGTGAAATGAAAAACAAAAACAATAGGCATAATTATTAAATCAAAAATTGATTATTGTAAATATTAATAAAATAGTAAACTCTTAGCAAGGCAGATTTTTTTTAAATGTGAAAACACAAATTGCCAATATCAGAAATGAGAGGCAATAAAACGACTGACTGTACAGTCATTAAGAAGGAAATGAGCCAATATTATTGACAACCTTAAGTCATAAGTTCAATAACTTAGATGAAATGTACAAATTCCATGTTAAACCTAACCTCCAAAACTGACACAGGAAGAAACAGAAAACCAAAATAGACCTTTATATGTTAAGGAAAATGAACCATAATTAAAAGCCTCACAAAGAAAATTTCAGACCTGGATGTTTTCACTGTTGAATTCTATTTTATCTACCATTTAAGGAAGAAAATGATACCAATATTACACAAATTCTCACATAATATATAGAAAAAGAAAGAATGCTTCGTAATTCATTTTATGAGGCCGTCATAATCTTCCTGTCAAATCCTTTCAGGAACAAGAAAGGAAAGTGAAAAATTACAAGAAAGGAAAGTTTCAGTCCAATATCTTTCATGAACTATGGATGCAAAAATCTTTAAAAAAGTATTGGTGAATTAAATTCAAAAATATTGAAATGGATGCCATATAACAAAGATGTAGGTGCATACCAAGAATGCAAGTTTGTTTCAACATTTTTAAGAAATCAACATAAATCACCATATACAGAATAAAAAGAAATATCATGACTCTTTCAATAGCTGTAGAAAACCATTTCAACATCCACTGATGACAAAAACTTTTAGGAAGAGAAGGAAATTTCTCAATCTTATGTAGGACAAATATTATACTTAATGGTGAACTATTAAATGTTTTCCCCTAAAAATGGGAACAAGGCAATTGTGACCATTCTCATCACTTCAACTGCACATTATACTGGAGCTTTTAGCTGGTAAGGCAATAAAAAGAAATAAGGGCATAAAGATAGGGAAGTAAGAAGTAAAACCATTGTTATTTGCAGATAAAATAATTATTTATGTAGAAAACTTTTTTAAAATTTACAAAAACCTACTACTAGAACTAATAAGTGAATTTAGTAAGATTTCAGGATAAAGGGTCATATAAAATCTATTTTATCTCTGTATTCTAGCAGAAAATGATTGCAAGTGAAATTTTTTAAATCCCATTTACAATAGCATCAAAACTATAAAATAGTTAAGAAAAAATTTAGCAAAAGATGTGCAGGAACTCCACACTGAAAATTATAAAACAGTGCAAAGGGAAAAAATGAAAATTTCTAAATAAATGAAAAGATATGCCATGTTCATAGATTGAAAGACTCAATATTGTTAAGATGTTAATTCTACCCAAACTGATCTACAGATCTCAATGTGATATTCAACAAAAACCCCTTCAAGTTCTTTCAGAATAGTTGACACATACCTTATAACATTTATATGGATAAGCAAAAGAAATATAACATCTCATACAATTTTGAAAAATAAGAATAAAGTTGAAGGAATCATATTATCTGATTTTGCCACTTACTATGAAGCTACATTAATAGAACACTGTAGTATTGATGTGAGGATCCATGAAACCAAATAGCATGTCTATAAATAGACACATATCATCAGCTGACTTTTGATAATGGCTCCTGTGAAATTCAATGGGAAAATATTTTTAAAATCTTGGTAGAATATCTAAGTATCTACTGGAAAAAAAAAAAAAAGAAGCAATAAAGCTCAATCCCTACTTTAGACCATTCACAAAAATTTAATTTGACATGGTCTAGAGATATAAAAGCTAAAATGTAAAGTTTCCAGAAGAAAAATAGGAGAGTTTCTCTCAAGTTTGGGGTAGACAAAGGAACCATGCATATATCTATCAATTAAAGGACTTTTAAGTGAACTACAAATCAACAATAAAAAGGCAAGCAACTCAATATTAAAAACATAGGCAGAATATTTGTATATACACTTCACAAAAGAAAATGTATAAATGGACAATACATATATGAAAAGGCACTTGACATCATTAGTAATCATGGAAACAGTAATTAAAACTACAGTAAGATACTGCTAAATACCTAGCAGAATGGCTAAAATTAGAGTGATGAGGAGGATACAGAGCAACTAGAACTGTCTAACTTCGCTAATCAGAGTATAAAATGGTAAAATTACTTTTGACATCAATTTGAAAGATTTTCAGCTGGCTAAACATACACATATCCTCTAGCTTAACACTTCTACTCCTAGGTATATACTCAACAGAAATGAAAATACATATTTCATTTATCTATTGCTGTGTAAAAAAATTACCCCAAAATTCAGTGCCTTAAAACAATAACTCTTCATGGTATCACGGTTATCTGCACTGAGCGGACTCATCTGAGTGGTTCTTCTGCTCCATGTGGCTGGAGTTGCAGTCATCTGGCTCGACTGGGCTGGAATGTGTAAGACGGTCACTCACATGGCTGTCAGATGGTACTGGTTTCCAGCTGGGAGTTCAGAGGTGACCATCAGGTGGAGGGCCTTGGTTCTTGTCTATAATGACCTCTGCACATAGCTTGGGCCTCTCACAGTATAGTGGCTGGGTTTTAAAAAGAAACATTCCAAAAAACAAAGGTGAAAGCTCCAGAAGTTATAGAGCATCACATCTGTCTGTTGACTAAGCACAATCACAGAGTCAGTTCAGATTCAAGGGTATGCAAATAAATTCCACATCTTAATGGGAAAAGTGTCCAAACACAACAAAAGATTTATATATAATACTTACTACTGTTTTACTGATAATGCCAAATTATTAGCCCCAAACACAAATGACCTGGATGTCCATCCACAGATGAATGCATAAATAAATTTTGGTATATTTGCACAATTAAATACTTTTCAGAAGTAGAAAGGAATGAATACTAATACAATTAACATGGTTGAATCTCATAGACATTTAGCTGAACAAAAGACAGGCACAAAAGAATACAGATTGGATTTTTACATGACATTCAGGAATGACATTGATATGACATTCAGGAATAGGGTAAACCAAAATCAGAATAATGGTTTTCTCTGGAGAAGAGAGATTGAAAGAAAAAGGGCAAGGATTTTCTAGGAAGGTGAAAATCTTCTATATCTTGATTAGTGTGAGGCTTACACAGGTGACTGCATTTTTCAAAACTCAACAAAGTGTACACTTTAAGATCTGTGCATTTCACCCTGCAAATTTTACCTCAAATTAAAACACACATGTAAAGAAAAATTAATTTTTATCATTCTTATAGCCATCCCAATTGTTCCTCTCTATACTCTTATGGGGAAGAATGATGGCATTTGTATTTTCATTTAAAGAAGTGATAAATTATTAAAGGTTATACAGAAAGTTAGTGGAATAAAAAATAGTATCCAAATGAGGGAAGGATTCAAGACTAAAGACACAGTTTTTTCCTAATTATTGCCTCAATTTAAATAATGATTTTCTTTTAAAATCATGAACAGAAAGCTAGTTGAATATATTTCATATAAAACTTTCACAACTTTATTACAAAGAACAAACTTGTACATAGCCACATTGTGGCAGACATCAGTCTGTGGTCTATTTCTAACACATTAGCCAATGCTAAATTCCTTTTTTCTATGACATAATCTCTGGTCATAGCCTCCATCAGTCTGGTTCTTAAATTTAAACTAGGGAAAAATAAAAACTGTTCCCAAGGGACGCTCTGTTCCAAAGAAAATGACTTCCAGGCTGATTTACTAATACTGAAATTTTTTGAAAACGAAAATGATTCAAAGCAAAACATTTCAGTAAAGCAGGTTGGTCAATTTAGTTTTCAAAGGAAGCCATACGTTAAGATCCCAACTGGTTAGTAAAGTACTCGCTGTCCAACATTAGCCAGAATTTCTAGGATTTTGTGACTTTTAGCTTGGGGTTACAAGACTTCATATGTCAGCAGGATCAACTTCCCAATTTCCAATTCTTGTAAAAAAAATTTTAAATACACAAAAGGAGTCATTCACTGGGAATTCATAATCAGATTTAATGAAAAAAAATGTGTAAGACGTTCTATTCACATTTTTCTCTTTTGATTCTCATTTGTGGTCGTTAGTTTTATTGTTGCTGGTGATGGTGGTAGGGTGTGTGTGTATGTGTGTGTCCTTTAAGTTCATGAATATCATCTTGTGTACTTGTTAAACATTAGATCTTGGCTCTTTCTCTTTCTCCAAGCGGTGACAAAGGAAGCAAAGGAAGCAAACAGAAGGTTTGGATTATCTAGGAACTAGCTCAGATGAAACTATCAGCTGGAGGGCTTTCATTCTCTTCCATATAACCTCTGCACTTACACATACAACTAAATCATAAGCATTCCTTTCAAAGGAGCAATGAATGAAGTTTTAATATACACTAAATGAAAAATGGAACATACTGTAAGGCTATGCAGTGGGGATATTCTGCTAAAAAAATAGCAAGTGTGAAGGTAATAGTGGTCAGAAAGAGTATAGTAAATGATTATTATTAAGCACAGGATTAGAAGTTTAAGTATCATAAAAGACATCTACAATATCATAAAATGCCTCCCCAAAGTCATCTAGAATAGCAAGTGCTGGAAAGATTTTGTGGTTTTTGTTTAGCCCAGAAGAAATTTCTGAAGAAAGTAATGAATGCTTCCTATTTCTGAAAACTTCAAAACTTTTGGATACATTTAAAGTTTTAATACTCGTGTTTAAAATCGTCTCTTGCTGCCAAAGAAAGCTTTTTGTAGGCTTGAACAGCTGGAGAAAGGATAACCAGCTACTCCATCCACCAGAAGACAGCAAGGAAAAGCTTAGCCTTGGTTGCCTAAGCCTAGTTGAGTATACAAAGCTGAGTATGAACTTGTGCCAGTTTGGATATATTATGCCCTCCCAAAAGTCATGTTCTTTATTGCAATCTCGTGGGGGCAGACTTAGTAATCTTTTTGATTAGGGTGTGATATTTTGATTGTTTCCATGGAGATGTGACATACCCAACTGTGGGTGACACCTTTGATTAAATTATTTCCATGGAGGTATTACCCCACCCATTCAGGGTGGGTCTAAATTAGATCACTGGAGTCCTTTGAGAGAGTTCACAGACAGAAGGAGCTCAGAGCAGCTGAGGGAGACATTTTGAAGACAGCTATCAAAAACTGATGCTCAGAGATGCCTGGAATTGCGGACAGAAGGATGTTTGGAGATGCAAAGCTAAGGATGCACAGGAGCTGAGAGAGTTGCTGAAACACAACCCGGGACCAGGAGATGCCAGCCACGTGCCTTCCCAGCTAACAGAGGTTTTCCAGATACCATGGGCCATTCTTCAGTGAAGGTATCTGCTAGGTCTGGGCCCTGGACCCCTCCCCCATTTCCCTCTTTTGTAAAGCCAGGCTGCAAATCAGATCATGCCTCACGTTGCTGCCCCCTCCCTTCCCGTACTTAGCACCATGTCCTTTGTTCATGCCCATCACTGCCCGTCTTCCTTTCCCCCACTTCCCATGCCACATCATCGCTCCCTCCCTCCCCACCTCTCCTGTTTAAATGTACAAACCAGGCATTGCCAAAGTTACAAGATAAACCGTGTGTAATCCCCATTGGCCAAAGCTCACATACCTTACATGTCTAAGACACCGTGTAACTTCCTAATGGACAGAAAGCCCTATAAAAAGAAATCCCACCACCCGACTGCATGGTTTTCCCTCCAAGCAGACCCTTTCTGCTGGTTGGGACCACCCTGTGACTTCTCTCAATAAACTTTTATTGCTGTTTGCCATTTGGCTTTGATGCCCATCTTTTGAGCCAAACTACCTTACGGTATCCTCTTGCTTATGCCTTAGTTTAGACATTTCCATGGCCTTAGGACTGTAAATCTGTAACCAAATAAACCCCATTTATAAAAGACAATCCATGTCTGGTATTTTGCATAATGGCAGCATTAGCAAACCAGAACAGAACTCAGTCAAGGTTCATTGAATTTCTCCTTTCTAAAGCAGATTTAACTTGAAATGAACAACAAGGGAAACTGGATAATGAGCAAAAGGAAGGAAAACATTCCTGAAGTTTCACAGGAAAGCTGGGGCAATATTAACCTTTGGATGATGGAATGCTGCTGCTTCATTTCGGACTGCCAAGTTCAGTGTGGAAGGAGACAAGCTGCATTGACATTGCAAAGTTAACCCAAGAATTATTGGTTTTTCCCTTTTCTTTCACACATAAACAAGTAACTCTATCCTCCACTTAAACGTTTATTGTCTTCCCTATATTGCTATCATTGTGCTTAGTCTGAAAATATGTCTACATCCTTAAGTACTGCAATCATATAGCATTTCTTAAAGGTAATATAAAGAGTAGCAGATATAAAAGAAAATAGGACCTTATAAAAATATTTGAAAACACCTCTGCCATATATTAAAGTGCACAATTAAAGGCCTCTCTGATTTGTTGGAATGCATTAACTTAGAATGACATTCCCACAACGTTAAAATTCAACACAGCATTAGTCAGAATTGTCCCTTGTCATTTATCTCCTATGATCTCTAAGTCATAGAAAACATGTAATTTGGTTGATACTTTAATGGTAAAATTTTCTTTCTCTTAATATCAAATGTCCTGCTGGTTTCTGAACCTTCTTTTGAATAGTTTAGACTCCAAAGACAGGAAATATCACTTGAACTGGACTTAAGAATAACCTAGAAACAATTTCCAGCATAGGAGAAAGCCAATGCAAAATAGAGGAATTCAAATAATTAATAACAGTAAACAGCAATATACTTTCCTCCTTAATTTTGATATCCACTTGTAAATTTAAAAAGCACTGCAAAATAAAAAGTTGTCATTATCTGTCATCAAATGTTCATAGATTGCTCACTACTGAACTTGGAACTTGTGGGAAGTTACATGAGAAATATAAAACACTGTCACTGATTTTAAAGAGCTTGTTACTGACTTGAGGGAGACAAAAAGTAAAACTGAGAACTAAACTCTGCCTTGTTAGGTACTTACTACAAGCATATTAGATGTTGAAAGACTATGTTTCAATTGGCTTTGGCAGAAAATACCTTCTCAGAGAAGACAGGACTTTGAACTGGGACTTGATGAAAGAAAGGGATTAGAAAGCAATTTCAATCTGGGTAATCTGGGAGTCTTTCAGATATTTGATATCATTGTAGCCTCAAAGTCAGGAGTGGATAAACTGAGGATTTCCACAGCTTAAAACATGGTTGTTGGGCAATACAAGAAGATTGTATTGGTTAACCAGATTGGGGAAGCCATGGAGTGTTTGGCAGTGACTGTGAAGAAAGTGGTTTGTAATCTGGCAACCATGAACTTTTCCTTATGGCAGATTTTCTTGTGGTTGATTTCCAATGCTGGATTTTCTTAACTCTTTCTCTGGCATTACTTTCCCGAGCTAAAAATTGGAGGAAAGAGAATTTTTCTTACCTTCCTCAAAGAATCTGTTTGCACCTCAAGAAATAATGAGTGTGAAAATGTTTGGGAAGCTGCAAACCTTTAAGAAGGTTTTCACTGAAGGCTTCTGTGGTATTATGACCCAAACTAGATTGCTTTTGAAAACAGTAAATTTCTCAGGCTACCGAGATGTAATTTCATGAATTGTTTTACTATGGTTAGGAACAAAAATAACACAATGCCTTTCTCTACGACCTGGACACAGTGCAGGTAAAGAAAATGACTTCCCTTTAAATTGGCAATAAGGAGCAATTACTTTTGAAAAGCTCTGCCTCATGCAGTACTTGGTGCTGTCATTTGCAACTGCAGAGGGAGGTGGGAGACCTTTGGACCATCCACATTCCCACCTGTCTTTGCACAAGGCCCAAATCAGAGATGCCTAGGCAGGAGCTAGGCGTGGGCAATGAGCCAGAGTGATTTCGATGAGAAGCTAGGTTAAGTTACTCACTGCTTCCTGATTGGGTTGGGCAACCCAATAGCCCACTTCTAGTAGGTACTTTCTATTATCTGCTTGCCAGTTGGTAAAGATTTCCACCCCCACCCCACTACATTCTGTAAACAATCCATTGTCAGTTGATTCAGAGTGAAACCAGGTGAGGCATGCACGTCTACCAGTGTTGGGTGGAATTGTCAATCTCTTCTCATGACCCTTCTCTAATCATAGCATTTAGATGCCAAAACTAATTCATATGTTCACTTATATTTAAAATAGTTTTTTGGGGACTAACCTAAGCACACACACAAACATTTAAAAACTCAATAACCTATGTCTTTAAACTTTACATATTTTTTGAGGTTTTTTTTGTTTTTTTTTCCTCCACAAACTATTATCCTAGTATGGTTCACTCCCTGTGGTTAAGTTGAATTGCCCAAGATCTTTGGCCACATTTTTAAAGTTTTGTTTTATCCACATCAGGGAGGCTTATCTTTGTCTTTAGACACATTCTAATTTCTAAAAAGTCAATATAATAAATCTTCAGGCTTTTTCTCCTCAGATAACCAGTCCTCAGAAGGATGAAGGATTGCATTAGCTGAGTCAGGAAGCTGTGCAGAACAGAGAACTTCCCACAAAGCTTCCCACAAAGTGAGGGCCAAACCTCCCAGCCTTCCTCAAGCCAAAGACTTTCTAAAGTTTCTTTCCAGGCTGAAAGTTTTAAAGGTGTACAACATCTCCTTCTCTCGTCACCGAAGGAGATGATAACCTACCAAGGAAGATGGGTGAAGTAATTAATAAAATTCCTCAGCGTCATGGAGGACAAGGAAAAGAATTTTATTCTATGCCTGGATTCTGATTGCCATCTTGTTTACTAGTTATCTTTGCTGGCTCTGTGACGGCAAGGGTCTTGAGAACAATCCAAAAGAGAATTTAGATTTATATGAAAGAAAGTGCATGTGCCATTCCAGTATCATAGCCATGTCTGCCGTGGAGTTACAGATGTTGAAGTCCTGGCCATAAAAACCTCACTGTTCTAACTACTTCCACATGTAACAGAAAGAGGAGATAGCAGGAGTGGAAGATGGAAGCTACCTCACCCGTCAACCTCAGGGGGCAGCTTCGGCCACTCTGGACTAGAGTAGGCCTGTGGAAAAAGCTTTGATCACCACTGATCATGAAGCTGTATGGTTCCAGGAGCTTGTGTGTGTGAGCCCCCTGCCCCCACCCCCACCATAAGGTTGTTTCAGCAAAGCCAGAATGAGTGCTGTCTTGCTGTCAAATTGATTCAAATCCCTAGATGAAACATCCAGATCAGCCCCTGAAACTCATCAGCCTCCCATAGCTTCTCCAATAGGGTCAAATACTCAACCTGGCTGGAGAAGATAGCTTCAGTCTGCACACACACATGCGCGCGCACACACACATGCGCGCGCACACACACACACACACTCCACCCGTTTCCCGACAAAGACCAAAATCTCTTCCAATTCATAAGTGCATTGAACTGCTGAAAGGGAGGCATCATCTTCCAGGGCAATTTGCTGGTTAATTTTTGAATAATTTTGTTTGTTAAACCACCTAAACACATATATGCTTGCCATACTATAAGTATAGGATTTCCAGTAAGCAGACTTGATTTTCCTGACACTGACTTCTAGTGAGAGTATTGTCATATTGTCTTGGCTTCTTTCTAAAGCTGGCTGAGATCCAGAGAAACAGAGACTAGTTGGAGGAACCTAGAATGACCTGCCTGCAAGCAGTTCTAATCACGGTTTACATTTCTTTAATCATAATAACAAATATTATTATTATTATCAATACTATAATAATTAGAAAGGGTTAAAGATGTTCAGAATTTTTTTTTTTTTTCTAAAGTCAAGTCTCCAGCTACTTTGGTTCCAGTCTCCTCTTTAGATGGAGACCAGGTCACTTCCCATGGGTTCTATCCCCTACCAAAATGTGACCCTCGCTAGCCGCTGCTGGCCGGGGATGGGGCAAGGGGTTAATTATCACAAAATCGCTCCTCACCTCTGGCTGGTGCAGCAGCCCCAACTGCCGAGGGGCCAGGCTACAGCATCCGCCTCCAAATGGGTGCAGGCAGCTCCTCCCTGCCGTCGTCCTCCCCAACTCCCATTGCCTTGCAACACACACACCTCCCCATCCCCTCACCCCCACCCCCCACCCCCCGCCCAGAGTCCCGGGAATTTCCCGAGTATCCCATAGCTTGAGCTTCCTGCTTGGGGGAAGAGGACGAATGCTGATAAAAGGGAGTCCAGAGGGCTTGGGGAAGCCGCAGTGCCTAGGAGCCACAAATCTCCGCGCCTCCTCTCGCCTCACGAAACCGCTCCCGCTCCCCATCGCTGCGCTCTCCTTGCCGCTATGAGCCACTCGCCCAGCCCAGCCGCCCGCGTCCCGGGTCCTTCTAGTTCTCTTTGCGCGCTGCTAGCGCTGCTGCTGCTGCTGCTGACGCCACCGCGGCCCCTCGCCAGTGGTAAGAACGCTTGGCACGCAGGAGGCACCCGGGCAGCCGGGGCGCATCTCTGGCTCTGCAGCAGCCGCCGCGTCCTGAGCGCGGGGGAGTGTCTTGGGTTCGACTTGCTGGGAAAGAGCTCTCACCCAGCAACCTGGCTCATAACGCTGTCTCTTTTCCTTCCTCAGCTGGTCCTGTCGCGGCCGTGGTGAGAGAACTGCGTTGCATGTGTTTAACAATCACACCGGGGATTCACCCCAAAATGATCAACAGTCTCCAGGTGATCTCCGCAGGACCGCAGTGCCCCAAGGTGGAAGTAGTGTAAGTCCTCTTGCGCTGCGGTATCCACGGTGTCTTTGGCGGTAGCGAAATCCCTGGTGTAGGTCGTCAAGCCCCTGTGGCTTATGGGTGCATCTCTTTTTCTCTTTGCAGAGCCTCCCTGAAGAACGGGAAGGAAGTCTGTCTGGACCCAGAAGCCCCTTTAATCAAGAGAGCCGTCCAGAAAATTTTGGACAGGTACCTGTCGCTTTGATCATTGTGGTTTCTCAATTTCTTCTGGAAAGTGTAAACCTCACCAGGTCTTCACCTGTTAAAGATCCTGATTTTCGGATGGAATTTGACTGCCATATTCTGGATCATGTTTATAATTAAACAGTTGTAAAGGAGAAGGGGAGAATGTTGTTCAGTAAAGTCCTGGGAAAACCTTTATCACCCATCTTGCATGTAATTGGCTAAGAAATTACATAGCTCAATCACTACTAAGACTCTTATTCTTCTTCTCCTTCTCCTCCTTCTCCTCCTTTTTTTTCCCAGTGTGGTCATTCTACCCTTTGCTTTTCTTGATTTTTATTTTCATTTTCACCAAATGTTTTTTGCCCTGTTTTGAAAGCAGAATCAAGTAGAGAGGTGTATGGAAGTCTTAAACTGATAAAATTATTTTCTCAACAGTGGAAACAAGAAAACTGTTTAAGAATCAAGCATTGGAAAAATTGTGCAGGCTTCCACACAGCTGTTTTCTGAGAGTCCCTGGACCCAGTGAATATAAGAAGTGAGGGTTGATTTTCTCCATCAGTCAGCTTTCTTCATGGATTCCCCACTTGGAGAGGGGGAAGAAAGAAAAAAAAGCAAAACTATGCTTATCCCTGCATTTTTCTGCTGAGGTTATTAATTATTTAACATAGTATTTCCTGCTATTTATTTGCTATTTTATCTGTTATGTTATTGAAGTCTTTGGCAGTTGACTAAATTGTAAGAAATCACTGGTTGTTAATCTTTCAAAGCATCTTTAATTAAAGAAGATTATTGTATTTCTAGAATATATTCCTTACAGTGTTACTGAAGAGGCTGTGGATTTAATATGTAAATAATATTTCATTAGAATGCTGTTGATAGAGATAAACTTTTATCCTCACTCATCATGAAATGAGGAATATTTTGATATCGTTTCTTAAGGAATATGTTAGGAAACTTGGGATGCTACTTAAGTTTTATTGTATTAGAAAGCAGGGTGCATGATACAGTTATTTGTGTAGAACGTATTTCTTTATTTAGAATTCCTAAATGTTTAAGTTCTGTAAGAACTAATGTATTCTTGTCCTATAACTAGACATTTGATGTCTTCTTAGTATGACATAATGTCATGACTTACACATGAACTTTGATTTTATGTGCTATTTACACATATTTTCTTATGAGTGCTATAGTTCTAGCCACTAAACATATGGATGGACAAAAAAGCTAGAGAACAGGTAAATTCCTGATTTCTAGTTTTTATAAAAGTGCCTTCTTTTGGATTTTTTTTAAAGTAAAAGCAAACAATCTCTGTACTCTGAAAATTTTGAAAACATATTCAAACTTTTTAAATATGTATTTATTTAATCTTCCAAAAATACACAGCATTGCTAGGATTCTTAGATGCTTGAGCGGTATCTTCTTAAGGTTTTGGCCATTTTGCTATAAGATAATATATATATATATATATATATATCACATTCACCATATTAAAATTGCATTTTTTAACTGTGCCTTATTGGTTTATAGCACTTATTTTGTTCTTTGAAAAAAAAATAAAAGATTTTTAAATTCATTCATGTTGTTTTTCCTTCTTATACTTTAAAAATAAGCATAAAAGTTAACTCAGTTTTTCTCTGGCTAGCAGAGGCCCATCATTTCCCAGTGCCATCGTATTACTCCTTCGTATTGCCAACAGCCACTGGGTCCTTTAGAAATCACAAATGGGATAAGACTTCCTTACCTTAAATCCTTAACCAACTTCCTGTTTCCTAGACATGAAACAAAATTGTTAAGCATGGCAAATGAGTTTCTGTCTCATCCAACACCTGCTTACTACTTTAGCATCACTTCTCCCACACACTTGCTGCAGTCAGGTGTTCTTTCCTGGCTCTGGCTCCCTGCCTTTGCATTTGCAGGGGCCCTATCTGGACCCTAGTCATCCTTCAGAACTCAGTTCAAGCAATACCACCTTCAAGAAGATTTCCTTGGCACTCTCAGCAGAGCTAATTTCAATTTTGTTGTTCTCATGGCATAAGTAGATTATACTTGAATTATAGAAAATATTGCGTGGCTGTTACTTCTTTATAGATTTCTTTACCCTATGTGATGGTTTGAAGCTGTATGGATCCCAGAAAAGTTTGTTCTTAAAGCTTATCCATTCCTGTGGGTGTGGACCCATTGTAAGTAGGATCTTTGGTGAGTAAGATCTTAACTTAAGATATGACCCACCTCATTCATGGTGGATCTTATTCCTCTTACCAGAGTGTTTATAAGAGAATGAAAGACAAACAATGAGAAAGACACAGAAACTGAGAAAGTCATGGAAACTGGAGGCTGGAGGCAACAAAACTCGGGAGAGAAGGGAACCCAGCAGATACCACCATGTGCCTTGCCATGTGACAAAGGAGCCCAGAAGCCAGTCTTTGGGAAAAAAGCGTCACCTGATGATGCCTTGATTTGGACATTTTCAAGGCCTCAGAACTAATAAATCTAATAAATACCTATTGTAAAAGCCAACCCATTTCCTGTTTATTGCTTTCAGCAGCCCAGCAGACTAAAACACTCTGCAAAGAACTGTCTCAGAGCTCTATCACATTTCATCCATCTCAGTATTCCCAATGTCTGGCACAGAATGACTAAATGAAATAAGTTATCCCAACTTTCAGGTGGTCAGACAGTGTCGTAAGATCAAAAACCTGGTACATGCAGGTGTTGAGTAAACTGCAATCCTGTTCTCCTTCTTAGTCTATAGGTAATCTAACAACGGCTTTGGCATATGCAATTCCCTCTGCCTACAACATCTACCCTTCACTTTCACCTGATGAACAATCCTTCCTTTGGGACTTAGCTTACCTGCTACTTCCTAGCGGCAGCCTATCTGACTCCTTCACGCACCAGATTAGGACCCCCTCTTATACCTTCTCATAGCACCCTGTGCTTTTCTTTCTAATGGATTTTCACCAATGAGACTACAGAGTAGTTATACATGTGATCATTTGTTTTCTTTCAATTCCAATTTCACTGTAAGCACCATGAGGCCAGAAAAAATGTTGATCATTTACAGACCAGCTCCTAAGACAGTATCTAGCACATGGTAGGTGCTTAACAGGTGAGTAATCTAGGCTAAACAAATCTCACTGTATCTCTAGTATTAAAATAGCAATTTCGTTTATATACCATTCTTAGCAAACGCAAGGAAAGGCAAGGAAGAGGATTAATATAATTAGTGTGTGCAACACACCCCCAAGTTGGATTGTACATTATTCTATATGCTAATATATTATATATTATATATGTTAATATATAATATATATTATATGTGCTAATGTTGGCATGTATCTGTATTAGCCTAGGATAGTAATATGAATTAATATATCTATATCTAACCTAGGCTTTTTCTTATCTTCTAATTTCTCTACTTATATATATAAAATATCAAATAGACTAATGTTACATTATTATATATTAATATAACTCACATAGGTATATATATATATGTGTGTGGAGAGAGAGAGAGAGAGAAAGACGGAAAGGGAGAGGGATGGGGGAATTGCAAACAAAGGTATAGACAAACCTAGAGTAGATTCAGAGATGGGTTTGCTGACAAATTTTTCAGCAATATAGAAAAGCACAAAATACCTCTGATCATTTAAAAAGCATTCATCTTTTGTGGTCTCTTTTTGCTCTCAAATAGTACTTTTTTCTTCTTTGAATCTAGGAATTATTCACTCATCCTGGGGAAACATTAAAGAGCAAACCGATTTACCATGAATATTTGAACAATCAATTTTAGTGTTTAGAACAATCCTAACTTGTCATATTGGTCCCCAAGTACATGAACAAATGCTTGTAGAAACAAATGAAACATATTAAATGCCCTTTAACAGGTGAAATATATGTTTTGTGAATAAGTAAACATTGCTGGTTACTTTTGTCTTTTTGTCATTATTTGAGGTCTTTGTTTTTTTCCTAGAAGCAAGAATTATACATTCAGTTTGTTTATAGATGGTAAGATTAGACCTCATTTGTAATACCCTTGCAATTCTAGTTGCTGTGCCAGTTCCGCAATTGGTCATTCTATAAAGAAAATAGATTACAGTGTATTACCAGAGTTTAGCCTATACCAGAACCTCAATGATGGCTGCTACTCATCATTCCTACCATTATTAGTTGATCCTGCCACTAGCAAATTCAAGGACTAATATATAGGGGAAAGTTAATCTAATGTTTATCTTCTAGGGATACATCTTATAATTTCCTCATACTAACCCTTAAGTACTATTTTTACTCTATCGATCTGAAACTGTCTCTCACATATTAAATCATGGCAAGTGAACGAGGGATCAGCTAAAATCTGCTCTATGTTATTGCCTCAATCCAGACAATTTTCAGTGTGCAATTAATGTCCTTCATTCTACCTGACTTTCCTGCTTGCCTCTGGGTGTGATACATTCACATAATCCTTCAGTTCCCGAAGGTATGACAAGGTCTATGATAAAATATGACTAGTGGCTTTGTTTTTCTAACATAGCTTTAATTCTTGCATAAGGGAAAGAGTTGCTCTGGGTAACTCATATTGTACATAAATTCAAAAGTCCTTCCTGGATGTTACAAAATGAGAAGTAGACAGAACTAGCATTTGCTTTCTGACTAAATCATGGAGAGATAGTGCATTATGGTTTTGATTTTGGCTGACAATCTTATTTGATGTTGAGCCAGCAAAATTAATATTCTCTTCCTGAGAAGGACTGTTCATGCTTCAAGCATATATACAGTGAGATAATGACGTAGAAAGATCTAGAGTTTGGGTCTAAAATTTTTATTTTTTCATATTCTACAGTCCTGTTTCTTTTTTTATCTTTTTTTTAAATAATTCAATTTTATTGAGATATATTCACATACCTTGCAGTCATACAAAGTGTACAATCAATTGTTCACAGTACCATACAGTTGTGCATCCATCACCAAAATTAATTTTTGAACATTTTCATTACCACACACACAAAAGTAATAAGAATAAAAATTAAAGTGAAAAAGAACAATTAAAGTAAAAACACTGGGTGCTTTTTTTTTTTTTGCCCCTGTTTTTCTACTCATCCATCCTTACACTGGACAAAGGGGAGTGTGATCCACACGGCTTTTCCAATCACATTGTCACCCCTCATAAGCTACATTGTTATACAATTGTCTTCAAGATTCAAGAGTTCTGGATTGTAATTTGATAGTTTCATTACAAACCTAAGAAGCGTTACCTATATTACACATAAGAGTGCCCACCAGAGTGACCTCTCGGCTCCTTTTGGAATCTCTCAGCCACTGGAACTTATTTCATTTCACATCCCCCTTTTGGTCAAGAAGATATTCTCTATCCCATGATGCCGGGTCCAGATTCCTCCCTGGGAGTCATATTCCACGTTGCCAGGGGGATTTACACACCTGGGTGTCAGGTTCCACGTAGGGGGAAAGGCAGTGATTTCATCTGCCAAGTTGGCTTAGCTGGAGAGAGAGGAGGCCTGTTTCCTAAATATAGAGAATTTACAAGAACCCCACTCTGGAATATCCACTTCTTAATGGATGTATTTCTTCTGCTATGCAAATATATGATGTTTGTTCTGACTCACCTCTAAAACTGAACAACGAGAAAAATAGTTGATTCATTTCCAGCGAGAGAGACTACTTATACCTCTTTACAATTTATGATGTAGTCCAGTCAAAGGCAATTTGAAATTGCATTTCAAATCTAGTTCTGAATATTTCTAGCTACATGATGTTGACAATTTGTTTAACATCCCCATTCCATAGTTTTTTAATCTGAAAAATCCATACAATAATATTTAACTCATGGGTACTAAGGGCTAGCCTGAGACAAATTCAAACTCCTCTTTACAAATGAGAACCCTGAGATCTCAACAGTTTAAGCATCTCTTTAAAAAATTATCCATATTCTTTGTAACTGAGCATGGATGATTCATTTTTAGTGCTCCTAAGAATTGGTTTCTATGAATCTTTTCAAAGAAGTTTCTGGACACTATGTATTCATGTTTTGTATATTTTGTATACATATTCTGAAAATTACTTGGTAACATCATCAAAATATATGATATATTTTCCTCTTATAAGCATTCGTCTATCAAACACTTATTGTCATTTACTGATGATCATGTTACATGCCAGATCTTGTGCAGGATCTTTATGGTATTGAGATTAAGAAGATGAGGAACTTTCAACCAAAGTTAAGGTCTTTTTGCAGCAAATACCCAGAGTTTTTTCACAGGACAGAGACTTTCTCAAAAGCAGAATGGAAAGGAAAAAAATTAAAAACCTGGATTTTAAATTTGAGAAACAGTGTCTTAGGTCAGTTTCCCTGGGTTGGATTTTGAAACAAGACTTGTAGACAGGAAGTTTACCAGGAGTGCTCTCAAAAATAATACCCATCAGGAAGTGAGGAAGCAGGATGAGACAGAGAAAGAGGGAACCTCCATGCTATTGCAACAGAGGCTTCAGGTGACCTCGCAGTTAGCCTTGGAGCTGGGTTGACCTTTTGAAATTATTCTGAAATGAGGCGAAGGAGCCAGACCTCTGTATCCTCCCCCACGTCCCCAGTGACCAGTCATTAGATGTGTGTCAACCCCTAAGGAGTGGACATAACTTTGGGCAAAGACAGTTCCCTTAGGCCCAGGTCTATGCCCCTAGGGACTCAGTTGCCAGCTGTCTGCAGCAACCCAGAGGATACAGGGAGGGCAGGAGAGGGGAGAGGAGAGAAGAAGGAGGAGGTGGAGGAAGGAGAGAACTGAGGTGCCCCAGCAGAGAGTCCTTGCAAAGCTCTCAGCCAGTAGGTAGCGCCAACAACTTCCCACATGAATGAGGCCAATTTGGACATTTGGCCATTCCAGTCACCCTCTCTCTGTCTACATTCAAGTGAGATGGGGCCAGATGGCAGAAGAATCTATCAATAACATCCCAAATCATCAGCAATATAAACTGTTGTTTTAAGTCATGAAGTTTGAGATTGATTTTCAACATTTAATTTTTGCACTCTCTCAAATAATTTTGGAATAGAATTTCCTGGAAATCAATAAATATATGGTGAAACTGGATTAACATTCATGCATTTGATGATCAACAAATGTAAAGACATTAATCAACACAAAATTAAAATAAAAATTCTCAGACCTATAAAATTTTGCAATGCAGCTATAGAATGGTACTCAGGAAGATATTTCCCCCTCAATTCCTTCACCGTTCCCACTCCCAGGTCCTAACCCATGCTTCATCTCTGGACAGTATACAGCAAAACCTCAATTAACTGGAATGCCAGTGTAATTGAATTTGTCAACTCAGTTATACTGAAAATACATTTGGTTTTAGCACTTACATAAAATCTTTTGTTGGGTAATATTTCAGTAAATGGATTATTAAGGTGCTTTAACAAACTGACCTAAATTTCAATTAACCTTAGACTTTTCTGTGCAAATTGCTTTTATGACTATTTTGCAGATGGTAGCTTATTCCCTTCATTCTTGGGAGAAGGACTTGGGAGATGTGAGTTCAAAATGCTCTATATAAGGCAGAGAGCTTGTGTTTCTTAATTTTAATGGATAATGTTTTCCAGAGTCTCTAGATATTTTCTTTTTAAATAACTGCCAGATAAGTTCTGTTTTGGGTCTTAGAAAACTTGCCAGTTTCCTGAATGACTCTGCTATTAATATGATGACTTAAAGGAAAAAGAGATAAAGTAACTAACCACTAAAAGAACAGGGTGACAATGTAAGTTTTATAAAAAGGCCTTCAAGTTATTTTAAAATCCAAGAACCTCTGATGTTTATTTCTGCTTCCAGTATTCATTTAAACCATAATTTTGTGTCAGCTAACATTTTAATTAAATAACTGATATTAATATCTTTTTAACCCATTTCTCTAAAGTCAGTTCAGCAGTGACTATGTTGAGTTTCACATCAGGGAAATCACAGGAAATGATGCAAATGACAGCAATGGCAGTAAACAGCAGTAGTTATGGTAGTTGGAGTAGTAATATTTATACTCCATTACTTTGCTTGAATATTGTAGGTGTCGCTTTTAAAAAAGAAATTGTTAAATCACTAAGTCACACAATGAAGGAAACTGTGTAATGTATGGCACATCATAGATGCTTAATATTTGTTGAATAAAGGAAAACTAGCAAAAAGTTGTATTGCCTCCAATGCTGATTAACAAGTTTGTGAAATTTTAGTGACTCAAGAAATTTGCTGTTTCCTCATGAACCTTGCTGATGGTGCATCTTTTGTTACAAGATACATTTGTTGACCAAGACAATGACTTGATGGTATTGTGTTACATGCCTACCTGTTTCCTGGAGCCAACTAATTCAAATAGCATCATTATTTCAGAAGACCTTCCATGTAGTTTCCTCAAAAGGATTAGTAACTTTTGAGCAATCTTACCAAATGAGCTAGAAAATAAATTTGGATGGCATATGTGTTTAAATAAAAGTGTTTGTCTAGTGAAGACAATATGATAAATATAGTCAGCATTATGCCTTCAGGGGTAGTGATAAATAGGAAAAGAAATTCTATGAATAATGCTACCTCTTAAATCTTGCTCTGGGAAATGGTTTTGAGCTTATATTTCAATATAAATCTTTATGATTGATGGATTAACAATATTTCATGCACTACAATATGGGAAGACTATAAAGTCTTCACTCAGTAAGCATTAGAAAGAGGACCCTTTATTTTTTCCTGCTGAATTTCTCTTTGAAATTCACTTCACATTTCAGCTCTTAGAAAGATACTGATTTTCAGCTTAAGCTTTTCCTTTAGGCCTCCTTCTTAAAATATGAATTTCTTGGTTGGAGAGGAGAAAAATCATTTTAGCTTAACATGTACTACTTCTAGATTCTCAGATACAAGAATAAAAAAAAATAAAGTAGAAAAAAATAAGGAATATATTCAAAAATAAGACCTAAGAGCTATGTGTAATTGGTAACTGTTAAGAAACAGGGAAAATCATCTTGAAAACTTAAGGGAAAACATTTATGATGTTCAATATTTTGATAAAAAATAATTTCAGACATTTAAAATTTTGAGAGTTCTTTCTAGAATAAATGGGAATTTTAAATAATATTGCATAAGACTTATAGTTGTAATAAGACAAGTTGTGGCCAGGGGCACGTATGTCTGTCTCATCTTTTACTCTTAGTCTTCCATATCACCTTTTATACCATAGATGTTTTGGTACATGTAGAGTTTTGTTTGGGAATGGAGGGTGATTTGAACCGAAAGAGAGACTTCTTTTCATGTTCACATGTTCATTGGTTTTTCCAACAACACTTTAGGACTTTCTGTGTATTGCATTATCATCCATGGTACATGATATATGAGGCATTCAAAGAAAATTAGGGACATACCACTGCCTTCAAAAGTCTAGAGTCCAGTTGTAAAGGCAAGTCTTATAGATGGGACAGAGATCGGTACAGGCAATAATGTATATAAAGCAGAAACTGAGGTGTGTGTCCTCATCTATATCTCTGTGGGCCTGAGTCTGTATTACGTGGGACTTAAGGCTGAAACCCTCAATTAGGGTCTGAGAATTGACGAATAAAGATTTATTGTAATCTGTAATAGTGCAAAATTTTAACATCTTCAAGGTTATCAATAAGTCAGAGTTGGACAACTATAGGCCAAGCCATAAAAATGTCATGCAGCCATTAAAAAGAATGGGAAAAAATGACTTTCCATGTAATGAAAGAGTGTTGAACACAATTTTGAGGGGAAAAAATGCAAGCAGTATAATGATCCATATAAAATGATCCCACACATAAAAATGACCTATGTATACTTTCAAGTATACAGTGTATCTCTACATCTACATATTATATGCATGTCTCCATGCATATTTGCAGGTATGTGTGTATGTAAATACAGATGAAATAGAAAACCAATGCTAAACTGTTACCAAAGATTACCACCAGAGAGTGGGAGTGCGAGTAGTAATGAAGAACTTTCATGTTTTATTACACATACATCTGCAGTATATGAATCTTTTAAAATAAATTTTATCATGTATGTTTCTGTTATATCAAAAATAAAAGGAAAAATAAATACTGGATCCTGCTTTTTAGTGTATTACTCATATGGCAGAAACAATCAGTTTATTTTATAATACAAGGGAGGCTGAGTTTTGCCTCCAACTTTAGACGAAATTCCAAAAGATAATACATTTGGACAAAAAGAAGCCCATACCTTCCTCACCTGGATTGTTGCTGATGTTCTCACAAACATTGTGGACTGGCAGTTTGGTGTGTCAAACCCTCTATCTAGGGACTTGCCCTTTTACTGCAAAGGAGAGGCTAAACCTGCTTATAATTGAGCCTAAGAGTCTTCCCCTGAGTACCTCTTTGTTGCTCAGATGTGGCCCTCTCTCTCTAGCTAAGCCACCTTGGCAAGTGAACTCATTGCCCTCCCCCTACATGGGATCTGACTCCCAGGGGTGTAAATCTCTCTGGCAAAGCATGATATGATTCCTGGGGATGAATCTGGACCCAGCATCATGGGATAGAGAACATCTTCTTGACCAAGAGGAGGATGTGAAATGAAACAAAATAAAGTTTCAGCGGCTATGAGATTCCAAAAGGTGTCCAGAGGTCACTCTGGTGGGCATTCTTATACACTATATATAACCTTTTTTAGGTTTTAATGCACTGGAATAGCTAGAAGTAAATACTTGAAACTATCAAACTGCAACCCAGTAGCCTTGACTCTTAAAGATGACTGTATAGCAACGTAGCTTACAAGAGGTGACAGTGTGATTGTGAAAGCCTTGTGGATCGCACTCCCTTTATCCAGTGTATGGATGGATGAGTAGAAAAATGGGAACAAAAAACTAAATGAAAAATAGGGTGGCTGGGGAGATGATCTGGGTGTTTTTTTTGTAACTTTTATTCTTTATTCTTATTTTTACTTTTTCTGGTACAAGAAAAATGTTCAAAAAATAGATTGGGGTGATGAATGCACAACTATATGATGGTCATGTGAACAACTGATTGTACACTTTGGATGATTGTATGGTATGTGAATATATCTCAATAAAATTGAATAAAAGAAAAAGAAGAAGCCCATAAGGTAACACACATCTAAAGTGAGCCTTTGATGGTGATCAACTCATATTTTATCCACATATTTCAAACCAATTCCAACACTTAACAACAACCAGAAAAGGAACACTTGCTTTCCTTGGAAACCCAGATGACAGCTGGATGGTCTCTTTCATGGGCCACAAATTTGTTTTCCGAAGCTCATAGAGTGTCTCTTAAGTCCATAAATTGCATTATAGGAAGAGCAGGAAATTATTGTTACATGGTTATACAAAGAAAAATTCACATATTATTTCAGCCTTGTTCTTACCTCCTTACGTAGAGTGCTTAGATATGTGTGAGGGAAATAGGAATAGAGAAAGAGAGAGTGGGAGCACGAAGTTATATACAAAATGCAATGTAGCAGGAATCCTGACTTGACTGGTGTTTATCTGGGTGGGGCACAACTCAACCACCCTTAGATATCACCACAAACTTCCCTTCCCCACCCTTCCATGCCCCTTCCTCCTTACTGGCCTTGAGGGAATGTATATAAAAGACATTTGGAGAGCCTGAATAGCCACTCAGCTGCAGGCTTCCAGGCATCAGTCCACCTCATGCTGAGGTCTCCTGGCTTAGGAAAGCAACTCTAGCTCAGTCTTCTCGACCATGATCCTCAGATGCCCTGTCACCTCCTCCTGTAGCAGTGCCAGTCCACTTCGTGTCCTACGGATGCTGATGCTGCTGTCACTGCTCTTGACTGCGCTTGCCCACTCCACCAGGAGAGAAAGTAAGAGGCACTTGGGGAAAGCTTAAGGAAGAGGCCCTGGCTTTCTGCACCTGGGTCTGGGGGCAAGACTGTCCTGGTGCTCCTGGGGCTGGAGACGCCATTATACTAATACTCCAAACGGAGAAGCTACACCTAGTGGGCTCTTAACACCTGCCAGGCATTCTGCTGCTAAAGACTTAGAGCTCGTATTTACAATGGCCTTATGAGACAGGAACAATTCTCCTCAATATACAAATAAGGGAAATTTGAAAACAGGTCAATAGATAAGCTCCCTACATGACCATTATCAGACTTACAATTTCTATCCTAGCTACAAGTGTAGAAGTTGAACCGTTCATAGAATTGCGCTGCACATGTGTGAAGACCACCTCTCGAATTCATCCCAATTACATTACCAATTTGGAGGTGATGAGGGCAGGAGCCCATTGTCCCGTGGTGGAAGTGATGTAAGTCTCTGATTCTGTACTACTGCCTCATTAAGGAAGCCCTCCGCCTCCATCCCCACATACTCTTTTCTGCCTACACTGTTTTCTCCAGTTCCATGGATCCCTCCTGGTTCTCAGGCCACAAGATTACAGATTATTCTATTCTCTCTTTGCAGAGCCACACTGAAAGATGGGAGGAAAACCTGCCTGGACCCAGAGGCTCCCATGGTCAAGAAAATGATACAGAAAATTCTGGAAGGTGATTAGTTAGCTGCTTAATCTATTCATTTTTTGCCAAACCCTTTTATCCCCCAGGAAGGGAGAAATTTTGAAGCCTTGACTTTCTAGAATTCTTTTTTAACCAGGATACCTATTCCTACTTTATTAAACTTTGGATGTGTTTTCTTCTCTGTTTCAAACATCACATTTTATTCTGAGAAAACTGTTTAAAAACTGAGAGAAGATGAAAGTAAACAAGCATAGCTTCAAAATATAATATTTGGTTTTACCTCCAAACTCTTGGTTAAACACAGTTCTACGCTTTGCATTTGCCTATTTGAAAATTCCTTTCCAAATACATTTGTTGTTAACTTATTTTGCTTTTCTTTACTGTTAGGCCAAGAAGAATTTCCTAATGGTTATTGATATTTGGAATCACACAATGCCCCAAATAAAGTAGTTGCTCAATAAATGTTTGTTAATATCTTTACGGACTTCTTTGATTTTTTGGCGTCTTAGTCCTAGGATGTCTTGTTGGAAAGCAACTCTCTGAAAGGTTTTTCTAATGTTTACGTTAGACTTCAAACCCTAAAAATAATAAAATTGTAAAATATGAATCTTATTAGCAGTGGTTATTTACTTTAAAGTGAATATGTTTAATACTCATAGAGCAAAGAATGTATGATGAAAAAGCATTAAAATGCTCTACTTAAAAAAACTCTAGTATTTCCTGGGGAAAAAAAAGAAGGTGAAGCTAGGTTCTCTGTGATGTTAAGTCCATCCTTACATATTTGCATATATTTTCATTTACTTAACATCTGTATGTTTACAGGTGTAGTATGTCAGCCTTGCAAATAAGTACAGTATAATATTTAAAACTTTACCACTAATTTTCTTTTGTTAATCAATAGAATTTTCATTCCTTTCTTAACCCCTAAAATTTACACCCACACTCTCACACTGGTATAGAAGTATTACCATTAAATCAAAATTGGCTATTGGTTTGTGTCATATATTATTAATTTCCAGGGGATTGCTGGGAAAAAAAGCCTTAATTCTACTCTTCATTTTTATAAAATGTGGTTATGTCACCAAATGGCCAACAAAAATAACTAGCTGGTGCTTTGCACTATTTTTCTTATAGTATAATAATAGCTAAAGTTTATTATTCACCTTTAATGTGCCCTGCTTATTAAGTGTTTTGCATGCATGATTAAATAATTCTTATAAGATATCAATTATCTGGTTAAGAGCACATTCCCCCAAGCCAGAATGACTGGGTATCCTCACCTTACCACTTACTAGCTGTGTAGCTCTGAGCAGGTTGCTTAAGCTCGCTGTGCCTTAGGTTTTTTGTCTCTAAAAAGGGGATAATAATATTGCCTATCTCATAGAGATGGTGTGAGGATTAAATGTCTTAAAATCAAAGTGCTTAGAACAATACATGAAGCTTAGTAACCTATATATAAACAAGCGATCATTTATTATTATTACTAATAGCATCTTTAGTATTACAGAGAAGAAAACTGAAGTGCAAAAAGATTAAGTAACTTACCTAAGATCAGACAACTACGTAGGTGACAGGATGGGGATTTGAAACTGTGCTCTTAACCACCACACCATACTACTTCTTTGATTCTTCTTTCTCTACAGAAGGGATTACCTTATACATCATATACTGTTATTTACACACAAAATAGGACTCGATACACAAATAGTATATTGCCTATTTATACTGACTATAGTAGAAGAAATAAGGTCTAAGCTGTGCATGGATTTTTGGAACCATTCACGTACTAAGTCTGTAGTTCATAAACTATGCATTATTTGGTGCCCCTACTATTTCCCCACAATCATAGGCTCAATGTCTTAAAGTGTTCTGCCCACACAATAAGTGCATTTATTAAGCAATCATTAACCAAAATTTGCAGAAACATGTCATAAAGCAGTAAACAGGGATCGCAGTCATTTTTATTAGCTTTCCTCCAACAATTCAAAATAGTTTAGGCATCTCTAGTGAGTCTTCTCTGAAATTCATCATGGTCAGCTCCGGAGATATAACACAGTTTTCAATCTGCTTATGCCTCCTACAATGCAGCTGTCTCTTATTTTTGTGTGTACATAGTGAGTTATTTTGTTCAGCTACAGAGAAAGAGTGGTGCTCCTTACTACACTTTGGATTCCTTTCCACTGCAAACATTGATATCTGGAGTTAAGGTTGTAGAAACCCAGGATGCTGCCCACCCATAACCATTCTTCCCTTTTTCCTTGTGTAACAGGACTGCTATATAATTGATGGGATGGCAAGGTGCCTAGGATAAAAACAGAAAGAAAAAGAAACAACTACATTTCCTGACCTTCTTGCATAGAGGAGTGGCTGATGAGATGTGGGTGGTCATCACTGGACATGAAGATGTACCCTTTCACTCTTTCCTCTTCCTCCTTCTTTCTGTGGAGCTCAGGTGTTTGTTGGAGCTCCAGTAATCAGCCTCTGACCATGTGGTAACCATGAGGTGACCACCGAGATAAGTCATTTATTAGGCATGACATAGCAGAAAGATGTGAAAGGTGTGTCCTACCAGCCTTAGAAAACCTATTTTAGACCTCAGGCTGTAGGAGAAAAAAATAAATCCCAATCTTGTTTAAGTCACTGTTACGTCGGGGTCTCTGTTATTTAACATAATGAAGTTCCAGTTTACATCACACCACACATGCAGCACCATCTGAACATTCAAATCTTTGCAAGATTAATCATAAAATAATTTATGGAAAGCATCCTTGCTTGACAAAAGTTATTTTCTCTCCCTTCAATCAACTTCCTCTTGCTCCTGGTTGAGATAAGATGGGCTTTGAGGTCTTTGGTAGAGTTAATGCTGTAAGTCCCCATTTTATTTTCCTCTTCCTCCTGGGCACACAGGAAGACCAGTTATCCCAACTTTCTTTGTAGTTGGGTGAGAGGGGAGGATGTGACTGGGTTCTGACCAGTAGGATGTGAGAGGAAACTGCACAATTGTCCATCTGTCCCTGCTCCTTTTGCGCCACTTGGAAAGCCATGTGTTCCAGATGGCACAATGAGAAATGACAGCAGCCTGCCTTATTGAGTACCCCCACCCCACCCCCAGAAGAGGATTGACCAGGATACCCTCCCAACCCGTATCAGACTGTGACATGAACCTTCTTGGTGTTGAGCCATTGAGAATTCAGGGTTTGTTAGCACAGCATAGCCCATCTATCTTGACTAATGTTAGCTGCAACTGACTTAAAATTACAGCTTCACCATGTAATAACTCAGTCTGACTTACTCTTAGCTCTTCCAATTATAAGAATCAGGCTAATAATACTTTTATTTGCAGGAGTCACTGGAAGAATTAAACAAGATAACCCATAAAATGCAGCTACTACACTGAATAGGAAAATACATTTTAGTTATTTTTTATCATGGTTAATGCTTTTACTTGGTTGTCCACACTGCATACCTCATGGCATCCTAAATCCCACCCTCTCAGTACAGAACAAATTGGTTCACTAAGCCCTATTGATATGATGTTTCTACTCTTAATATTTCACTTAAAACCACCCGTCCTATCCATTCTCTGTCCCTAATCCTGTTTGGGGCCTCAAGTTTAAGTTCTATAAACATTTAAGATGTTCATGTTCTGTACCAGCCACTGGGTTGGATGCTAGATGCTCAAAAATTATGTCTCATAAAACTTCCCTCAAAGAGATCATTGACAGGTGTGAGAGAAAGAGAGGTTAGTGAATAATTAAAACTATATGGACACATGCTAATATTGAGGTGTGCTCAATATGCATGAAGGAACAGTCACATGAACAAGACAAGGTATCATCATCATCATCAACATTTATTATCTTCACATTGTAGCTAGCTTTGTATTGTGTGCTAGAATAGCAATAAACACTATGCTCTTTAACCTCATACAGCTTTCTATGTAGTGAGGGAAACAGTTTCAAACATTTTTAAACACTGTATGTGTATAATGTGTGGGTGTGTTTGTATTATCCCTGCAAAATAAGAAAAGCAGAGGGTGCTACAAAATAGAAAAACAGGAGAATACAATCAGATTGGTTAGGGAAGTTCCCTCTGAGGAAGTGATACTTCAGCTGATGCCAGAAATGTGAATTGGATGTTACCAGCTGAAAGGGCAGGTGGTGTGGAGAACAGGGGAAGAACATTCCAGGCTCAGGAATTAAATTGCATATCTCTGCAGAAGTCTTGCCCTGCTGAACATCAGCTGGTTTCACAGCAGTGAATTCCTGAAGCCAGACACTCCCCATTGTTAGTGTGACAGATTTCTGGAATATTTGGAAAAAATATTCTGAATTTCTCCTTCTTTCATGGAAGGGAAGACTTTTCACCCCTGACTCTGGTCCTAGCCAAGGACGCAGTGCTGGAAGCCGGGGAATGGCAAACTTTCCTTGTCCTCTCCTCTGGGGTATTATCTAGGGCTGAGCAGAAAGATCCAGGGACTAAGTCTTTACAAAAAGTATGCATTCAAATATTGCTTTTGTAATTTTTCTAAGACTGGCAGACTAAATGAGCTACTAGACCTTGCTTCCTACAGTATAATGGATGATGGCTGCCAGAACCATGTAAATCCTGTCCCAGAGACTGGGGAAGGTTTGCACCTTAAGGTGACATTCAAAAGGGAGTTATCACCCAAAAGACTAAATTCAACTTTTTAACAGCAGAAAGTAATTACAAACTGCACACCCTCAACACACACGTCGTCCAAACTCAACTCAATCAGCAGAAAAAGCAAGAGCATATGGACAGTTCTTGGTTATGCAGGTAGGAGTCGGGAAGGCAACAGAGACTGTCTCATCCTGAAGGTATATACTGAATAAATTGCAACGCGGGGACTACACAGAATTCTACTATTGCACTTGACAAAGAAAACTCGCGTCTTAGCTCAAGTACTGTTTCTAATTCCACAAACGTGAATGTGTATGAGTTGGGGCTGGGGGTGTGGATTCCGCTACTGACTTCCAGCCAAAGCTCTAGAACCTCGGCCTCTTTTTTTAAAATTATTTTTTATCTTAGCTGGTCAGAATCAGAAGTGTCTCCGCATTCCCACCGCAGTACCACACCCTCCACCCCAGATTTCCGGACTGGATGGACAGGGGGCGGATAAAACGGGCCTGGAGAGTCCCGAAAACCATTCCCCTGTGGAGCGCCAGCCCGGACTTCTCCTGCTCGCTGGGATCCTGCTGGAACCTCGGCAACATGAGCCTCCGAGTGGGCGCCGGCGCCCTCCGCCTCCGACCCAGCCCCGGGCTGCTGCTCCTGGGGGTTTTGCTCCTGTCAGCCGGGCTCGCCTTCGCAGGCGGTGAGAGTAAAAAGGAGACCGGGAGCGGGGAGTGACGCGAGCGATGGGGAGCGTTGGGGAAGGCGGGGAGGGGGTCCGGGAACCCCCGGTGCAGCCAAGGAGTCATTAACCGCTAACGAAACTGGCTACCCTATATTGATCGCTTGCCAAGTGGGCAGGCACTGTGCCGAGGGCTGTACTGCATCTTACCACTGAGTCAGTACAGCCTCTCTCTGCTGGAGATATGATACGTGGATAAGGAACTGAAGGCCAAGCTCCGCGGGAAACATCCCTAAAATACCCAGTCCTCACTCCTGCTCCTGCCCTTTACCCACCCCACCCCCAACCCCAGCTGACCCTGAAGGAGATGATGAACCCCGGGACCTGCAGTGCCTGTGTGTTGCGACCACCTCCCAAGTCCATCCAAAGAAGGTCAACAACCTGGAGGTGATCAAAGCCGGGCCTCACTGCCCCAAGGTTCAAATGATGTGAGTCCTTAGTCCTTGCGCTGCTGCCTCGCGCCCATCTCTGCCTCCTCTGCCCACCCCCACCCTGTCTAATCTGGTTTTCAAACCCAGGTACTGAAAAGCGCGCCTCTTTCTTTTTTCCCTACCAGAGCCACGCTGAAGAATGGGCGGAAAATTTGCCTAGACCCGCAGGCTCCTATGTATAAGAGAGTAATCAAGAAACTTCTGGAGAGCTAGCTGCCTAGATCTGGGCATTTGCTACATAACCTGCTTTCTTTTATTCATTTTGATCTAATTCTCAATCTGCTGATGTTTACATTAGTCTTCAAATCCTAAATAAATAAATGAAATATATCAATTTGTGGTGTTGTTAAATTATTTCTTAATAAGAGAGCAAAGAAATAGTGTGGACACATCACAATTTCATTTAAGAAAAATCTCCAGAATTTTAAGACAAAAATATTTTGAAGGAAGGTTTGGTTTAATAAAGACTGGTTTTGCTTGGTGTTACAGGAAGGCTGATACATATTTGCACATATTTGCACTTAATATCTGCATATTTGCGTGTTCATATATTTAACACTTACATATTTATGTTTTAATGTTTTAATTAACTTTACCAATAAGAATTAATCACACTTAAACTATGCCAGGTGTCTGTTTTTTGAAAAAAGCAAATCAGATTGTTTCCATCTATTCCCTTAAAATTTATAACCTAACCCAGTTTTCTCAGAAAATTAATAAAACTGAAACCAGGGTTCTCTACTAATTGATTGTAATATGTTGATACTTTCCAGAGAATTGCATTAAAATAGACAAATCTTTATTATTCCTTTGAAAAAGTGGGTATTTCACAAAATGAAATATTAAAAATAGTTCATGTGCCCACATTACTGCCTGTAATGGATTCCTCATTTGGCAACCATACAGGACTGATTTTTTTATGCTTTCCAGAGTGTATACACCATGGGTGTTGCCCTAAGCCTGTTAAAGTGTTGAATACATTTTTTCCCCTCAGTATTCTGAGGTTCCATGAAAATTTATTTGCAGTTCACCACTGGAGATATTGAAATTTTACATTAACGTCTGTGGAGACCAGGAGAGGTATAAAGTTATATTTTTATTCATACTTTAGGAAGACATTACTATATTTTGGGAAGAAAGGAAGGTGATAAAAGCAAGGTATATTAACTTCCTATTGCTGCTAAACAAATTATGACAAACTTAACAGTTCAAAGGACACAAATTTATTATCTTACAGTTTGGAAGCCAGAAGTCTGAAAGTGAGTTTTCTGGGATAAAATCATGGTGTTTGCAGAGCTGCATTGGAGGCTTAGGGGAAACTCCGTTTCCTTGCCCTTTTCAGCTTCCAAAGGCTGCCTACATTCCTTGGTTCATGGCCCCTTCTTCCGCCCTCAAAGTTCATCATCACTCCAACCTCTGCTTCCATTGTCACATTGCCTCTGTCTTCTTCTGACCCTTCTGTCTGCCTGTTATAAGAATTCTTATGATTACAATGAACCCACACAGATAATCTAGGATTATATCTACATCTTGAATCTTTAATTTAACCACATCTGGAAAGTCCCTTTTGCCATATAAAGTAACATAGTCACAGGTTTGGGGGATTAAAACATGGAAATCTCAGAAGTGGGCAAAAATGGACAAGAAGGCAGAATCTGGTCAAGGCAGGAGAAAACTACAGATCCCTGCTCATGAGCTAACATAATTTCAACCTATTGTACCAACGTTTGTATGAAGGCAGAATTAAACTGCAAAAAGAGAACAGAGAATAGTACAACTCAGTCTGCTTGGGGAGCTTTGGGATGACAAACTAATTAAAATAGAAAATACTTACAGAGTGTTACTATGTGCCAGTATCACCTAGAATTTTCACATCCACTTCACAAGTTGATAATATTGTTCCCATTATATAGTTGAGGTGAGAGTCTCAGAAAGATTAAGGAACTAGTTCAAGGCCGCAGCTTGTAAGATACTGAGCAGGCCTGGGTGACTCTCTTGCTCTCTCCCTGCTCTTGCTCTAAAATTTTGCTGCCTTTACACAGGCAAGTGGCACGTAAACAAATTTTTCAGAAAGCAAATGCCCCATAAACTAGCTCTTGAGAGAAAAATAGGAATTTTCCAGGAAACTAAGAGAAGAAGGGAATTGCCACAAAACAGAAAAATAAGTAGCAAGACACAAAATCACTAATACTTTGGGATGTTTGGGCAACAGATCACAGTTCTGTATGGCTGGAGTGTCTATTGAGAGAGTGTAGATGATGGTCTCCTAATGAGTCTCTGCCCATTTGGTATTTTTCACATTTAGTCCACCTCATGCACAGTAGTATAATTAGAAATTATATTTCTAATACACAGATTCAACCACATTTCTTCCCTGACTAAATAAATAGATAATGGTCAAATTCCTGTGATACAGGCATTTTATGAGTGTCTACCTCACAGATAATTGTGAGCACTACATGAGATGAGTTATACATAGCACTTGGCTTAGTTCCTTATATATAGTTTGTGCTTTAAAAACTAGCAACAATTAATTATTAATATTGCAATCAATATTACTCTCAAAGCACTATCCTAGTTCAATTGGGAGTGTTGAGTAAAATATTTAACAGAGCAATGCTCAGTGATAAGAAGCAAAAATTGCCAAAGGAATAAAAGTTCCTCAAATTAAAAAAAACCTTTGGGGGAGAAAATTTTGGAAATGTGGTGCTGGTGATAAGATATCATTATACTTACCTATTTCTTTTTTGCTGCCTGCCTCAAGCAACAGATTCAGAATTAAATAGGTGTGACTCAAGGGGCCAAAGGGCCACAACAGATTTTGCACAGTCAACCAATGCTGGTGCCTTGTTAATTCTCACTTCGGTTTACCTTAGTCTAACTATTCTGAGAACATTTTCAAGTTGCCGCCTTTATCAGCAAGGGTATAGGGAAAGGCATTCCTCCCCGGAAATGCCCAGGTTGGACAGCAATTTACTGTCACTCCCTGTTGTATAAACTTTCATTGAGCTTTTTCATTTTTTTATTTTTTTATTTTTTTTTTCTGGCTGGAGACAGTCAGCAGAAAATATCCACAAACTGGGAATTTACTGCCTAGTCATGACCCCTATCAACACAGCAAAACCACCAAAGGGATATTTACTGTTGGAGGTTGTTCTGCATTTTTGTAATTTTTGCTTTTTTTCCTTCTAAGGTTTTTGTGGTAAAAACAGTTTCCTCTTCAGTGCATTGAACGTTGGGGGTGTAGTTGGTTTTAAAGATATAGACACGTTTTTCTCATTATAAAAGACAAGGCATGTTCATTGTACGTAGCAGAGAAAAATAAAAATAAACTAATTTTACCACTCAGATATTGTTTTCCATTTTCAAAATATTAGTCTATTTTTTTTTATTAGGTGAAAATAATATTTACCCTTACTATGTATCCTGTGTTCTGATATTTTATTTTCTATACTATTCTATCCTGATCCATTCTTCTTTTAAAATGTTGGTCACAACCCTGTAAGTGATTTCATGGCTCACTGATGGATCATGACCTGAAGTTCAAAAAAACTGCTCTAGTTCTTTGAATAAAAAGCTAAGATTTGACATTTCATTTTGGTGCCCATGTCCTAATCAGTGATTCCTAAGATACCTGGAGTCACTAAGGGTAGGATGCCTGGCACCAGCTTCACAGTCAAAGCTCCTTGCTTACAATCTGCTTTCAATCTCAATCTCCAACTCTGACCTGGGGTTGGAGTCTTTAGAAACCCCACGAGGCACAGCCTTTGAAACAAAAATGTCACACCAAGTAGGATGGAGTCAGGATGGTTGCAATTCCAGGTCATCTTCAGCTGGGAGATTCTATTTAAAATCACTGCACATTCTGCTTCCATTCTGCACATCCTAGTTTGGTCCACAGTGCAAACTTAAGTAGGGCAGAGAGTACATTGCTTTGTAGGAGGACTTGAAAAAAGACAACACATCACATTCAGTGGACTTAATTAGTATTTTCATATTTATTTCTTTTTCCTCTATGACTTTTCCTTATCCCTGCAGGTGCTGCTTAAGTCTTTTGAGGATGAGCCTTGGGTACCTTCTCAGCTCTGACTCTGTGGGACCCAAGTTTCCTCAGTTTCCTCATGAGCAAAAGGATGGCAATAGTGCTCACCTCAGAAGGCTCTTGAGAAGAGTAAATCACACTTACAATAGAATTCAGCACAGGCTCTGACTCAGAATTGAAACCTAATAAATAAACATTACTCTTTGTCCCTTTCCGTAGCTCTTCACCCCCAGAAAACATATCACTTCCAAACAGCAGCAGCCACAACCCCAATCTAACACACAACCCATTAAGAACATGCCCAAAATCCAGAATTTCCCCCTCCCCCAGCCCACGTCTCACTCCCAAAGAATCACAGTTCAAATCGTAGGTGTAAACAGCTAGTAAAAAAAAAAAAAGTTCAGTATGATAAACGAATATGAGCAGGATTTTCCACTCATGGTAAAAACTAAAAGAAAATCAAACAACAAAACCACAATGTTTATCAACCAGCATATCTAAAAGATTATAAAATATACAAAATTTCTGGTGGTTAGGAGCCTGTCTCAACTTCTATCTAGTAAAGAAAACAAGGGACGAAATAAACTAAGTATGTAACTTTGCCAACTATTTCTTCACTGAGGCAGACACAACATGGTGGTTATACCATTATTTGGCATTGAGGTGAGAGGCAGTGAAACTTGAAAGTGGAGTTGGAACAATCAGCTCTTACATATTGACAATACTGGAGAATTGCTCTGCTTTTCCCAGTAATTCTAGGGATGAGGATAGGAACTAATGGGGAATAAGGTAAAGAATAAATTAATTTATGATTACCTCCATCAGAATAACTATTCCACAAATATGGCACTGTGATAGTTACTTTTCCTCCTTTAGGCCACAGAATGGGGGCCATACCTATTCTCTCCCTTCTCTCCTACTTCCAGAAAAATTCCTGACAGAGTAGGTGCTAAATAAATATTTATCAAATGTGAACTACACTATTTTTCCAGAGATTTCACCAAATTATACACGTTGTACACGCTGATGCCATTTTCCCCCATTAGTACATTGTAGGATTTTTGAGTTATAGGCACGTCTGTAAATATGAAGGTATCTGCTAAGAGTTCTCCACATCTGTCCATCCATACCCTCCAATCACAGAGGCTATACTATGTGTTAGTTAAACATTATTTGATTGTATATATTCACATTCAATGTATAACATATACTTATGTGAAATACACATAAACTTGCATTAATTTATCCTCTTCTACTATAATTTATACCATATCTAATAGGAGTTTGTATTTCTGTAATGGCCTCAACTTCATAAATATCAATAAACATACTAGCTCACTCACACACCAGCACAGCCACCCCTTGGAAATCAGTATTGTTCAGAAATCTCTACTTCCAATATTAGTACATAAGGACAGAGCCCAGAAGGGAAAATAAGACCAAATTTCTTTTGGTCAAAAAATTGGGGGATAAAGAACATTGGAAAATACTATGGGCAGCATGCTCCACATCAAGTTTTTATGATGACTCGAAAATTTCCTGGTCGAATTCTGCATCTTTATGTCATGCATGCTATTTTCACTTGTAGTTTATACACTCATCTTTAAATTTCCTAAATTTCATTTCATAATACCAAAATCATCGTGATGTTTTCATGTCCAAAATAAGACATCACCATGTTTTCACATCCAAAATAAACTTCTGTGATTATTTTTAAGAGAAGTTTTCTTATTTCATAGTTCTTTTGCAATTTTGGCAATCCTGTATTTCTAATTTTTATATTATATGGTTAATAAATTTTTATTTTATAAATTTTTATTTTATATTATATGCTATCTATTTAGTGAGCACCACACTTTCACAAATCCAGGAAACAAAGCAATTTATAAAAACATTAAAAAAACAACAACGACATAAACCCTAAGAAAAAACTGCCAAAAGCTAACATATTAGATGGCGTTCACTGTAACTGAAATGGCTTTAAGTATTTGTAGACTACTTATATCAGCAGACTATCAAGCTAGGGCAATGGCCGAAGGAAGTAAGCATTTTAGATGAAGAATTTCATGTTACAAATTTGACTTTATTCAATTTTACATCCTCTGCTAAACCTATCACTATGCCTTATATACATGGATGAATCAAAAAAATCAATGGAATAAATAGCTATTTTCCACTCCCTTCTTGACCAGACCTTGTACGTTAATTAGCTGGACCTTCCCATCTACTGTGAGGCACATGGCCCATAAAGGCCAAACACCACACTCCAGATCTATTTGTGGCAGTCGGCTGGGACCTCCCTTGCTTCATTCCTGCTCTCTTCCTTCTGTTCCAGAACTGGAAGTTCACAGTGTCTGGTTTTGTCTGTACTTGCAGGTCCCACCTATGTTCTCTGGGTTTATTGATAGACCTTGACCAACCTCAGAACTTTGGTTCAGGCTCACTTCTTTGGCTGCCCCAGATAGGATACTCTTCCCCTGCTCTTACTCTGAAATTCAAACCCTGGATCTGGCCCACCAGTCTCTCATCTGGATTTTTTTTTTTTCAAGCAGTGAGAAGTCAAAATAAGCAAAAGAAGATAAAGAAATCAAGACTGTTGCAATCCTTCAAGGACAGTTTCCTAATTCCCTGGCCACAAGATACATTGGTTATAAAACAGTGGCCTAAAATCATTTACTCATGCATTATTTCAGCAAACATTTATTGAATGGCTTAGTATGAACCAGATTCATTTTGGAGACTGGGGGAGATGTGATAGTTTTCCCCAGAGTGCAGAATCCAACATAGACGTGCATAAGCCAATGTAATCCGTATCCAAGGGCCATGGTAACCCATGGGAGGAGTTGCAGGCTTTCCAATGGAGGTAACATTTGAAATGGCTCCTGAGTTACAAGCATGAGTCTGTAGTGACTGGGCCATGCCTATCCTCCTGCTCAATCAAGCTACACTCGCTACCTCGTGTTAAACTCCAAGTAAAATAAACTGCTAATTATATTATTTCCCAGGTCATGCAACACTGTTTCCAGTTTTCATGCTTTCACTCTCTTGGTTCTCTCTTTCTGGAATGAGGTTCCTCCCCAGTTACCTGGGGTAGCACCCTCCTCCAGAAAGTTTTTACTGACAGTTTCTGCCACCCCCCTAGAAAGAGTTCAGGTGCTCCTCCTTCTCTGAGCTCCTATAACGCCTTGTGCATTACAAAGTGTCATGAACTTCCAGACTACTTCATAAGTTTGTATGTCCACTTACACTCAGAGACAATGAGTTCAGTAGTGGCAGTGTCTGTCTTTTCTCTCTGTATATACCTAGCACCTACTTTAGTTCCTAGCTCATAAGGGACAGATAAACAGATTAGCAATAGAGTAAAGAGATGCATGAAGAGGTGCATGGGGATGCATGGGGAGGCAAGGCTCTCTCAGAGGCAAGAGACATATACCTGACATAAAAAAATAAAATCTGTCTTCTGACAAAACCAGAAAGTCAAAAAATAAAGTTAGAGCCCTGTGGTGGCATAGGTGCCCAGATGATATCCTCAGTAATTTGTTCCACTTCTTGCCTGTGGGCCGGCTTCATCTCCAAGCACCGGGAAAAATCTAGGCCCACATTTTACCAATGTAGCAATGCCAGAAATAATGAAAATAAAAACCTGTTTTTTGGTTGTTCCATGAAAAATCCAGGGACTATATCTGATTTGGCCAGGCTTATGTCACTTGCTCACCTCTGAATCAATCAGCATGTTTGGGACAGGGCTCCATTTAGGAATTTTAGAAAGGAAATCTAGTCTGTTACCAGAAGAAAGGAAAAGGAGAGCCAGACATGCATCTGGGGAGACTGAATGGAGGGATTGACACTGACCCTGGAACAGATTAAATGCCCTTGGACTGTTGGGATGGATAAATTCAGGAGTTTAATGCCATGTTCACTTTCTTCTCCCCTCAGATACAGAATCATTACAACGGAAGAGATCATTTTAGGGATCTAGAGGTGGCAGTTGTGGAAGAACAAGTTCTTAAGGCAAGCTAGTGGCAGAGCAGAGGTACAATGTCCATTCCTGCTTGCCAGTCGACAGGCTTGGTCCTCAGGATGGAGCAGGGTCTCAGCTAGGTTCCTTTCGAAAAGCAGAACTTGAGCCATGGACGGGCTTACCATGAAGGTCATTTACTTTGGGATGTGTTCCAAATGCATAAGACTGTAGAACTGAGAAGAGTGAAATAGGAAAAGAGGTTATGGACAACTGAAATTCAATCCTACTGGTGGGGATCCTCCGAGCAGTCATGTACAACATGTGCTACAGGATTGTCTGCCTAAAACATGGATAAGAGGTGGATGTTTATCCATCAGCTTCTGCCCTCCATTGGGCAGGGATTTTTCCATGGCAGTGACGAGAAGCTTTGAGGCAGAAAGTGAAAGATACCTTATGGCCACTGAGGCAAAGGGCTGTCTGTTTTAGCTGCAAGTAGCTGGTTTCTACAGCAATGACTGGGGTAAAAAGGTCACCTGGAAGACGAAAGCTGGGGCACAAAAGGTACCCAAAACAGGCATCAAAGCTAGATTTTACTGTTCAACAATTCTGAAAAATTCCTTAATGACTACAGGGGAAAATGGATTTTAAGTCCCAAATCTTCCATTTTAAAGATCCTTCCATTTCTTCAAGGTTGTTGCTTGCATGGGTTAAAGATCATGTATAAAAACCTGGCGTTCAGCTTTTGCAAAAGTAATTGCTTGGAGAAACACTTGTGAAAACCAGAAAATGAATTTTTTTATTGGACTAGGCTACAGAATTCCAGGGCAAATCAATATTTCTGAATTTTGGTTTATGGAGCTTTCACTTGAATTCAAGTGTCATATTACGGGGGAAAAAAAGCCTTTTCTTCTTTATTTCGCTTCCAAAAACAAATGTTTTAGATTAAATAATTCCCCAGAGTCAAGTACTAAATGATCTAGATACTGGACTGCTTCTTGACATGTTTTATTCTTGGAGCTCTTGTAGAGAAATTGGAGTTCTACTCTCCCTGATTACTCTCATTTACGTCAGGTTTGGGTTGGCTATGGATACCATTACAGCAAACTCACTTTGTTTTTCATCAGTTACAAGAAGTAGATGAAAGATTTGGATAATGTGATTAATGCTGAAGGCAAAATATTTAAGTGGATGAAATGTGTACTGTTCCAACTGGGGTGGGCGGAAAACTGTGTTCTACACTTGAGCAAATATGAACTTGACAAAAGTTCAATTTCCATTTCTAGGAAGCAATCAAGAAAAGTATGCATATCCACTAATTTGATTTTGGTGGCAATCTAAATTGACTTAGAAAGGGACACTTTTTTTTAGAAAAATAAAAACTTTAACTTGGGAATAATTTTAAATATTCAAAAGTTTCAAATATATTATGGTTTTGTATGTCTTTCATCCAGTTTTCCCTATTGTGCACACTGTGTATGACCATGATACATTTGTTAAAACTAAGGAGCTAACCCTAGCATATTACTATTAACTAAACCACAGACCTTATTTGGATTTCATCAGTGTTCCACTAATGCCTTTTTTCCTGTTCCAGGATCTGGTCCAGGATACCACATTGCATTTAGTTGCCATGTATCCTTAGTTCACTCCGGACTGTGATAATTTCCCAGTCTTTCCTTATTTTTTATGACCTTGTACATTTGAGGATTATTGATCAGTTATTTAATATTCCTCAATTTGGGTTTGAAAGATGTTTTTCTCATGATTAGACTTGGGTTATGGTTTTTTGGAAGGAATGCCAAAAAGAAGAAGTGTCCTTCTCATCAGTCATATCAGGGGAATGCATGACTGTCACATGACAGCACACTGGTGATGTTAACCTTCATCATTTGGTGGTGTTTGCCAGATTTCTTCATAGTAAAGTTACTACCTTTTTTAGAAATCAGAGACTTATTAATCATATATATGCATTTCTATCATAGCATAATGGTTACAAACCATCCTCCTTGGGTTTGATTCCCAGGCCCTAAGACATTTGACCTCGGGGATGTTACTTAACTTCCCTGGGCCTGAGTTTTCTTTTTACATACCTTAAAGTCCCACAAAAATAACAATCATATCTACTTCACAGGGTTGTTTTAAAGATTGAGTGAGTCAATATTTGTAAAATGCTTAGAAGAGCACCTGGAATTTAGCACAAAATAAATGCTCTGCACCTTTGGGCGGTTGCAGAGAGGTTTGGCAACTTGCCCATGGTATGTGGCAACTAAATCAAAGATGCATTGTTTTTTATGTTTACCCAGAATCCTGTAAGCTCTTATAATTTGTCAGTTACTATGTTTGTTGAAGAAAGGCAAATTTTCACTGACCTGCTGACATTTGTTCCATAGACGAAAGTTAAGCAATCTTAAAGAAAAATAATCTTTTATATTTTTCTGACTTTTATAAACTTGATATAGTGAATATGTATTACATTTACAAGTAGAAAGCAAAACAACACATTCTTCAGACTTTAAAGAATAATCTTTGTATTTCTGTTTCCCATCAAATCTTAGCTAATCATACATTTCATAAACTTTACTTTCTCTTTTCCTACCTCTAAATACAATCTTTAATTTCTTTTTAATTTGCTGGCCTTTCTCTCAAGATCATACTGATAAATATGAAGATATTTTTAAAGATAGTCATTCATTTTGTAAATCTTTTCTAATAAATAAAAAAGTCTTTTTATTCTAACTCCCTTTTTATAGATGAAGTGATTAAAAGTAGGTCTACAAAATAAGCTGGTTATAAATCTCAACAGTAAAACACACACACACACACACACACACACACACACAAACCTTATCTAAATTCAGATCCCCTAGTAAAGTACAGTTGTACCAACTCCTTTCAGAGACTGATGCAGAAATTTTTTAACATTAGAAGAAAAATTAGAGCATGAGCCTTTCCGTTACAGTATTTTTTTTCTTTATAAAAGGATTCACTACAGATTGAGTTTCTATTTAGACAATGTTGGGAAACTCTATTTCCATTTTATTTCTTTAAAAGATATTTATAAGGCACTTAATCCATGTTAGTTCTTTACAAATATTCCCTCATTTCTAGCAACACAGAGAGGTTTAATAACTTGCTGGCAAAATGCGGCAACTAAATGCAGGCTGCGGCGTTGCACATCTAGAAGCCAGCTGCAAGGCACAGGCCCTGACAGGCTGAGCAGAGCTGCTTGGAGCCAAGTTGCCCATGGCATAGAAGCCATTCCTTCCTCCTCTCCCCTCTCCCAGCCTTGTCCATGCCTCCCAGACGTCTACATCCGACCTGGAGAATCACACTTAAACCCTCTGAAACACTGTTGAATAACACCAAGTTCTTTATAATTTCTGGTGAAAAGCGTTAAAGACATCGGATTAAACAGACTTTGAAAGAAGAAAGGGGAACCAACACTGGACACCAGAAAGTCCTGTAATATATGCAACGAACTTTTATGTGACTTGGTAGTTCATACTGCATCCACCACATCAGTTTGCTGCTTACAGGAGTAAGGGTGCTGCACACCAGCTACCTGCTGTCTAGCGTCCGTGAACTGCTCTGTTCAAAACAGAACTGGGAAAGGTGGAGCCCGTGAGCCTGCCGGACGTCCGCAGCCCCTCGCACCTGCAGAGAGAGTGCCAGTCCATATTTCACAGATCAAATTTCATCTGCTCATACATGGAAAAGGTGAGCCTCGGGGAATTTTGGAAGTTCCAACTTTTTAGAGGGAGGAAAGAAGCTCTGCAGGATATGAAAGAAGAAGTCACGTTAGTGCTCCCACTTTCCCTGAAATAAACGTTGGATTCAACTTTCGACACTGATCTATTTCCCCACCAAATGGAAAACCAAAACAAGACATTCAAAGCGTGATCTGAGAATATACTACACAAGGAACAAGCTGAATAGTCTTCCCCGGAGTCGGAGTTGACAGCTGTATTTTGACAGAAAGCATTCATTTCAGATGTATACGAAATAAGCACAACCGAAAATTAGATAGGATAGATTGATAGATAAACTAAATGCCCACCCTCAGTCCCACCACCGCTGCCTTTATTTCCCCAGTTCCGATAACTAAAGAGACAGAACTCTAGTGGCCCGTGTCTGTCCTCCGCGTTTTCCTCCCTCCCGCCCGGTGCCTGGGGTCACTGGGCGCTCACCGCCAGCCTCCCGCGGCCCGCAAAACCAGCGCGCCCGGCGACCCGCCCCCAGACTTGGTGGTTTGGGACAGAGAGTATCCCAGAGTCCGCGCGAGAGGACAGGGCGGCGGGGGCACCCAGAGAGGTCCCCCTACCCCTCTCCACCCCAGGAGGCGGGGCTGGCGACTTCCTTCCGGAATTGGGGACAAACCGAGGAGGACCGGGAATTTCCCTGGCCCGCGGGGCTTTGGACTTTCCTTCCCGGTCATGGATAAAAAGCGGTCGCCGATCTCGGGGAGCCACAGAGCCACAGGCAGCCCTCCCCGAGCCAGCTCTCCCCCTCCAGGCACCCGCCGCTCCTGCGCTCCGAGCTGAGCACCATGTTCCTCGTCGCCGTCCCCGCCGTCCCCCGGGTCCCCCGGCTCCTCCCCGCCGCGCTGCTGCTGCTCCTCGTGCTCGCCGCCGGCCAGCGCGCAGCAGGTGAGACCCCGCGTCCGCACCCGGGACCGACGGGCAGCCGGGGGTCAGGTGGGCGGGAGACACCCCCGCTAACCTCTTTTCTCCCCCAGGGGCTCCCGTGGTCTCTGAACTGCGCTGCCACTGCCTGCAGACCGTGCAGGGAATTCACTTCAAGAACATCGAAAGCGTGAAGGTGACGGCCCCGGGAGCCCACTGCGCCCAAACCGAAGTCATGTAAGTTCCGCCGCGCGCTGCTGCTGCTACCCGGCCAGTCACCCCGACCCTCCCGGTGCTCGCCCCCTGACTCCCCAGCCCGACCTCACTTGGATTCTCCCTTCTGTCTGCAGAGCCACTCTCAAGAATGGGCAGGAAGCTTGCCTCAACCCTGAAGCCCCCATGGTTAAGAAAATCATCCAAAAGATGCTAAACAGGTGAGTTAAAGTTTTTATTTACAACCTGTGCCCGGAGTCATTGGTCACAAACTCTGGCATCTGCCTCCCAAAAAAGTCATGTTAGCGAAATCTTGAGGTTAGCTGAAGGCTTGAAAAATCATGACTGTTACTTGCCCTGAAAACCAATAATCTGCTCCGATAGGAGAAGGATCTTTCTAGTGACTGCCATCCCCACCCCCAATCTCCATTCAAATGAGTGTGGATAAAGGTGTTGTGCAGTCACTAAAACTGTCACCTGAGGACCAGTTTTGCTAAAAAGCTTCCCACCTGTTAAAAAACAAAGATAGTTTTCTTCCCGGCTTTCAGACCTGAAAAGCAGAACCCTTGGTTTTCTGCATCATGGTCCCCAAAGCTTAGTGGTGAAGAGCAAGGATTTTGCAGTGACACTGCACTTAGTACAAATCTGGGTCCCTCCACCTAATTCTCAGTGACTCTGGGAAAATGATTTAACTTATTTGAGAGTCAGTAAAACAGGGAAGATAATAATAGCTACTACCCAGTGTTACCATGAGGCTGGTGGGAGGCCTACTGTGACAGGCAGTGAAGCCTGTTTGTAGCCCACTGTTTGTAGAGACCACCCTCACCCCATCCCCCATTCTAACTAAAGGACCTAAAGGTCTGTGCCACACAGGGCAGTGGTTACAGGCAGTTGCCATTTGGTTCCAGGCTATTGGAAACCCTAGGGCCCAGTAGGCAGCACAGAAAGTGCCCTGTGCAGTCAGCTTTCTTGAGCAACTACTAAGGACAATTGTTTTCTCATTGTAGTGGCAGTTCTAACTGACCAGGAGAGAAGGAAGAAGTTCATTGATGACTGTTCCTGAGGCAGGCCCTGACCTTGCAGGAACCAAAGAAGAAGAGAAATAGCTCCTGATGATACCTGGACTGGGCTTAATGAGTTTGAGCATCTCTTATGAGAATTCTTCTGCTTATTTATTTATTTATTTTCTAAGATTCTACCTTAATATTTTATATGTAAAATAACTAAGGATGTCGCTGAATCTACTTACCCACTCTAGTGTTATTTTTTTATTGTTTATTTTATGTAAAATGAAAGTTAGTTCATTCCTATTTAATCTGAAGATTAAAGGTTTTCCAAAGTTCTCCAGTCATTGAACTAATATTTCTGTAGTGCCCAGGTCATGCCAGCTACTGTGGCAGAGGCTGAAGGACGCAAGCCAATAGGCAGTCAGATCACTGATAGCTTAGAGGAGTATGTGTTTGTAATCTATTTTTGTAACTGTTTAAAAGAATGTTGGTTGCTATTTATTGAAACAATTTCACAGAATGTGGTCAACATTTCTGATGTTGAAGCTTTAAGAACTATCATGTTCTAAATATCCCTTGGACATTTTATGTCTTCCTTGTAAGGCACAATGCCTTGTTTAGTGTTAACTTCATAGTTTCTCTGTGTTTTAGATCTGAAAGGTTATAGTATTTATTGGTGTTTTTACAAAGATCATGAAAATAAAGTATTTCAAAATAAATTTTGTTTGTTTTTTTGTTTTTTTACTTCACTTTGTGGAAAAAAAAAGTCTCCCTTTACTGGATAATTTGATGATTTACAGCAATGTCTCTCAACCTTTTTTTTTTTTTTATCTCCTGGACATTCAGTTCGCTACACAGACAAATCAGACTGTGGGTTATGCTAACTTCATGTAGTGATAACTGTTACTTATTAGCTCTCACCTACTCAGAAATGCGCCTTTCCAAACTTTGGGTAGCTGTCTGCCACTAGTCACTGATATATATTGCTGTTTTATATAAGGAACTTCTTGCTCTCTTGCTACTTGAGTTTCTTTCCGTAAACACATTTACATTCTTATAACTATCTTAACAAGGGCTCTCATTAAACTTCTTTTGCTAAAAATTTTTGCAGACAATTATTGACAATTTGATTGAGTTGGTAGTGAAATGGTGTTGAAATGGATTTTCTTCAACACTCAATTTGTGTCATCTGTAGAAGCAGGAAAGTGAGTGGCTGAGTATTTTACTCATGAAAATATCTATTAGAGATTTGGGTTCAGTTTTCCACCCCTCATATATAAGTAACTACCACTGAGCTTAATGCTCTGGTCCTTTTTTAGTAATTTATAAAAATTAGTATATATAGAATCGTTTTAAGAATTCACTGCAAGATTTCCCACTCTGTTTAGTGCCATTTTTGTGAAACTGATAGGTTTTTTTTCACCTGAGAGAGGCCTCTGAGGAGCTTGGTATTCACGCTGCCTCAGGATGACCGCAGCACACTCGGCTTGCAATTCGGAAACAAATGTTCCTCCTCAAGGGAGAAAAGGTTTCAATTTCCTAAAGGAGACCACATTTCAATCACGAAATGGAGGGATGTTTGTGCATGTCTCTGATTTAGGACTGGCTCTGGAAATCCTGAGCCCTGGGTAAAAGCCTTCAGCAAGTACGAGAGGGTGAGGCTGGCAGCTTGAATATTTGAGATCAAGTTCTAAATAAGGGCCCTAAGCCGCAAGAAATAACCTCTATGAGCCTGTTTTCACACCTAAAAAATTGAGTATAATCTCTTCATAACTCCAAGGTTATTTGTTAGTTGTGAATGTGATAATGAGGGTGAAAGGAATTTGTGAACTGTACCAAAGTAAGTAATTGTGAATCATTCTAGAAGCTCCATAAATGCTCAAGTCAGAGTACACTGAAAAATGTTTACAAGTGGGACCTAGAGGCTCAGTAAAGCCACCTCTTCACACCTGAGACCTGTCCTTACCCTGAAACATTGTCTCCACTCTGGCTTGTCAGAGCTCAAATATCTCCCCACCCTGTGTGAGGTCTGGAGATTGCTCAGCTTACAAGTCTCTGGTCATTCTTTGCCTGGCCTTATGGAGTTTCATCTTTATCCACATGTGACTTAGTCTTCACTGAAGAGATCCAAAGGGTCCTTGATGCAGATTTCTGGAACTCTATTTTTCTACACAGTTCTTTCCTTTCCACAATTCTACTCCGTAACTTCTAGCTGCCTCAGTTTCCCTAAATTCCAAGGAGTGTCTCTCAACTCAGCGAAACTGCTGTGCTTTGCTTGGGATCTCCTTCCCTGCACAGTGGCCCAGAATTGCTCCAGCAGAGAAGCTGAGGTGATCACGCAACTGACCTTGTTTGTTTCCTTTTCTTAGGGATCACAGTCCTTTGCTGTCTGTTGTCCAGTGTGTGAAAACAGTTGTTTCATATATTTTCTTGAGTTTTCTAGCTGTTCAGAACAGGAGTTAAGACTATCCCTTGTCGCTCCAACATGTCTGGAGACAGAAGTCTTTTTTTCAAATCAGGTAAGTTGTAGTTTTACAGAAAAATCATGCAAAAAATATCAATTTCCCATATACCCCTATTTTTAACATTTGCATTAGTGTGGTACCGTGTTACAAATGATGAGAGAATATCTATTAACTATAGTTCATAATTTACGTTAGGTTTCACTGTTTGTGTTGTACAGTCCTTTAATTGTTTTTTGTTTTTAAACTTTTGTTCTAGCAACATATGTACCACCTTCAGATATGTAACTCAGAGATGTTAATTAATTATACATCACAATTTTGTGTTACCATCACCACTATACCTCACCAAAACTTTGGCACACCAAACAGAAACTGCACCAGTTAAAAACTGACTTCCCATTCTCTACCTCAACCCCAACCCTAGTAACCCATATACTAGTTTCTGACTCTACAGATTTGCTTATTCTAATTATTTGATATCAATGAAATCATATAATATGTGTTCTTTTGTGTCTGGCTTATTTCACTTAACATGATGTCTTCAAGATTCATCCATGTTGTTGCATGTAACAGACTTCATTCCTTCTTACAACTGAATAATATTCCATTGTATGTATATACATTTATTTATCCATTCACCAGTTGATGGACTTTTGGGTTGCTTCCATCTTTTGGCAATTGTAGATGTAAACTCCTCAACAAAATACTGACCAGCTATATCCAACAGCCCTTTAAAAGAATTACACACCATGATCAAGTGGGATATATCTATCTATGGTATGCAATGGTGGTTCATCATTAGAAAATCAATTAATGCAATACACCACATTAATAGAACAAAGGAAAATAACCACATGATTATCTCAATTTTAGGCATAAAAGGCATTTGACAAAATATTAGTTTAGCTACCCTAGGTCTCTTTTGTTTACTATTTGTACAGTGTGTATCTTTCAACCTCTCTTTAAATTTAGCGTGAGTCTCTTTTAAGCATCAATATTGTTGGCTCATGCATTTTTATCCATCTGCCAATCTCTGACTTTTGACTGGACAGTTTAATCTATTTACATTCAAAGTAATCACTGATAATGAAGGATTTTCTTCTGCCATTTTGCTACATGTTTTTGTACATTTATACCCTTTTTGTTCCTCAATTCTTCCTTTAACGACTACTTTCTTATTTATTTGATTTTTTGTATTCTACCATTTTAAGTCTTTTCTCATTTATTTTTGTCATATTTTTCACTTATTTTCTTTGTGCTTACCATGGGGCTAAAATGGAACATCCTAAATCTATAACAGTCACATTTAATTTGATACCAACTTAACTTCAATAGCATATACCTACACTGTCCCTATACCCCGCTGTACCCCAACTTTTTACTGTCCTTGTTACAAATTATATTTTTATACATTGTATTTCCCAAACCATAGGTATATCATTACCATTTATAAATTTGCATTTTTGAACTTGTAAGAACTAAAAAGTGGAGTCACATACCAACATGTACAATATTACTAGCATTTATAGTTACCCATATGGTTATCTTTACCGGAGGTCTTTATTTATTTCTGTCACTTCAATCCACTATTTAGTGTCCTTTCCTTTAAGTATGAAGAAATCCTTTTAGCCTTGCCTGCAGGGCAGGTCTGGTTTTGACAAACTCCACCAGCTTTTGTTTATCTGGGATTGTCTTAATCTCTCTCTCATTTTTGAAAAAGTCTTGTTGATATAAAATTCTTGGCTGGAAATTATTTTCTTTCAGTACTTTAAATATTTCATCCCACTGCCTTCTTGCCTCCAGGGTTTTTGATGAAAAGTTGAAACAATCTTACTGGAACTCCCTTGTATGTAACATATTGCTTTTCTCTTGCAGTTTTCAGAACTCTTCCCTTGTCTTTTACATTTGAAAGTTTCATTACTTAGTGTCTGGGCATATTTCTCTTCAAGTTTATCCTGTTTGGGGTTCAGTGAACTTCTTGGATGTACATATTTTATATCTTTGCTAAGTTTGGGAAGTTTTCTGCCATTATTTCTTTGAATATTCCTTCTGCCCCCTTTTCACTTTCTTCTCCTGGGTCTCCCATAATGCCTATATAGGTATGCTTGATGGTGTCCCACAGATCTGTTGAGATATTTTTGCTTTTTCTGATTTGGTTTTGTTTCTATTCCTCAGACTGACTCATTTCTATAGTCTTGTCTTTGAGTTCAGTGATTCTTTCTTCTGCCAGCTTCAATCTGCTTTTGAAACCCTCTAGGGAATTTTTCACTTTGGTTTTTATTGTCTTCAGCTCCAGCATTTCTGTTTAGTTCCTTTTCAAAATGTCTATCTCTTTATTGAAATTCTCATGTTGTTCATTCACTGTTTTCCTGATATCCTTTAGTTCTTTCTCTGTATTTTCCTTCATTTCCTAGAGCATATTGAGAATCATTTTATAAAAGTCTTTGTCTGGTTTTCTTCCTTGACATTTTCTGGATTTTTGTCCTTTTCCTTTGGATGGTATGGTGGTTTGAAGCTGTATGTATACCAGAAAAACATGTTCTTAAATCTAATTCATTCCTGTGGGAGTGAACCCATTGTAAGTAGGACATTTTGATGAGGTTTCTTCAGTTAAGTAAATGTGGCCCACCTTGATCAAGATGGGTCTTAATCCTATCAATAGACTCCTTTGTAGTGGAGTGAAATTCAGGCAAACAGAAAGAAAGCCACAGGAAGTAAGAGACTGGACATCAGTGAAACCTGGAAGAGAAGGGAGAGACCAGGAGACACCACCATGTGCTTTGCCATGTGACAGATGAGCCAAGGGTTGCTGGCAGCCAGCCCCAGAATGCCATAGTCTTCAGAGAGAAAGCACTGCCTTGATGATGCCTTGATTTGGACTTTCCTTTTTTCTCATAACCGTAAACAAACAAATTCCCATTATTTAGGCAAACGCATTTCATGGTATTTGCTTGAACAAGCAGGGAAATTGAAATAGATGGGCCATCATTTCCTGTTTCATTGTTTGTCTTATAATCATTTGCTGCACACTGCACATTTTAATATTTTGAAGTGTTAATACTGGGATTTAGTCCCTGAGCTGTCTGATTCTTCAGTTTGTATCCAGTTGAGCGCAGGGAGACAACAAGCCAAACAAAGCAATGCAAAACACACCTTTCATAGTCTTTACAAATTGGCTTTGCATTGGCAGGGGCTCTTCTTCAAAGTTCAGCCTCCTATCAAGAAGATCAGCCCAAGGCAAATGTAAACTGCAAGGTCCACCCTATCTTTTCTGAGCTGTGTCTTGTCCTGGGCTTATGCTTGCTAGTGGCTTTATTAGTTCTCCTGTTTCTGGGAATTTGAATGTTCCCCTTACTTCCTCTATGGTATATTCTATTTAAGGACTTAAAGTAGGCCTTTGACCCAGGCTTTTTGACTTATCTTTTTCTTATACAAGCTGCTTCTGCCTGGAGGGCATATTCTGGAAGTGAGGAAGGGGCATGAGCCCCAGAGGAGTTTCTTAGGTCTTTCTTTCCCAGCTAGAACATGGCCTGGAACTCACAATGGCTCCACACTGCCCTGGGGAGAGGGTGAGAAAGGGGGCAGCAATGGCCCCAGGAGCTTCTCCTATGGCTTTTGAAGCTGGAATTTCTTCATAGCACTTGCCCAGTTAGTGCAGCCCTTTAACTGTTTCCCACAGTTTTAAGGAAGAGTACTGTCTTTCAGACTCCTCTGCCACTTTTGTCCTAGGGGTTTTGGAACAGTGGCTGTCCTCAGAGCTGCCCCACTCCCCACCCCATCCCTAGTGATCTGAAGTAGCTGATCCAAAGCAGTTGTCAGCAATTGGGCCACCCAGTCCTGGATCCTGGAGAAGTAGGTCTTTATATCCTGCCCTGGCACCAGCAAGCTGTACTAGGATCTGGGGCTGTGGATACCACTGCTGCCTGCCCTGAGGGTGAAGAATGGGGATGGTGGCCACTGCGCAGAGAGTGAAATCCACTGGTGTTTACCACAATTTACCATCCTCTACTTCCTTCTTTTACCTGGATGTTACACAGTGTTCTACCAGACGCCAGAGTTTCAATATAGTTGATTCAAACAGTTCCTGCCAGTTCAACAGTTGTTCTGCTGCAGGGACTGATTCCTGGAAATTTCTACTCTGCCGTCTTCCCACAATTGAAATAGAAGCCTTAATAAAACAATTCTGAGTTACGTTTTACAAGGTTTTTCAGAGGCTCCATAGCAAAATTAAGACCCAGTTGCCTAGAGTGATATATCATTCATTATTACATTTTATTAGGTTTTCCCTCTTCTCTATCCATGTTCTCTAACTCCTGTGATCACCTCTGTGCTGGTTTGGATGTAGTATGTCCCCCCAAACACCATTATCTTTGATGAGTCTTGTGTAGGCAGGAAAAGTATTGGTGTTGATTGGGTTGGAGAATTTGATTGGACGTTTCTAGGGAGATGTGATCACTCAACTGTGGGTGAGATTTTTCATTGGATAATTTCCATGGAGGTGTGGCCCCACCCATTCAGTGTGGGCCTTGATTAGTTTACTGGAGTACTATATAAGCTCAGACAGAAGGAGCGAGATTGCTACAGCCAAGAGGGACACTTCGAAGAATGCACAGGAGCTGAGAGAGGAGCTGCAGATGAGATACAGTTTTAAAATGGCCGTTGAAAGCAGACTTTTGCTCCGGAGAAGCTAAGGGAGGACAAATGCCCCAAGATCAACTAAGAGTGACATTTTTGAGGAGGTGAAGCCTAGGGATAATGTCCTGGGAGAAAGCCATTTTGAAACCAGAACTCCAGAGCAGATGCCAGCCACGTGCCTTCCCAGCTAACAGAGGTTTTCCGGACACCATTGGCCATTCTCCAGTGAAGATACCTGATTGTTGATGACTTACCTTGGACACTTTATGGCCTTAAGACTGTAACTTTGTAACCAAATAAACCCCCTTTATAAAAGCCGATCTATTTCTGGTGTTTGGCATTCCAGCAGCATTAGCAAACTAGAACAACATCCAAGAAAAGCTACTGCATACAAGCCTTTGTCTTAGAACATGGTTTTGGAGGAACCCAAATTTGGACACTTGGGTTCCCCAGAAATGAGAGTTCAAGGCAAAGACTTACACACTACTATTTTATTAAGGATATAATGTGAGAAAATCAGGAGGGAGAAAAACGGGAAGTGAGGCCAGGCTCATAGGTGGGTATTGCTAAGTACAACTGAGTTTTTATTCTCCCAAATGGCAATTGTGCATGTTTGCTCTCTTTTTCTGCAGAAACTATGAAACCAACTCAAACCAAGAAACTGGAGTTGCCGAACTTACTATTAGAGTCTTAAATTACCCAAACAGCCAGACATCAGCTCTGAATTTTCTTCCTGACTGCACTTGAAGTCAGAACCTAGAGGCTGGATCCATAAGGCCCTAAAATCAGGAAGAAGACCCACATCCAGACTTGTGAAGAGGATGGTGCCTTATTAACATTTTATCCTCCACATTAATAGTGATAAATAATTTCTCTTAAAAGTGAGAGATAGTTGGAATTGTTCTTTTCATATTCAACAGTTCCCTGAAGAAGAAGCCAGATTGTTTGGAGAGGAGTAAACAAATTACATACTAAGAGCAGCTACTAATCCCTTGGCAGTCAATCAGAACTTTGGTATAAAACTTCAGAAATCACAAAAATCAGTTATCTCATTTTTTTTAGATGGAACCATGGCGGTCCAGAGACCATTAAAGGCTTATCCAATATCACAGAACTGTTTCATCACAAAACAGGCTAGAACTCAGTCTTCTGAAGCTTAATATGGAATTGTTTTCACTAAACTACATAATTCTCATGACTGCCAAGGAAGTTTATTAGCTTGAATCTTGATTCTAGAACTGGCTTCTAAAATATTTAGAACTGGACTCAGGGTATTAATTAATAATGAATACCCATTCATACCACTAGCCATTGCAGGACAATCTAAAAGAAATATGGTGCTTAGAAAACTAGATATAGAGTTACCCTTTGATCCAGCAGTTGCACTTCTCAGTATATACCTGGAAGACCTGAAAGCAGTGACACAGATATCTGCATGCCAATGCTCAGGGCAGCATTATTCACAATTGCCAAGAGATGGAAACAACCCAAATGTCCTTCAACAGATGAGTGGATAAACAAAATGTGGTTTTTACACATGATGGAATACTATGTGGCAGTAAGAAGGAACAAAGTCGTGAAACATACGACAACATGGATGAACCTTGAAGACATAATGCTGAATGAAATAAGCCATACACAAAAAGAGAGATATTATATGTTACCACTAACGTGAACTCTGTGAAAAATGTAAAATAAATATTTTATATTGTAGAATATAGGGGCTATAGAGATAGGCAGCAAATAGTGAAGACAGAACCATAATCTAATAAGAACAGATAAGTTATGGAAGGTAAACGATGTTCTGGGAATGCTCAGGAATGACTATGGTTTGTTAATTTCTGGTGGTTATGGTAGGAACAAGTTTGCAGAAATGTAGTTATTTTAGGTGATTTGTTTTTCTTATTCCTTTTTTGGGATATAGTCTGTTTTCTTGGGGTAGGGTAAGAACATGTTGGAAGCAATGTAGTTATTTTAATTATTTGTTTTTTTCTTATTTCTTTGTTTTGGTTTTGTTTGAAATGTTTTTTATTGTTTGTTTTTTAATTTTTTGATCAAGTTAAAAAAAAACAATGAATGAGTGTGAAAAAAAGTAAATGAACAGTGAAGGGAGGAGGGAATGGGATTTTTCAATGTTCTTTTTTATTCTAATTTTTATTTTATTTTTTGGAGTAATGAAAATGTTCAGAGATTGATTGCGGTGATCAATGCACAACTATGAACAACTGATTGTGCACTTCGAAGGATTGTATGTTGTGTGAATATAACTCAGTAAAATTGCATTAAAAAATAAAAGAAATATGGTAAATATTGTGACTAAACAATTTGAAATAAAAATTGAGCTCAGCCATTTTGTATGATCTGTTAAATTATTCTAACACATACAGTGTAATATACAATGTATAATTATTTACTGCTATAAAACAAACCTCCCCAAGATGTAATGCCTTAAAATTTTATTCTGGCTCATGACTCTATACATTGGCAACTTGGCTGGGCTCAGCTGGTGATTCTTCTGATGGTCTCCCCAAGGATCACTCATGTGCTACAGTCATCTAGGACTTGAGTGGGTCTGTCTCACTCATACGTCTGGTGGCTGGTGCTGGCTATTGGCTGGACTGTATGTCTCTAGCAGATGACATATGGTGGCAACAACATTCTAAGAGGACGGTAGTAGAAGCCTCTAGACCTCTTGCATGAATGGCCTGGAACATCTACAGCATCACTTCTACCACATCTTACTGGCCAAATCAAGCCACAAGGTCAGCACAGATTCAAGGGATTTGGGAAATAGAATCCATCTCTTGATGGGAGGAGCCTCTAAGCCCTTGTGGCTATTTTTAACCTTTTACAGTTATTTAATCTTTTGGGGATTTAATTTTCTCACCCAAAGAGAGAAATATCCTTTGAAAAGTTTCAAGAGAATATATAAAAACTCATAGAGCAGTATTGGCACAAAGCAGAGCTTAATAGATGATTACTACTATTATTACATTACATTGTATTTTTGTCAGTATAAATAACTATTTTAAAAATGAAATATATGATACAGTTAAAAATGGGATTATTTTCGTGACTTAGATATTTGTGTAGGCCACAGGCCAGTGTGAAAAGTCAACTAATAAAATAATTATTTATAAAACCTGAGAAGTTGATAATCTCAGCATTTTTAATATAGTAGAACTAACTATAAATTAATTCTGTTCTGAGTCTGGCATAAATCGTAGAATTAGACACCCATATTTGATAAGGAAAATCCCTGGAACTCTTATCTTTAACCAACTCTTTAAAAAGTATCATCATGCTCTAAGCTTGTCTTTGAAATTAATTATTTTGAATCTCTCAACATCTGGTTATCTTATCTTTGTGTACTTTCTTATAAACATCATAATATCTAACACAGCAATTCATCTTCTCTATTTAGTACATAGGAAATTCAAAGAAATTAAAGTTGTATCTGAATAGTGTTTCTGGCTCATTTGCAGATTTTTGCTTTGTATAAAGGCCAAGACTGATCAGTCAATTGAATGTCATCAAGCTTTTAAATCTCATCTCCTTTTGAAACTAAAGTAGCTTTTTTCACCCTTCCCTCACACACTAAGACTCTTCACAAAATTTGGCCTTGTTGTCCATTCCTCTGTCTGAAATGTGTAACAGCCTTTTTTTTTTTTTTTTTAAACATATAAGCTTCCATTCATCTTTTAACAGTTCAAATGTTCCTACCGTATTAAAGCTTCCTTGATTCATCTTCCTTGATTCATCTTCCTTGATTCCCCCAGGGAAGCCCTCCCTCCTTTCGGCCTCCCAAGTGCATTATGTATACTTCTATTACAACATATTGCCTTCTAGTTTAATCTGTTTGCATGTCTGCCTCACCAAACAGGCTGTGAACTTCTCAAGAGTGGGAACACACATTTATTCATTTTGAAATACCTATTGTCAAGCTAAGGATCTGGAAGGTAATAGATGCTCAATAAGAATTGACAAATGAATGAGACCTTTTATTATTTAGTCCAGATTTACCTTCAGAATGCATGGGCCCTTCAGTCATTACTAATCCTTCAGTTAAATGCTTTGATGATTGACTTGCTAATGCAAAGAACAAATGTGGTCAGTATGTGATAATTAAGATCACTTATAAAACTGCTTAAAGAAAAGAAATGAAACTCATAGCTCACTCTTCCTTAATTTCGCTTCAAGCCTATTGAAGCTGCTGCCTTCAAACCAGAAGAAAACTGTAGTTTACTGTTCTTGACAGGACAAGGGTTATTAATTTAACCCAAACTCTTTTTTCTTTATAATTTACTTATGTTCTAAGTGTAGTTTCATCTTGGCAGATCTCATAAGACCGTAAGTGGGATTTTGCGAAAAGGCACAAAAGCCAAAAGCAAATACCTGCTGAGGAAAGTATCTTATTTCCCTACTTTGCACAAACATGGCATTTGAAAAGACACGTAGATGTTCCCATGACTCCATTCTCTAAGTCCACCATTAATTGCAACTGGTGTTGCACTCGTCACAATTAGGCACTTTCTCCCCCAGGAAATAACAGGCTCATTTCTCTACTGAACAAGTTCACCTTATCCCATCCCAACCCCCTGTGAAAGACAGTTTGAAAAACAAACCTAGCTTCCCTATAGGCTTGAAAGTGACAAGGACTCCATTTGATAAGCCGCTCCTTTCATTCTTTAGTGGGGAGAGAAAACACAAGAATAACAAGAAAAGAATCTCAGGGTAACAAAGAGAATGTAAAACAGTGCTGCAGGGTTGATTACACCATCCCTACTAGGATCAAACTGAGCGCAGATATGGCAGCTGACAGTGCACAATCACTCCGCCTGCTGACTGTCCTTGTCCTGGGCATTTTTGTAAGCCAATTACAGCCTTTACATTTTCCTTCTAGTCACTGGAAAATTCAGGAAAACTTCCACATCTAATGAGATTGTATTTGACATGAAGCAAAATGTAGAAATTGTAAAACCAAAAACTAAGAAGAAAATATTTTTGATTTTGAAGTGTCAAAGAACGTCCTGAGTTAAATTTAAAAATCTGTTTAACTTCCTTGAAATATCTGGCTGTAAGGGTCTATGCTTTTCTTATTTTAGATGATAGCAGGAGCATTACTGCAAGTAGGTTTAGGGTGTTTAGTGATGGTAAGCAGATAGAATTGTACCCTTCAATTGACAGAATTCACATATAAACTTACTGCTTACAATTTTTTGTAGAAGAGAATCAAGTTTATTTTACTATTAAGTAAGTTTATTAACCATAAATACTTCCAAGCAGTAGATTATTGCCTAGCAGTTTCCCAAACATAGTAGGTGCTTGTATTAGTTAGGGTTCTCTAGGGAAACAGAATCTACAAGAGATATCTGTAAACATAAGATTTTATAAAAGTGTCTCATGCAATTGAGGGGATGCATGAGTCCAAATTCCATAGGACAGGTAGCAAATTAGCAATTCCGATGGTGTTTGATGAACTCCTCAGGAAATGCTTAGCTGGCTAGCCGAAGAAGTGAAAGTCCTCTCACTCTCTTCCTTAAAAGTCTTCAGCTGATTGGATTAAATCCAGCTGATTGAATTCTGTCATTGTGGAAGACATGCCCTTTGTTGATGTAACCAGTCACAGGTGCAGTCAATTGACTGATGATTTAATAAACCAGGCTTCTGGTTCATTAACCAGCCACAAAGGTTCTTGCAGTAGCTGTTAGGATAGTGCTCTTGCTTGATCAGACACCTGGACACCATGACCTAGCAAAGTTGACACATAAACTTAACCATCATAGTGCTCAATAAATGTTTGTTGATAATGGTAATAGCAAATAATTAGGTTTTTGTGGTTGCCTCCCTAAATACTTCTATTAAAATTGAACTTGTGAATCCAATAGACTGTCCTGCTGCACTGACTTCAAATATCAGGTGAAGAATTATGCATTATAGCTGTCTTTGTTTTTACTTGCAGTTTTGCTGTGCTTTTCTCACACAGATTATCCCATAAGAGCCAAGAGTGGCAACGGAGCCAAGAGTGGCAATGTCAGGATATTCCAGCACACTCTGACTTTATTCCTCCCAAATTCATTAAAAATGCCCAGTTAATACCTGAAGGTGCTTATTGCAGCAGAAAAGAAATCACACAATTAGTGACAATGTGGGGGAATTTAGCAGCTGCCAGAACTGGGGTTTTCATAGCTGGCATGCTTACAATATGTGCTAGATTGGAAGAACAAGAGACCAGGACTCTGGGCATTATTCCTGCACGGTGTAAGGAAATAATTGCCCAGTTTTCATGCTCTCATGCTCATAAGCAACATGTAACATTTCCAAAAATAAAAAAAAATAAATACAATAAAAATAAAAGACTCTCAAATGGGAACAAGAATTGAGTCTCCATTGTTTTGTGTTTACTTAAGTTTGAGGTCAATGAACACTTATAAGAAGCAAAAATGTAAGGTCCTCAATAAGGATACATGACTAATTCTTGATTATCTGGAAACCTGTCTATCGTACCTTAGAATGATGGATAAACAGTAAGTTCAGTAAGGCCTACCAGTCCCAGAGGCTCGCTTGACCACCCTAGAGGCCACGAGGACCATTACTGCATTTTATTACAATTTTTCTTTTTTTATTGTGAACTAAATCAGACATACTGTTTTAGTTTTCCATTGCTGAGTAATGATTTGCTACAAACTTAGTGGCTTAAAACCATACTGAGAGGAGAAACTAAGATGGCAGCTAGGTGAGACAGGGCAAAAAAACACCTCCATGAAAAACACTAGATAAGAGCCAGAAAGTGACCCAGAATACCAGTTACAGCAATGCGCCAGCTGGACGAGGTCTCCTGGTACCACAGGGGCCGTATACTTGGTGAAACCGGGAGTCTGAATTCTGAAACGAGTGAGTAAGCTGGCTGGAAGACCCGCAGCGACACGGCGGTGTGGGGAGCCAGGGGTTGGCATTTGGAGACCGACTGGTTCTCTTAGAAAAAAAAAAAAAGGGAAAAACCCAGGAGCAGCTGCAGGTGCGATCATGGGAGCCACGCAGTAAAACACAGCAAGAGGGGGCTGGACCAGCCTCTCAGTGTCTGGCCTGGAGGATAGCCTGCTGCAGATACCCTCGGGGCTGGGGGAGTGGAGGGGAGAGCCGGAAGCAGAAAGAAACCCCGCGGTTTGCAGCTGGCTCCCCGGAGGGCTGGATAAATTCCTGCCTGAGGCCGTGCCCACAGCCCAGAGCCCCGCCAGTTGTCCCAGAGCTGGGAAGGAGGAACTGTGCGAGGAGGGGGGGGGGTTGAGACATCCTGTTCTGCCATCTTTGCATCAGGCTGAGAGCGCTCCTGCGCAGCCCAGTGGCCCGGGGCTTCCCTTGAGGGATGGCACACACTGGTGATATAGCACAGCATTCCCTCAACAGAGGTCCTAGAGGATCGCGGCTGGGAGGGAGGATCTGCTCGGAGAACCCAGGGACACTACTCAAAGTCCGGTGGTTTGTGGGACAGTGAGAGAGAGGGTCTGGGGCTGAAATGAAATGAAGGCTTAGACTTTTGTGGCAGCCTTGAATCTCTGGGAACCTGGGGGATTTGAATATTAAAGCTGCCCTTCCTCCCTGGCCACCCATACACACACCCCACATTCCAGGCAAATGGCTCCAGCAACACACCCAAACTGAGTTCTCCAACTGAACCCCACAAGAATCATTTCCCCACACACCGCGGGGACAAGGTTGAGAACTGACTTGAGGGGTATAGGTGACTCACAGACGCCATCTGCTGGTTAGTTAGAGAAAGTGTACATCCCCAAAATGTGTTTCTGAAAAATTAGATTGGTATCTTTTTTTTACAACTTGAAAGGACCCTATCAAGCAAAGCAAATGCCAAGAGGCCAAAAACAACAGAAAATCTTAATGCATATGATAAAACCAGATGATATGGAAAATCCAACTCCAAACAAACAAATCAAGATATCAGAAGAGACACAGTACCTGGCACAATTAATCAAAGAACTACAATCAAGGAGTGAAAACATGGCAAAGGATTTAAAGGACATCAAGAAGACCATGGCCCAGGATATGAGTGACATAAAGAAGACCCTAGAAGAGCATAAAGAAGACATTGCAAGAGTAAATAAAAAAATAGAAGATCTTATGGAAATAAAAGAAACTGTTGGCCAAATTAAAAAGACTCTAGATATTCACAATACAAGACTAGAGGAAGTTGAACAACATCTCAGTGTCCTAGAAGTCCACAGAACAGAAAATGAAAGAACAAAAGAAAGAATGGAGAAAAAAATTGAAAAAAATGAAATGGATCTCAGGGAAATGGTAGATAAAATAAAACATCCAAACTTAAGAGTCATTGGTGTCCCAGAAGGTGAATAGAAGGGTAAAGGTCTAGAAAGAGTATTCAAAGAAATTGTTGGGGAAAACTTCCCAAGCCTTCTACACAATATAAATACGCAAAGCATAAATGCCCAGCGAATGCCAAATAGAAGAAATCCAAATAAACCCACTCTGAGACATATTCTGATCAGACTGTCAAATACTGAAGAGAAGGAGCAAGTTCTGAAAGCAGCAAGAGAAAAGCAATTCACCACATACAAAGGAAACAACATAAGACTAAGTTGTGACTACTCAGTGGCCACCATGGAGGCGAGGAGGCAGTGGCATGACATATTTAAAATTCTGAGAGAGAAAAATTTCCAACCAAGAATACTTTATCCAGCAAAACTCTCCTTCAAATTTGAAGGAGAGCTTAAATTTTTCACAGACAGACAAATGCTGAGAGAGTTTGCCAATAAAAGACCTGCCCTACTTCATATACTAAAGGGAGCCCTACCAACAGAAAAACAAAGAAAGAAGAAAGAGATATAGAGAATTTTTACAGACATATGTAGTACCTTACATCCCAAATCACCAGGACACTCAGTTTTCTCTAGTGATCATGGATCTTTCTCCAGAAGGGACCATAAGCTGGGACATAAAACAAGCCTCAAGAAATTCAAAAAAAAAATTGAATATACCCAAAGCACATTCTCCAACCACAATGGAATACAAATAGAAGTCAATAATTTTTGAACTGTAACTCCACTATTTACTTCCTACATGATATATAATACACAAACTCTAATGAAAAATCAGTGGTTTTGAACTCAACATAAAATATGTAATTTCAGACAACTATATAAAGGTGGGGGAATGGAGGAGTATAGGAACATAGTTTATGTGTCCTATTGAAGTGAAGGTGGTATCAAAGAAAAACAAGATTGTTATGGATTTAAGAGGTTAATTTTAAGCCCCACAGTAAATACAAAGAAATTATCAGAGAATATGACCATAGAGATGAAAAGTAGAGTATGGGGTAAGAGAAATGGGGGAAGGGGCAATGGGGAGTTAAGAAATGAGTGTAGTTTTGTTTGAGGTGAAGGGAAATTTCTAGTAATGGACGGTGGGAAAGAGCATTACAACATTCTAAAGGTGATTAATCCCACTAATGGAAGTCTAGGGAGGGGGTGGAATTGGAAGATTTAGGCTGTATGTATGTTTCCACAATTGAAAAAAAAAAACAAAATGACAGTCTAAATAGATGACAATTGAATGCCAAGGGTGAACTTGGATGGGATTGGAGGATGGAGGACAGGAAGCTCAAAGGGACACAGTTGAGACATAAGGAAAAGGAAATATAGAATGCAAGCTTTGTATCATTGTTGAATCTCTTGCACTTCTTAGCTGCGCTTAATGGGATTGCATAAAAGAATGTTCTTATTCATGGGAAGTGTATATGTGAATTATAGTGTTTGTTCAAGGATGTGTGCAGCTAACTCTCATATGTTCAGAAGACAGAGCAATAGATGAAGGATGATAGAGAGGGAGGGAGGGAGGGAGGGAAAGAGCAATGTGACAGCATGTTAAAGTTGGTGGATTGGGCTATCGGGGTAGGGGGTCAGGGTATGATGGAATTCTGTGTATGGGGTTAGTATTGTTTTTGCAACTGCTCCTATAACTTTGAATTTATTTCAAAATAAAAAAAAAAAAAAAAACATACTGATTATTATCTCACCGTCCAGCAGTCCAGGCCCACATGACTGAATTCTCTGCTTATGGTCTCAAAAGGAGAAAATCAGGGTGTCAGGTGGATTGAAGTCTCATCTGGAAGCTCTGAGGAATAATCCATTTCCAAGCTTGTTCAGGTTGTTGGCAGAATTCCGTTCCTTGCTGTTGTAGGAAAGAGGCCCCCATCTTCTTGCTGGGGACACTCTCATCTCCTAAAGGCTGCTCTCAGGTCCTCTCATGTGGCTCCCTCCATATCAGTGCTGGAGAATAGGCCTAGTGTTGAATCTCTCACACTTCAAATCTCTCTTACTCCTGCGACCAGCCTGAGAAAATTCTCTGCTTTTAGGATTCATACAATTTCCTTAGGAATCAGTCTTATGATTAATTCAATGGCAACTGAATTATTAACCTTAATTATTAATTATATCAGCAAAATGCTTTTTGTCATGTAACATAACATAATCACAGGCATGATATCTCATTCTATTCACACTTCTGGGGATTAGGGTGGGGAAGCTTTATGGGTCATCTCAAATTCTTTCCACCACACATACAAGAGAGTATAAACACACACACACACACACAGTTTAAAAAGCAGTAATAAACACCAGCATACTTTCTACCTAGACCAAAATCTAAAAATAATTAATATATCAAAAGTCTCCATGTGTAAACCTGTCATATCATATACTTAGCTCCCTCCAAGAGGTAACAGCGCTTTTGAACTCTGTGTTGTTTCTTGCTTTTCTTTATAGTTTTGTCATCTGTGTATAAAACCTGAAACAATCATTATTTATATTGCCTGCTTTTGAAATTCAGGTAAATGGAATCATGCTGAATGTATTCTTCCGTGGCGTGCTTCTGTCATTCAACTGTATGTTTGGTGAATCTTGCATTTTGATGTGGTTAGCTGCAGTTTATTCTATTTAAGTGATATTTAGTATTCTGTTTTAGGAATACTAAATAAATAAATATGAAATTCATTGATTAAATCGACTGTTGGTGAACATTTGGATTCTTTCCATATTTTTCCTATTATGAACCTTCTTTACATAGCTTTCTGGTTCATATGTATGAGAGGTTTTCTAGGAATATTTGTTGGGTTTATTGATTGCACATCTTCAACCTTACTAAGTAATGCCACATTGGTACAAAATAGTTGTGCCAATTGACCCTCCTTCCTGAAGTGCATAAAATTATCTCTTGTTTCACATCCTTGCCACTATTGTCAATTTGTTGGGTATGTAATGATATAACTTTGTTGTGATATCTTTTGCATTTCTCTATTACTAAGAAGGTTGAGGGATTTTTTTTTTAATACACTTGTAAGCATTTGTGTTCCCTCTTTTGTCAAATTCCTATTCATTTCTTTTGTTCCTTTTCCTATCTGGTCATTATTTTTTCCCTATTGAGTTTACTAGTTTTCTTTATGCATTCTGTATTTTAATCCCATGTCAATTTTATAGACAGCAAATCTCATTTCCCAGTTTGTGGCTCATAATTTCATTCTTCCTATAGGATTTTTTCAATGAACATAAGTTTGTATTTCAATATATTTGCCTTTGGCAATATATTCTTCTATGATTAACAATTTTAGTGCTTTGTTTCAAAAAAAGCTCCCTTTCACAGAGTTCATAAAAATATTCTTCTACATTGAGTTCTAAAATTTTTAATTTTTTTTTCTGTTTAGGACTTTATCTGGAATTGACTTTTGCATATGACGTGAGGGAATTATTCAATTTTTTTTTAATTTTTCCATACGGTTCATCAGTTGCCCCAGCCTTATTTATTAAAATATCCTTTCCCCACTGATCTGCAATGCTATTTCTGCCATAAATTGAGTCTCTCTGTATGTGTGGGGATGAATCTGATGTTCCTAATCTGTCCCATTGATCAATTTGTTTATACCTGTACAATGCCACAGTCTACATTATTGATCTTTTATAATAAATCTTATCATCTAGACAGGAAAATTCTCTACCTTCTTTTTCAGGACCAGCTTATCCCTTCTTGAAACTTTGCTCTTCCATGTAACTCTCAGAGGCAACCAGTAAACTTGCACTAAATTAAATTGGAATTCTGAATGAAATTTCTTTTAATTTATTGAATAATTTGGGGAATATTTTACATCATTATGATATTGTGAGTTTCCCATTTCAAGAACATGGAATAGCTACCAGCTTATTAAGGCATTCTTTAATGTCTTTTGACAAATTTTATAATTTTATTCATACAGGCCTTCTATATCTTTTTTTTTAATTGAGATTTTTCACATACCATACAATTATCCAAAGATCCAAAGTGTACAATCAATGCCCATGGTACCATCATACAGCTGTGCATCCATTACCACAATTATTTTTTTTTCAATTTTTAGAACATTTTCATTACTCCAGAAAAGAAATAAAGACAAAAAAAACGAAACTCAAATCCTCCCATACCCCTAACCACCCACCCTCCATTACTGATTCATATTTTTGGTATAGTACATTTGCTACCGTTGATGAAAGAATGTTAAAATACTACCAACTGTAGTATATAGTTTGCATTAGGTATGCTTTTTCCTATATGTCACTCTATTATTAACTTCTAGTTATAGTGTTCTAGTTCATGAGAGAGATTTCTAATATTTGTACAGTTAATCATGGACATCGTCTACCACAAGAATCACTGTTTTATACATTCCCATCTTTTTTTTAAATTTCTATTTTGCAATAAATTCAAACTTACAGGAACAGTTGCAAAAATAATACAAACCCCATACACAGAACTCCAGGATACCCCAACCCCCCTCCCCCAATACTCTGATCTACCAACTTTAATATTTTTGTCACTTTACCATTTCTTTCTTTCCGTCCCTGTCTATCATCCATCATCTATTGCTCTGTCTTCTGAACATATGAGAGCAAGTTGCACACATCCTTGAACAACTAATATAATTCACATATACATTTCCTGTGAACAAGAATATTCATTTATGTAATCACATTAAGTGTAGTTAAGAAGTTCAAGAAATTTAACATTGATATAAAGCTTACATTCTATATTTCATTTTTTACTTATGTCCCAATTGTGTCCTTTTGAGCCTTTTCTCCTCTATTCTTAGATCTCATCCAGGATCATCTATGGCATTTAATTGTCATTATCTATTTAGACTGCCTTTTTTTCCAATTGTGGATACATATATACAGCATAAATATTCCCATTCCAACCCCTCCCAAGCATTCCATTTACTGGGATTAATCACATTCACAATGTTGCAATGCCATCATCTTCCCACCTTCCATTATCAGAAATTTCCCTTCACCCCAAACAGAAACCCTACAATCATTTCTTATTAACTCCTCATTGCCCCTTCCCCCACTTCTTGTAACCCATACTCTACTTTTCATCTCTATGATCATATTCTCTGATATTTTCTTTGTGTTTACCATGGGGCTTAAATTTAACATCTTAAGTCTATAACAATCTTGTTTTCTTTGATACCAACTTAACTTCAATAGGACACATACACTATATTCCTATACTCCTCCATTCCCCCTCCTTTATGTAGTTCTTGTCAAAAGTTACATATTTTACATTGAGCCCCAAACCACTGATTTATCATTACACTTTATGTATTTTAGATCCTGTAGGAAGTAAATAGTGGAGTTACAAATCAAAAATACAGTAGTATTGGTATTTATATTTACCATGTGATCTTTACTGGAAATCTTTATTTCTTCATGTAGTTTCAGTCAATTGTTTACTGTCCCTTCCTTTCAGCCTGTACAATTCCCTTTAGCATTTCTTATAGGACTGATATACTGGTGATGAAATCCCTCAGCTTTTGATTATCCAGGAATGTTTTCCTCTCCCTCTCATTTTTAGCCCCCAGGTGTTTGTGAATTTTCTGAGTTTCTGATGATTGTTGACTTCTACTTGTATTCCATTGTGGTCGGAGAATACGCTTTGAATAATTTCAATTTTTTAAAATATATTGAGGCTTGTTTTATGTCCAAGCCTATGGTCCATCCTGGAGAAAGTTCCATGATCACTAGAGAAGAATGTATATCCTGGTGATTTGGGAGGTAAGGTTCTATATGTGTCTGTTAAACTTCTCTATATCTCTCCCTCCTTTCTTTGTTTCTCTGTTGGTAGGGGTCCCTTTAGTATCTGAAGTAGGACAGGTCTTTTATTAGCAAAATCTCTCAGCATTTGTTTGTCTGTGAAAAATTTATGCTCTCCCTCATATTTGAAGGAGAGTTTTGCTGGATAAAGTATTCTTGGCTGGAAATTTTTCTCTCTCAGAATTTTAAATATGTCATGCCACTGCCTTCTCGCCTCCATAGTGGCCACTGAGTAGTCACTACTTAGTCTTACATTGTTTCCTTTGTATGTGGTGAATTGCTTTTCTCTTGCTGCTTTCAGAACTTGCTCCTTCTCTTCAGTATTTGACAGTCTGATCAGAATATGTCTTGGAGTGGGTTTATTTGGGCTTATTCTATTTGGAGTTCACTGGGCATTTATGCTTTGTGTATTTATATTGTGTAGAAGGTTTGGGAAGTTTTCTCCAACAATTTCTTTGAATATTCTTTCTAGACCTTTACCCTTCTCTTCCCCTTCTGGGACACCAATGAGTCTTAAATTTGGATGTTTTATTTTATCTATCATATCCCTGAGGTCCATTTCAATTTTTTTTTATTTTTTTCCCCATTCTTTCTTTTGTTCTTTCATTTTCCATTCTGTGGTTCTCAAGGTCGCTGAGTCATTGTTCAGCTTTCTCTAGTCTTGTACTATGAGTATCCAGAATCTTTTTAATTTGGTCAACAGTTTCTTTTATTTCCATAAGATCATCTATTTTTTTATTTACTCTTGCAATTTCTTCTTTAAGCTCTTCTAGGGTCTTCTTCATGTCCTTTATATCCTGTGCCATGCTCTTCTTCATGTCCTTTATATCCTGTGCCATGCTCTCGTTGTTTATCTTTAGTTCTTTGATTAATTTCTCCAAGTGCTGTGTCTCCTCTGATCTTTTGATTTGGGTTTTGGGGTTTGGGTTATCCATATTTTCTGTTTTTTTCACATGCTTTAAAGTTTTCTGTTGTTTTTGGGCTCTTGGCATTTCCTTTATTTGATAGGGTTCTTTTAGGATATGAAGGATTATTCAGATGCCAATCTCTAATTTGTCAGAGCTACTGCTTAGTGGTGTACACTTTAACTAACCAGCAGATGGCATCCGCGAGTCATCTATTCCCCTCAAGTCAATTTTCCCCAACTTTGTCTTTGTGGTGTGTGGGGGTCTGGTTCTTGTGGGGTCCAATTGGTGCACCAAGTTTGGGTGTGTTTTTGGTGCTGTCCACCCTGAATGTGGGACATGTGTCTGAGCAGTTAGGGAGGCAGGGCAGCTTTAATAATCAAACCTCCCAGGTGTTCCTGGAGATTTAAGGCTGTTGCAAGAGTCTAAATCTTCATTTCAGTCTTGCCACAAATTGTCTCTGCCACTGACCCACAAGTCCTTGGTATTGGTGTAGGGTCCCTGGGATTTCCGGGTGGGATCCTCTTCCCAGCCATGACCTTTTAGGGCCTTTGCTGAGGGAAGGTTGTGCTACATCAAAAGTGTGTGCCATCCATCAACGGAAGCCCTGGGTCGCTGGGCCATGCAGGGGCGCTCCCAGTCTGCTGTAAAGATGGCTGAATGGGGCATGTTAATTTCCCCCTATCACACAGCTCCACCTTCCCAGCTCCAGGACAATTAGCTGTGGGTGCGTGAAAAGCTATTGTCCACGCCTGATATTGTGGCGTGTACGCAGTGTTGCCAAAAACACTTCCCTTCACACTGGGTCCCTTGGTACGGCTCTGGGCTGTGGTTCCGGCGCTGGGCAGGAGTGTTCCCAGCCCACTGGGAAGATGACTGCAAGGGATACATATTTTTCCCCTTTTGGCTCACCTCTGCCCTCCTCACTCCAAGACAATTAGCAGTGGGTGCGCAGAAGGCTGTCTTCCAAGCCAGATATTGAGGTGTTCGCACAGCCCTTTCCTGCCACACTTCACTGTGTGGTTCTCACTGCCATATCTGCAGCAGCTTTTGCATTTTTTAAAAAAAAGAACTAGTCTGCCTCCAAACGCCAACCCATGGTTTCCCCATACCTCAGGTTGGCTGCCAGACATTCAACAGGCTCACTCACTCATTTCAGAACACAGACTACCAGTTCCACCAAGTGCACAGTCCCTGTGGATTCAGCACACCTTGTCCAGCTGGTGCATTGCTGGAACTGGTGTTCTGGGTCACCTTCCGGCCTCTATCTGGTATTTTTCATGGAGATATTTTTTGGCCCTGTCTCTCCTAACCACCATCTTAGATTCTCCATTCCCATCTTTTAACCTCCAACTTGCCTTCTGGTGACATACGTGATTCTGAGCTTCCCCTTTCCACCACATTCACACACCAGTCAGCACTGTTAGTTATTTTCACAACATGCTACCATCACTCTGTCCATTTCCAAATGTTTAAGTTCACCCTAGTTGAACATTCTGATCATAATAAGAAACCACTCCTCATTTTTTAGCCTCGTTCTATATCCTGGTAACTTATATTTCATGTCTATGAGTTTACATATTGTAATTAGTTCATATCAGTGAGACCCTGCAATATTTGTCCTTATGTGTCTGTCTTATTTCACTCAATATAGTGCCCTCAAGGTTTCTTCTCAACCCATTTTTTTTTAATGATGGTTTTGTTCACACACCATACATTATGTCCTAAGTGAACAATTGATGGCTCCCTGTATAGTCACATATTTATGTATTCACCACCATTGCCTCTATCTATATAAGGACATCTACATTTCTTCCACAAAGAAGGAGGAGGAGTCAAAGAAGGTAGAGAGAAAAAAAAAAAAGAAAAAAGAGAGATAAACAAAACAAAACATGACAGCTAGGAAGCAACAAAAGGAAAGCTAGCATTAAACTAAAGTAGAATAAAGAGTCAGACAACATCACCAATGCCAGGAGTCCCTTCCCCTTCCCCTTTTCCCCACCTCCCCATATGCATTTAGCTTTGGTATATTGCCTTTGTTATATTAAAGGAAGCATAATACAATATTTCTGTTAATTATAGTCCCTAGTTTGCATTGATTATATCTCCCCCCAATCCCACCCTATTTTTAACACCTTGCAATGTTGACATTCATTTGTTCTACCTCATGTAAAAACATATTTGTACCTTTTATCACAATCATTGAGCACCCTAGGTTTCACTGAGTTATACAGTCTCAGTCTTTACCTTTCCTCTTTCCTTCTGCTGCCTGCATGTTCCTAACCTTCCTCTTTCAACCATATCACAGTCATCTTTGTTCAGTGTACTTACATTGCTGCACTACCATCTCCCAAAACTGTGTTCCAAACCTCTCAGTCCTGTCTTTTCCTTTCTGTCTGTAGTGCTCCCATTAGTGTTTCCTATAGAGCAGGTATCTTGTTCACAAACTCTGTCATTGTTTGTTAGAGAATATTTTAAGTTCTCCCTCATATTTGAAGGACAGTTTTGCCAGATACAGGATTCTTGGTTGGTGGCCTTTCTCTTTCAGTGTCTTAAATATATCACCCCATTTCCTTCTTGCCTCCATGGTTTCTATTGAGAAATCTGCACATAGTCTTTTCAAGCTTCCTTTGTATGTGATGGATCTCTTTTCTCTTGCTGCTTTCAGGATTATCTGTATCTTTGACATTTGATAATCTGATTATTAAGTGTCTTGGCATAGGCCTATTCAGATCTATTCTCTTTGGGGTATGCTGAACTTCTTTGATCTGTAATTTATGTCTTTCATAAGAGATGGGAAGTTTTCATTGATTATTTCCACTGTTATTGCATCTGCCCCTTTTCCCTTCTCTTCTCCATCTGGGACACCCATGACACATACATTTCTGTGTTTCATGTTGTCATTCAATTCACAGAGATGTTGCTCATGTTTTTCCATTCTTTTCTCTATCTGTTCTTTTGTGTGGATTTCAGGTGTCTTGTTCTCCAGTTCCTGAGTGTTTTCTTCTGCCTCTTAAGATTGCTGTTGTATGTCTCCATTGTGTTTTTCATCTCTGTGTTTTGCCTTTCATTTCCATAGATTCTGCGAGTTGTTTTTTCAAAGTTTTGATTTCTACCTTATGTACACCCAGTATTCTCATTATACACTTCATCTCTTTTGCTATATCTTCCCTAAACTTTTTGAATTGATTTAGCATTAGCTGTTTCAGTTCCTGTATTTCAGTTGAAGTGCAAGTTTCTTCCTTTGACTGAGCCATAACTTTGTTTTTTTTAGTGTAGTTTGTAGTTTTCTGTTGTCTAGGCATCTAGTTTCCTTGGTTACCCCAACCAAGTTTTCCCAGACCAGAATGGGCTCAGGTTTTGGAAGAAGAAAATAGTATACAGTTTCACTGAGGGTGTCTTAGAACATTGATACACCCTGTGAGGCCTCAAGTCACTGTGCTTTTCTGCCCAGCAGGTGGCGCCTGTCAGTCTGTAGCTCCAGCCTGGTGTAAGGAGTTGTGGCCCATGGCTGTTTTCCCCCAGGCTCTGGGGTCTGGTTCTGAAAGGAGGGCAGTTAGTAGAGCTGGGCCCCACCTCTTTCCTTTTAGGGAAGATACACACCCTGGGGAGATATCATTTGTGTTTGAATAGTCCCTCTTACTCTGCTATCTCCACCCTTGTCTGGGTCAGAGAGCTGGGAACTGAGAATGGCTGAGGCTTTCTCCAATGAGCTGAAAAAGGTACAGAAAGCCCCCCTTCAGGGCCAGTCTGCAGCCACCCGAGTTTCACCCATCAGTCAGAGATAGCACCTGGTCCTCTGGGATTCCCCTCCCTCCCAGAGAGGTCCTCTGGCTCTCCAAGGTCAGTCATCACCAAAAGTCTCTGTCTGCTTGTTGAGGATTCATAGCTTGTATTGAGCAGTCCACGTCTGTTAATTAAAACCTCAGTTGGAGCTGGGCTGAGCTATATTCACTTGCTTGGAGAGTGCTGCTCTCTATCACAGTGAGGTTTTGCAGTTTGGGCTGCCAGTGTGGGAAGAGGGTTCTCAGCTTGGATCCACAGTTTTTACTTACAGATTTTATGCCAAGTTCTCAGGCATTCCTCCCAATTCAGGTTGGTGTATGATGAGTGGACAGTCACGTTTGTCCCCTTGCAGTTATTCCAGATCATTTACTAGTTGTTCCTGGTTGTTTATTAGTTGTTCCAGGGGGACTAAATAGCTTCCACTCCTCTCTATGACACCATTTTCTTCCACCCCCTTCTATATCTTAAAAAAAAAAAATTTCTAGGCACTTTATATCTTTTGATGCTATTGTAAATGTTATCATTACAAAATTTCATATTCCATCCGTTATCAGTATTTAGACATAAAAATTTCATATTGATTCTATCATCAGCTTTCTACTTGGACTTGGACAGCCACATCATCTGGGAATGATGGCAGTTTAGTTACCTCTTTTGTAAACTTTATGCCTTTTATGGTTAGGACTTTCAATGCAGAGACTAGTGGAAATTAGACACCCTTGTCTTGGTTCTGAACTCTGATGGAATACTTGCAGCCTTTCACTGTATGTTTGTTGCTTACTGGATATCTTTCTATTGCTAATTTGCTAAGGATTTATTGTTATATTGTCATCATTATCATTTTTATTGTTTATCATATTTGGATATTAAATTGTGTTATTTTCTTAAGCCCTGGAATGTCCACCTCTGCCTCAGAGTGTGATAAGATGATCAGTCCTCACATAATGAACTTTGAAGGAGTCTTAGAAATGCTGGTGGAGCTTTGTGCTTATGTGAAGTGCAATTGAAAACTACAGAATTAGTTTAAAAAATCAATTTATATTTTCCATGCCCAGTAATAAATGAGACTTTTGTGAGGTCCCAAAAGCTAAAAGAAATTCATGGTTTTCTAAAACTGAATTGCTCTGGATGAATCAGTTGCAGAAGAATATCAAATTGCTGTGGGGTTTTTTTAATGCAAGCCTGTAATGAAAATCAAGATCATCAAATTTGGCTTGTGTTTGCTATGCCTAAATGTGAGATGATTTCTAAAGAATGCAGTGAACTATTAATGAAGAATCCAGGGTTAGTTGATGATGTGTTGGTTTATTTGGCTAATTTTACTTTGCTTTCTTATGTTTGTGGTTCAAATCCTATGTACCTCCTGGCTCACATAATTTACATTTTAGCAGCATAATTTTTCTCTTTAGGTTCTGTTTTAGTTTCCTAGGCTGCTCAAGCAAATACCATGAAATTGTTTGGGTTAAACAATGGGAATTTATTTGCTCATGGTTTTGAGGCCAACAGGAAGTCCAAATCAAGGCACCATCAAGGCAATGCTTTCTTTCAGAAGACTGACATTCTGGGCTGGCTGCCAGTGATCCTTGGTTCCTCTGTCACATGGCAAGTCTCATGGCAGCACGTCCTGGTCTCTCCCTTCTCTTCCAGGTTCCATCTATATCCAGCCTCTGGCTTCCTGTGGCTTTCTCGCTATCTGTCTGAATTTCACTCCATTTGTAAAGGACTACAGTAATAGGATTATGACGCAGCCTGATTAATGTGGGTTGTACCTTCTTAACTGAAGTAACCTCATCAAAAGTTACTATTTAATATGGGTCCACACCTATTGGAATGGATTAAATTTAAGAACATGTTTTCTGTTCATGCACATGAAGTTTTTTTTTTTTTTTTTTAATCATCATTTTATTGAGATATATTCACATACCACGCAGTCATACAAAACAAATTGTACTTTCGATTGTTTACAGTACCATTACATAGTTGTACATTCATCACCTAAATCAATCCCTGACACCTTCATTAGCACACACACAAAAATAACAAGAATAATAATTAGAGTGAAAAAGAGCCATTGAAGTAAAAAAGAACACTGGGTACCTTTGTCTGTTTCTTTGCTTCCCCTACTTTTCTACACATCCATCCATAAACTAGACAAAGTGGAGTTTGGTCCTTATGGCATTCCCAATCCCACTGTCACCCCTCATAAGCTACATTTTTATACAACTGTCTTCGAGATTCATGGGTTCTGGGTTGTAGTTTAATAGTTTCAGGTATCCACCACCAGCTACCCCAATTCTTTAGAACCTAAAAAGGGTTGTCTAAAGTGTGCGTAAGAGTGCCCACCAGAGTGATCTCTCGGCTCGTTTTGGAATCTCTCTGCCACTGAAGCTTATTTCATTTCCTTTCACATCCCCCTTTTGGTCAAGAAGATGTTCTCCATCCCACGATGCCGGGTCTACATTCCTCTCCGGGAGTCATATTCCACGTTGCCAGGGAGATTCACTTCCCTGGGTGTCTGATCCCACGTAGGGGGGAGGGCAGTGATTTCACCTTTCAGGTTGGCTTAGCCAGAGAGACAGGGCCACATCTGAGCAACAAAGAGGCATTCAGGAGGAGACTCTTAGGCACAAATACAGGGAGGCCTAGCCTCTCCTTTGCAGCAACCGTCTTCCCAAGGGTAAAACTTATGGTAGAGGGCTCAACCCATCAAACCACCAGTCCCCTATGTCTGTGGTCATGTTAGCAACCATGGAGGTGGGGTAGGCGAATACCCCTGCATTCTCCACAGGCTCCTCAAGGGGGCACTACATCTTTTTTTTTTTTTTTCTCCTTCTTTGTCTTTTTTCTTTTTTTTTTTTTTTTAACTTTCCCTTCTTTTTTAAATCAACTGTATGAAAAAAAAAGTTAAAAAGAAAACAAACATACAATAAAAGAACATTTCAAAGAGACCATAACAAGGGAGTAAGAAAAAGACAACTAACCTAAGATAACTGCTTAACTTCCAACATGTTCCTACTTTACCCCAAGAAAGTTACATAATATAGCAACATTTCAGTGAACTTGTTCCTACTACATCCATCAGAAATTAACAGACCATAGTCATTTCTGGGCATCCCCAGAACGTTAAATAGCTCATCTGTTCTTCTTGGATTATTGTTCCCCCTTCCTTAATTGCTCTCTACTGCTAGTTCCCCTACATTCTACATTATAAACCATTTGTTTTACATTTTTCAAAGTTCACATTAGTGGTAGCATATAATATTTCTCTTTTTGTGCCTGGCTTATTCCGCTCAGCATTATGTCTTCAAGGTTCATCCATGTTGTCATATGTTTCACCAGATCGTTCCTTCTTACTGCCGCGTAGTATTCCATCGTGTGTATATACCACATTTTATTTATCCACTCATCTGTTGAAGGACATTTGGGTTGTTTCCATCTCTTGGCAATTGTGAATAATGCTGCTATGAACATTGGCGTGCAGATATCTGTTCGTGTCACTGCTTTCCGATCTTCCGGGTATATACCGAGAAGTGCAATCGCTGGATCGAATGGTAGCTCTATCTCTAGTTTTCTAAGGAACTGCCAGACTGACTTCCAGAGTGGCTGAACCATTATACAGTCCCACCAACAATGAATAAGACTTCCAATTTCTCCACATCCCCTCCAGCATTTGTAGTTTCCTGTTTGTTTAATGGCAGCCATTCTAACCGGTGTTAGATGGTATCTCATTGTGGTCTTAATTGCATCTCTCTAATAGCTAGTGAAGCTGAACATTTTTTCATGTGTTTCTTGGCCATTTGTATTTCCTCTTCAGAGAACTGTCTTTTCATATCTTTTGCCCATTTTATAATTGGGCTGTCTGTACTATTGTCATTGAGTTGTAGGATTTCTTTGTATATGCAAGATATCAGTCTTTTGTCAGATACATGGTTTCCAAAAATTTTTTCCCATTGAGTTGGCTGCCTCTTTACCTTTTTGAGAAATTCCTTTGAGGTGCAGAAACTTCTAAGCTTGAGGAGTTCCCATTTATCTATTTTCTCTTTTGTTGCTTGTGCTTTGGGTGTAAAGTCTAGGAAGTGGCCTCCTAATACAAGGTCTTGAAGATGTTTTCCTACATTATCTTCTAGGAGTTTTATGATACTTTCTTTTATATTGAGATCTTTGGTCCATTTTGAGTTAATTTTTGTGTAGGGGGTGAGGTAGGGGTCCTCTTTCATTCTTTTGGATATGGATATCCAACTCTCCCAGCCCCATTTGTTGAAAAGACCATTATGGCTCAGTTCGGTGACTTTGGGGGCCTTATCAAAGATCAGTCAGCCATAGATCTGAGGGTCTATCTCTGAATTCTCAATTCGATTCCATTGATCTATATGTCTATCTTTGTGCCAGTACCATGCTGTTTTGGCAACTGTGGCTTTATAATAAGCTTCAAAGTCAGGGAGTGTAAGTCCTCCCACTTCGTTTTTCTTTTTTAGAGTGTCTTTAGCAATTCGAGGCATCTTCCCTTTCCAAATAAATTTGATAACTAGCTTTTCCAAGTCTGCAAAGTAGGTTGTTGGAATTTTGATTGGGATGGCATTGAATCTGTAGATGAGTTTGGGTAGAATTGACATCTTAATGACATTTAGCCTTCCTATCCATGAACATGGAATATTTTTCCATCTTTTAAGGTCCCCTTCTATTTCTTTTAGTAGAGTTATGTAGTTTTCTTTGTATAGGTCTTTTACATCTTTGGTTAAGTTTATTCCTAGGTACTTGATTTTTTTAGTTGCTATTGAAAATGGTATCTTTTTCTTGAGTGTCTCTTCAGTTTGTTCATTTCTAGCATATAGAAACATTACTGACTTATGTGCATTAATCTTGTATCCCGCTACTTTGCTAAATTTGTTTATTAGCTTTAGTAGGTGTATTGTTGATTTCTCAGGGTTTTCTAGATATAAGATCATATCATCTGCAAACAATGACAGTTTTACTTCTTCTTTTCCAATTTGGATGCCTTTTATTTCTTTGTCTTGCCGGATTGCCCTGGCTAGCACTTCCAGCACAATGTTGAATAACAGTGGTGACAGCGGGCATCCTTGTCTTGTTCCTGATCTTAGAGGGAAGGCTTTCAGTCTCTCACCATTGAGTACTATGCTGGCTGTGGGTTTTTCATATATGCTCTTTATCATGTTGAGGAAGTTTCCTTCAATTCCTACCTTTTGAAGTGTTTTTATCAAAAAGGGATGTTGGATTTTGTCAAATGCTTTTTCAGCATCTATTGAGATGATCAATTGATTTTTCCCTTTCGAGTTTTTAATGTGTTGTAATACATTGATTGTTTTTCTTATGTTGAAACATCCTTGCATGCCTGGAATGAACCCTACTTGGTCATGGTGTATGATTTTTTTAATGTGTCTTTGGATTCGATTTGCAAGTATTTTGTTGAGGATTTTTGCATCTATATTCATTAGGGAGATTGGCCGGTAGTTTTCCTTTTTTGTAGCATCTTTGCCTGGTTTTGGTATTAGATTGATGTTAGCTTCATAAAATGAGTTAGGTAGTGTTCCATTTTTTTCAATGTTTTGAAAGAGTTTGAGTAAGATTGGTGTCAGTTCTTTCTGGAAAGTTTGGTAGAATTCCCCTGTGAAGCCATCTGGCCCTGGGCATTTATTTGTGGGAAGATTTTTGATGACTGATTGGATCTCTTTGCTTGTGATGGGTTGCTTGAGGTCTTCTATTTCTTCTCTGGTCAGTCTAGGTTGTTCATATGTTTCCAGGAAATTGTCCATTTCTTCTACATTATCCAGTTTGTTGCCATACAGTTGTTCATAATATCCTCTTATAATTTTTTTAATTTCTTCAGGATCTGCAGTTATGTCACCTTTTTCATTCATTATTTTGTTTATATGGGTCTTCTCTCTTTTTGATTTTGTCAGTCTAGCTAGGGGCTTGTCAATCTTGTTGATCTTCTCAAAGAACCAACTTTTGGTGATATTTATCCTTTCTATTGTTTTTTTGTTCTCTATGTCATTTATTTCTGCTTTAATCCTTGTTATTTCTTTTCTTGTACTTGGTTTAGGATTGGTTTGCTGTTCATTTTCTAGCTTCTTCAGTTGATCCATTAATTCTTTGATTTTGGCTCTTTCCTCCTTTTTAATATATGCGTTTAGTGCTATAAATTTCCCCCTTAGCACTGCTTTTGCTGCATCCCATAGGTTTTGTTATGTTGTGTTCTCATTTTCATTCGTCTCTATATATTTAGCAATTTCTCTTGCTATTTCTTCTTTAACCCACTGATTGTTTAGGAGTGTGTTGTTTAACCTCCAGGTATTTGTGAATTTTCTAAGTCTCTGATGGTTATTGACTTCTAATTGTATTCCATTGTGGTCAGAGAATGTGCTTTGAATAATTTCAATCTTTTTAAATTTATTGAGGCTTGTTTTATGTCCCAGCATATGATCTATTCTGGAGAAAGTTCCGTGAGCACTAGAAAAGTATGTGTATCCTGGTGATTTGGGATGTAATGTCCTGTAGATGTCTGTTAAATCTAATTCATTTATCAGATTGTTTAGGTTTTCAATTTCCTTATTGGTCTTCTGTCTGGTTGATCTATCTATAGGAGAGAGTGATGTGTTGAAGTCTCCCACAATTATTGTGGAAACATCAATTGCTTCCTTTAGTTTTGCCAGTGTTTCTCTCATGTATTTTGTGGCACCTTGATTGGGTGCATAGACATTTACGATTGTTATTTCTTCTTGCTGAATTGCCCCTTTTATTAGTATGTAGTGGCCTTCTTTGTCTCTCAAAACATCCCTGCATTTGAAGTCTATTTTATCTGAGATTAATATTGCTACACCTGCTTTCTTTCGGCTGTAGCTTGCATGAAATATTTTTTTCCATCCTTTCACTTTCAGTTTCTTTGTGTCCCTGTGTCTAAGATGAGTCTCTTGTATGCAACATATTGATGGTTCATTTTTTTTGATCCATTCTGCGAATCTATATCTTTTAATTGGGGAGTTTAATCCATTTACATTCAACGTTAAAACCGTGAAGGCATTTCTTGAATCGGCCATCTTATCCTTTGGATTATGTTTGCCATATTTTTCCCTCTCTCTATTAATATCCTTTATTGTACCCATACCGAATCTCTTTAGTACTGAACCTTTCTCCAAGTCTCTCTGTCCTGTCTTTGTTTCTCTGTCTGTAGGGCTCCCTTTAGTATCTCCAGTAGGGCAGGTCTCTTGTTAGCAAATTCTCTCAGCATTTCTTTGTCTGTGAAAAATTTAAGCTCTCCCTCAAATTTGAAGGAGAGTTTTGCTGGATAAAGTATTCTTGTCTGGAAATTCCTCTCACTCAGAATTTTAAATATATCGTGCCACTGCCTTCTTGCCTCCATGGTGGCTGCTGAGTAGTCACTACTTAGTCTTATGCTGTTTCCTTTGTATGTGGTGAATTGCTTTTCTCTTGCTGCTTTCAGAACTTGCTCCTTCTCTTCTGTGTTTGACAGTGTGATCAGTATATGTCTCGGAGTGGGTTTTTTTGGATTTATTCTATTTGGAGTTCGCTGAGCATTTATGATTTGTGTATTTATGTTGTTTAGGAGATTTGGGAAGTTTTCCCCAACAATTTCTTTGAATACTCTTCCTAGACCTTTACCCTTTTCTTCCCCTTCTGGGACACCAATGAGTCTTATATTCGGACGTTTCATATTATCTATTATATCCCTGAGGTCCATTTCGATTTTTTCAATTTTTTTCCCCATTCTTTCTTTTATGCTTTCATTTTCCATTCTGTCATCTTCCAGGTCACTGATTCGTTGTTCAACTTCCTCTAGTCTTGTACTATGAGTGTCCAGAATCTTTTTAATTTGGTCAACAGTTTCTTTAATTTCCATAAGATCATCCATTTTTTTATTTAGTCTTGCAATGTCTTCTTTATGCTCTTCTAGGGTCTTCTTGATTTCCTTCATATCCCGTACTGTGGTCTCATTGTTCATCTTTAGTTCTTTGAGTAGCTGCTGTAGGTGCTGTGTCTCTTCTGGTCTTTTGATTTGGGTGCTTGGGCTTGGGTTATCCATATCGTCTGGTTTTTTCATATGCTTTATAATTTTCTGTTGTTTTTGGCCTCGTGGCATTTGCTGAACTTGATAGGGTTCTTTTAGGGTTTGTAGACCAATTGAAGTCCTTATCTCTAATTTATCAGATCTACAGCTTCGTGGAGTACACTTTCTCTAACTAACCAGCAGGTGGCGTCCACGAGCCACCTGTTCTCCACAAGCCAGATCTCCCCTGCTTAGCCTTTTTGGTGAGTGGGGGAGTGAGTCTTGTGGGGCCCAATTGGTGTACCAAGCTTGCGTGTGTAGTTGGTGTTGCCTGCCCTGTATGTGGGGCGTGTTTCTGGGCAGTCGGGGAGGGGGGGGTGGCCCTAACAATCAAATCTCCCTGATGATCCTAGAGTTTTTAAAGCTGCTGCAATAGTCTAATCCTTCAGTTCAGTCCTGCCACAGTTTGTCTCTGCCACTGACCCACAAGTCTTTGGTATTGGCGTATGGCTCCTGAGACTTGCAAGTGGGCCCCTCTTCCAGGCCGTGCACCCCGGGTCCTCTGTTGAGGGATGACTGTGCTATGTCACAGGTGAGTGCCGTCCCCCCAGGGCAGTTCTGGGCTGCTGGGCTGTGTAGGGAGGCTCCCAGTCTGCTCAAATGATGGCTGAATGGGGCTTTGTTAATTCACACTGCTCCACCTTCCCAGCTCTGGGACATTCAGCTGAGGTTGCAGGGAAGGCTAATGTCCACGCCCAGTTTTGTGGTGTGTGCCTGTTATTTGAAGCACTTCCGTCACACTGGGTTGTCTGGGGCAGCTCTGGGCTATGGGGCTGGCGATGGGCAGGAGTGTTTCCTGTCCACCAGGATGGTGGCTGTGAGCGGACACCCCCCTTTTCTTGGGAAGTTGTGTTGTTTAGTGAATTTTCTCAGCCACTGGATTATTGCCTTTTGTCTCAGAGCTCTCTTAGTTCTGCTCTTGACTTGACGTGCCCAAATTGCAATTCTTTGAAGCTTTCTGTATTGAGCTTCTTAGAGTAATTGTTTTAGAAAAAGCAAAAAGGATTTAAAAAAAAAAACAAAAAAAAAAAAAACGGCCCTCCTCAGAGATCTAATGGGTTATTGAAATGCTAATAGACAAAGCAACCAGGGCCATTAAGGAAAGGTGCACAGGGCAGAGAGATCAGCTTTGCTTCGGGATTTGCATATGCGCCTCAAGGCCTGAGCTCTGCCCTTCCCCTTTCTGTGTTCACCAGAACTCCAAAAATCCTCTGCTTTTATTTTGGAGTTTTTCGTGTTGTTTTTTTTCTATGCCTGTCTCCTCTCTGCTGGGCTGGCTGCTCTCAGAGTCTCTGGTGTCTGGTCTCAGTCTATCTATGGTTGGAGTTTGAATCAGTAGAATGAGTTTCCGATAAGAGCAGCCACTGCAATTCTCCCTTCTCCTTCCCGGAGCTGACAGCCCCTCCTCCCCCGGGACTGAGCCTGGCAGGGAGGGGCGCAGGTCCCCTGGCCGCAAAAACTTACAGATTTCGCTGATCTCAGCAGTTCCACGTTTTCATGAGTGTTGTATGAAGTATGCCCAAAGACAGATTGCTCTGTGGTGTCCAGTCCACGCAGTTCCTGGCTTTTTACCTACTTTCCTGGAGGAGTAACTAAAACTTACAGCTCACCAGTCTGCCATCTTGCCCCGCCCGCACATGAAGTTTTAAACCACCACAAAGAGTATTTCAAAATGTAGCCCATTGGATACATTGAGAAAAGTATGCCTTTATTACTGCTCCTCCACACCCACACTGATGTGTTAACATGGGAGAAAAATTCATAGTTAAAACAGAGTTTGGAGAAGACAGACCCTAGTTCTACCATTTACAAATTATATGATTTCAGACAATTAACTATGCTGAATCTCAGCTGCTTCTTCTGCAAAATATTGAAATTAATATCTATATTATAGGTGATTTGAAAGGACTGAAGAAGCTAGCATCTTTTACCTGCTTATGATCTAGCAGTCATTAAATTATAGTTTTTCTGAAGGTAATATTTTACTTCTTGGCTTCAAGCTTTTATTCATACTATTCCCTCTGCCCAGATCAGTTCTCCCTTCCCTGGTTCCTTGCCTTTGCGTGCCTTAACATCCAAAGACACTAAGATGTGAAGAATGATCTCAGTTTAGGCATTGTCTTTTCCAGGAGGCCTCCCCATACCCCTCAAGTTTGGGGGACTGCTCCTCTTATATAAGCTGTCACAATTACCATTGCTTCACATTTAACCTCATTTCATAGAAGAAGTTTTGAAGCAACAAAAATTTAAATGACTTGCCCAAGATTTTAAAACCAGTTAGCATCAGAGCCAAGATGTGAAACCAGGAATTCTGATTTTTAACCCCAGTTACCTCTGAAGCTCCTGTTATCAGGGCCAGCTCCACCCTGGTTGCACCCAGCCTCTGTAAGATGCTGAGACATAGAAAGTCCACAAAGTGGCCCTCAGAGTATTTCTGAGTGAGATGCTATTCTGCCCCATGGCACAATAATTCATCAGGCCATCTAAGATATCCTGATTGCTGCTCCTTGTCAGCTCCAGCACCTTCTATCTCTGGATCATGATCTGGACTGGTGCCTTTGTCCCACTTATTTTTCTTGTTGCCATTAACAATGTTGTTTTAATTTAGCTAAATCTCCTAGTTCTCTAGAACTCATCATTCACACGGGGATTTTTCTCTTCCTTGAGTTTCATTCACGGCCAGTTATTTCCAAGAAGAACACAAGGTGATGTCTTGCCATCTCTCACTCACTCACATACTTACGCATGACCATATGACTATATGACTATGTCTAGTCTCATGGGCCAAGGAGCTCAAGGATGGGATGAGATGCGTTCAATATCTTCCCCTAACCAAGTGCTCCTTTGCTTGTCCATTTTATTGCACTACAATTCAACCAGCTTCCCAAGCCAGAAACCTGAGTCTTCAAACCTGACCCTCTCTCAAAGCTCAATATCTAACAAGGGTCTGAGTCCCACCATTTCTACTTCCTTATTTTAATTTAATATTTAGCTCCTCCTCTCCCTTCCCTCTGCCACTGTCTACCACTGAAACAATCTCCTAACTACTCTTCCTAACTCCAATCATTCCCTATTCCAATCAGTTTTAGTCACTGCAAAGTGATGATTCTTAATGCAGATTTCGTCAGGTCACTCTCCATTCTTCAATGGCCCCCTTATCTATAAGACAGGTCATTGTGCTGAGTGGGCCATTAAAAATTATCTGTTGTTCTTAAGATTTGCCTCAAAATACATTGGATGGATGCAGCTCTGACCCAGTCCTCTTGGAACCATTCAAATCTTGACAATTTTGTTTCATCTGGTCAAAAAAGAGATCAAACTCTTAACTATCACCATGATCATTTCAAAATCATTTTATTCATGGTCCAAACTGACCCCTGCAAATAGTTACATGTGTTATATTTATTGAAAGAAAACATGCTCACAGTAAAACTTCAGACAATGAAAAGGGTTATACAATTTTCTTAAAACCCTCAGTTGCTTGGTTTCCCTCTCCAAGAGCAATGATTTTTATCAATTTTGGTGGGTGTATATTCCCAGAAATGTCCTCTGCATGTACCACCATATTTGATGATATAAATGGGAACATTGTTTCAAATCAGAACACTTTAAAATTAATTAATTTACTAATTTGTTTACTTATTTATTATTTTACCTATGATGGGGAGCGTGGGCAGAATATTGTTTTGCAGGTATGTATAATTGTTTAAGCATTGTCCATTCTGATGTACATTTAGATGTTCCCAGAGTTTTCACAGTAAATAATGTTTCAGTGAACATTTATGTATTCACTTCTTTGTGTATGTGTATGTAAATTTTTCTGTAGAACAAATTCATAGGAATATCTGAGTCAAAGAGGTGTGCACTTTACATTTTAATAAACATTGCCAAACATATTCCAAAAAATTTGCACTCATTTTATCACCCTCATGCCTATAAGATATGCCTATTTCCCCACACCCTTGAATAGTGCAATGTATCAAACTTTTTGACCTTTGCCAATCTGATAGATAGAAAACACTATCTTATTGTTTTAATCTGTATTTCTCTAATTATGAATGATGTTGGGTTTCTTTTCAGATATTTGCAGTCATTTGTATTTTACTTTCTAGGAAATTTTTCTATTGATTATTGGTCTTTTTACCATTTATTGGTAAGAGATCTTTATATATTAAGAAAATAAACATTTTTTTCCTGTTAAATAAATTGAAAAATATTCGCTTTGTTCTTTCCATTTGTATTTTTATTTTTTTATTTTTTCCCATGGAAGAAGTATTATTTTTAGTGTATTTAAATTACTGATATTTCCCTAATGGTACCTGGAATTTGAGTTTCATTTACAAAGAACTTCCCTCCTCCAGTCCTTTTTTTTTTTTCCTTTTTAAATGTTTTATACATTTGGGAATTTATTGTGGTATAAAGAGTCAGATGGGATTCAACTTCACCCTTCCTCAGATAGTTAACCATTTGTCTCAACATCAGTTATTTCCTCATCCCTTTTCTACTTGGTTTTAAATGCCCTTTTTAGCATGTACTTAATTTCTATGTGAGTCTAATTCCCAACTCTCCATTCTGTTTTGCTATCTGTGTTTATTCATAAGCTACCATTAGAATTTTAAAATTACTGTAACTATGTATGCTGTAATATCTCCTCTTATAATACTACATTTTCAAAGAATTCATGGCTCTTCTCTTATGAAAAACAGAATCACCTTGTCTAATTCCAAAGAAAAGAAATCTATTTGTATTTTATTGGAAATATATATTTACAGATTGTTAGGCAAAATTGATGTCTTTATAATATTGAGTCTTTCTATTTAATAACAGGGTATATAACTTTCCCTAAATTCAAGGGTGAGTGTGTGAGTGTTTGCACATACATGCACAGATGTGTCTTGGTAGCATTTTATAGTTTTCCTCATTAAATATTGTACATTTATTGTTTAATTTATTCTTGGGTAATTTTTGTTGCAGTTATTACTGTGACTGTAAATAGGATTTTTTATTCTGTTATACTTCTAACATTTTGCCACTTTTCTATAGGAAAGCTCTTGATGTTTCCAGTAATTAACTTCATAACCAATTATACTTCCAAAATATCTAATAACTTCATGGATAATGAAGAAGATATTAAAAATGATATGTGTAAGAATAAATCATTCCAAAAATTGATATTTGATATAGCAGTGGATTCAGCTCAAGACCCTAATCTTTGTTTTGTGTTCTAAATATAACCCTATGGATTTCTTTTCCACAAACTAAAGAACATATTATGCATATGTTTTTAATTACTTTGAATGCAGCACCATATTGATGATAACCTTAAAGTGATAGCAAGAAGACCAAACATTAACGAATCTTATAAATTTAACATTCTGGAGATAAAAATGAAATGTTTAAGCGTATAGATGTCAGAGACAGATGGATCTAGGTCTGAACACCAGCTTTAGAACATACCAGACCTGTGACCTTGGAAACATTTAACCTCTCTGAGCCTCAGTTTCTTCCTTTGAAAATAGTAAAACCCCTCATCCCCGAATCAAGGTTGTTGTAAGGGATGACAAAGTGTTACTATAGATGTCTGGCAAATAATAAATGATAAATAAATGGTAATATTTATGTATTATTATTATTAATATAGTAATATATCATTAATTCTCATTCTTTTATCCCTTTAAGATCTATATATCACTTATTTTTCTTATACATATCTAAATCAAGCTTCAAATACTTCCTGAACAAGCTTCAAAACTTATTATTTCCTGTCTATTTCACTGTCTTAAATACTAAAACATTAAATAACAACTTATAGTTGTTTAGCAAGGTTAAGCAGTGTTAGAAAGTAAACTAGTTTTCCTTTCCCTACAGATCCACCTTAAGACTGACAATTACAGTTTTCTAGAGATTTCCATAGTCTTTTTACCTATTTTTAAAATTGTGATGTATTCCATTTTCTTAAATAAAAAATAACCTTGCTAAATAGGGATTTATGTGGATAAGGGAAAATAAATACTTTTAATTAGGATTGCTAGATAATTGGCATTTTAGTGAGTGGGTTATATATATCATATCTAAAAATAATGAACTGTGTTTGAAAGATCTTTAAAATCTGGAAATGTTTTAAAGTATTTTATGCTTTTAAATGGACTGATTCATTATGATAATGACATCTACTGGGAAGAACAAAAGCAACTTTACTTGAAACTTGAAATATAGGTATATATAAATATATATGCATTTATAAAACACGTGTATATGTATTCAATAACACTATGTACATAGTATTTTATTCAATATATGTATCTGCATAAATATTTTGAACTTCATATATATTATAAACATATTTGTATATAAAATGTACTATATATATTTGCATACAAAAATACTATATATATAGTTTTTCACTTAAAAAGAAATTTAACGATGTTACAATATATTTTGTAAAGTAGTTGAAAAAGTAATTACCCAAGTCCACTGTATTAGCATAACTATTGCCATCATTTTAGTGTGTCTCCTTCCAGTCTGTTTTTATGTGGTTATAAACATAGTGTGTCACATGGAGAGTAGCCTGACATAAGTCTTCTTTAAGGATCACACATGGTGAGGGGTGAGGAGGTCTCCTGTTGGATCAAAGGAATAGCAGCAGTAAGAAGCTGGAGGAATATACATGAGGAATAACAGTTATGAGGTGATGTTCATAAGAAGTTAGGTGGAGCCTGCAGCCACCATCCACCTAGCAGGGAACAGTACAGTGCAGAGTATAAAAAGTTAACAAGTGTAGCCTGTTGGGAAAGAATGCATGACCGACTTGTATCAACCAAGACAGAATCACAAACAGTACCAATTAAATAACAAGAATTTTTGCCTTCTTCCTCTCTACTCTGGTAGCTCTGTTCTGACCTTAGAAAATACAGAAGCACCAGAATGATTGTGGGGGAGGAGAGGAAATTCAAAGTAGAGGATAAGAAAAAGAACAAACCTTGGTGATTACACCCAGGCTCCTGACTCTAAATATCATTTATGTGTCAATGACTCCAAAATTCATAACTCCACACTTGAACACTCTCCTGAACTCCAGATGTGTATATCCAACTTCCTACTCAGTATCTCCACTTGAATATCTAACGGATTTCTTAGAGTTGACATGTCTCAAATCGAACTCATGACCATCACCCAACATCCTGATCTACATGCAATTTTCTCCATTTCAGTTGATGGTAACACCATCTTGCCAACTGTTTAGGCCCCAAATCCTGGAATCTTCCTTGATTTCTCTCTTACTCCCACATTATATATTATTTCTGTCAGGTAATACCGTGGACCCTACCTTTAAAATATACCTAAAATCTGACCACTTTTTACCTCTCAACTACCTCTCTGGTACAAGATAGCATTATCTTTCACCTGGAGATGCCATGGTCTCCAGACTGATCTCCTGCTTCTCTACTTGACACCCTCATATTTGCAATCAATTTTTAACATAGCAGCCAGAGTGGTACTTTTAAAACACAAATCATATAATGTCATTCTTTTTCTCAAAACTTTTCAGGCTTTTCCCATCTCAATCAGAGAACAACTAAAGTTCTTACAATGATCACAAAGCCTTATAGTATCTTCCCTTCTCCACTCTCGCCTCCCCCTACTAACAATAAGACCTCATCTCCTCCTAAGCCCCCCTCACTCATTCTGCTCCAGCCACATTGTTCTCCTTGCTGATTATTGAATAACTCATTCATATTTCTGTCTTGGACCTCTGCGCTGGCTATATCTTTGCCTGAAATATACAGCTTCCAGATATCCCTTCACTTCTTCAAGTCTCTATTCAAATGTTAACTTCTCAATCCACCTATTTACAATTGCTATCTCCCTACCAGCAGCCTTGATTATCTGATCTTGCTCTCTCTTTATTTTGTTCCACAGAACTTTCTAAGATATTTTACAAGAAGCTGTGCATGTAGTGGGGACTGAGACAGGAAAGGGGCAATGAGATCCTGGAGAGAGTGATAAGACAATTGCCTCAGAAAATTAGGGAAAGTTTCAAAAAAAGGAGGTCAGGCTGGAGCTAAGAGTTGAAGGATAAATGGAAATTTGAGGGAGTAGGCCTTTTATTAGTGGACTTTGGAAACCATAAATAAGCCTTAGATCCACAGAATGAACCTACAATAGTGGATACTCAGGCATTTATAGTAGGGCAGTGAGGAAGAAATTTGGGGGGCAGGTGGAGAACTCACTTCAATGATTAGAAAGTTGACCCTCCCTACTCTTTTTTGAGCAGATAGGGTTCTGGCTGGCTAAGGAACTGTGTTTCATACGGTTGTGTTCCTAGCTTGTTACATATATACAACCTAAAATTTCCCTTTTTAGCCACATTCAAATATGTAATTCAGCAGTGTTAATTACAATCACAATGTTGTGCTATCACCACCACTATCAATCACCAGAACTGTTCCATCAACCCAAATAGAAACTCTGTACAATTTAAGCATTAATTCCCTATTCTCTACCCCAACCCAGCCCCTGTCTAGTCTAATTTCTGACAATAAACTGTACAATTCAGAAGAAATGGAGAAGTTCCTAGAAATACACTAATTACTCAAATTGATTCCAGAAGAAGTTGATAACAACGAATCTATAACAAGTACAGTGATTGAATCAATAATCAAAAAACTTTCACCAAAGGAAAGTCCAGGAACAGATGGCTTCACTGGTGAATTCAAACAGATATTTAAAGAAAAATGAATATCAATCATTCTCAAACTCTTCCAAAGAACTCAAGAGGAGGAAACCCTTCCTGAATCATTCTGTGAGGCTAGCATTACTTTGATACCAAAGCCTGGTAAAGATACCACAAGAAAAGAAAATTATAGACCAACTTTCCTTATGAATATGGTTGCAAAAATCCTTAACAAAATAGTAGCAAGCTGAATCCAACATATTAAAAAGATTATACACCATGACCAACTGGGATTCATCCCAAGAATAGAAAGGTGATTCAACATACAAAAATCAATCAATATAAAACACTACTACATAAATAGAATGAAGGAAAAAAACATAGGATTATCTCAATAGATGCAGAAAAGGCATTCAACAAAATCCAGCACTCTTTTTTGATAAAAACATTCAGAAAAGTAGGAAGAGAAGGGAACATTCTCAACTTGATAAATGCCATTAATGAAAAACCCACAGCTTACATCATACTCACTGGTGAAACTTAAAGCTTTCCCCCTAGGATCAGGAACAAGACAAGATTGCTCAGTTTCACCACTGCTATTCAATATTGTACTAGAAGTTTCTGTCAGAGCAATTAGGCAAAGAAAGAAGAAAGACAGAGAGAGAGAGACGAGGAGGGGGAGGAGGAGAGGAGAGAAGGGGGATGGGGTGGGGAAGAAGGAAGGAAAGAAGGAAGGAAAGAAGGAAGGTAGGAAGGTGTATTCAAACTGGAAAGGAAGAAGTAAAACTATCCCTATTTGCAGATGACATGATCTTATATATAGAAAACCCCCAAAGAATCCACAAGAAAACTATTAAGAGTTAATAAATGAATTTGGCAAAGTGTCAGGGTACAAGATCAACACACAAAAACACAATTGTGCTCTCATACACTAGTAATGAACAATCCAAAGAGGGAATTAAGAAATTTAAGAAAATAATTCCATTTACAATAGCATCTAAAAAGAGTAAAATTTCTAGGAATAAATTCAACTATGGATTTAGGAGACTCATTTATAAAACACTGCTGAAAGAAATTAAAGACCTAAATAAATAGAAAGACTTCCCAAATTCATGGATTGGAAGAGTTAGTGGTACAAAAATAGACAAACTGAAACAAGTAGAACAAAATTTAAAGTCCATAAATAGACCCACACATCTAAGACCAATTGAATTTTGACACAGATGCTAAGTACATGCAGTGGGAAAAGAACAGTCTCTTCAACAAATGGCCTTGGGAAAACTGGAAATCCACATGAGAAAGAATGAAGTTAGACTCCTCCCTCAAACAACATATAAAAATCAACTCACAATGGATCAAGGACCTAAATATAAGAGCTCACACAATAAAACACTTACAAGATAACATAGGGTCAAATGTTTATGACCTGGGATTCGGCAATGGGTTCTTAGATAGGATACCAAAAGCATAAGAAACAGAATAAACAGTAGATACATTTTGTTTCATCAAAATTAAAAGCTTTTGTGCACTGAAGAAAATGAAAAGACAACCTATAGAATGGGTAAAAAGTTTCAAATCACATATCAGATAAAGGGCTTAATATCCAGTGTATATAAAGAGTTTGCACAACTCAACAACAAAAAGACAAATAATCCAGTTAAAAAATGGGTAAAGAACTTGAATAGACATTTCTCCAAATGGCCAATAAACACATTAAATGATGCTCAACATCATTAGCCATTATGGAAATGCAAATTAAAACCACAATGAGATACAACTTCACACACACAAGTATGACTATTATTTTTATAAAAACTGAAAATAACAAGTGTTTAGAGAGGGGAACTTTAGTGCATTGTTGGTAGGAATGCAAAATGGTTCAGTCACTGGAAAGTCATATGGTGGTTCCTCAAAAAATTAAATATAGAACTGCCATTTGGCCTGGCAATCCCACTCCTAGGGGTATAACTAAAGAGAATGAAAACAAAGTCACAAAAAGAGACTAGTACACCACTGTTTATGGCAGCATTATAGCCAAAAGCTGGAAACAACCCAAATGTCCATCAACAAATGAATGGATGATAAAATATGGAACATACACAAAACTGAATATTATTTGGCCACAAGAAAAGATGAAGTTATGAGACACTGTGCAACATGGAAGAATCTGGAAAACATGCTCAGTGAAACAAGCAAGACACAAAGGGCAAAAATGTACGATATCACTTATAAGTGAGGACTAGAAATAGCAAATTCACAGTGATAGAAAGCAGATTAGAAGTTACAGAGAAATGGGAAAGAAAGAGAAGGCAGAAGAAAAAGTGTTGTGTAAATAAACAATCAAAAAGAAGACTTGGAAAATAGTGTCATAATTGGACTGGGAGTAGCAGTAGGAGAGAAATTAAGATATAACTTTTTAAAAAGGAAAAAAATAGGGAGGATTAGCATAGCTCTTACAAAAAAAGCTGTCCTTCCAGATATTTATCTAAGTTCCTGCTATTTTTCAATCTTGGCTTAATAGTTCTTTATGTTGGCAGCTCTTCAATTTTTAAAAGATTAAAAAATATTTTATCTATAATATTTAGGTTTTTCCCGTGGGAATATGACTTCAAATAATCTTGTGTACTGTTTTTGGAAACCAGAAGTTTCAATCTCATTTCTACTTGACACAATTGTCTCTAAGCTTATAAAGCTCTGCCATTGCTTCCACAATGCTTTCCCTGATAGCCCCACATATACGTGACCTCTTCCATATCACCTTTCACTGCCTCTTACTCTACTATATACCTGTTGTAAGTGCACTTAGCTATCCCCTTTTTATATCTTGTTAGATTCTTAATGGCAGACACCATGTCTTATTCCCTGTAGCACCCAGCTCACACCTTGAACAAAGCACAATTTATTGAATTAAAAAAAGATTTCAAAAAAGTTATGTTTGAGAAACCAACTACAAAACAAATTATCAATTCAGTTATTTCCCCCATTTCTCAATTGCAACAAGGAATAGTCTTGAGCAATAAAACAGTTCCCAAGCCCTTCCCTTCACATTCCACTTAAATAGAATTTATATAAAACACTGAGAACAGTCCCAGTTTATTATTCTTCTAATAAGACACAGCTGCTGGAACATTCAATCACCATTAGTTTAACTTGTGATTATAAACATGTTTTATTTTTCCAGTCCACTTCAGAGAATCCATTAAGTAGCCTCAGTTCACAGGGAAAGAAGGAATTTGGCTCCCAAGGAGCATTCATTTATTCAGATGGCATCAAGCAAGATACAAAATCCCAAACTGCATGCCAATGTTTAAAATAAAGTGGAGAAGGGAGAAATTCATTTGCATACAACATGGAACATATTTTGCCATAATTGCCTGTATATTTCAGGAAAAAAGTGTTGTTAACCAAAAAATAATTCAAAGTTTGAACCACACACCTCATATGTTAATTTCCTGCCTCACCATTTTTAATCTATTCATTGAATCTAATATACCATGGATTGCAAGATGCACCATTATTTTACTTATCATTAATCAAGGGAAAATGAAGTAAAATAATTTATGTACCTCATCAGTGGTATGCCATATCATGAGTTCAAGTATGTTAAAATGTGATAATATATGCTTCTTAGAATCATTGAAATACAGTATGTGTTGTATTTGAGACTTTTTTTATTCATAGTAAATAAATGTGTATAAAAATATTTTTCTCATAAATGTTATCTTCCTTGATATCCTTTCTTTATCAATCTCAATACCAACCCAGGACAGTCAAAATCTATGGCAACAGAACAAGTCATGGTATAAAGGCAAAAGGTGTGCCACCAACCTACCTGCTCAGAACAGACCACAGAGAGCTTGTGCAGGTTGAGCTGCAGGTTATACTGCTCAAGAAAAGCAGGTGTTTTACCTGTAAACTTGCTTCTATTCCCTTATGGTGTGGCTACCTATGGAGAAGGAGGTATACTCTAAGTTTGACTATCCTGACCTCTTTTCTTCTAAGAGGAAGATTGACTTACTCAGACTGGTGAGTTGGTAATTACAAACTGGGTTTGCTTAAGGCAGCATCTTCCTCTCCCCTTTCTCTTGGGAGCCATCAGCCTACTGGCAGCAAGTGATCTACTCTGATTTCTACCATGTGTGAAAACAGCTTACCTATGAGGACTGTCTGAGATTTTTTGGTCCAACTTATGATTGTGTGGGTAAGTCTGTGTAGTTCTGGAGTTCGGTAGAAGGAAGTTTACCTTCTCACAGATATAAACCAATCTCTGGTATCAGCTTTATTACTAATAAAGGCACTTTTTGGTCTCTTATCTTACTTATGTTTTTTTTTTTTATTTCAGTTAAATATGTGTGTGTGTGCGTGTGTGTATATATATATATCAGGAAGTGGTGAGGGTCCCTAATTTGTAGGGTCTCTATTTGTAGGGTCCCTAAAAGAACAACTAGGATAGCAACCCCTGGCTCTGATGAGCAAACAGACCTCTGTAGTAGGACACAAAAACTATGGTAAATGTTGTCCATTCAGGATGGTATTGGGGTGTTCAATTCATTATTTTTTAACCATCTGTCTCTCACCATGCTTGGCACAGTTCTTCATTACAATCCCAGCTACTTCTGAGTGTGCTATTTCTTATCTGGTAGTGGGGACCACTCCTTTCTTTTCCCTTTCTCTGGCTTTTCTTAGCTTCCTCCCATCAGAAACTCTGTCCAAAGCTTTATCTCTAGCTTGGCTGCCCTCCTTTGTCATTACCAAGCAGAGAAGCAACCCAGGCACTCATCCAAACCAACCAAAGAGTAGGCAGCGACAGTCTTATGGGAATGGCAGTGGCATTAACTATAGGGCCTGTGAGGACCACATTAACTTGCTGAGAGTCATTGAATTAGGAGACTCGGGAAATTTATCAATGTAACCACACTTATTTTGGCCACATTCTCTTCTGATAATAAACCAAAGGCAGCCAAGCAGGGATGACAAGAAGGAGGTTCTGGAAATAGCCATTGGACTGGATGAATCCTGCCCAGTTCTAGGCTGATTCTATTATATTATATACATCCTGTGCTCAAACAAATAAACCTTTTTCTTCCCCAGAAAAATTCAGCCATAGTGCTTGCTTTTGTTTTCTGCACCAAAGGCAAATATCTCACACGTCCATAGACTTTTGTATTAGTTATTATAACTTGCAAGTTTTATTTATTTGGTTGTTTAATCATTTTAGCTGATCTCCCTTCTAATATTAAATACATCTTGTGCCTTGTTCAACATTCTTGGACCCTCCTTTTACTGCAGTCATTCCTGCAGCAAATATCTTTCTGCAGTTATAAGCTGACCAGAACGTTGCTATCAAATAGAATTTATTCTAAAGAAGGAAATTTGATCTTTAAATCTGCACTCTCTCATACAGTAACCACTGAACACGTGACTATTGAACATATTAATTGCAGCTAGTGTTACTAAGGAACTGAGTTTTTATTTTTGTTTTTATTTCACTTACTTTTAAATTTAAGTTGCCACTGTTGGTAGTGGCTATCACATTGGAAAGTTCACTTCTAGATCCTCAGTGCCCTGACACCTGGTTTAATATTTTTCCCAGTCTTTTACACAAGCTTACTTACAGTTAGAGATTGTTCTTCTGCTACTTATTAAACTCTTGGCTTAGTTTGTGTTGGTTGGGGATGTGGTTGAACCACAAATGTGCAATAAAAAATTATTATGCATAGGTCTAAAATGTGAATAAATTCCAGATCAAACCTTGACTCAAAAAATTTCCCCCAAACTTGTAGTCACCCCTTTGGGAATCATACAGCATTAAAAAGAACGCCTCTTCATACCTCATCTTGAATAAATTATACAGGCTTTTAGAGGAATGTTTCTAAATTATAAATAATGCTTTGGTTACTGTGCCTGCTGCAGTTCATAGGAAATTCAGACGGGCTTCATTGCCATCACTGATCAGGTATGCCTTGGTGGTGTCATCATTCACCAGGTCTGGGCCTCAATTAGTAAAAACCCTAGAACTGTCTGGATTTTGTGCATCTGACTCTTACAAACCAAACCCACTCAATTTGAAAATAAAAGCTTTTAAAAAAATTGTGCGAATTTGAGTGTTATTGAACTTCTCTAAATCAATTTCTTCCCAGTAAAATGGGATAATATTAGTGGCTTCTCTATATGTTGCTGAAAGAGTTAAATGAGATAATGCAGGCAAAGTACTTAGCACTACTCCTGAAATATTATAAATATTCAGTAAATGGTAGTTATTGTTCTAATTATTACTATCAGCTGTTTTATTTAACAAATATTTATTGGGCACTACCTCTGTTCCAGATAGTGTGTTAGTCTGGTGAATTAGCATATTCAGTCCCTGCGCTTTTGGAGCTTACAATCTAGTTTGAGGGAAAGACATTGACCAAACATGTAAAAAAAAAAATTAAAAAGCTTAGCTTTGAAAAATTTATGGATAGGAGGCGGGGCAAGATGGCGGACTGGTGAGCTGTAGGTTTTAGTTACTCCTCCAGGAAAGTAGGTAGAAAGCCAGGAACTGCGTGGACTGGACACCACAGTGCAATCTGACTTTGGGCATACTTCATACAACACTCATGAAAACGTGGAACTGCTGAGATCAGCGAAATCTGTAAGTTTTTGCGGCCAGGGGACCCGCGCCCCTCCCTGCCAGGCTCAGTCCCATGGGAGGAGGGGCTGTCAGCTCTGGGAAGGAGAAGGGAGAACTGCAGTGGCAGCCCTTATCGGAAACTCATTCTACTGATCCAAACTCCAACCATAGATAGACGGAGACCAGACACCAGAGAATCTGAGAGCAGCCAGCCCAGCAGAGAGGAGACAGGCATAGAAAAAAAACAACACGAAAAACTCCAAAATAAAAGCGGAGGATTTTTGGAGTTCTGGTGAACATAGAAAGGGGAAGGGCAGAGCTCAGGCCCTGAGGCGTATATGCAAATCCTGAAGAAAAGCTGATCTCTCTGCCTTGTGGACCTTTCCTTAATGGCCCTGGTTGCTTTACCTCTTAGCATTTCAATAACCCATTAGATCTCTGAGGAGGGCCCTTTTTTTTTTTTTTTTAATCCTTTTTTCTTTTTCTAAAACAATTACTCTAAGAAGCCCAATACAGAAAGCTTCAAAGACTTGCTATTTGGGCAGCTCAAGTCAAGAGCAGAACTAAGAGAGCTCTGAGACAAAAGGCAATAATCCAGGGGTTGAGAAAATTCACTAAACACCACAACTTCCCAAGAAAAGGGGGGTGTCCGCTCACAGCCATCATCCTGGTGGACAGGAAACACTCCTGCCCATCACCAGCCCCATAGCCCAGAGTGGCCCCAGACAACCCAGTGTGACGGAAGTGCTTTAAATAACAGGCACACTCCACAAAACTGGGCGTGGACATTAGCCTTCCCTGCAACCTCAGCTGATTGTCCCAGAGTTGGGAAGGTGGAGCAGTGTGAATTAACAAAGCCCCATTCAGCCATCATTTCAGCAAACTGGGAGCCTCCCTACACAGCCCAGCAGCCCAGAACTGCCCTGGGGGGACGGCACTCACCTGTGACATAGCACAGTCATCCCTCAACAGAGGACCCGGGGTGCACAGCCTGGAAGAGGGGCCCACTTGCAAGTCTCAGGAGCCATACGCCAATACCAAGGACTTGTGGGTCAGTGGCAGAGACAAACTGTGACAGGACTGAACTGAAGGATTAGACTATTGCAGCAGCTTTAAAACTCTAGGGTCACCAGGGAGATTTGATTGTTAGGGCCACCCCCCCTCCCAGACTGCCCAGAAACATGCCCCATATACAGGGCAGGCAACACCAACTACACACGCAAGCTTGGTACACCAATTGGACCCCACAAGACTCACTCCCCCACTCACCAAAAAGGCTAAGCAGGGGAGAACTGGCTTGTGGAGAACAGGTAGCTCGTGGATGCCACCTGCTGGTTAGTTAGAGAAAGTGTACTCCACGAAGCTGTAGATCTGATAAAGTAGAGATAAGGACTTCAATTGGTCTACAAATCCTAAAAGAACCCTATCAAGTTCAGCAAATGCCACGAGGCCAAAAACAACAGAAAATTATAAAGCATATGAAAAAACCAGACGATACGGATAACCCAAGCCCAAGCACCCAAATCAAAAGATCAGAAGAGACACAGCACCTAGAGCAGCTACTCAAAGAACTAAAGATGAACAATGAGACCATAGTACGGGATACAAAGGAAATCAAGAAGACCCTAGAAGAGCATAAAGAAGACATAGCAAGACTAAATAAAAAAATGGATGATGTTATGGAAATTAAAGAAACTGTTGACCAAATTAAAAAGATTCTGGACACTCATAGTACAAGACTAGAGGAAATTGAACAACGAATCAGTGACCTGGAAGATGACAGAATGGAAAATGAAAGCATAAAAGAAAGAATGGGGAAAAAAATTGAAAAAATTGAAATGGACCTCAGGGATATGATAGATGATATGAAACGTCCAAATATAAGACTCATTGGTGTCCCAGAAGGGGAAGAAAAGGGTAAAGGTCTAGGAAGAGTATTCAAAGAAATTGTTGGGGAAAACTTCCCAAATCTTCTAAACAACATAAATACACAAATCATAAATGCTCAGCGAACTCCAAATAGAATAAATCCAAATAAACCCACTCCGAGAAATATACTGATCACACTGTCAAACACAGAAGAGAAGGAGCAAGTTCTGAAAGCAGCAAGAGAAAAGCAATTCACCACATACAAAGGAAACAGCATAAGACTAAGTAGTGACTACTCAGCAGCCACCATGGAGGCAAGAAGGCAGTGGCAAGATATATTTAAAATTCTGAGTGAGAAAAATTTCCAGCCAAGAATACTTTATCCAGCAAAGCTCTCCTTCAAATTTGAGGGAGAGCTTAAATTTTTCACAGACAAACAAATACTGAGAGAATTTGCTAACAAGAGACCTGCCCTACTGGAGATACCAAAGGGAGCCTTACAGACAGAGAAACAAAGAAAAGACAGAGAGACTTGGAGAAACGTTCAGTACTAAAGAGATTCGGTATGGGTACAATAAAGGATATTAATAGACAGAGGGGAAAAATATGACAAACATAAACCAAAGGATAAGACGGCTGATTCAAGAAATGCCTTCACGGTTATAACGTTGAATGTAAATGGATTAAACTCCCCAATTAAAAGATATAGATTTGCAGAATGGATCAAAAAAAAATGAACCATCAATATGTTGCATACAAGAGACTCATCTTAGACACAGGGACACAAAGAAACTGAAAGTGAAAGGATGGACAAAAATATTTCATGCAAGCTACAGCCAAAACAAAGCAGGTGTAGCAATATTAATCTCAGATAAAATAGACTTCAAATGCAGGGATGTTTTGAGAGACAAAGAAGGCCACTACATACTAATAAAAGGGACAATTCAACAGGAAGAAATAACAATCGTAAATGTCTATGCACCCAACCAAGGTGCCACAAAATACATGAGACAAACACTGGAAAAACTAAAGGAAGCAATTGATGTTTCCACAATAATTGTGGGAGACTTCAACACATCACTCTCTCCTATAGATAGATCAACCAGACAGAAGACCAATAAGGAAATTGAAAACCTAAACAATCTGATAAATGAATTAGATTTAACAGACATATACAGGACATTACATCCCAAATCACCAGGATACACATACTTTTCTAGTGCTCACGGAACTTTCTCCAGAATAGATCATATGCTGGAACATAAAACAAGCCTCAATAAATTTAAAAAGATTGAAATTATTCAAAGCACATTCTCTGACCACAATGGAATACAATTAGAAGTCAATAACCATCAGAGACTTAGAAAATTCACAAATACCTGGAGGTTAAACAACACACTCCTAAACAATCAGTGGGTTAAAGAAGAAATAGCAAGAGAAATTGCTAAATATATAGAGACGAATGAAAATGAGAACACAACATACCAAAACCTATGGGATGCAGCAAAAGCAGTGCTGAGGGGGAAATTTATAGCACTAAATGCATATATTAAAAAGGAAGAAAGAGCCAAAATCAAAGAACTAATGGATCAACTGAAGAAGCTAGAAAATGAACAGCAAACCAATCCTAAACCAAGTACAAGAAAAGAAATCACAAGGATTAAAGCAGAAATAAATGACATAGAGAACAAAAAAACAATAGAGAGGATAAATATCACCAAAAGTTGGTTCTTTGAGAAGATCAACAAGATTGACAAGCCCCTAGCTAGACTGACAAAATCAAAAAGAGAGAAGACCCATACAAACAAAATAATGAATGAAAAAGGTGACATAACTGCAGATCCTGAAGAAATTAAAAAAATTATAAGAGGATATTATGAACAACTGTATGGCAACAAACTGGATAATGTAGAAGAAATGGACAATTTTCTGGAAACATATGAACAACCTAGACTGACTAGAGAAGAAATAGAAGACCTCAACCAACCCATCACAAGCAAAGAGATCCAATCAGTCATCAAAAATCTTCCCACAAATAAATGCCCAGGGCCAGATGGCTTCACAGGGGAATTCTACCAAACTTTCCAGAAAGAACTGACACCAATCTTACTCAAACTCTTTCAAAACATTGAAGAAAATGGAACACTACCTAACTCATTTTATGAAGCTAACATCAATCTAATACCAAAACCAGGCAAAGATGCTACAAAAAAGGAAAACTACCGGCCAATCTCCCTAATGAATATAGATGCAAAAATCCTCAACAAAATACTTGCAAATCGAATCCAAAGACACATTAAAAAATCATACACCATGACCAAGTGGGGTTCATTCCAGGCATGCAAGGATGGTTCAACATAAGAAAATCAATCAATGTATTACAACACATTAACAAGTCAAAAGGGAAAAATCAATTGATCATCTCAATAGATGCTGAAAAAGCATTTGACAAAATCCAACATCGGTTTTTGATAAAAACACTTCAAAAGGTAGGAATTGAAGGAAACTTCCTCAACATGATAAAGAGCATATATGAAAAACCCACAGCCAGCATAGTACTCAATGGTGAGAGACTGAAAGCCTTCCCTCTAAGATCAGGAACAAGACAAGGATGCCCGCTGTCACCACTGTTATTCAACATTGTGCTGGAAGTGCTAGCCAGGGCAATCCGGCAAGACAAAGAAATAAAAGGCATCCAAATTGGAAAAGAAGAAGTAAAACTGTCATTATTTGCAGATGATATGATCTTATATCTAGAAAACCCTGAGAAATCGACGATACAGCTACAAGAGGTAATAAAGAAATTTAGCAAAGTAGCGGGATACAAGATTAATGCACATAAGTCAGTAATGTTTCTATATGCTAGAAATGAACAAACTGAAGAGACACTCAAGAAAAAGATACCATTTTCAATAGCAACTAAAAAAATCAAGTACCTAGGAATCAACTTAACCAAAGATGTAAAAGACCTATACAAAGAAAACTACATAACTCTACTAAAAGAAATAGAAGGGGACCTTAAAAGATGGAAAAATATTCCATGTTCATGGATAGGAAGGCTAAATGTCATTAAGATGTCAATTCTACCCAAACTCATCTACAGATTCAATGCAATCCCAATCAAAATTCCAAAAACCTACTTTGCAGACTTGGAAAAGCTAGTTATCAAATTTATTTGGAAAGGGAAGATGCCTCAAATTGCTAAAGACACTCTAAAAAAGAAAAACGAAGTGGGAGGACTTACACTCCCTGACTTTGAAGCTTATTATAAAGCCACAGTTACCAAAACAGCATGGTACTGGCACAAAGATAGACATATAGATCAATGGAATCGAATTGAGAATTCAGAGATAGACCCTCAGATCTATGGCCAACTGATCTTTGATAAGGCCCCCAAAGTCACTGAACTGAGTCATAATGGTCTTTTCAACAAATGGGGCTGGGAGAGTTGGATATCCATATCCAAAAGAATGAAAGAGGACCCCTACCTCACACCCTACACAAAAATTAACTCAAAATGGACCAAAGATCTCAATATAAAGGAAAGTACCATAAAACTCCTAGAAGATAATGTAGGAAAACATCTTCAAGACCTTGTATTAGGTGGCCACTTCCTAGACTTTACACCCAAAGCACAAGCAACAAAAGAGAAAATAGATAAATGGGAACTCCTGAAGCTTAGAAGTTTCCGTACCTCAAAGGAATTTCTCAAAAAGGTAAAGAGGCAGCCAACTCAATGGGAAAAAATTTTTGGAAACCATGTATCTGACAAAAGACTGATATCTTGCATATATAAAGAAATCCTACAACTCAATGACAATAGTACAGACAGCCCAATTATAAAATGGGCAAAAGATATGAAAAGACAGTTCTCTGAAGAGCAAATACAAATGGCCAAGAAACACATGAAAAAATGTTCAGCTTCACTAGCTATTAGAGGGATGCAAATTAAGACCACAATGAGATACCATCTAACACCGGTTAGAATGGCTGCCATTAAACAAACAGGAAACTACAAATGCTGGAGGGGATGTGGAGAAATTGAAACCCTTATTCATTGTTGGTGGGACTGTATAATGGTTCAGCCACTCTGGAAGTCAGTCTGGGAGTTCCTTAGAAAACTAGATATAGAGTTACCATTTGATCCAGCGATTGCACTTCTCGGTATATACCCGGAAGGTCGGAAAGCAGTGACACGAACAGATATCTGCACGCCAATGTTCATAGCAGCATTATTCACAATTGCCAAGAGGTGGAAGCAACCCAAATGTCCTTCAACAGATGAGTGGATAAATAAAATGTGGTATATACACACGATGGAATACTACGCGGCAGTAAGAAGGAACGATCTCGTGAAACTTATGACAACATGGATGAACCTTGAAGACATAATGCTGAGCGAAATAAGCCAGGCACAAAAAGAGAAATATTATATGCTACCACTAATGTGAACTTTGAAAAATGTAAAACAAATGGTTTATAATGTAGAATGTAGGGGAACTAGCAATAGAGAGCAATTAAGGAAGGGGGAACAATAATCCAAGAAGAACAGATAAGCTATTTAACATTCTGGGGATGCCCAGGAATGACTATGGTCTGTTAATTTCTGATGGATGTAGTAGGAACAACTTCACTGAAATGTTGCTGTATTAGGTAACTTTCTTGGGGTAAAGTAGGAACATGTTGGAAGTTAAGCAGTTATCTTAGGTTAGTTGCTTTTTCTTACTCCCTTGTTATGGTCTCTTTGAAATGTTCTTTTATTGTATGTTTGTTTTCTTTTTAACTTTTTTTCATACAGTTGATTTTAAAAAGAAGGGAAAGTTAAAAAAAAAAAAAAGAAAAACAAGGAAAAAAAAAAGATGTAGTGCCCCCTTGAGGAGCCTGTGGAGAATGCAGGGGTATTGGCCTACCCCACCTCGATGGTTGCTAACATGACCGCAGACATAGGGGACTGGTGGTTCGATGGGTTGAGCCCTCTGCCATAAGTTTTACCCTTGGGAAGATGGTTGCTGCAAAGGAGAGGCTAGGCCTCCCTATGGTTGTGCCTAAGAGCCTCCTCCCGAATGCCTCTTTGTTGCTTAGATGTGACCCTCTCTCTCTGGCTAAGCCAACTTGAAAGGTGAAATCACTGCCCTCCCCCCTACGTGGGATCAGACACCCAGGGGAGTGAATCTCCCTGGCAACATGGAATATGACTCCCGGGGAGGAGTGTAGACCCGGCATCGTGGGACGGAGAACATCTTCTTGTCCAAAAGGGGGATGTGAAGGGAAATGAAATAAGCTTCAGTGGCAGAGAGATTCCAAAAGGAGCCGAGAGGTCACTCTGGTGGGCACTCTTACGCACACTTTAGACAACCCTTTTTAGGTTCCAAAGAATTGGGGTAGCTGGTGGTGGATACCTGAAACTATCAAACTACAACCCAGACCCCATGAATCTCGAAGACAGTTGTATAAAAATGTAGCTTATGAGGGGTGACAATGGGATTGGGAAAGCCGTAAGGACCACACTCCACTTTGTCTAGTTTATGGATGGATGAGTAGAAAAATAGGGGAAGGAAACAAACAGACAAAGGTACCCAGTGTTCTTTTTTACTTCAATTGCTCTTTTTCACTCTAATTATTATTCTTGTTATTTTTGTGTGTGTGCTAATGAAGGTGTCAGGGATTGATTTAGGTGATGAATGTACAACTATGTAATGGTACTGTAAACAATCGAAAGTACGATTTGTTTTGTATGACTGCGTGGTATGTGAATATATCTCAATAAAATGAAGATAAAAAAATAAAAAATAAATAAATAAAAAATGTATGGATAGTTAAAAAAAAAAAAAGCTTAGCTTTATAAAGGAAAAGAGTTTGGTGCAAAGACAGAATGTACAAGGGGAAACTGTTTAGATTAAGAGGTTAAGAGACTTTGTGTTTAACTGGACACAAGAGGCAAAAACATCACAGTATAATGCAAGCCAGAGTGAAAGACATGATATCATGTAGGTACAAATAAGTGCAGAAGAAGGTGAGGGTTGCTCTTTGTGGAGAGAACAAGGAAAGCTTTGTGGTAAGAAAGCCATTTGAGATAACTTGAACATCGACATGATTTTCAAAGGCAAAGAAGATTCTTTGAGGCTAAGAGAAAAGTCATGAATAGTTGAATATGATTGGCTGGTTTAGGAGCGTGAGTTGTCTGGAGTAGATAGAACTTCTAATTAATAGAAAGAGAAATGAAGATAGAATGTTAAAAGACAGTCAAATTGTGAAGTGCCTCAAATGCTGAACAAGATGCTTTTTAATTTGTTTCACAGATATTGGGAAATTGTTGCAGGTCATTTAAGAGAGGGATGGATAGGACTGTATCTGAGTTTTAGGAAGAGAGTGCTGGTGGTAGTGTGAAAGATAAGAGGCAGCAAAGTTTTGTGAGCAAAAAGAGCATGGTCTCTGGATCCAGAGTGCCTGGATGTGAATCCTGCCTCTAGTTAGCTGTGTGATAATGAGTAAGTGACTAATCCAGTCTGTGCCTTGGCTTCATCTCTACAAAACAGAGACATAATAATAGTTACTTCATTGTGAGGATTAGATGAATGGTGTCAAAAGTTCAGAACACTGCCTGACATTTAATAAGCACTACATAAATGTTTGCACACACACAACAAAACGTACCTTGGAGAGACATGCAAACAAGTTAGGAGAACAAAATAAAACCCCTGTTATTGCAAATCTAGTAAGGTGCACTTGAGGGATAGTAGGAAATTATCTGGTGTCCAAAGCCAGGTTAATTGTGTCTTAATATTTCTAAACTTCATTTTCCTTTTCTATAAGTTAGAAATAACAACAGTACCTATTTCATAGAGTTAAGGATGATTAAATGAGACAATACATGCAAAGTGCTCAGTAAAGAGCCTGGCACTTACAAATCATTCAAGACAGGGTAGCTTTTATCATCCAGCAATTACTCATGCAAGGAGCTTGCAATCCCATAACTCAACTCCTGGATAACTCTTGGCCCTTGGGATGCAACTGACAATGCAAAAAGCATTGATTTTGGAATTAGGTAAGCCTGAAATGGAATTCCTGTGTTGTCATTTAAAGCTATGTGGACTTCCTGAGACTGTTAGAATACTTCCCTCAAAAGGTGGTTGTGAAGATTATACGAAACAATTTACACAAAGTAGCTAGACCATGGTTGGTGCATAGCAAACACTTCTTACTATGTTCTTAGGTTGAAGCCCCTATATTTTTCTCCAGCTGCCTCTCACACTTGCACTGAGAGATGACACGTCACTAGCAGATCTCAGCCTGCATTCTGTCCAGCCGCAAAGACAATCCTGGTAAGAAGTCCATTTTAGAAGCAGGCAGAAAATCAGGCACTATTTTGGATCATGAATTGTGGGTTTCAGAGAAAGACAAAAGTAGAACCAAACTAACCAAACCCCTTCACTTGCCAGACCCCCTGCTCTAATCCTGCCCAAAATTAGACACAGATTGCTAATAGTTGGGGCAAATCATTGTGCAATGCATTCAAGTGGTTGAAACAGTGAGACTTCGTGGAAAAGTAAGGAGAGAGTGAAATGGCCATCAGAAAGGGCAGATGGTGGCAGAAACTACAAGGAACGATTATAGGTGCACATGGAAGGGGACAACATATACATTAATTTGAAAAGAGAGTTTTCTTTTATTTTGCACATTGAAATACACAGAGTTAGGCCACCTAAGTGAATTAACTTTTATTATATTGGGGAGGTGTTAGAGTGGTTAATAAAGCTGCTTTAGGAGTAGAGATTATTTGAGTTCTAACTCTGGCTCCACTACTCGGGAGCTGTATAACCTTGGGCAAGTCATTTAAAATGTTTAAACCACATTTTCCCCCAATAGTCCCTAAATTGTTACATTAACACAAAGATTAAATATTACAATCCATACAAAGCAGGGAGAATAGAAACCTGGCTCATATTAGGTGTTCAAAAAATATTAGCTATTTCAATCATGATTTAAACTTTTAACTGACTCAACACAGCTCAAAATAAGGAAAGCAGAGGCAATTATCTATTTATTGTAGGTGATGGAGATCACAAAAAAGATGAGTCAGGGTAAAGAGTTCTACCTTGCATCCTGAATGATATGGATTCCATAGATTTACTCGGTACAGAAGTAACCTAAATCGCTTTCCTGTTAGATTTCATTATGTTTTCCTGGTTATTTAAATTTTTATTTTCCTTAACCCCTGATGTACGACCCTTCTCTATTCCTTGAGAATGTACTCTATTAACATTTTTTAGCAAGAGACTTGCTTCTCAAGTAACTTCAGGCTAGGCTGCTACTCAGAGGTCTTGTATCTAGCCATAACACTCCTTGGGACATGGACCTCACAATCTTCCCTCTTACTCAATACAGTCATTATGCGTAGGTAATAATCCCTGGGAGGAAACAAGACCGCCTTCTAGATATAAGATAGCTGCAGTCCCTTTGCCTGGAAGATGCTGTCCTGTCCTCTTCCTTCATTCACACATTCTTTATTTTCCCAACGTAACATTTGTCAAGCACCAATTTTGTGCCAAGAGTTGTGCTGGGTGTTCTGAGCTCACAGATGCAAGACGCATGTCACCTCAGAGCATTCAGAATGCAATGGAAAAAGCAAATCTCATTTGCATAGAACAAGTAGAGAATAAAATTGAGGAAAATATGAAAACAAAGGAGATAATATAATAAACACAGGATCTGCACCTACAGAGGGAGGTGATATTAGATTGCTTTCTGGGAAACAGTACTCTCTACAGCTGGGAAAAGAAGGAGAGGTGGTCAGAAGAAATGTTTCTGTAAGCCAGATGGATGGCTAGCAGCTGGAGGCATGATATATTTTGACCTCCTACCACAAAGTGTAGTAGTCCCTTTTTGCCACACATGCATAAACGGTATTTCATGTTCCACATAGTTATCAAAAGGATGATTTAATTCTGAGTAGTTGAACCATAGAATATCATGTCGGCTACATTGATAACTAACTGTAGCATGTTGCAATTTTTAAAGAATTTTTGCCTTTGTTACCTTACTTTAATGTTCATAACCACTCTATGAGAGAGTCATTATCATTTCCTCTTTCAAATTAGTAAAATGAAGATAACTGAAGTTAAGAAAATTTCCTCAAGTCACTAATTGATCCCCTAACCATTGCTCATGGATTATTACCACTTTCTGTCCACAAAGCCTGGCTACCCTATGTTGCCTCACATCCGGGATTAGAAACAGTATGGGCTTTCTGATTGTGTGTGTGTGTGTGTGTGTGTCTTTGTGTTGAGGAGCGTGGGATGTTACTTATTCTGTGAAGTAATCCTCCATTCAGAACATTATCTTTAGGAGAAAAGTAATCCAAATACTAAAAAACAAAACTTGGAAATAAAAATTTTAAATATAACATATTTATAAGTTGGAGATGATGACACAAAATGCAAAACATGGCCCTGCAGCCTAATATTTTATTATCTTATTTCTCTGTCAAGTACAAAGGTTTGGACTTTCCTTTTTAGCGTATTTTTTTATGTACTGATTTAGTAGACCCTAGAAGATCTAGTAAAACAGGTCTATTTTTCTCTTTTACATTAAAAGAACAGTTAGAAGTGAAAGGATTCCCTCTATCAATAATAATGTATTTCTTTGTTAATCTTATGAGGCATTAGTTTCCAAAGAATTTCCTGTTTCAACATCTTCTTATAAAATGGTGTTTATGATATATTTTACTTAATCACTTTGGTTTTAAACTAAAATATATTCCATACCTTTCTTAGCTGAGGTCAGTTTTTGGTCATAAACATTCAATCCACATTTGTTTCAGTGAATTCTTAACGTCTTCCAAGCTCTTTGCTATCTATCCCTAGAATACCTTACCTCTCTGCTGTTTCCTGAACACTTGTTTCCTAGCCAGAATACATTCTTTGCTAAGAAATTTCACTAATGATTGGAGACAAATTTTAAAAAGTGTTTTGCAAAAGCTGGATTGTCCCCTTTCCATAGTTCCAAAATTCTCAATATATGTGGCTTACAGAATGAATCTATGTTTTTCTTCTTTGGGGAAATGAATAATCTAAGAGATGCAGTGTTACCATTGATATTTTCACAAGACTTTGATCTCAGTTAATGCCTCCACAAGTTGGCCAACATTTGAGAATGGTTTCAACTGTTATATGCTAGAATACAGCAACTATGTTTCTAGTTTTTCAAAAACCCTTGTAAATATTAATAGTAAAGTGCACACACACACTCTTAAAAGACGATATGGGCTGTGAATGAAACAGTGACTTCTATTCTCCCCAATTCCCAGATGAAGACCTTGAGACCAGGGATCACTTTGCAATCTACATTCTTTCTTCATATTAAGCATTTACTATTGAGAAACAAGAGTTACAGTAACTTTTCCAAATATGTAAGGTCATTGTCAAGGCTGGAATTCGATGCCAGACTTCCTGATTCTCATCTCCTGGTCCTGAGCTTTATATACAGGACTCTTATTCCTCTGATCCTTTTTTCTGTAAGGTCAATACTGGTGTTTAATACTAAACAATAGGCTAAAATGGACAATACTGTTAGCATTTAATGAGCTTCTGCAAGTTCCCTTAGTCATCTTTGCACTTCACTGAGTTCTTCCTAATCTTTCAATTAAGAAGTTGAGATTTGCTTGCCAGTGAACTAACTTTCGTTAATCTCTCTTTTGTTTGCTATGTGATTTTAGCATCTAGTGTGGAATTGCAAAGCATAGTTTATCCCTTCACATAGAATTTGTTAAGGGTTGAGACACAGTCTGCTGAGCCTAATCATAGTCTCATTTATCTCCAGGGTCTTGGACTCTCTCCAAGAGGTCATGTCTGCAAGAGATTTTGTATTTTGGAAGATTTTCCCGTTCTCGCGTGGCCAGGCATATGTTTCACAACAATTCCGAGTAGAAGCCTGGCCACAGAACTCAGCAGCCAAGGGAAGGAAAACAGAGGGGAGGGGCAGGGAAGTCAGCAGGCTTGGGAGGACATGCAGTTTGAACCCCAGTGCAAGGTCTGTTTGGACTAGACCCAAGGAAACAAAACAACCCTTCCCCCCACCACACCCCCAATACCTCACAACTTTTCAGTCACCGGAGAAGCTAGGAAAGCTGTAGATTTAGCTTGAACCAAGAGGTAGAAGCCAGATTTGTAGAATATTGTGAGGCGAAGAGTAAGAGCCTGGAGCACAGTGACTGGGAAGAGTACAAGAAGAGTCAGACCCTCTGGCTGGGTGTGTAGCAGTAGAGACAGAACTCTGGATCCGAAATCACTAATGAATCCAAAACCTGCACTTAAGAAATAAACTGGTTGACCTGGGAGAAGCATAGACAAGAATTGCAAACACTGCATTGGCTTGTTAAACTAAGACATGCTGAAAATAGCTAGCTTCTGTTTGGAAATTATCTTGTCCTCTAAACGGTTGGAAATTTGGAATTGTGGGGGGAAAAGTCACTACAGAGGAGCAAATATGGTGCCAATAGGTAGAAGATATAGACAGATGGCCTCATGGAATGTTCTAAATAAATTTTTATCAAAAAGCTGACCAATATATCAGGAGCTTTGAAAAAAATCATGGAATATACACTTCTAGAATAAAAAGAACACAATCTTAAATGAATGCATAAAAAGCTTTAAACACAAAGATGTCAATGTAGTATTTTTATGGTAAAAAAACTGAGAGCAAATTAATTCTTAAAAATAGGGAAAGAGTCAAAATGATGATATAACAGAAAACTGAGTCGTAAGAGTCAAATAACTCAGCAGCATTTTAAATTTGCATGATAATCACGTGAAAACATGAAAACTTTGCATTGGCTTGATATTGTATATGAGTGCAGAACTTTAAAAATGTTGACAATGTTCATCTCTTAGCAATCCAGTTATGAGTGACATTTATTTCCTTGATTATTTTCCAAATTTTCTAAAGAACATCAGAAATAATATAATATAATGCTTAAAAATTCAAGATCTGTATTTGGCTGTCTGACCTTCCATTTTTACTAGGCTTATGATCTTAGACATTTTGCTTAAATTTTCTGGGCCTCTGTTTCCTTATTTATGAAACCAGGATGATGATAATAAGCACTATCTCATAGGGCTGCTCTAATGAGTAACTGAGATAAAGTACTTAGAAGTACAGCTGGTGTACGGTTAACTATTCAGTAAGTTTCAGCCATTCATCACTTAAGTGTGATTAAATTGGGTTTCTAGCAATGTTCACCTGTCTTATTTAATGGCCAGTTGTTGCTTGTTTTCATTATTTTAACACTGAAATATATATTCAATAAGACAGTTGAGCATTGTTTGAAATGCAATTTAATCACATTGAGTTTACTTTTTTTTAAATTTTATTTTGAAATAAATTCAAAGTTATAGGAGCAGTAGCAAAAACAATACAAACCCCATACACAGAACTCCAGCATACCCTGACCCCCTCCCCCGATACCCCAATCCACCAACTTTAACATGGTATTTCTTTCCCTCCCTCCCTCCCTATCATCCATCATCTATTGCTCTGTCTTCTGAACGTATGAGAGCTAGCTGAACACATTCTTGAACAAACACTATAATTCACATATACAATTCCCATGAACAAGAACATTCTTTTATGCAATCTCATTAAACGCAGCTAAGAAGTACAAGAGATTCAACATTGATACAAAGCTTACATTCTATATTTCCTTTTTTTTTTTTCCTTATGTCTCAACTGCGCCCCTTTGAGCCTCCCCTCCTCCATCCTCAGATCCTATCCAGGGTCATCTTTGGCATTCAGTTGCATCTATTTAGACTTTTTTTTTTTTTTTTCTCAATTGTGGAAAACTATATACAGCCTAAATCTTCCCATTCCACCCCCTCCCTAGCATTCCATTAGTGGGATTAATCACATTTAGAATGTTGTAATGCTATCTCCTTCCCACCATCCATTACTAGAAATTTCCCTTCACCTCAAACAGCAACCCTACACTCATTTCTTAACTCCCCATTGCTCCTTCCCCCATTTCTCTTAACCCATACTCTACTTTTCATCTCTATGGTCATATTCTCTGATAATTTCTTTGTGTTTACTGTGGGGCTTAAAATTAACCTCTTAAATCCATAACAATCTTGTTTTTCTTTGATACCACCTTTACTTCAATAGGACACATAAACTATGTTCCTATACTCCTCCATTCCCCCACCTTTATATAATTCTTGTCAAAAATTACATATTTTACATTGAGTTCAAAACCACTGATTTGTCCTTAGAGTTTGTGTATTTTATATCATATAGGAAGTAAATAGTGGAGTTACAATTCAAAAATTATTGACTTCTATTTGTATTCCATTGTGATCAGCAAATGTGCTTTGAATATATTCTTTTTTTTTTTTTTTAATTTATAGAGGCTTGTTTTATGTCCCAGCATATGGTCCCTTCTGGAGAAAGATCCGTGATCACTAGAGAAAAATGAGTGCCCTGGTGATTTGGGATGTGAAGTTCTATATATATCTGTTAAAATTCTCTGTATCTCTTTCTCCTTTCGTTGGGTCTCTGTCGGTAGGGCTCCCTTTAGTATCTGAAGTAGGGCAGGTCTTTTATTGGCAAACTCTCTCAGCATTTGTCTGTCTGTGAAAAACTTAAGCTCTCCCTCAAATTTGAAGTAGGGTTTTGCTGGATAAAGTATTCTTGGTTGGAAATTTTTCTCTCTCAGAATTTTAAATGTCATGCCACTGCCTCCTCGCCTCCATGGTGGCCGCTGAGTAGTCATAACTTAGTCTTATGTTGTTTCCTTTGTATGTGGTGAATTGCTTTTCTCTTGCTGCTTTCAGAACTTGCTCCTTCTCTTCAGTATTTGACAGTCTGATCAGAATATGTCTTGGAGTGGGTTTATTTGGATTTATTCTATTTGGAGTTTGCTGGGCATTTATGCTTTGTGTATTTATATTGTGTAGAAGGTTTGGGAAGTTTTCCCCAAAGATTTCTTTGAATACTCTTTCTAGACCTTTACCCTTCTCTTCCCCTTCTGGGACACCAATGAGTCTTAAATTTGGATGTTTTATTTTATCTATCGTATCCCTGAGATCCATTTCGATTTTTTTCTCCATTCTTTCTTTTGTCCTTTCATTTTCTGTTCTGTGGACTTCTAGGACACTGAGTTGTTGTTCAACTTCCTCTAATCTTGTATTATGAGTATCCAGAGTCTTTTTAATTTGGCCAACAGTTTCTTTTATTTCCATAAGATCTTTTTTATTTACTCTTGCAATGTCTTCTTTATGCTCTTCTAGAGTCTTCTTTATGTCCCTTATATACTGTGCCATGTTTTCATTCCTCGATTGTAGTTCTTCAATTAATTGTGCCAAGTACTGTGTCTCTTCTGATATTTTGATTTGGGTGTTTGGGATTGGGTTCTCCATATCGCCTGGTTTTATCATATGCTTTAAGATTTTCTGTTGTTTTTGGCCTCTTGGCATTTGCTTTGCTTGATAGGGTTCTTTCAAATTGTAAAAAAAATACCAGTCTAATTTTTCAGAAATACAAGTTGGTGGCGTACACTTTTTCTAACTAACCAGCAGATGGCGTCTGTAAGTCATCTATACCCCTCAAGTCAGTTCTCCTCAACTTTGTCTTTGTGGTATGTGGGGAAATGATTCTTGTGGGGTTCAGTTGGTGAACTCAGTTTGGGTGTGTTGTTGGAGCCGTCCGCCCTGAATGTGGAGCGTGTGTCTGGGTGGTTAGGGAGGCAGGGAAGCTTTAATATTCAAATCTCCCTGGTGTTCCCGGAGATTCAAGGCTGTTGCAAGAGTCTAAGCCTTCATTTCAGTTTTGCCCCAGCTTTTCTCTGTCACTGACCCACAAACCACCGGCATTGACGTAGTGTCCCTGGGTTTTCCGAGCGGGCCCCCCTTCTCAGCTGTGATCTTCCAGGACCTCTGCTGAGGGAAGGCTGTGCTATGTCACAAGTGTGCGCCATCCCTCAAGGGAAGCCCCGGGCCGCCAGGCCATGCAGGGGCACTCTCAGCCTGATGCAAAGATGGCTGAATGGGATGTCTCAACCCTCCCCCCTTTTCACACAATTCCTCCTTCCCAGCTCTGGGACAACTGGCGCGCCTGTGGGCATGGCCCCAGGCAGGAGTGTCTCCAGCCCGCCGGGGAGCCAGATGCAAGCAGTGGGGTTTCTTTCTCCTTTTGGCTCTTCCCTCCACTCCACTGGCCCTGAGGGAATCTGCAACGGGCTATTCTCCACGCCAGACACCGAGAGGTTGGCTCAGCCCACTCCTGCCATGCTTCACTGTGCGGTTCCCACCATTGCAACTGCAGCCACTCCTGGGTTTTTCCCTTTTCCTTTTTTTTTTTTTTAAAGAACCAGTCCATCTCCAAATGCCAACCTCCAGCTTCCCCACACCGCAGCATGGCCGCGGGGCTTTCAGCCAGCTTACTCACTCATTTCAGAATGCAGACTCCCTGTTTCACCAAGTGCACGGGCCCTGTGGTTCTAGCAGACTTTGTCCAGCTGGTGCATTGTTGAAACTGGTATTCTGGGTCACCTTATGGTTTTTATCCAGTATTTTTCATGGAGATGTTTTTTCGCCCTGTCTCACCTAGCTGCCATCTTAGGTTCTCTCCTCAGTTTACTTTGAGAGAGACACAGGGAGATTAGATGAAGAAGGTATGCTGGTCAGGAAGATAGTGTAGGATCTAGCCAGAAAATCTGCCCTTTCACAGTAGCTTCTTTCATCTCTGTTCTTTATGGATCACATTTGTCCAATTCTCCCCTGATTGCTCAACTGGGGAATGAATTGAGATTTTTAATAATATTTAATAAATTTGATATGATAAATATAAATTTGATATGATAAATATACAAATCATTAAATTTGGGAAGTACTTTTTCTCCATTTACTGAAGGCCACAAACTCAATCTTCTCTATAGGGTAGCTGGAGAAATGGAAAAAATGTCAGAGAAATGCATTGAATTAACTGTGCATATTTTTCCAGTGCCCCACAAATTTTCATCAGTCTCTATCTCAGTGTCTTTCTTTACTCCAAAGTGGGGCAAATGGTGGATTGACAGAGCAAATCCCCCAGAGAATAGAATTAAGAAGTAAGCAGTTTAATTCCAGTTCCCCACAGTGATTTCTGTCCATGATAGTACATGGTTTAGTAGAGAAATGTAGCTTGAATTTTAGCTCTGGATTTACTAGAGCTGAAAGGGGTCAAATTATTGAATTTCTGAAAGTCAAGTTCCCATCTCTAAATCAGGAATAGTACTAGCTACTTCAAAAGGTTAGTGGGAGGATTAAATAAGATGTTACTTGGGGTAACATATGTGGTACGTAGTGGGCATCCATCATGTGGTAGCTATTTTCTGTACAGTAGCTATAGAACAAAGAGTTATGTTAAATTTACATAATGGTTTTAAGAGCTAGTAATTGCCAATTAACGTGTCAAGCACTACTCTGATCACTTTACATGTAACAACAGTTCATCATCACAAAAACCTTAAGAGTTAGGTAATATTCTTTGCTCCATTTTATAGACAAGGAGGCTACTAAGTTGAAATTTGGTTCAGAGTAAATTTGGAGATTTTCCATGAAACTTTATTAAAATCTGTGTTATAAAATGTCTCTCTTTCTCCAGACAGTGATCTTTTTAAGGGCAAAAACTATATCTTTGTATTTCAATGTTTGCATGGCTTATAGAAAATGTACAATAAGTGTATGCTGGAGAGAATCTATCTACTCCACTGGGTGTAAAAATCAGTATTACACTTAATGCAGAAGTTCATTTTTTTTTTTAAGATTTCAATGGCTACAAAGAAATGGACTCATTTTGTCTACTTAATTTAGGATCCATATGTTCACACATGGAGATCAGAGTTTTATAATATTTATCAAGGTCATTCATTGGTTTTGTATTGAGTAGCAGACCAAGATTTTGTACTTAAAGTTACAGATGATGTTGCTGCTTGTGATTTCTGCTGCTGGTTAAATGTTTACGTCTGTTTCTGCTGTGTTTCCCTGTGCCCACTGAATAAACCACAGTATAGTCCATTGATTTGACATGGTTTTTCTCATTGCTTATGTGGTGATTTGGAGATGTGTGTACCCAGGAAAACATGTTCTTAAACTTAATCCATTCCTGTGGGTGTGAACCCATTTTAAATAGGAACTTTTGATGAGGTTGCTTCAGTTAAGTTGTGTCCCAACTCAATCAGGACGGGTCTTAATCCTATTACTGGAGTCATTTATAAGAAGAATGAAATTCAGATATGGAGAGAGAAAGCCATGGGAAGCAAGAGGCTGGACATCAGCAGAACCTGGAAGAGAAGGGAGAAACCAGGAGATGCTGCCATGACAGAGGAGCCAAGGAAAGCTGGCAGCCAGCCCCTGAAAGCCAGTCTTCGGGAAGAAGAAACCTTGATTTGGACTTTCTCTTAGACTCAAAACTGTGAGCTAATAAATTCCTATTGTTTAAGCTGGCCAATTGCATGGTATTTTCTTGAGCCACCAAAGGAAACTAAAATAGACTGTGTTCTACCTAATAAATTAAATCAAATGTGTAAATATTTAAAACAACCATTAGATGATGGAAATAACCTGGGACCAGTCCACACTCCGAGGAGTCTGGTTCAGTGTACATAAGCATGGCTGAATTCAGACACACTGAAATTTACAATCTGTCAATTAACTTTAAGCAATGGGAAGAAATGCATAGTAGCAAAAAGTCCTTGTGTAAAATTGTTTTGTGTATTAGGAAATCAAAGAAAGTAAATGCCAAAATTTAAACTCATAATAAATCTGATTTAATCACTCTAACATCTTAGAACAGCATTTCTTAAATTCAGGGACCTGCCTTAAGACATTTCAGATAAGAGTTAAACAACTTTTGCACAATGTGTTTTATTTGCTAATTAAATGAATATTTTAGAAAATATCACTTTGACATAAGTTTAAAATATTCATGTGCAAGTGGTTTGTGACCTGGGTATTTAATCTTTTGAGTCATTTTATTGGCTTATAGTGATGTTATGGTTGTTCATGAGTATGCTTTGATATTCCAACAGAAACATAGGGTAATTTTGAAAGTCTGTAATTCTCTTTAGACTTTTGCTCTTGAGTAATACAAGATGAATCTCTATTTTAAAATGCAACTACCTAGGCTATTGGTTACTGCTCTAGTTTGCTAATGCTGCCTTTTTGCAAAACACCAGAAATGGATTGGCTTTTCTAAAGGGTGTTTATTTGGTTACACAGTTAGTCTTAAGGCCGTAAGGTGTCCAAGGTAAGGCATCAACAATCAATCAGGTACCTTCACTGGAGGATGGCCAATGGCAACCTGAAGACCTCTGTTAGCTAGGAAGGCACATGGCCAGCATCTGCTCTGGAGTTCTGGTTTCAAAATGGCTTTCTCCCAGGACGTTCCTTTCTAGGTGTCTGCTTGCTCCTGGATTGCGTTCTCCAAAATGTCTCTGTAAGCTGCAGCTACTCTTCAAAATGTCACTGTCAGTTGCTCTTGGGGTATTTGTCCTCTCTTAGCTTCTCCGGAGCAAAAATCTGCTTTCAAAGGCCATCTCTGAAATGTCTCTGTAAGCTGAAACTCCTGTCTCAGCTCCTGTGCAGTCTTCAAAGTGCCCCTCTTGGCTGTAGCAAGATGCTCCTTCTGTCTGAGCTTATACAGTGCTCTAGTAAACTAATCAAGGCCCATGCTGAGTGGGCAGAGCCACATCTCCATGGAAATTAATCAGAGTTATAACCTACAGTTGGGTGGGTCACATCTCTAGGAAAAGACTCAAAGAATTACAATCTAATCAACACTAATACATATGCCCCCACACGATTGCATCAAAGATAATGGCATTTTGGGGACATAATACATCCAAACTGGCACAGTTACCCATAAACATAGGTTGGAATAAACATGCAACCTTTCTTAAGAGAACAATTTTGATTGCTGATGGCAAGAACTATCAATACTTACATTGGTTTTAACAGTCTTGAAAGACTGTATGTAGCCTGCTTTGAAATGAATATTAGTCAAATACTGGCTCTGATACTATGATAGAAAGATGGAGGGCTGAGAGAGTGAGTTTCTATAAAATAAATATCTGTTATATATTTCATGTTAGAATGCTCCACAGTTAATGCCTCACTCTCTCAGGAGCTTCAAAAGAAGAGGTTATTTAGGAAGGACTTGTATTTATTTTAGAACATCACCTTCATATTCTATATTAAATGCTCAGAGACAGAGGAGTTTAGATAGTCTTCCTTGACTAAGACAGTCATAAAATGTGGCAAAGAGTAATCAAAATATTCTATACTTCGCATTCGTGCATGTGTGTGTATATGCAAATGATTATGATTTATAGGAGATGGCTGTAGTCAGTACAAGTTGACTGGTAAAGTCATAAGTATATAAGTAAAGAAAATATCCTCTTGAGTATGAACACAGTTTCCTGAAAGTCTAGAGATACATATACAATTAGTAGTGAAAAAGAAGAAGGGAAAAAAAGAAAATATCCTGCTATTGAAAACTAAGACAAAGGTGGGTTAATCATCTACTCTGGAAGGGGAGGAGACTACATCTATTTTGTGAAGAAAAAGGTGGAGTGGGGTCTTAGAAGTTTAGAGACAGGTCATATATTGTGCAAAGACTTCTTTTGGAAGGATATTCATCATGAACTTGAGAGAAACATTAGAGCTTCCAAAGCTAAAGATGGCCTAAGGATTCCTGGGATTTTCAAAACATGGTCTCAACCTTAGTCTGGAGATAAGCAGATTCCCCCATCTGGACTTCTGAGAAGTCAGCATGTACTTTGTAAAAAAAAAGGATTCACTGGCTCCATGGCCAGATGAAATCAGTTAATAATATCAGGTAATATGAGAGTCAAGGAAAATAGACTTTTCCCCTAGAAGGACTTTGTTAGGTCCGGAGCTGTTCAAGAATCCACACAACACAGCGAGTCATAGTTTAAGTAGAGAGTTTAAGGTTTATTAGAGGAAGAAAACAAGTGGGAGCCATCAGAAAAGAAAAAGGAAGAAAATGGCTCTGGCCCTCTATCTGAGAGCAGCATTTTTTAAAGGAAAAACCCACGTTGGGTGTTGAGGGGGAAGGGTTCTGCTGAGTGTGTTCTGTGCCTCAACTGGGTGAGTGCTTATCAATTTCTGAGCTGACTGGTTACTAGGGTTCTAACACACTACTCTTCTTTGATGTGCACTGTATTATCTATGTGGAGAAAGTAGGCCTTTTGGCTTGTTTGTAGTCATTCATTTTATGGGCATATCTGATCTTGCCTTGTCCGCCCCCTGGGGTCTAGGCACCACTGTGACCGGGATTTCTAAAATAGCCTTCAACCCTTAGTTTATGGTGCATCTGGTATCTAAGAGATAAGCAGCAGGGCCCCTGGATCAGACATTCCTTCTATATGTTAGACTCTTTCTTCTGGGGTCTGACAGACTTCACGTGAAAACATAGCTGCTGGCAGCTGCGGAAACTCACTCCACTCGTTACCTGAGATGTGAACACTTCCGTACACAGATAAGAATTGTAAGATCTGTGGAGCAGCTAAAGGAGTATGTGTGATGTTTGAAAAAATGTACTTAGTTTATTAGCACTGTTTTGCTTAATTGATAGGCCAGGATTCATATGAAAGAAATAGATGCTCTCACACTACTTTAGAATTCAAAAGCTAATTTTATTGATATTAGCAAAATTAAGAAAATATTAAAGAAATTAAATGATTAGAAATTAAATGATTGGAATTAAATGACTAACTCAAACATTACAGAAATAGAACAAAAGAGAAAGAATAATAATACATCACCAGTCGGGCAGCAGCCTCCACGGCTTTAAAAAGCAACACACGGGAAGCCTTTCACTCTACAGAGGTCCCTGGAGCCTCGAAAGGGAATCCATAAGCCATACAAAGTGCATCCACCGTGCAGGAAAAGCGTTCAGGGAATCCAAGAAGGGTTTTCTCTTTTAAAGCCCAAAATACTTTTGTCATAATCAAGAGTGTTCCCTTGAAGCTGAAGCTGTCCAGACTTCAGTCTCCAAGGCAAGACTCCCTCATGACATTGATGGTGTTACTTAGGATGCTTTGTTCCTAAGGATATGGAACACCAAGCTTTATGTACATGTTTCCACAGACTTCTATTGTTTAGAAGCTCTCAGCACATAAGCTCCCAGAATCCTTCACGAATGTAGCTACACAAGCACTGACTTAATTTTCAACTAAAATATCAATTTGGTTACATAATTTGTGGTGAAATGGATAAAAGTTTTAGCCGTATTCAGGTATGCAAGAAATATGGATCTCTTTATTTTTCTATACTTCAGCTCAATTTCTATTTTAAACCATATTCTATCTGGGTAGCAGACACACAATCTCACTTGATATTTGACTCCTTCCTTTTCTAGGGATTTTTCTAAGGGGGTAGATAGAGAACTGACATTATGGGGGTACCCCTCTGCACTGTCATTGTCCAGATGTCACTGTCATCTGTCTACCTGGTACCCATAGACATGCACACATTTTCTATCTGCCTGAATTCTTCAGGTACAGTGGCTCTCTCCACACTCCTGGGATTGGATGAAGACGAAGAGAGTCATTATGCTCCTCCCATGTCATTGCTGGGGCATAGAAATGTTCTGTGAGGCCATCTGAGGCCATCTGCCCATGCTTCTCTAGCAAACTAATTTTTATCAGATTCCATAAATCTATCTCAAATGTCACCACTTCTCCAGCACTATTCCAGGACAGAAGGCACATGGTGACTCTCTTCAGAACCCATCAATATCTAAACTGTTATAATTCTCTACCCCCTCCTTCAATCTGCATTACCCCCAGATCAGGGAAAACTTTTCTTGCCTTTAGAACAAGATTTCTCAACCTTAACACTATTGGCATTTGGATCAGGTAATTCTTTGCTGTGATAAGCTGTCCTGTGCATTGTCGGATACTTATCAGCATCCCTATCCTCTATCCACGAGGTGCCAGCAGCAACCCCCTTCCCAAGTTGTGACTATTAAAAATGTTCCCTGGGAGATGCCAAAATCACCCTAATTGAGAACCACCACTGTAGAAGAAGCCCCCTTTCCACATCTCACTTTTTTCAAATATTCTGTCTAAGCTCTAGATCCTCTACGGGCTCAACAAAACACATCAGGTCTGGAAGCGATATATGCCAAGAGAAAAAAATTGTATATTAAAAAGATATCCTTCCACAATATCACCTCTTCTTCTTGATCATTTAATAATTCCTTCCGGCTAAGTAAATGAATAACAGAGCTTTATGAAATTTCTGTAAGAACTATCATTTTTTTCTACTGATTACCATGTACAAGTGGGAATGGAGATAATAAGACACCCTCAGTATCGACAGCGAAATAATCATGGAGAAGTATTTAATACTCTATCTCTTTTAATTGAGAAATTTAAAAAAAATTTACTACAAAATATTTCAGAAATTTGAAACACTGTAAAAATAATCTGATCAATGCCCATGTATATACCATCCCCTTTAAGAATTAAAGCATTATCCTGGGTACCTTCCCTGATAGCATCTCCAGGGGCAGCCACTATTTAGAATCTGCTGATGAAAAGTACAAAATCACAGTGACCTGAGTAGCTACACCCAACTTTCAACATTCTGGGTCTGACTATTGGCAGCAGTAATTTTCAAAATAAATAAATAAAAATCAGAGAGAATTAGAATAATGAGATTTTGCTTATTCAAAGTGAAAAATCTGCTAATGTTCTGATAAAACAGTAACTCAAAATAGCCATTCAAAAGCTAGATGTTTCTTTGGGGTACAAATCAATTTTAGTCCCATTCTTCCAGTCTTATTTATAACCTCTTCCCCATTATTCCAGCTACCTAAAACAAGAGGAAAGTATCTTAGGTTGAGAGCCATGGGTCACACATCTTTCAGTATTCCTTATACCTCCCTCCCTTCTCATTACTTTCTCACAATATCAGTCACTTTGTTCTTTGAAATAAAATATAGAAAACTTTTCACTTTGTGGCTTTAATCAGGAGGCAAGTAATATATCAAGATTAATGACACTTAACTTACAGTTAGTCCCATGTAATTTTTATAAGATAAGAAATACTACCAAAGGGTAATTATATGCTTGTTCCATTATCAATTATCAGGAAATAACAGTATGTGGAATTTGCCATAGTATAGCCCACAGTTTTGCGCATCAGGAAATCAAGTAGTAACCACATGTGCTGCATTAAGGGAGTGTTTAATGGTTATTCAGAGAAGGGATGTGGCACTGAGAAAGGAGGATGTGTTTCTTTTAGTAGAAATCGACCCTTCCTGCTAATATTCCTTACATTGTCACACAGTGTGGAGAATGCTGATCACAGCAGAGCCCCCCTTCCCTCAAAGAAAACATAGAGAACTTGGATTAAAGAAAGAGATGAATGCAAACTCACACAACCATTTTCCAAGAAAATAAGTATTACGTAAGATTTTGCAAAACATATTGAAGGAGGAAAAACTTTCTACGGATGTGGAATAATAAACACTCAACAATTGGAGTTGAACAAGTACGTAACCATAGAATAAGAATGATCAAGGATTAACAACACGGCACTGAAGCATGAAATAGACATTCCTGCAAAAGACAGTGTGGGACAGAACCAGCATGGATCATTCAGAAAAGGATCAGAACCAGCATAGACATGTTTTCCTTAGATGCTCTGATAAAGGGTTAGCACCATTTCTTTAGTGAGGAGGAAGAATTAGAACTATAAATAAGAACTCATATATGGAAGGGTTTGTTCATGGTAGGTAGGTATGACAAGAACAAGCATACTTACAAGTATTCTCCATGCTGTCTCCCTCCTCCTCCATCTAGGGGTGGAACTAGCCTGTTCCAGAGTCTTTTTTATTATGGTTGGAGGAGTGAGTGCAGAGAGGATTGGAAAGATCCAAGCCTAGATTCATTTCCATTAAAAAGTACAGGGAGAGAGTGCAGTAGGAAGAGACAAGATTTATCTCTGATCAAGCAGACAGTTGAGGATACAGAGTCTAAGGATGAATGTTCACTGGGGCAGTGATAGGGACAGGTTATTGAGGCAGGAGGACAGCTGCCTAGTAGATGATAGCTCAGCTGCAGCCCAAGCAAAAGAAGCAAGCAGCATGGCTTCATCTGGTCTTCAAAACCTTAATTATCCTCTACGTCCCAGGAATGATTTTTTCACTTGACTATGCCCCTTAGCCATCAACTTTTAAGTTCCCTCACATAATGCCACTTTTGAAGACATCAAAAGCTCTTGCTTCCAAACCAGGAATAAACAGAACCATGAACCTTTTATGGCTCCAGAATGATTTGGAAACAGCAGTATGGGCTTTGGCAGTAGCTCCTATTCCCAAGCACCAGAGAAAGTGACACTTCTTGTAGATGGGACACATTTTTTTGTGAATCTACAAATTATCACTGCTCATCTGGATACCATGTTGGGAAGGATGTTTGGACCAGGAAGAGAGAACAACTTCACAAGGCCCAGTGAGAAGGGAGAGTGCAAGATTGCTGAAGGAAACAGTGCAACTGTATTTTGCACAGTGTTGGATTACTACAAATGTGGTATCATCAATTGTTCTGATGACATCTCTATCCCAGACCTTAGAGATACATGCAATTATCTCTGCATTAACTTTGACTTCAGCACTATCTGATGTCAAGATCTGAGTGCTTAATCAAAACCACAATGAGATACCATTTCACACCCCTTAGAATGGCTACTAGTAAAAAGAAAACAAAAAAAGGAAAATAACAAGTGTTGGAGAGGATGTGGAGAAATAAGAATACTCATTCCTTGTTGGGAGGGACTGTAACACAGTGCAGCCACTGTGGAAGACAGTTTGGCAATTACTCAGAGGGTTAAGTATAGAATTACCATATAATCTGGCAATCCTACTTCTAGGTATATACCCAAAAGAATTGAAAGCAGAAACTCAAACAGATATTTGCACACCAATTTTCATAGTGGCATAATTCACAATTGCCAAAAGATGGAAGCAACCCCAATGTCCATAAACTGATGAGTGGATAAACAAAATATGGTATATATACACACAACGGAATATTATTCAGCAGTAAAAGGGAATGTAGTTCTGATACATGCAACAACATGAATGAACCTTGAAGACATCATGTTGCATGAAATAAGACACAAAAGGGCAAATGTACCATCTCACTAATGTGAAATAATTATAATCAAATTCGTAGAGTCAGGAACTAGAGAACTAGTTACCAGGGAACTAAGCTGGGGTAGGAAACAGAGAGCAAATGTTTAAATTGTACAGTTTCTATTTGGGATGATGGAAAAGTTTTGATAATGGATGGTGGTGATGGTAACATAACATTGTGAATGTATATAAGAGCACTGAATTATATACTGGAACGTGGTTAAAGGGGGAAATTTTAGGTTGTATATGTTACTAGAATAAATATTTAAAAAAAAAAAAAAAAACCATGGAACTGTACAAAACAAACAGGGAATCTGAAGGTAAACCATAGTTAATAGTACAATTAGAATACTCTTTTATCAGTTGTAACAAATATACCACACTAACACAAGGCATTTATAATGGGGGGAATATTGGAGAACTCTGTATTTTCTGCATGATTTTCCTGTAAATCTAACAACTTCTCTAATAAAAAAATGAGAGAGAGAGAGAAAGCGAGCTGAAGTAGGAGCTACTCCTGGAGTGTGGACGGTGGCACTAAGGCACAGAGAGACTAAATGTCCTGCTGCCCGTCTCAGGGTGAGGAGGGGGAGACGAGAAGCTGCACCCTGAACCCAGTAGCCTGCTTCAGAGCTGGCACCCAAAAAAAAAAAAAAGAAAAAGATCTGAGTGCTTTACTGCATGAGCTGTCCAATGATGGAGCTCGCAAGCAGTTCAGTCATTACCTCAAAAGGCTCATCCTGCCCATAAGGGTAGGCTGTGCCAAGAAGGGGGAGGAAGAGTGCCACATTGTTGTGCTGACAGATGAGGATTCTGTGGACTGAGATGAAGATTACTCCCCACCCATAGGGGAGGAATATTCCCAAATTCTTTATAGTTCCAAACTCTACAATTTCTTCAAATATATTGAGAATTGGGATGTTGCAAAAACATGTTAAAGGAACAGGGCTTGAAAAAAATTCACATTGGAGTTGAAGGTTATCCTAGCTGTAGAGAAAAGATTAAGAGAAGACCTGGTGGCTGGCTGAAGTAATCTATATTTATGTGTAGTGTCCTTTTATCCAGATGTCATGGGAAAAAGGAAGAAGGAAAGAGTCACCATGCAGATTTCCAATGTGTTCGAAGCAAATCCCTCACCAATCTCGTAGCCACTGGAGAGGGTGTCTTGGAGGACCAGGAGATATCAGTACCTCACCCACCTCAAGTGGCTGAACTTGACTGGCTAAATTCCTCACTTTCTCACATGGGTTCTAATGGCTTTCAAGATTAGGGCCAAATGGGGGTTCACCGCTTCTGGGAGCTTCTCTCTGTCTAGGATATCCAAACCCAATCCTCCCCATTTTCCCCAAGGTTTGTCACCCTGAGTAAGGGACATGCTTCTCCACCATCCTTTCACTTTCTCACATAATTAACATGGGTCCTTTTTAGTAAGTTCATGCCTCCAGCAAGGGATGAAGCAGCACTGGTATTTAAGCTACCAGCTTTGCAGCAGCCCTGGAAACTTGAAAATTTGGGGGTCTGGTGCTGTTCACTGAGTCTTTGCATAACGTGAAAGCAAGAAAGGAAGTCAAGACTCCTGTTGCCTCATCTTCAGCAAAGCAATCCTCATCCTTTACACTCCGTTCTTGGTTTTTGTTTGTTTTGTGCCGTTTTATACCAGGCAGATCTCTTAGTAGCAAAGGGACCAAACTTAAAAGGAGACAATCTCTTATCTCCTAAAAGCAGGCATGGATGGCATGCTCATTAGAGGTTGAGGATGCCATTCGTACTTCAGAATGCCCAAAAGGAAATTCTTCTTAAGAGCTAAGTTTAATTCTGTTTTTCATTAATGCAGTGAACAATCCCAAATCTCACAGAGATTCTTTGTCAGGAAGGGCACTGGCATAACAATGTTTACGAAACCTTTTAGCTTCAAGGTTTTTGAAACCAAGAAAATTGATTATTCATTTGTAATAAAACTCACAACTCAAGTAGAAGAACCTTTCCAAATCCATCTACTTTGATTATCGTGGCTTGGAATCTGGTTTGAAGCCATAGGTCTTGATACCCTGGGACAGCACAGTGCTATGTGCATGGATGGGAGACCTTAGGTATGGTTTCAAGGATTCTAAGATGATGGTTGGGGGTGGGGTCTCAAAAGTGCTTAATTTTTCAATAGAAAGGCCCAGGGAAGGGCATTTGGGATGAGGCTGGGTGGGAAAATGTCACCTGCACAGGCTGTCCCTATGGAGTATTTTTCTTTGTATAATCTTTGCATACCATGGGATGTTTCTGAATAAGAATACATATCCATTTTTAAAATAGTCTGTCAGCTGCTCACACACTGGGTAAGGAAACAATATCAGTGTTGTCCCCAAAGGAAGGAAAATGAGGGGTAGTAATTTTGTTTGATCTATCAGCTCCATCTTAACAATACATCGTATATGACAACCAAATCACTCTCCCCCCAGGCCCCACAGTACTGAATTGTTTTCATCTGATCCCTCCATGGTTATTAACAGCAGGCCCTTGTGTCATGACTAGTGAATGCCTTTGTCATCAGGGAACCAAAGTCCAGAGACAGATGTAAGTGTTTGGGAATTATCTCCCATTTGGTTAGAAGCTGGCCTCCCAAGCACCAATCCAAGGCATTTACTCATCCACAAATTTTGAAGATATTCCAAGGCAAGCTACTTGATTCCATTTTATTTGACTGCTCCCCTCCACAAGCAAAATCAGATGGGTGTTGAAAGATACTCTTCTTGGGCTTCAAGAACAAGAGTTTTCCTAAGGATGTTATGGTGGCAGTCAGTGTTCTATTCCTTACTCAGAAAAAGATGGAGTTGTAAGGGGATAAATTGAACCAACCCCCACCAGTTCTGATAACCTTTGGCATCCATTTGCAAGGCTGATGGCCAGGGTTAAAGTTGTAACTTATAGATGTACAGATGGGGTAGTTTTCCTTTAAGTGAAACTAATTGGCTCTTATTTGTGGTCAGCTTTAGCCTTGACCTTACCAGCACCACATTCATACCACTAGCACTTGACTGGCCCAGTACTTGTTTAATGGTACTTCCCCCTTATGCTTCTCAATGGACTTCCATGCCATTGCAAAGGAAATGATCTAATATTTGGGTGTTTTATGACTTTCATGAGTTTTTCAATAAATATGTATAACTTCCCCTCAACACATAGTTTATGTACTGCTAACAGTAAGTGTAAACACCCCAAGCTAACACTCTAAAACTAATTAGCCCTTGCTTTGGTAAAAAGCCATTTTTGAAAGTATGGCATGTATTTGGCATTTTGTTCTATGCAAATGATTAATTTTCTGAGGTTTTCAAGAGTAAGGTCTTGTTTTTACCTATTTTGGGTTTACATGCTCTTGACCCCAACTCCATGGACTGAGATGGAAATCTGTGGTGGTAAACTTCTCCCAGGGTCACTTGGGTGATGGTGACTGATGGAAAAACTGGGACCACAGGCTCCTTCTGGTGGAGAGGGAGGTTCCTTCTGCACCTTGCCCTCTGAGCTGGGCATGCTCCACTCAGCCATGACCTGCTGCATTCCCTGGCCAGGACATGAGGCACTGACAGGACCTCTCAGTCCTCACATGGACAGGAGATAGGCTGCTGCCATCTCCTTCAGAGTCAGTTTCTGGCCAGCCAAACAAAAAGTGTTTTTCTGTAGTATAGAAGACAGAAATCAGATTTGGTGTTAGAATTTCTTAGTGCCTAAAATAGTAAGCCAGGCTGTTTATATAGAGACATTTTTATAAGAAAACAGTTTTACTCAGAATATCTTGTACTCATAGGCGTCTCAGGAAGCCAAGATGAACCTGATTTGAGGTTTAGAATCTGAGTTTGTCTATCACATCACATAATTGTTTTTAAGTATTTGCTTTTGAAGAGTTGGGGAGAGGACCAAGAAACAGTGTTCAAAGCTATCAGATTAGGTTGTTGTGTTATGGTTTCTCTAAGGTGGAGGTGAGGTATTGAATGAATGACAGCAAAAAGGGTAAGGAAGACAGAAAGTAGCTGGACTTAACTGTACAATAATAGTCACTATTATTTTAAACTAAATTCCAAGCGAACAGAGTGATATCTAATGTATACAGGTCTATGAAGATATGGTGGAATAAGCCCTGGAAGGATGGATGTACTTGCAAATAATGTTGCAAAGGGTCCTTCTTTAAGTAAAAACAATATTGAAAGCATAGGCTTTAATTTAAACTCTGTCATAAAGTTTGATACAGACTCTTTTTTATCAAGTGTTAATAGAAATTTAAGAATCAAGGGGTTCTAGTAATTTATTCAATGCCACTGCTTGCCATCATTTGGAAATTGTTAAAATGGGGATAGTGGGGCCTGCACTCAGAAAGCAAACCTGAAGGCTTTGTGAGAGATGAAGCCATACCCATGCCCTGCGTGCAATCAACTCTGCAGAAGAACGTTACATTTTTTTCCAAGGAAAAATGCTTGTTGGTTTTTCCTCTTTTACTTTGTTTACTTTTAAAGTTGTACATGTTCACCTACCAGTGTTCACAAAATCCTATATTTGAGATGCATTTTCTATAATAATAAAATATCTTTCGTGAAAAAACAAAAAGTACAGGGAAATCTTCCAAGAAAAGGCAGTTTGGGCCATCAAAGGGATGGACAAAAGGACTGAGAAGAAAGCTGAGTGATCCAGGACTAAAATCTTGGGATTGACTGAGGAAAGAATTGAGAGGCTAAAAGGAGATAACTGAGAGAAGCAGGTTTCTAAAAGTTTTGCTCTAACCCAACCTATGTGATTCTCCTTTGTGACATTATAAAGAGATTTTGGTGAGGACTAACATAAGCATTAACATTACTTTCAGCTCAAGGATAACACTCTGAAAGGATGGGACACTGTCCTCCAGGATGTGGTATATGCTTTCAAACAATGGCCATTCAAACCATTCTAAATGGTGCTGGAGTACAGGGATCTGGGAACTAAGGGGTGGAAATAGTATGCTCTAGTCTAACTCAACTCTAGGCTCTAACAAATATGCCTAGTGACCCACTTTCAGATTTTGTGTTTCCAAAACTCACAGTGCTAAGCTCTGGTAACTTGAAGGTTCTGGTTTCAAGGGGACAAACATTGGTGCCAAAGACATAATGTGTTCTACTAGGCTTAAAGCCAGAACTTCCACCTCGTAACTCTGGGCTCTTCATGCTCATGGGCCAGCAGATAAATAAAGGAGCTACTATGCTGGCTGAAGTAATTGATCCTGATTATCATGAGGTGTGAGGATTGCTGACACTTATGGAGATGTGAAATTCACTGTAATATCTCTTTGCTGTTCCTGTGCCTTGAGCAACTTCAGTAGCTATGGATGGATCACAGCAAGGCAACCAAAAGTTCACACCCCCAGGAATGAAGGTCTAGGTCACCCCATCAGGTAAGCAAATTAGATTAGCTGGAATTGTTAACCAAGGATAATGAAAATCTAGACTGGTTGGGGGAGGAGGTAAATGATGAATATCAATTATGGTCTAGGGACCAACTGCAGTAGTGGGCAGTATGATTTGTTCTATTAACAGTGATCAAATGAACTCAATATAGTTCTCCAGTGAATCTGAGTAGTGCATGTGCCAAGCTATAACATTTGCTTACTGTGTTCCACATTACATACCCCAAACCTACCTCTGATTTCAGTCAGAACTATGGTGAACAGTCTCATTCAACCTCAGCTTCAACTTGCACTAGTAGTGGACCACCTCAAGAGCAGTCAGCTTTCTGCATTCTGTCTCAGAGCCTTCCCCAAGGGAGTGGAAGTCAGCCTAACTAATGTGCAAGAATTACTACAAGTAGGAGGTGGGAGTTATTCCTCCTGGCAGCAGTCATCAACCATTGGGCGACAAGAGCTGGTGGTTACTCTAAACTCCAGGCCTTTAAGGTAGACAATTATAGGAAGTATTCTGTGTGCTTCTAGAAGTCACAAGGGCATCAAGACCTAGCTGCCTGTCACAATAACTCAACAAGGAATGTTTACACTGAATTGCCACCCTTCCCTGTTCCATTTTCCCACTCCCTCACTAGTGTCTGGGATCCTCTCCCAAATAAACTACCAGCACCCAAGTCCTTGTCTCAAGTTCTGATTTTAGTAGAGTGAGAATTATGGCAGTCCTTCTTTTTTTTTTTACAAAAAAGCAAAACCATTGCTTCCTACAGAAATACATACCTTTCTGGATGTTCCATAAATTGCAAAAGCATTTATCTTTCCCTATTCCAGTTGCCCACTTTAAAGTTCTTTGGTTTGCATTTCTTTTGTTCCATGTTGTCTTCTCTTTTTTGGAGGCAGCCAGTTACCTCCAAATTCTGATTTTCTGTTAATCCAAGATGATGATACTGTAGTCACAGAGAATTCCAGAGTCCCAGATGCTCTGCCCCCCACGTAGGTTTATGTTACAGTAAACAAATTTAAGACAGGGCCATAATTCTGGGATGTATTTAACACTTACACAAGAGGTTCTGATTTTAATATTTTTCCTCAAGGGGCCTGATTGTCTCACAATTCCTGTGGTTCACTTGTTTGAAAGTATTTGGCCTATGAATGTAAGCATCAAAATGTGGTCTGCTCTTAGAAAACACTGGACAGTGAGTCAGTGGCCCATGTTTCCTTTTTATGATTGCACTCATTATGTTGAGAAACCTCCTCCCCTCTCTAGGTGGTTTCTCAGCCACCTGGCAATTATCTGTAGCCCAGATCAAGATGAATAGAGTGAAAAGTGAGGGAGCTTCTTAGATACTTAAATCAGGAATGAAACTAATGTCACTGTGCTTTCTTATATTCATAATCTAAAGTATTTCTACTGGCTGTCTTATTTTGTGCTATGACTACAGAAGAAGAAAGAATGTTCTTTCTTGCTTTTATTTTATTTAATAAGTGAATTCTGATATACCGAGATTAAACTTCCTCCTTCCTTCCCTTCCTCCCTTTCTTTCTTCCTTCATTTGGTCATTCATTCAACAAATGTTTTTGACCATATACCATGTGCTAGGAATTGGTTTAGGCACTAAAGATAGTGGTGAACAAAACAGATAAAAATCCCTGCCTTCGTGCAGTTGACATTCTCCTGATTCCAACATCCCTGGGCAAAGAAGTACACACATTTATTAAAAGAGTGCAATTTTAATATTTATAAATAAACAGTTGTATTATATCATGTTATATTACATCATAGTACAGTATAGAATAGTGTATCATATCACATATGGCGCAACATGCTTAGCAGTTGAGAGCAAGCGTTTGGGAGTAAATCTGCCTATGTGTTCAAATTCTAGTTCCACTATTCACTGCTGGTTTGACACTGGGAAAGTCACTTAAAATCAGTAAGCCTTGACTTCTTCCTCATTTGTTAAATGGGGTTGAAAATAGGGCATAAAAAAGTGTTAATATTAGATGAAATAATCTATTTAAAATATGCAGCAGAGTGCTTGGTGTACATGCTTATCATTAAGTACTTACGTGTGTGTGTGTGAGTGTATTGTGTGTGTGCATATATATATTTAACCACACATGCTAATCTTTGTTCCAGTTTTTGGTCCTTACAGGTGTAATTTGGCTTTAAATATGTTTCAACAGATCAGGTAAGAACATTGCATTTTAAACTACCTTGAGATGTTTAAGGAATATACCTACATGCTTGTTGAAAATAGCTATTTATTAATAAAACAATTATCTTGGAAAATAAGAACTTAACAACTTTCTCTACAATACAAAGAGAATGTTAAACATCTGCCCTCCCTCTAGCATTGAAAATTAGATTGTCTAATTTTACCTTCTTACTTACCAGACACATGTGGGAAAGATGTAAATTACCCAGTTCAACAATTCCATCATATTTCTGCTTCCTTTCCCTGAAGTAAAACTCAAGTATGTAGTATAGTGTGCCCACTCAATCAAGCCTCTTTCACTTAAAAAATATAAATTTCTATCCTGTTAGCTAAAATATATACTCAGATCATTCAACAAAATTTCAAGCCATGCTCTATCAAACATCCTTCCATCCCTTCTGTCCAGCCCCCCTATTCCTACAAAAACAAACAAATAAAATGGGAAGATATTGAAAGATTTATAGTTGGTTTTTTAACCTAACTTCAGAATTAGTTGAAAAAATATCAGCAGGGATATGTTTGGTTCTTTCCTTTGAAGATTAAATTAATTCTTTCCATCACTCCACTGCATCATGAGTGAAAGCAGTGACGACAATAAAAGGTAGTATTAAGGCCCTACCATGTACCAAGCATGATTTCAGCACTTTTCACACTTTCTCATTTAATTCTCATTTAATTCCATGAAAGAGGTATGATTATCTTGAGGTGATTTGTCCAAGTTACACCCTTATTTGGTTAAACTAGATACTAACCTTCTGACTCTAGTGCTGAAACTCTTAACCACTACACTACAGTAAGGTAGCTCTTACTTGCTCAGCTACACTATATTAATTCTTTTACCATTTATTCAAATACTACCTATCAATTGCAATAAATTTCCAGGCATTCCCTCTAGCATTGTATTATCTATACAGGAAGGAAATTTTCACTGTCTGGCAGGATATTGTCGAGGCTCCATCTTAAGATTTTATGGATTCTGAGACAAGAGGAAGAAGCAATAAATTAGTCATCATCTTGTAAGACCTTTAATCTGAGGCTTTGTTGGCAGAATATTACATGATTTTATAATCTATAGGTTTTCTTTGTATATCAGTTAGAGGAGGATAAGGGGAACAAAGTTCTGAAACTTATTTTAAAGTACTCAGTTTAAGCCAAAAAAGTTCAGCAATTTATAAAAGAGAGAAAAAATAAAGATTAGCCAAGCACGCATATTACTAGCTCATGTACTATTTGAAATGTTGAACATTGTTGGGGATTGACTCATATACCCCACAAAATATATGCTCAATCCCAACTCTGAACCCTGTGGTGTAAACCCATTTGTAAATAGAACTTCTGAGGATGTTATTATTAGTAGAGATGTGGACTCATATGTGCACAGGATCTTCGAAGATTGCAGCCGCGGTTACTGCTTCTGGGGGGGGAGTGGCGGCCGGTAGCTGAGCCCTCAGCTCTCGGGGCTGCTTAAAGGGTACCGGCGGCGGGGGCTCTTTCCCGGAGGCGAGGGCGAGGCGGAGGACTTGGCCAGGTCCTCGGCGGGAGGCGTACAAGGTGTGGAGGGCGGCGATAAGGACAAGACACTCTTCATCCAGTAGGAGTATGCGCCAAAGAGGCTTTATTTAGGGGTGATTACAGGTTATATAGGCTGGTAAGAAGGGCAGGACTGGAAAGGAGGTGAAGTAGCCTTAAATGGCAATACTGAAGGGAGAGGGGCTAGGATTGGTTCTGAGAGGACGCAGGAGCCGTTGCAGCGGGCGGGAGTTGTTCTGGCCACGGTGCATGCGCGCTGGCGGTGGCAGGAGTTGCCTTGGCACAGGGGAGTGTGCGGGCAAGATAAGGAAGTGGGGAAAGGGCGGTTGGGAGAAAGGCGGTTCCCTCCGGCAAGCCTCCCCTGCCAGTGGCATTTTGGGTGAGGAAAAGGGAGCTGCCTTGACCTCGCTCCCCAAGCTCGGGGGGGCTGCAGAGGGCACTAAACGCCCGTACCCACTACCCTCCCCAGGGGGTGATATCAGGTCCCCTGGCCCAGGCCTGGTAGGCCGAGGTACAAGCTCAGTCACCCGCAGAAGATCCTATTTAGAAGAGGCCAAATTGAATCAGGATGTCCTTAATCAGATATAGCTGAAGTCCATAGAATCAAAGGAAATTGGACATGGAAGTGGAAACCAGAAGTCAGAAGTCAGGAAACCAGAGGAATAGACACAAGGAAAGAGATCATCACGTAACAGAGGATAGCCAGAACACTACATACTCAGGAAGAAAGCAAGCCCTGCCAATACCTTGATGTTGGACATCTAGTGTCCAAAATGGTGAAACAATAAATTCTTGTTTACATCAACCCATTTTGTGGTATTTGTCATAGCAATTCTGGCAAACTAAGATAAACATCAATAGGATCATTTATTTCCTACTTTTAAGACAAGCCTTGAAGAAAACATCTAAATGCATTTGACAGCCTTCTTGCTCATTTCAAACATATTATGCTTCCTTTTCTCTCTTCTTCTAGACATTTATGATTAAGGGGATCATCTACATTTTGGAGTATGATTACCATAGATTTTTCCTGCAAGAACTTTTTCATTTGATTCATCATTTGATCAATCTTCATCATTCTTCATTTGATTCCTTTTCCATCCACAGCAAATGCAGAGCCCTGAAGAATACGGATTTGGGGCCACCTTGTGACGGATTTAGAAAAATCCTGGAGTCTCAAACATGGAACAGAATTTTGGTTTTCTTTCATAAATCATGCTACTTTTCAACAAATACATTTTACAAAAGGTATCTTATTATAATGGCTGATTGTTACTAAGGAAATAATGGTTAACATTATCACAATATAGTCAATTAGATATATTGACTTGTTTCTGTGTGTCAGCCACTGCAATAAATAAACCATCTACATGTATTATCTCAATTAACTCATGATCCTATAAGTAAGTGCCATCATATCCCCACTTTACAGATGAGGCATCTGAGGTTTAGAGAGAATGAATAACCTGTTCAAGTTCATGTAGGGTGAAAGTGAGAACTTAGGAAGCCTCCAAATATTCTGGTTTGAATTGTCAAAAGAAAAAGTTGTTCCATATGAAAGTCCAACAAATTACATGAAATTTTTAGGAGGTAAATCAACATATTTGCCCTTCAGTAAAATTTTAAAGCTTTCAAACTGCATCTTATTCATAAATTCTGGACTGGAGACTCTGTTTTTATAAAAACATAAAATAACAGAAAGACATGGAAAACCCTGAACAAAACTGTAAAACTGAGACTATTAAGAATAAACTCATTAGTGTAGAAATGAAGAAGGCATACATTTATGACATTCCCCACATTGCTTTGTTAAAAGATTTTTTTTCTGCATGTGAAAACAAAGAAGCACATACTATCCAATGAAAATTAATACCAAATACATTTTGATTCTATTTTTAGTGTACTGGAATCCTCCTAAAACCACATGTCCTATATCACCTCAGATAGCATGTTTAAACGTAAAATCATTACTCTCTCCCTATGGTGGCTTTTGTACTTCCTGTCTCCAATGACAGCACCATGTGGTAGAATTGGAGTTCTACTGTCCAGGTCCCCCTCTGAGGAAGGACTTGCTGTCTCAAATGCAGAGAGCCACCTCAGCAGAGGTCACGGCCTTCCTAGGGTAGCCAGCACCCTGTGACTGAGTGAGGCAGGGGTATAAAGTCCCTGCCCTTTCAGCTTGAGGTGGGACAACAATATTTGTTGCCAAGTTTGTCACTCTGGGTTGTCTAAGTCTATGTTGGGTTTGCATCACAATTTGACTCTCTCTGCCCAATCCTACTCCTTCCCCCTTCCTTTCTTAGGTTTTGATCCTTAATAAATATTTTGAATTCAAAATTTCACCTCAGAATCAGCTTCTTGACTTTTTCTTAATAGTCTTACATATACTTTCTTTTAATTTTGTAGTTATACTCTACTTTCTTGTGATATGAAATTGTAATGATGAAAAACAACATATGCAAAGTTGTAAAAACCATTGTAAATATGTTCATACTCTTTTTCATGGGATCTGTGAATGTTTACCATGTAACTCGAGGGTTTGTTTTTCTTGTTTTTTTTTTTGTTTTCCTTTTCTCTAAGCCTCAAGAAAAGTAAATAGGAATTGAAACGGTCTTTCCCGAGAAATTTTAAACAGGCAGCTAAAGGTATATTTTTATTAGAAAGAGACTAAAAAAGCAGTGTGGCAGGTACCTAACAAAGCTTTTGACTTAAAGCTTTCCTAAAGTCCTGAGAATAATATTTGGAGTTCTAGAATTAATTATATTTATATCAAAGCTCTGGGCCTTGGTTTCTATAAAATGGGGAGGGTAGGCTATTTCCATGGTTTTCCATCCTATCATGAAAGTCTAAAGACAGCTGTGAATTTTTTTGCTACTCCTTCCATTTAGAGGTGGGATCTAATTTCTCTCTTCTTGAACCTGAGCTGACTTGTTAAGCAGGATGTGTGATGTGGCATGACTTTTGTGGCTAGATCAGCCTTCCATCTTGGCCTCCAGGAGCACTCTTCTTGGGAGCCTCTGAGCAGATTGGTTACATGGGGATCTGCATGGCAGGGGCTGCAGGGAAGAATTATAAAGGGGCAGGACAAAACTTCTGAGGATGACGGATGTGCTCATTATCTTAACTATAGTGATGGTTTTATAGATGCATACATAAGCCAAAGCACATCAAACTGTATGTATTAGATATATGCAAGTTTATAAAAAAAGTGTGTGCGTGTGTTTAACTCAGAGAATTTCCCCCAAAGGCCAGAAAGCCAGGCCCAGAGGCTCCTTAGCAGAAAAAAATAAGCCTCTGAAATTTCACAGTAGAACCAGGATGTTGAAGGTACATCACTGTTCCCCAATGGACATGACACCACAGGTTTCACCTGTGACCCCTGGACTCCTGGAATCACTAGAGTGATTCCTCCTCATGCAGTATCTGAAGAGAAAAGAAATCTGTTGCCCTGCCCTCACCCACTGCCAGAATTACCTTAGCATCTCTAGATGGGTTTCACCACCAGCATTCTTCTTCATTAAGACTTCTGAAATAAGCCTAGAAGCATCTATTAAAATGAATAAAGAGGCGGGGCAAGATGGCAGACTGGTGAGCTGTATGTTTTAGTTACTCCTCCAGGAAAGTAGGTAAAAAGCCAGGAACTGCGTGGACTGGACACCACAGAGCAATCTGTCTTTGGGCATACTTCATACAACACTCATGAAAACGTGGAACTGCTGAGATCAGCGAAATCTGTAAGTTTTTGCGGCCAGGGGACCCGCGCCCCTCCCTGCCAGGCTCAGTCCCGGGGGAGGAGGGGCTGTCAGCTCCAGGAAGGAGAAGGGAGAATTGCAGTGGCTGCTCTTACCGGAAACTCATTCTACTGATTCAAACTCCAACCATAGATAGACTGAGACCAGACACCAGAGACTCTGAGAGCAGCCAGCCCAGCAGAGAGGAGACAGGCATAGAAAAAAAACAACACGAAAAACTCCAAAATAAAAGCAGAGGATTTTTGGAGTTCTGGTGAACACAGAAGGGGGAAGGGCGGAGATCAGGCCTTGAGGCGCATATGCAAATCCCGAAGCAAGGCTGATCTCTCTGCCCTGTGCACCTTTCCTTAATGGCCCTGGTTGCTTTGTCTATTAGCATTTCAATAACCCATTAGATCTCTGAGGAGGGCCGTTTTTTTTTTGTTTTTTTTTTTTAAATCCTTTTTGCTTTTTCTAAAACAATTACTCTAAGAAGCTCAATACAGAAAGCTTCAAAGAATTGAAATTTGGGCACGTCAAGTCAAGAGCAGAACTAAGAGAGCTCTGAGACAAAAGGCAATAATCCAGTGGCTGAGAAAATTCACTAAACAACACAACTTCCCAAGAAAAGGGGGGTGTCCGCTCACAGCCACCATCCTGGTGGACAGGAAACACTCCTGCCCATCGCCAGCCCCATAGCCCAGAGCTGCCCCAGACAACCCAGTGTGACGGAAGTGCTTCAAATAACAGGCACACACCACAAAACTGGGCGTGGACATTAGCCTTCCCTGCAACCTCAGCTGAATGTCCCAGAGCTGGGAAGGGGGAGCAGTGTGAATTAACAGAGCCCCATTCAGCCATCATTTGAGCAGACTGGGAGCCTCCCAACACAGCCCAGCAGCCCAGAAGTGCCCAGACGGCACTCACCTGTGACATAGCACAGTCATCCCTCAACAGAGGACCCGGGGTGCACAGCCTGGAAGAGGGGCCCACTTGCAAGTCTCAGGAGCCATACGCCAATACCAAAGACTTGTGGGTCAGTGGCAGAGACAAACTGTGGCAGGACTGAACTGAAGGATTAGACTATTGCAGTAGCTTTAAAACTCTAGGATCATCAGGGAGCTTTGATTGTTAGGGCCACCCCCCCTCCCCGACTGCCCAGAAACACGCCCCACATACAGGGCAGGCAACACCAACTACACACGCAAGCTTGGTACACCAATTGGGCCCCACAAGACTCACTCCCCCACTCACCAAAAAGGCTAAGCAGGGGAGATCTGGCTTGTGGAGAACAGGTGGCTCGTGGACGCCACCTGCTGGTCAGTTAGAGAAAGTGTACTCCACGAAGCTGTAGATCTGATAAATTAGAGATAAGGACTTCAACTGGTCTACAAACCCTAAAAGAATCCTATCAAGTTCAGCAAATGCCACGAGGCCAAAAACAACAGAAAATTATAAAGCATATGAAAAAACCAGACGATATGGATAACCCAAGCCCAAGCACCCAAATCAAAAGACCAGAAGAGACACACCTAGAGCAGCTACTCAAAGAACTAAAGATGAACAATGAGACCATAGTACGGGATATGAAGGAAATCAAGAAGACCCTAGAAGAGCATAAAGAAGACATTGCAAGACTAAATAAAAAAATGGATGATCTTATGGAAATTAAAGAAACTGTTGACCAAATTAAAAAGATTCTGGACACTCATAGTACAAGACTAGAGGAAGTTGAACAACGAATCAGTGACCTGGAAGATGACAGAATGGAAAATGAAAGCATAAAAGAAAGAATGGGGAAAAAAATTGAAAAACTCGAAATGGACCTCAGGGATATGATAGATAATATGAAACGTCCGAATATAAGACTCATTGGTGTCCCAGAAGGGGAAGAAAAGGGTAAAGGTCTAGGAAGAGTATTCAAAGAAATTGTTGGGGAAAACTTCCCAAATCTTCTAAACAACATAAATACACAAATCATAAATGCTCAGCGAACTCCAAATAGAATAAATCCAAATAAACCCACTCCGAGACATATACTGATCACACTGTCAAACATAGAAGAGAAGGAGCAAGTTCTGAAAGCAGCAAGAGAAAAGCAATTCACCACATACAAAGGAAACAGCATAAGACTAAGTAGTGACTACTCAGCAGCCACCATGGAGGCGAGAAGGCAGTGGCACGATATATTTAAAATTCTGAGTGAGAGGAATTTCCAGCCAAGAATACTTTATCCAGCAAAGCTCTCCTTCAAATTTGAGGGAGAGCTTAAATTTTTCACAGACAAAGAAATGCTGAGAGAATTTGCTAACAAGAGACCTGCCCTACTGGAGATACTAAAGGGAGCCCTACAGACAGAGAAACAAAGACAGGACAGAGAGACTTGGAGAAAGGTTCAGTACTAAAGAGATTCGGTATGGGTACAATAAAGGATATTAATAGAGAGAGGGAAAAATATGGCAAACATAATCCAAAGGATAAGATGGCCGATTCAAGAAATGCCTTCACGGTTTTAACGTTGAATGTAAATGGATTAAACTCCCCAATTAAAAGATATAGATTCGCAGAATGGATCAAAAAAAATGAACCATCAATATGTTGCATACAAGAGACTCATCTTAGACACAGGGACACAAAGAAACTGAAAGTGAAAGGATGGAAAAAAATATTTCATGCAAGCTACAGCCAAAAGAAAGCAGGTGTAGCAATATTAATCTCAGATAAAATAGACTTCAAATGCAGGGATGTTTTGAGAGACAAAGAAGGCCACTACATACTAATAAAAGGGGCAATTCAGCAAGAAGAAATAACAATCGTAAATGTCTATGCACCCAATCAAGGTGCCACAAAATACATGAGAGAAACATTGGCAAAACTAAAGGAAGCAATTGATGTTTCCACAATAATTGTGGGAGACTTCAACACATCACTCTCTCCTATAGATAGATCAACCAGACAGAAGACCAATAAGGAAACTGAAAACCTAAACAATCTGATAAATGAATTAGATTTAACAGACATCTACAGGACATTACATCCCAAATCACCAGGATACACATACTTTTCTAGTGCTCACGGAACTTTCTCCAGAATAGATCATATGCTGGGACATAAAACAAGCCTCAATAAATTTAAAAAGATTGAAATTATTCAAAGCACATTCTCTGACCACAATGGAATACTATTAGAAGTCAATAACCATCAGAGACTTAGAAAATTCACAAATACCTGGAGGTTAAACAACACACTCCTAAACAATCAGTGGGTTAAAGAAGAAATAGCAAGAGAAATTGCTAAATATATAGAGACGAATGAAAATGAGAACACAACATACCAAAACCTATGGGATGCAGCAAAAGCAGTGCTAAGGGGGAAATTTATAGCACTAAACGCATATATTAAAAAGGAAGAAAGAGCCAAAATCAAAGAACTAATGGATCAACTGAAGAAGCTAGAAAATGAACAGCAAACCAATCCTAAACCAAGTACAAGAAAAGAAATAACAAGGATTAAAGCAGAAATAAATGACATAGAGAACAAAAAAACAATAGAAAGGATAAATATCACCAAAAGTTGGTTCTTTGAGAAGATCAACAAGATTGACAAGCCCCTAGCTAGACTGACAAAATCAAAAAGAGAGAAGACCCATATAAACAAAATAATGAATGAAAAAGGTGACATAACTGCAGATCCTGAAGAAATTAAAAAAATTATAAGAGGATATTATGAACAACTGTATGGCAACAAACTGGATAATGTAGAAGAAATGGACAATTTCCTGGAAACATATGAACAACCTAGACTGACCAGAGAAGACATAGAAGACCTCAACCAACCCATCACAAGCAAAGAGATCCAATCAGTCATCAAAAATCTTCCCACAAATAAATGCCCAGGGCCAGATGGCTTCACAGGGGAATTCTACCAAACTTTCCAGAAAGAACTGACACCAATCTTACTCAAACTCTTTCAAAACATTGAAAAAAATGGAACACTACCTAACTCATTTTATGAAGCTAACATCAATCTAATACCAAAACCAGGCAAAGATGCTACAAAAAAGGAAAACTACCGGCCAATCTCCCTAATGAATATAGATGCAAAAATCCTCAACAAATACTTGCAAATCGAATCCAAAGACACATTAAAAAAATCATACACCATGACCAAGTGGGGTTCATTCCAGGCATGCAAGGATGGTTCAACATAAGAAAAACAATCAATGTATTACAACACATTAAAAACTCGAAAGGGAAAAATCAATTGATCATCTCAATAGATGCTGAAAAAGCATTTGACAAAATCCAACATCGGTTTTTGATAAAAACACTTCAAAAGGTAGGAATTGAAGGAAACTTCCTCAACATGATAAAGAGCATATATGAAAAACCCACAGCCAGCATAGTACTCAATGGTGAGAGACTGAAAGCCTTCCCTCTAAGATCAGGAACAAGACAAGGATGCCCGCTGTCACCACTGTTATTCAACATTGTGCTGGAAGTGCTAGCCAGGGCAATCCGGCAAGACAAAGAAATAAAAGGCATCCAAATTGGAAAAGAAGAAGTAAAACTGTCATTGTTTGCAGATGATATGATCTTATATCTAGAAAACCCTGAGAAATCAACGATACACCTACTAGAGCTAATAAACAAATTTAGCAAAGTAGCGGGATACAAGATTAATGCACATAAGTCAGTAATGTTTCTATATGCTAGAAATGAACAAACTGAAGAGACACTCAAGAAAAAGATACCATTTTCAATAGCAACTAAAAAAATCAAGTACCTAGGAATAAACTTAACCAAAGATGTAAAAGACCTATACAAAGAAAACTACATAACTCTACTAAAAGAAATAGAAGGGGACCTTAAAAGATGGAAAAATATTCCATGTTCATGGATAGGAAGGCTAAATGTCATTAAGATGTCAATTCTACCCAAACTCATCTACAGATTCAATGCAATCCCAATCAAAATTCCAACAACCTACTTTGCAGACTTGGAAAAGCTAGTTATCAAATTTATTTGGAAAGGGAAGATGCCTCGAATTGCTAAAGACACTCTAAAAAGAAAAACGAAGTGGGAGGACTTACACTCCCTGACTTTGAAGCTTATTATAAAGCCACAGTTGCCAAAACAGCATGGTACTGGCACAAAGATAGACATATAGATCAATGGAATCGAATTGAGAATTCAGAGATAGACCCTCAGATCTATGGCCGACTGATCTTTGATAAGGCCCCCAAAGTCACCGAACTGAGCCATAATGGTCTTTTCAACAAATGGGGCTGGGAGAGTTGGATATCCATATCCAAAAGAATGAAAGAGGACCCCTACCTCACCCCCTACACAAAAATTAACTCAAAATGGACCAAAGATCTCAATATAAAAGAAAGTACCATAAAACTCCTAGAAGATAATGTAGGAAAACATCTTCAAGACCTTGTATTAGGAGGCCACTTCCTAGACTTTACACCCAAAGCACAAGCAACAAAAGAGAAAATAGATAAATGGGAACTCCTCAAGCTTAGAAGTTTCTGCACCTCAAAGGAATTTCTCAAAAAGGTAAAGAGGCAGCCAACTCAATGGGAAAAAATTTTTGGAAACCATGTATCTGACAAAAGACTGATATCTTGCATATACAAAGAAATCCTACAACTCAATGACAATAGTACAGACAGCCCAATTATAAAATGGGCAAAAGATATGAAAAGACAGTTCTCTGAAGAGGAAATACAAATGGCCAAGAAACACATGAAAAAATGTTCAGCTTCACTAGCTATTAGAGAGATGCAAATTAAGACCACAATGAGATACCATCTAACACCGGTTAGAATGGCTGCCATTAAACAAACAGGAAACTACAAATGCTGGAGGGGATGTGGAGAAATTGGAACTCTTATTCATTGTTGGTGGGACTGTATAATGGTTCAGCCACTCTGGAAGTCAGTCTGGCAGTTCCTTAGAAAACTAGATATAGAGCTACCATTCGATCCAGCGATTGCAGTTCTCGGTATATACCCGGAAGATCGGAAAGCAGTGACACGAACAGATATCTGCACGCCAATGTTCATAGCAGCATTATTCACAATTGCCAAGAGATGGAAACAACCCAAATGTCCTTCAACAGATGAGTGGATAAATAAAATGTGGTATATACACACGATGGAATACTACGCGGCAGTAAGAAGGAACGATCTGGTGAAACATATGACAACATGGATGAACCTTGAAGACATAATGCTGAGCGAAATAAGCCAGGCACAAAAAGAGAAATATTATATGCTACCACTAATGTGAACTTTGAAAAATGTAAAACAAATGGTTTATAATGTAGAATGTAGGGGAACTAGCAGTAGAGAGCAATTAAGGAAGGGGGAACAATAATCCAAGAAGAACAGATAAGCTATTTAACGTTCTGGGGATGCCCAGAAATGACTATGGTCTGTTAATTTCTGATGGATGTAGTAGGAACAAGTTCACTGAAATGTTGCTATATTATGTAACTTTCTTGGGGTAAAGTAGGAACATGTTGGAAGTTAAGCAGTTATCTTAGGTTAGTTGTCTTTTTCTTACTCCCTTGCTATGGTCTCTTTGAAATGTTCTTTTATTGTATGTTTGTTTTCTTTTTAACTTTTTTTTTCATACAGTTGATTTGAAAAAAGAAGGGAAAGTTAAAAAAAAAAAAAAAAAAGAAAAAGACAAACAAGGAAAAAAAAAAAAAAAAAGATGTAGTGCCCCCTTGAGGAGCCTGTGGAGAATGCAGGGGTATTCGCCTACCCCACCTCCATGGTTGCTAACATGACCACAGACATAGGGGACTGGTGGTTTGATGGGTTGAGCCCTCTACCATAAGTTTTACCCTTGGGAAGACGGTTGCTGCAAAGGAGAGGCTAGGCCTCCCTGTATTTGTGCCTAAGAGTCTCCTCCTGAATGCCTCTTTGTTGCTCAGATGTGGCCCTCTCTCTCTGGCTAAGCCAACTTGAAAGGTGAAATCACTGCCCTCCCCCCTACGTGGGATCAGACACCCAGGGAAGTGAATCTCCCTGGCAACGTGGAATATGACTCCCGGGGAGGAATGTAGACCCGGCATCGTGGGATGGAGAGCATCTTCTTGACCAAAAGGGGGATGTGAAAGGAAATGAAATAAGCTTCAGTGGCAGAGAGATTCCAAAACGAGCCGAGAGATCACTCTGGTGGGCACTCTTACGCACACTTTAGACAACCTTTTTTAGGTTCTAAAGAATTGGGGTAGCTGGTGGTGGATACCTGAAACTATTAAACTACAACCCAGAACCCATGAATCTCGAAGACAGTTGTATAAAAATGTAGCTTATGAGGGGTGACAGTGGGATTGGGAATGCCATAAGGACCAAACTCCACTTTGTCTAGTTTATGGATGGATGTGTAGAAAAGTAGGGGAAGCAAACAAACAGACAAAGGTACCTAGTGTTCTTTTTTACTTCAATTGCTCTTTTTCACTCTAATTATTATTCTTGTTATTTTTGTGTGTGTGCTAATGAAGGTGTCAGGGATTGATTTAGGTGATGAATGTACAACTATGTAATGGTACTGTAAACAATCGAAAGTACAATTTGTTTTGTATGACTGCGTGGTATGTGAATATATCTCAATAAAATGATGATTAAAAAAAAAAAAAAAAAAGTAAACCTAGGTTGCTAACATGACCACAAACATAGGGGACTGGTGGTTTCATGGGTTGAGCCCTCTACCACAGGATTTACCCTTGGGAAGACTGTTGCTGCAAAGGAGAGGCTAGGCCTTCCTATAATTGTGCCTAAGAGCCTCCTCCTGAATGCCTCTTTGTTGCTCAGATGTGGCCCTCTCTCTCTAGCTAAGCCAACTTGAAAGGTGAAATCACTGCCCTCCCCGCTACATGGGATCTGACACCCAGGGGAGTGAATCTCCCTGGCAATGTGGAATATGACCCCCGGGGAGGAATGTAGACCCGGCATCGTGGGATGAAGAACATCTTCTTGACCAAAAGGGGGATGTGAAAGGAAATGAAATAAGCTTCAGTGGCAGAGAGATTCCAAAAGGAGCTGAGAGGTCACTCTGGTGGGCACTCTTATGCACAATTTAGACAACCCTTTTTAGGTTCTAAAGAATTGGGGTAGCTGGTGGTAGACATCTGAAACTATCAAACTACAACCCAGAACCCATGAATCTCGAAGACAATTGTATAAAAATGTAGCTTATGAGGGGTGACAATGGGATTGGGAAAGCCATAAGGACCACACTCCCCTTTGTCTAGTTTATGGACGGATGAGTAGAAAAATAGGGGAAGGAAACAAACAAACAAACAGACAAAGGTACCCAGTGTTCTTTTTTACTTCAATTGCTCTTTTTCACTCTAATTATTATTCTTGTTATTTTTGTGTGTGTGCTAATGAAGGTGTCAGGGATTGATTTAGGTGATGAATGTACAACTATGTAATGGTACTGTGAACAATCGAATGTATGATTTGTTTTGTATGACTGCGTGGTATGTGAATATATCTCAATAAAATGAAGATTTAAAAAAAAAATAAATTGAATTAATGAAAAAAAAAAATGAATAAAAATCTAATTGAGCATGCAACAGTGGTTTCCTCCTTATTTTCAATAGCTCTTGGTACCTGCTAATATCATCTCACAAAACTAACCATGAAACATGGAGCTGAAACAAGCATTTTCCACTTCATGAATCAGCTCATAAACTCTGGGTGTCTAAATGAGATTCCTATTATCCCTGAACCTTTCTTCTTTTCTAGAGAAAAGAAAGTCATATTTAATCAAAACCAAGTCACATTTACAGAGTTGTGTCAAAATAGGGCAAGCCTGTCTAGATGGACACATTTCCTATCAGAATGCTTGTGCTTACCCAGGATCCAAGAAAGAAATCATATTCAACCAAGCCGTAGCTTTTTTTTTCACTTTGTTCATGTTGTTGATGATGATGATTCAGAATTTAAAATTTTAAATATATTAAAATTCATTAATGTTTTCCTACAAAACTTGTGCTTTGTATGTTTTGCTTCAGGCTACTTTCTACCTCAAAGTCATACAGATATTCTCCTATGTTATCTATTAAACAATTTTTTTTTTTACTGTTTCACTTTTCACATTTAATTCCTTAATCCATTTGAAATTATTTTGTACATAATGTGAACAGTATCAAGTAGACCTCTGGTGTTATCTTTTTTCCACATTGTGTTAACACTACTTTTTTTTAATTTGTTTTTTTTTTTCATAGTTTAATTTTCCCTGCTGATTCATAATGCCATATCTATATAGGTGAACTTATTTCTAGGATTTCTCTTTCTGTTCTGTTGGTCTTTTTGTCTATCCTTGGCCTGGTCATACAATGTTTTATCATGATATATATATCAAATTTAGCATGTGGTGAGGCAAATGCCTTCTTCATGAAGGTCTTCGCGATTATCAGCGTTTTTGTTTTTCCATATTCGTTTTAGCATAGCTCACATAGTTCCCTTAAAAAGGAAAAACTTTGGACTTACATTGATACAAAATAGCATTTAAATGTTTTTTTTTAAAAAATCATACTTTCTAACTGTTCACTGCTGATAGATATAAATGCTAGCAATTTTGTATATTGATTTATAAACTCTTCCTGGACTCTGTTTTTACTCCTGTGTTTATCTGATGATACTCTGGGATTTTTCAGTGTAGACAAATATAGTGCCTATAAATTGTGTTGTTTATTTCTTCTTTTCCAATAATTATACTTTAAAAAATTTTCTTTGGTGTCTTATTGCACCAAAGCAATGGGACATATTCCTGTTTTCCTGACTTTTGAAAAAATGCTTCTAATAGTTGGCCATTCAAAGGGTAAAGGTCAAAACTGACTGTGTTTTAAAACTTCAACTTCCATGTGAGACCAAGGGAAGAGATGTCTACTTGGTGCAGGATCTATATTTTCTAAACAGTATAACTCTACAGTCAGTTTGTTCAAACACCACAATTACATGGAATTTTGAATAGGAAGTGAGATATGGTAGGTTAGTATAGGTTAGAGTGAAATAGTGACACATCCCAAAGTAATTTGGGCAGAGAATAAAAAATATATTTACAGCCCCCACCCCCACCCCCTGCCCGAGGAGCTGGGGGAAGGTGCAGAAGTGTTGGACCTCCTCACCTGGACTGGTGTTGATGTTGTCACAAACATTGGGACTGGCGGTTTGCTGTACTGAGCCCTCTATCGTGGGACTTGCCCTTATGAAGCTCATTACTGCAAAGGAGAGGCTGAACTTGCATATAACTGTGCCTAAGAGTCTCCCCCGAGTACCTCTTTGTTGCTCAGATGTGGCCCTCTCTCTCTCTCTCTGTAACTGAGCCAGCTCCGCAGGTGAACTCACTGCCCTCCCCCTTACGTGGGACCCGACTCCCAGGGGTGTAAATCTCCCTGACAACACAGGATATGACTCCAGGGGATGAATCTGGACCTGGCATTGTGGGTTTGAGAATATCTTCTTGACTAAAAGGGGGATGCGTAATGAAATGAAATAAAGTTTCAGTGGCTGAGAGATTTCAAATGGAGTTGAGAGGTCACTCTGGTGGACATTCTTATGCACTATATAGATAACACCTCTTAGGTTTTAATGTATTGGAATAGCTAGAAGTAAATACCTGACACTACCAAGCTCCAACCCAGTAGTCTGGACTCCTGAAGACAATTGTATAACAATGTAGATTACAAGGGGTGACAGTGTGATTGTGAAAAGCTTATGGATCACACTCCCTTTATCTAGTGTATGGATGGATGAGTAGAAAAATGGGGACAAAAAACTAAATGACAAATAGGGTGGGATGGAGGGGATGGTTTGGGTGTTCTTTTTTTACTTTTAGTTTTTATTCTTATTCTGATTCTTTCTGATGTAAGGAAAATGTTCAGAAATAGATTGTGGTGATGAATGCATAACTATATGATCGTACTGTGAACAGTTAATTGTATACCATGGATGACTGTATGGTTTGTGAAAATATTTCAAAACTGAATTAAAAAAAAAAAATAGTTGGCCATTAAGTATGACCACAGATTTAAAGTAAATACTCATTTACATAATAAGAAAATTCCCTTTATTTCTACTTTGCTAAGAGGTGTTCTCAGGAATAAGCATTGAATTTTATCTATCTATCTATCTATCTATCTATCTATCTATCTATTTACTTATTTATTGGCTTAAACAACAAGCATTCATTGTCTCACAGTACTGAAGGCTGGAAGTCCAAAACTCAAGATGTCAGCAAGGCCATGCTTTCTCCTGGGGTTGGCAGTGTTCTGGTGACGGCTATCCATCATGTGGCGCTCTCTCTCCTCTCTGGCTTTTTCTGACTGCACCCAAATTTCCTCTCTTTAGAAAACCTCCATTTATGCAGATTAAAGCCCACCTTGATTCAATTTGGCCTCATCTAAAAAGGCCTCATCTAAAAAGCTTTTCAAAAAATAGTTTGGACTATTCTTCAAAGAATAGTTTGGACTATTCACAAATTAGCCCACACTTTAACTAACAATATCTTCAAACGGGTTCACACCCATGGGAACACGGATTAGGATTTGAACATGTTCTTTGTGGAGTACATGATTCAATCTCCAACAACTACCAAGCCTAAGGGCAGGGAAACTATCAAAATGCCCCCCAAAGATTTATGGTCTTGAATGATTTTCAGTTCTTACCCCATTTGTTCTTGCTCTTAATAAGCACTGCATTTCTATGGAATAAACATGATTTGGTCCTACATAGTGTGGGGAGGTGAAGAGGCAGTGCATTCATGGAATGGCCTTGGCCATAGAGAAAAAGTAAATTTTTGGAAAAAAAAATCAAGCCCAAGAAACTTTAAGCTAGTTAAGTGGTTTTCATATGAAGAAAACAAAGTAAGTTCTCCAAAATATCCTGAGACTGATATGCATATAATTAGCCCTAAAAGTCCTGGAAACAATACCTTACTCAAACCCTCTCCTTGAAGCATCCTAAAGGCACTTTAAAGACCCTTCAGTAACAGCCCTTAGGATGAAGAATGCTACAGTGGTTGCGGGGTATACAGTTAAGCTAACTTTATCAAATGCTTTTATAATAATACCTGCTGAGATAATCATTTGGATTTTCACCTTTAGTTGGTTTATGTGATGAGTTACGTTAATCTGTTCTCTAACTGTGAACCATTTTTGCAATCCTGGGATAATCTTAACTAGGACATGATGTATTTTTATTATTATTTTAATTCATTCTTGATTAATTTTATTAATAGTCTATTTTGGATTATTGCATTTTTCTTCATCAGGAAAAATGGCCTCTAAAATTGTACCATCTCTGTATAGTTTTGTTGTAAAGATTACAGCAGTTTCATGAAGTGAGTAAGAGAGCAAACTTTCTCTTCCTATTCTTTAGAATAGGGATTTTAAGATCGGAATTATCTGTCCTCTGAAAGCTTGGTCGATACACCTGAAAATCCCAGTGGGATTTTGCACATACGGGTTGCTGGCTGTGGTAGATCGAATTACGTACCCCAACAAACACATGTTCTTAATCTTAATCTGCATTATAAATAGGATCTCTTAAAGATGACATTTTTAGATAAGGTACAACTAAGTGAAGGAGAAACTAGAAAGGAAAAGATACTGCCCTGTGACAGGTAGGGATTCAAGTCAAAGAAGCCCAAGGATTCCTGGCAGCCATCAACAGAATGGCTACAGAGTGGCCTTTCCAATGCCTTAATTTTGGACTCTTTCTAGTCTCAAAACAATAAGCCAATAAATTCCCACTGTTTAAACAAACCCATTATGTGGTATTTGTGACAGCACCTCTGACAAACTAAGACAGTGATAGATGTTAAACTATTGATTACATTTAAATTTTTTATTCCTTCTTGAATCATTTTTGGTTGGTGTGGTGGCTTAGAATTATGTACCCCAGAAATACATGTTCTTCATCTGAATCCATTCCTGCAGGTGCGAACCCATTATAAATAGATCTTTTGATAAAGTTACTTCAGTTAAGGTGTGACCCAACTGAATCAGGTTGGGCATTAATCTGGATTACTGGAGACATTTATAAGCAGAGTAAAGTCAGACAGAGAGAAGCCACGGGGAGAAGCAAGAAGCCAGAAGTCAACAGAATCCAAAAGAGAAAGGAGAATACAACTCAATGTGCTTTGCCATGTGACAGAAAAGTCAAGAACCAAGCATCAGGAGAAAGCATCGCGTTACTGACTTCAACTTGGGATTTCTTCTAGCCTCCAAACTATGAGCCAATAGATTCCTATTGTTTAAACCAACCCATTTGTTTTAACAACCAGGAAACTAAAACAGTTGGTTATATATTTTTGTAAGATATAATCTATTCTGTTTTCAAATAAATTGACATCTTACTGTTTGTAGCATTCCTTGTGATTTAAAAAAAAATGCATAGCTACATCCCCACTTTCATTCCTAATAGTGCTTTTCTGTGCCTTCCTTTTCTTTGATTAATTTTGCCATAGCTATTTTTCTTCAAAACCCAGAGTTGTATTTTTTTCATCCTACTTACTGTTCAATTGTCTTCTAAACAGGTTTTTGTCTTTTTACTCTTAGTTTGCAAGAAAATCTTGTATATATCTAGTCATACATCTTTTTTAGAAATTGAAAATGTCATTTCCCTAATCTTTCAATGTTGCCCTTCATTGACTACAAATACTTGATTTTGATTTCAAATTAGTTTTTTGCAAATAGTTAATGCTTTTGTGGATTTATTTAAGATGTATCTTTAGCCCCAGTGCACATCAAATTTTTAGTTTTAACATTCATAGATCTTAATCCAACTACAGTCCAAATTTATAAATAATATTGTGCATAGATTTTTCTCCATAGAATGATCCAGTTTTTTCCTGTATTCCCCATTCTATTTTATTAGTCTACTGTTCTGTTTTTGTGCAAGACAATTCTTTTTTTGGCATTATGGTTTTAATGCCAGTTAAGTCATGCTCACTCCATCCCCCTTCGCTTCTACTCCTTCAAAGTTGACTTGGCTAATGAAAGATTTTTAATCTTTCCTATAAAATTTAGTATATGCTTGTTGGAACTTTGGAATTGCATAGAATTAATAAATGTAATTGGTTAGATACCTATGGATGTACTTGCTGAGTCTTAAGTTATGATCATGTTTAATATATACTTCTAAACAATTTTTCAATATGGTTTGATCAATTTATACCTTCAATATCAATTTGTAATATTTTCTGCTTTTTAGATTCAGCCATTTTTGATAGCATGTAGAGAGGTTATTACTTTGTGGGCTTAATTTGAACTTCCTGTTTACTAATGAAGATTGAGCATCTTTTCATACACTTTTGATATTTGGGTATACTCTTCTGTGAAGTGCTGTTAGATTTTTCACCTATTTTTTAAATGGGTTGTCTTTTTCTTATTGACTTACAGGAGTTCTTTATATATCCTGGATACAAGTCCTTTGTTGAGTGTATGTATTGCAAATATCTTCTCTCTCAAATAATGACTTGCTTTTCCACTCTCTTGATGGTATCTTTTGTTGAACATGTATCATTAACCTAAATGCAGTCCAAAATAGCAATCTTATTTTATGGTTAGTACTTTTTGTGTTATATACAAAAATTGATGCTTAATGTTAAAATTTTAAATTGCTTTTTCTAACAAGTTGTTGCTATTTTAAAGAAATGCAATTAATTTTTGTATTTCATTTCATAGTAACAAATTTGTTTTTCTCTTTTATTTAATTTAGTAGTTTATATATTCTTTTTGGATTTTCTATATGGGCAGTCATACTATCTTTAAATAATGAGGTTCTGTTTCTTGCTTTCCAATCTTTATGTTTGTTTTGTTCTTTTTCAAATACTCCTGCTGTACAAGCTGGCTAGGATTTCTATTGTTGAACAGAAGTGTTCATACTGGAAACCCTTGACTTATGCCAGTCTTAAAAGCAAAGCTTTAAACAATGAGTGCCAAGTAGGATGTTTGCTAAAGTTTTTCGGAAGATATCTTTTTCCATTGTAAGTAATTCTTTCCATTTCTAGCTTTGTACGAGTGTTTTCTTTTCTCTTATTATGAATGGATGTCAAGTTTTACCTCAAACATCTTAATATCTATTTATATGATCATAAGGTATTTTTCTTTAGCATTAAAATGTGGTGAATTACATTGGTTGATTTTCAAATATTAAATCAATCTTCCATTGCTGGTAGTATTTTTTAAACTACTAGTTTTCAATTTGCTAATACTGTATTTTTTAAAGGATTTTTGCATTTATGATCATATTTGAGATTCACCTGGGAATTTCTTTTCTGGTATAGTACTTGACAAGTTTCGATATCAAAGGTATACTAACTTTATGTAATAAGTTGGAGAGAGCCCTCTCTTTTTAATACTCTGAAATGAGTTGTATAAATTTGGATTTTTTTTTTTCCTTGAATGATTGTTATACCTTCCTGTTAAAAATGGCTGATTGTTTGGCAGGTGAACTCGCTGCCCTCCCCCATGAGGGACATGACTACCAGGGATGTAAATCTCCCTGGAAACGTGGGACATGACTCCCAGGGATGAGCCTGGACATGGCATCATGGGATTGAGAAAGCCTTCTTTACCAAAAGGGAGAAGAGAATTGAAACAAAATAAAGTTTCATTGGCTGAGAGATTTTAAATGGAGTCAAGATGTCATTCTGGAGGTATTGTTTTGAATTTTATAAATATCCCTTTTTAGTTTTTAGTGTATTAGAATAGCTAGAAGGAAATACCTGAAACTGTTGAACTGCAATCCAGTAGCCTTGATTCCTGAAGACAACTGTATAGCTACATAGCTTATACAGTGTGACTGTGTGATTGTGAAAACCTTGTGGCTCACACTCCCTTTATCCAGTGTATGGACAGATGAGTAGAAAAATAGTGACAAAAAGTACATGAATAAAAGGGGGGATGGAGGGGATGCGATGTTTTAGGTGTTCTTTTTTACTTCTATTTTTATTTTTATTCTTATTTTTATTTATTTTTGGAATAATGAAAATGTTCAAAAATTGATTGTGGTGATGAATGCACAACTATATGATGATACTGTGAACAATTAATTGTACACTTTGGATGACTGTATGGTGTATGAATATATCTCAATAAAATTGCATTAAAAATGGCTGGTTGTGTCTATTTCTTGGCAGGAAAAATGTTAAATATAAACTCAACTTTTTAAATAGTTATAATCTATTTGGATTTAATATTTCTTCTTTAGTTTGTTATATGTTTTTATGAATTTGTCCATTTAATCTAAGTTTTCACATTAATCAACATAAAGTTGTTCATACTATCTTCTTGTCAACTTCTAAATATCTGCATTCTTTATCAATCATACCAAAGGCTGTCTGTTCAAACAACCAGCTCTTGGTTTTGTAGATCCTCTCTATTGCATGTCTGTTTCCAATTTCATAAAGTTCTGTTTTTAATCTGTTAATTACTTCTTTTTGCCTTGTTTGGTTTAATTCAATTTTTAAAACTTATTTTCTATTATATCATTTTAAGGCAATAAATTTTCTACATGTGCTAGATCCCACATCTTTGATATTCAATATAATTATCATTTGATTCTAAGTATTTTTAATGCTTTGATTTCTTGTGTTTTTTTTTGAGTTATTTAAAAGTGATTTTGTTAATCTTCAAACATATGTTTTTCCCCCTACTATTTGTGAACTTTTTTTTAAGTTACAATTTTTTGCTTAGTTGGGCATATTATATCAAACCATTGACTTTTTTTTTTGAGACTTGCCTTGTACCTTAATATTTGTTCAAGTTTCATAAATATTCCACTTCTGCTTTAAAAGAATGTGTATTCTATAGTTTTTAGGAATAGAATATTATATATAGTCACTGAATGAAATGTATTAACTGAGGCATTCAAATATCTATTTCTCAAATATTTTCTTTTCTGCTTGAACTATTGATTATTGAGTGGTACGTTAAAATGTCCCATTCTGATGGAATATTCTCATATTTCTCAAACATCTTTATGACAATTTATGTATTGTATATTTTGAGGCCACTGGGTGCAAATAAATTTAAATTTTAATATATTATTGATTCACTGAAACTTTTATTACTATGTATATACCCTCTTTAACTCTAGCAAGTTTTTTGGCATTTAGGTTTATTTTGTTTGATAGTAATATTCTTCCTTTGGTTTGTCTTTGCATGGTATACTTTTTCCATGCTGTTTACTTTTACCTTTCGATAGCTATATATTTTAGACATGTCCTTTTTAATGATTATATGTGACAATTTTTGCTTTTTAATAAGTATGTTTCATCTGTTTACATTTATTGTAATTGCTGACATATTTGGATTTATTTCTACCATTTTATATTATGTTTTCTATGTACCACATCTTCTGCCTTCTTTTGATTTAATTAATTAATTAAATTATTAATTAATTTTCTCATTTCAATATTCACTGTGATAGTTTGGAAGTTAAATGTTCTTTTTTTTAGAAATTTTAATATCTTTATTTATCATCCCAGCAACAAACCATGGATCTTAAAATATTTTGGTTTCAATTTAACCATCTGTCAACTCAGATTACAGAGTTTAGAAGATCCAAAAGGAAAAGAACAGGAAAAAAGAACCAGAAAAAAAGATAATTAATTTCAGAACTACCGAAAGATTAATTAGCCACAGTTTCAAGCCTAACCAATCCAAAGCAGTACAAATAAAAAGAAATCTTTGATGAGACACGTAATGGTAAACTAGCAGAATACCAAACCAAAGAGATGATCTTAAAAGCAGCCAGAGAGAAAAGGCTTATAAAACTTAAAAGAGCCATAATTAGACTGAGATTATATATTTCTCAAAAAAAAGAATAAATACAATTTTCTTCACTCTTTTTTAATTCGTGCATTTGTGTTTCAACAATTCTGTTTTCAGGGATGAGAATAATAAGAACTTTAATGCCAATAAAAGGAAAAATAAAAGAAAAAGACAAGTACAGAAAAAATATGCCAAAAACACGTTATTATTTGTTATATAGGAAAAATCTCAGGAGGGTCTAGGATCTGTCATGGGGTCTTCAAAATAGAAAAGTGACAGTGGTCTGAGCCTTCCTTAGCAGAACACTAAGTGAGTAAAAGTACCCAATACAATGTTAATAGGCAATATGGTTAACTATGGCCTCCAATATAATATAAATTATAAAAATATCAGGATATCTAGTGATACACATTTATAAATTCAACTAACATTTGGACATAAAAATATATGTGTTACAGATCATTGTATGAATTTTAGCAAATGTCTACATCAATTCAAATAAGACACTTTTCTTGGAGTTTTAGAGCTTAAGTAATTCCAAATTTAATTCAAATCAGGGCTGTCTTATTCATTAGGCACAGAAGGCACACTGCCTAGGGCCCACAATAATTTTAGGGACCCATGAAAATGTTTGTATTACTTCTAAAATCAGAAGGAAAAATGACTTTTTAGAGTCAAAGAAAATTCTTTTTTTTTCCTCATAACAGGAAAATATTAAATCTTTAGGACTCAAAAAAATCTGTTAAATTTTGCTCAAAACAGAAAAAAAAAGTTGATATACTTAAGATACATTAAAAATATTTTTTATTATTGATATTATTATGGTGGGAAGACCCACTAAAGTAAATGGTCCTAGGGTCCAGTAAAGCCATTATGTAACCCAGTCAACATTGAGTGAATGCAGAGATTTTTTGTTGAGTAAAAATAATGTTCATTCTGAAAGCATTTAGAAAGCCTTGCTTTCTGAGGATCACAGTTAGAAAAAAATTGATCAGAAAGATATACTCACCTCCACACATTGCTACAGGAAGCATGATATCTGCCAGGCAAACAATAGAGCAATGGCTTGCTTGTAGGGCATGTCTACACTGGATAGTTTCTTTCCAGTTTCCTGCAGACCCTTATCCTAGACTCTAATGCTCTCAGCTGTCTCTGAGGACTTGTGTTGGCTTGAATATATTGTATATTATATCAGCACTATTTACTGTATTTTTTTATAACATGGTGTGCCAGTTTGAATGTATTGTGTCCCCCAAATGCCATTATCTTTGTGGTCTTGTGTGGGGCAGACCCTTGGTGCTGGTTAGATTTGCTTGGAGTGTGCCCCACCCAGCTGTGGGAGATAATTTTGATGAGATGTTCCCATGGAGGCGTGGCCCCACCCATTCGGGGTGGGCCTTGATCAGTGGAGCCATATAAATGAGCTGACTCAGAGAGAGGGATCTCACTGAGTGCAGCTGTGAGTGATGTTTTGAAGAGGAGCAAGCTTGCTAGAGAGGAACGTCCTGGGAGAAAGCCGTTTTGAGGCCAGAGCTTTGGAGCAGATGCCAGCTGCCTTCCTAGCTAGCAGAGGTTTTCCGGATGCCATTGGCCATCCTCCGGTGAAGGTACCCGATTGCTGAGGTGTTACCTTGGACACTTCGTGGCCTTAAGACTGTAACTGTGTAGCGAAATAAACCCCCGTTTTATAAAAGCCTATCCATCTCTGGTGTTTTGCATTCTGCAGCATGAGCAAACTAGAACACATGGTAACATTAAATGTATGTGGACCCAATTCTTTGCACTCTGTTACTGGAAATTACACAAATGTAATATGATCTCCTGAATTTTGAAACTAATCTTGAGAGAAACAAATACTCCCAGGTTTGTTAACACATTTTCAGCATGATTAAATTTTAACCTGATTCAGTATAGCAACTATTTTGTATATATACATACTTCTCAACTTGTTTCCATATTAATTGATGTCCTTAATTTTAGTAACTTTTTTTATTTTTAAATAATTTTAAACTTGCAGAAAAGTTGCAAGAACAGTGTAAAGAACCCCAGAATACTCTTCATCCAGATTTCCCAGTATTTCCTAAGAAAAAGAACATTCTCTTTTACAGAGTACAATTATCAAACTAGGAAATTAACAGCGAAACAAGACTATTATTTAATCTATAGACTTTATTCAAATTATGACAATTGTCCTAGTACTGTCCTTTATATGGATGGATGGGTGGGTGAGTGGATGGATGGATAGGTAGGGAGAAGAGAGAGAGAAGGAGGGAGGGAGGAAGAACAAAATGAGAGAGAGAGAAAGAGAGAGAAGCATGGACAATATAGATAGATAAATGGAAATGGATGATTAAATAGATAAATAGAGAGTGAAAGACAGAAAAAGAGAGAGAGAGAGAAAACTGATCAAGGATCTGATCCCAGATCATATATTGCATTTAGTTGCCATGTCTCTTTAGTCTCCTTTATTCTGGAATAGTTCCTCAATTTGGATTTGCCTGAAATTTCTTCATGATTAGATTCATTTTTGGCAGCATTATCCCAGTGATGCTGTGTGCTTTTCAGTTCATGTCAGATATATCCCTATTTATGTATACTAATTCTTTTTAAAATATTTTTTGAGTGGCATCTTGTTGGGGACGATTAAGGTAGCATGTATAAAATCCACCCTCAGCGATGCCGGAGATATGCAACATGACAGCTAGGGCTGATGCAATAGCAGCTTAAGTTGCCCTCAGCCTTCTACGGAAGTGATAGTGGTTTGCGCCTAAGATTTGCGCCTAGAGTGCTAGCTTTACTACCTGCCTTCTACCCCAGCAACAGTAGCCACCAATCCTGTGCTAGCCTTACATCTGCCATCCGCCCTAGCAACAGCAGCAGCCAATCCTAGACCGCCACCCGCCTTTGCAGCCACCAATCCTAGGCCGCCACCTGTTCGTACTAGCCACTCCCTCTACCTTAGAGTATATATACCCTGCCTCTTCAATAAAGTTTTGCAGCTTGATCAGAAACCTGTCTTGCTGTCATTCCTCGTGTCTCTTGTCCCATACCATTCCTCCCTCACAGGACTTGGAGCCTTCCGTTGAACGTCCCACCGGCCGGGACAAACTGGCGCCCAACGTGGGGCTCGGAATTCTGTGAGAGACGGAACGCTGCACTCAAGGAGAGAGCTCTCACACTCACCGCACCCGGGATCGCTGCCGGGAAGCGCGCTCGCGAGACAGATCCGTTCACCAGTCGATCAGTGCCGGCGAAAGGAAAGAAGAAGAAGAAAAGAAAGCAACAAAAGGTAAGCCCCCACCCTCATCATGGGACAAGGAATTTCCCAACACGAATTATATGTTAGTCAAGTTAAGCAATCACTCAAGGCACGAGGAACACGAGTAAAGAAAAAAGATCTCACGCGCTTTTTTAATTTCCTGTTAAAAACCTGCCCTTGGTTCCCTCGAGAAGGTACTATAGACCACCAGTGCTGGCTAAGAGTTGGAGATTGTTTAAAAGATTATTTTCGAACCTTTGGTCCTGAAAAGGTCCCGGTTACTGCCTTTTCTTATTGGAACCTAATTAATGAAATTCTAAAAGTCCACTCTTCAGCTCCAGACGTTCAAAACCTCTGTAAATTAGGAGAGCAAGCTTTGAGAGAGCACTCTCGCCCCGCTTCAGCATGCGGCTCAGTAGTTATTAACATGCCTGAATATCCCTTAAACGAAAATTCTAACAGGGATAGGCCAAATACCCCAACCAGTCAAGTCAGCTTGTCGCCCGATCAGCACGAAATCGACCCAAAGGCTAAAATTTCTCCCTCTTTGGAGGAACCAGAGGTTAAAATTTCTCCCTCTTTAGAAAATAACTCCCTTCCTCCGTTTCGGCCACCCCCTTACGCACCCGATTTTCTCAAACCATATTCTCATTCTTATCCAGTCACGCCCTTATCCCAGTTTCGCGCTTTAGAAGAAGCCACAGAAAATCTCCGGCTACACGCCGATAATTTTAGAGAAACTTTCAAACAGGAGCAGCAGCATGCCGCCGATCTGCTCGCCGACCTCCGGTCGGCAACTCAAAGCATTGCAGCCCTTTCGCTTCCAGAAAACGCCCGCTCATCGCGCCTCCATTGTACTCGCTGCGCCTATGGTTTTCCGGTTACGCGTAGTCAGACTCAAAATTCTCAAAATGGCGTTGCCGGCTCCCAAAATGGTGCCGCCGGCTCCCAAAATGGTGTCGCCGGCTCCAAAAATGGCAATTCTAGTAGCGATAACGAGGAGAATAATAAATCAGATTCCCCCAACTCTAGCGAAGGAGAGCAGGAGGAAGCTAGTTCCACCTCAACAGCTAAATATAAAAACTTAGTCTAAAATATCTAGAGAAATTAAAAAAGGCAGTGAGTGATTATGGCGCTACCGCCCCCTTCACACTCGCTCTGCTGGAAAGCCTTAGTGAAAAGGAACTTATTCCTAACGATTGGTTCCAGCTAGCCAGAGCTGCCTTGTCTGGCGGTGATTTCCTGTCATGGAAATCCGATTATGAGGAGCATTGTAAAAAATATGCCGCCCGTAATGCCCGTAAGACCACTTCTAAAACTTGGACCTTAAATAAATTTTTAGGTCAAAGTCCCTACCATCAAAATGATAAGCAGGCTCAATTCCCCCCAGGTCTCTTAGCGCAAATACAAACGGCCGTGCTTAGAGCATGGAAAAAACTTCCGCAAAAAGGCGCCGCCACTGCCTCTCTCGCTAAATTAAGACGGGCCTGATGAGCCATATACCGATTTCCTTAGCCGTTTGCAAAATATGGCTGAGCGTTTATTTGGGGCTAGCGAAAACGAAAGTGATTTTATCAAGCACCTGGCTTATGAGAATGCTAACGCTGCCTGCCAAGCAGCAATCCGTCCCTTTCGTAATACCAATCTTAATAATTACATAAAGCTCCGTTCTGGCATCGGGCCCACTCAAACCCTTGGAATAGCTATTGGCGCCGCTCTTCAAAATTTTGCAGTGCAGCACAAAAATTTTGCGGCACAAGCAAGGCCTCCAACATGCTATAACTGTAAGCAACCTGGCCATTTCTCAAAAAATTGCCCCGTGCCGCGGATTAATTCCCCCTTACCCACTATCAACAAACCCCTATTGCCGCCCTCTATTTGTCCCCGCTGTAAAAGAGGGTTTCACTGGGCGTCTGAATGCCATTCTCAGACAGACATAAACGGCCAACCCCTTAAGCCTAAGCCTCAGGGAAACTTCCAATGGGGCCGGCCCCAGGCCCCAACCAGAACGAACCCAGGGGCAGTACGGTTTGTTCAGCCATCCCCAGTCGCAGTACCCACGCTCCCAACCATAAACCACGCTGCTATATCTCAGACTTATGGAGAGCAACAGCAGGGAGCGCAGGAATGGACCTCTGTACCGCCTCCGAATCAATATTAACCCCAGAAAACAGTCCTCTCCTCATACCAACAGGAGTCTATGGACCTTTACCCCCTAATACTTTTGGTCTCATTCTAGGAAGAGCTAGTGTCACCCTGCGTGGAGTTCAAATCATCCCAGGTGTGCTAAATAATGATTTTAGAGGTGAAATACAAATAATCACAGCCACCTCAAACAATATTATCTCTATTCCTTCTGGCACTCGAATAGCGCAACTTATAATACTCCCCGTTCAGCATGTTAACTCGAACTTCAAAAAACTCCAGCGCCCTACAGAGGCCCCTGGATCCTCCAATATTTTTTGGGCACAGCCAATATCCCATAATCAGCCCATCTTACGATTGAAATTAAATGGTAAATCATTTGAAGGTATCTTAGACACAGGGGCTGACGCCACAATTATATCTTCAAATCACTGGCCCAAATCCTGGCCTCTCATGGCCGCTGCCACCCACTTACAAGGAATAGGTGAAACCACAAATCCTTTACAGAGTTCACAAACCCTAAAATGGGAGGATGAGGAAGGAAACACTGGTACAGTTATACCATATGTTATCCCCTATCTCCCCGTTAATCTCTGGGGTAGAGATATATTAAATCAAATGAAGGTTTTTATGTGCAGCCCTAGTGGTACAGTCACTGCTCAAATGCTTAAAATGAACTTTCTCCCTGGCAAAGGCCTGGGCAAAACTAATCAAGGGATGAAACTGCCCATCTCTGTAACACCTAATATAGCTAGAACAGGACTTGGGTTCTCCCAAAATTTATCCTAACGGCCATTGACATCCCTGTACCCCATGCTGAAAAAATTTCCTGGAAATTTACGGAACCAGTGTGGGTTGATCAATGGCCTCTGACTCAGGAAAAGACTCTAGCGGCTATAAAGTTAGTACAGGAACAGCTTAATGCCGGACATATTGGACCTACTCAGTCCCCTTGGAACACTCCTATTTTTGTCATAAAAAAGAAATCAGGTAAATGGAGACTGCTGCAAGATTTGCAAGCCGTAAACAAAGCTATGGTACCTATGGGAGCACTGCAACCTGGCCTCCCTTCGCCAGTTGCTATCCCTATTAATTTTCATAAAATAGTTATAGATTTAAAAGATTGTTTTTTCTCCATACCCCTTCACCCGGAAGATAGACAATATTTTGCCTTTAGTGTCCCTCAAATTAATTTTCAAGGCCCTATGCCTCGATTTCAATGGAAGGTTTTACCGCAAGGCATGGCTAATAGTCCAACTTTATGCCAAAAATTTGTTGCTGACGCCGTTAACCCTGTCAGACAACTATGGCCACAAATTTACATTCTCCATTATATGGATGATATTCTATTAGCAGCCCAGGACATATCTAAACTGCATTCTTGCTTTCAGAACCTTCTTAAACATCTAACAGCAAAAGGTCTTCAAATAGCCCCTAATAAAATACAAACTTCAGATCTCTTTTCCTATCTAGGATTCGAACTTTGGCACCAGCAAGTTTTAACACCTCGCATTCAACTGCGAATCTCCCATCTCTTAACATTAAATGACTTCCAAAAACTTTTAGGAGATATTCAGTGGCTTCGCCCCTATCTAAAGCTACCCACTGAAACTCTTGTGCTGCTCAATAATATTCTAAAAGGAGACGCAAACCCCTCCTCTCCCAGAAACCTAACCCCAGAAGCAAGGCAGGCGCTCACCATCATCAATCAGGCTATCCAAAATCAAATTTGCTACCAAATAAGCTACCACCAGCCTTTAGTCTTTATAGTTCTTGCCACAACCCACACACCTACAGGTGTATTCTGGCAATCCAATTTAAAATCACCAAACGGGCGAGGTCACCCATTGCTCTGGGTTCACCTCCCTGCTACTCCAACAAAGGTGCTCTCACCGTATATTTCTCTTATAGCTGCCCTCATAACTAAAGGCCGACAAACTAGTCGCCAGTTGTTTGGAAAAGACCCTGATTCCCTTATCGTCCTGTACACCCAAGATCAAATCCATTGGCTTTTCTAAACCGACGACGAATGGGCTATCGCATGCTCTTCGTTTCTGGGTGATATTCATAACCATTACCCCAGCGATCCGTTAATCCAATTCGCTAAAATCCATCAATTCACCTTCCCAAAGGTCACCAAAACAAAACCAACAAACCCTGCTGTTTTGGTCTTTACTGACGGTTCAGCAAATGGGACCGCAGCATATGTCATCCAAGGCCAGGCATTTTCCCTGCACTCTCCCTATACCTCCGCTCAACTCGTCGAGCTCTATGCAGTCCTGCAGGTCTTTTCCCATCTCCAAGACCGACCTTTTAATTTGTATACTGATAGCGCGTATATAGCCCAGTCTGTACCGCTATTAGAAACAACTCCATTCATCAAACCATCCACCAATGCAGTTCCCTTATTCTCAAAGTTACAAAAACTAATTCTTAAACGACAGCGTCCCTTTTTTATAGGACACCTCCGTGCCCACCAGCACCTGCCAGGCCCTTTAACGGAAGGCAACGCAATGGCAGATGTTGCCACCCAATTAATATGTCCTAATTTTTCTAATTCTCTAACTTTAGCTTCTCAAGCCCATGCTCAACACCACCTAAATGCAAATACCCTTCGCTTAAAATTCAATATTACAAGGGAACAAGCAAGGGAAGTTGTTAAAGTCTGCAAAAGCTGTGTAACCCAACTACCAGTCCCTCATTTAGGAGTCAATCCAAAAGGACTCATCCCAAATGAAATCTGGCAAATGGATGTCACCCACTTTGCCGGTTTTGGGCAACTTAAATATATCCATGTTTGTATTGACACATATAGTGGATTTATTCAAGCTAGTTTGCAAACAGGAGAAGCTTCGAAGCATGTTATTTCTCATTTACTACACTGCTTCGCTACTTTAGGCCAACCTAAAATCATTAAAACAGACAATGGGCCTGGATATACTGGAAAAAATTTTCAAACCTTCTGTCAACAATTACAAATTAAGCATACTACGGGAATACCATATAATCCCCAGGGGCAAGGAATAGTAGAACGAGCACATCGCACCTTAAAAAATGCCCTGTGCCGCCTGGCCGAAAGCACTCTCAATCTCGCAAAACAACGACCTCGAGACCTTTTACATCATGCTCTTTTTGTTCTTAACTTCCTAACTCTGGATGATGAAGGACAATCTGCAGCTGACAGACATTGGCATCCCAAAACGCAAACGCAACAAGCCACTGTTATGTGGCGTGACCCCTTAACATCAGAATGGAATGGGCCTGACCCTGTGATTATTTGGGGACGAGGCTCTGCTTGCATATATGATCAACAAAGGGAAGGTCCTCGTTGGCTTCCAGAACGGCTGATAAAACATATTAATTCCTCATTGCCGAAACAAACCCCTGAGGCACTTCCCTCCCCTCCTCTTAATGATAACCTTTCCAGGGTAGAAGCCTCTCTCTGAGAAAAATATCTTTCTTCTCTCTTCCAGCGCATCAATAACTCCTGCTATACCCCATCCGGAGACGACCAGCCCGCACACAACCGGAAGTGGAAAGAAGTCCTGCTTACAGGTTTATTCCATCACTAATCACATGAATTATCACTTGAATTACTATTGGCTTTTATTAATTGGTTTTCTGGCTTTGCTGTTTGCAGCCGGATTAGCAACCGTTGCCCCAAAAGATTGGAATCCATTAGAAAGATTCCTGCTTGCTATAGCATATTTGTGCATCGCAGGGTGTATTACTTTGCTAGCTTGTCTCCCTTAACAAGAAGAACCAATAGCCTCTATTAGTATGGCTCTGTTAAGCCTACTGCTATTTAAAGTTGCCACCTTACATTTTCTCTTGCAAAGTATGCTTAGTGAGCCAAGTATCGCTATCTTTGATCCCAATCCCCACCAGCCTTGGAAATGGACCCTAGCAGGTTGGGAAGATTCCAAAATTGTGCAAACCCAAATTACAGTAGGACACCCCTCCTTTCTTGTTTATGCCAGTGATCTAATTAAATGTTCAGACGGCACACCATGCCTTAACAAAGCCCAATATTACATGTGCCCAGCCTCCAACCCCAGAAAACAATATTGCAATACTCCCAACCAGTACTATTGTGCATACTGGGGGTGTGAAACATTAGCTACCAATTGGAAACCTTCCGCCCCTGATCACTACCTAACTTTAAAATGGTCCCCCCTTGGCTGCACACTCGGTAAACGCACCACCTTATCTACATTTGGTGACTCAAATTGTGAAAAACTAAATCTCACCGTACAACTCCCCACTGATAACTCTTGGTTAAACGGTCGGACATGGGGCTTTAGATTCTACTTATTTTCATCAACCGACCCAGGAACTCTTATCGTAATAAAAAAGGAAGCAGTACAGCAAAAACCTTCTGCCATTGGACCAAATATAGTGCTCGCGCCTCCAGCTACCTCTCCTGTCCCGAGCACGCCCAGTACAAATCTTTCCAAAATTCACCCCACTACCCCCCCTTTTACTAACATTCCAATATTGTCGTCCTCAAGCCCGTTCATATCATTTGATAGCCCGCTTTGGCCACTACTCCAAGCCACCTTTCTCTCTCTAAACTCCTCCCAGCCTAATTTTACTCGTAGTTGTTGGCTGTGTTTCTCTGCCAAGCCTCCTTATTATGATGCTATAGCTCTTAATGTTACATTTAATACTTCTAATGAAGACAATCCTTCCCAATGCCCTTGGAATGCAAGAAAAGTCGGTCTCACTATGCAATCCGTTCTTCACTCTGGGCATTGTATTGGTAATATTTCTGCCTCCTTAAAAACAGTCTGTGCACAGTCGTCCTCTCCATCGCCTGGTAAATTCTATATCCCCCCAACAGGGGCAAAATGGCTGTGCTCTTCCACGGGGCTTACTCCTTGCGTATCAGCAAAAGCCCTAACTGAAACAGGGGAAATGTGCCTCTTAGTGGCTGTGTTACCCCATGTCCTCTTTCATACAGAGGAAGACCTTTATCACCACTTGGTCGCGCAATCTCCAGCCACGCTGAGAAAGCAAAGAGAACTTGTTACGGTTGTTACTATTGCTTCTCTTTTAGGTATTACTGGCCTAGGCACCGGAATCGCCTCTATCGTTCTCCAAAACCAAGGCTTCTCCCACCTAAGAGCTGCTATAGATGAAGATTTAGCCCGCATTGAAACCTCCATTACCCATCTTGAAAAATCCCTTACGTCCCTATCGGAGGTTGTTCTCCAAAACAGGAGAGGCTTAGATCTGCTTTTTCTTAAGCAAGGAGGGCTTTGTGCTGTGCTAGGTGAGGAATGTTGCTTTTACGCTGACCATTCTGGCATAGTTAAGGATTCCATGACCAAACTTAGGGAAGGAATTGAAAATCGCAAACGTGAGCGAGAAACCCAAGGGGGTATCTCCTGGGGGCTTAATGGAATCCTCCCCTACCTCCTCCCTATATTAGGCCCCTTAGTAACCATACTCCTTATAATATCCTTTGCTCCTTGGGCCATAAAAAGAATAATACAGCTAGTTAAGGATCAAATCGACTCTCCCCTAAGCAAGCCTATTCAAGTGCATTATCACCGGCTTCACCTCGCTGACCAGGGTTTGGATCTAGATCATCTGACTGCTACCCACCCTTACAGGTAAGAAACCCCCTCCTACGGGAGCAGCATATAACTCGAAAATATGCTTCTAGCGTATGCTATGATTGGTACCGCTGGGTGTGAGGCAAAGCACTGCAAAGGAGGGCCAAAGCAATTAAAGGCCATTTTCGAGCTCCTTGAGAAATATGCCTCATTTGCATAGGGGTTTTGCTCTGCCAAAAACTCCCCTCCCCAGAAAAACAGAGCCACAAACAACTTGGGGAATGAGGCCTCTATTTCCCCCAGCAGGTTAATGCCAAAAGAGTGCTCGATCAGCATTCTTCCTCCATCCTTTTGAAAAACAAAGGGAGGAGATGTTGGGGACGATTAAGGTAGCATGTATAAAATCCACCCTCAGCGATGCCGGAGATATGCAACATGACCGCTAGGGCTGATGCAATAGCGGCTTAAGTTGCCCTCAGCCTTCTACGGAAGTGATAGCCGTTCGCGCCTAAGATTTGCACCTAGAGTGCTAGCTTTACTACCTGCCTTCTACCCCAGCAACAGTAGCCACCAATCCTGTGCTAGCTTTACATCTGCCATCCGCCCTAGCAACAGCAGCAGCCAATCCTAGACCGCCACCCATTCGTACTAGCCACTCCCTCTACCTTAGAGTATATATACCCTGCCTCTTCAATAAAGTTTTGCAGCTTGATCAGAAACCTGTCTTGCTGTCATTCCTCGTGTCTCTTTTCCCATACCATTCCTCCTTCACAGGACTTGGAGCCTTCCGTTGAATGTCCCGCCGGCCGGGACAGTATCTGGCAAAGAAAGATAATTTCATGACAATTTTTATGGAAGGATAATTTTATAGGAAATTATGTTAGCTGTAATTACATCATATAATTATATTATTTATAACCATAGTAAATATACTCAAGCCAGTCATCTCCTTTTATTGGAAAAATAATTTATCAACAGTACTTTTCTAAGCATATTGAAGATTGCAAAGTAAAGAGACAGTATGATCACTGCCCAAGGAGCTATTTTAATTTTTTTGAAGTATATGGACTTTGAATATTTGATGTTACAATGCAAGGGTGTCCTGCTACACATAAGAATAACTCAATTCAACAAATATTTACAAAGCACCAACTTTCAGGAAATTGTCTAAGTAATATGGGTTATACTGAGATGACAGACTAAGCCCTTGCTCACAAAGTTTGGATTACAGAAAGGGAATGACAGACAAATGGTGCTGAGATATTAACTCTAGCAGAATTCTTCCAGAACAAGTAGAGCAAGATGAAGGGAAGTGTGTTCCAGGAGGACAAAACAGAGACCCTAAAGTGATAAAGTGCCATGTATGTGTAGGGACCAGGAAGTGGTCCACTGGGGTTACAACACTGGGTACAGGGTAGAGAGGTGGGGAGGGGCAAGAGAACTTGAGTGTAATAGGAAAAGTATGCACTGTTTACACAGTAGAAAGAGCAACTGAATTCAAAACCAGATATAGCTATCCAATGATTACTCAATTTTGGAAAAGTGTTAGCCCTTCTGAGTTTCCACATCCGTAAAAGAGATTTGATAAAGTCTCAGAGTGGTAAGGATTTAAAAAATTATTGTATGCAAATTTGTGACACATAATATTTAACTTTTGAGCTGGTGAATTCTCATTTATACAATCAGCTAAGATAATAACAAATGTCTCATATTTTTTCCAGATGATTGATGTGTAATCCAAGTGCAGCCTGCCACCCTTCCCTGGGACCCACGAATAAACACCATACTTGGGACCAGATGAATAAGCTTGGCTCCTAGGACAGGATTATAAATGTGGACTCACTCCCTTCTTGGGCACATCTCACGGCAGAGAGTAGTCTGCCCATGTATTCCTTCCCCCTTTGCCCTGAGCACATGCAAACATTCCCAGACTACGTGTGTAAGTTTTATGGCACCTGGCCTACCCCAGCTGCTACATCTGTTCCTACTGGGGAGTGCATGGCATCCTTTGTATGTGGCACAAGAGGTGTAAGCACACAATATTTCCCTGTGTCAGCCAGTGTATCAAGACTCACTGGCCTTTGGGGACCCATGCCCACTACTGAAGCTGCCCTTGTTTTGTCTCTTCTATGTGAGCAAACATTGTTCCATGTAGTTGTAGTGTGAGTGGTGCTTTTGCTGGTGATCCTGACATCTGCAAACCAGGGAGGGGGCGGGGGCCCTAGGACTGCTGTTCTTGTTGGCAGGCATTGCTATGCTCTTCAATACTCTCCATGTGGTGAGACGCCACCCCTGGAGATGGTCACAGGTGTCTCTCTTTCTGACTGATAGTCTGGCACAGTGAGCAGGGTGGCAACAATTGTCTTGCAAATTACATAGATAATCAATACATGATAATCTCAAATGATTTCATTTGCCTGAGAGACATTATTGTTGGTTTCTGAAGCAGCAATTGAGCCAGATTACAATGTATATTAATTTCATACAAATGGCACCAATTCAAGTTATAGATTAAAAAGATTAATATTTCAGATCAGAAACCATTTGCAACAGGATTTGGGTTGCTCTTTCAAATTTAAACATAGAGTACGGAAAGTCTTAAAATGCCTATAGAATTCCAGATCCCTTAAATAACTATCTATATAGTTTTAATGTCTTAAGTTTATAGTTTTAAGTGGAGTGTTATAATATAGATAAGTACAAAGGAATTAATTTATAAACTGGAGCCTAAAGTTGAGTGTAAGATTCTTAAAGTAAAGGTGGCATTGCTAGGGAGAAAAACATGCTCTCTTCTCCAGAAACCTATTCACAGAGGTGTCTCTAATAAAGGAAGTTGTTGCATGGACTTTCAGGCCTCTTACTCACTCTTCTGGGAAAAAAAAGACCCCAAATCTTTGAATATTTAAACATGCACTCAGTGAAGCTATTAATCTCACTCCTAGGTCCTTTGGCAGATGTAAAGTGTTACCTCATTTTTTAAATCAATATCATCATCCTGATTAATATAATTATTAGTATTATGGTTCATTTCCCAAGCATTCCTCTCCACCACCACCCCAGAAAAAATAAGCAGCTGCCAAGGCAGTTAAGCACTGGGTATTTAACACAATATTCTGTTCCAACACATTTACATTCTCAGCATTTACGTATAACCAGGTCATCAAATGTTCTGAGTCAGGAAGCAGAGTTTAGGATTGAACAGGAACTGGACAGTTATTGGCCTGACTTCAGCAGGGCAGCCTCCATCCAAGAAGTCAGAGTCAAAGACTGCTGCTTTCCTGCAGTGCACAGCCCTCTGCCAGTTGCCTCAGCAGCTGTAGCTAAACCAGTGGACAGTCAAGGAGAATGCTATATAATTACTCTCCTACTCAGCCCCCACCTCATATCCACTCCCCCATCTACCACATAGCTGACCTGGGTGCCACAGCCTATAATGCCTGCTTTGTAGGAACGTCTAGAATGGGTTAAGTTAAAGAGGCTTCTAAGAGTCATAACTCTCTTTATAGAACCATTCTTACTGCACATCCTCCATTGCATAAATCTCCATAACAGCTCTCAAATGTGTTCCCTTCTCCCTTCCTCCCTCCCTCCCTCCCTCCCTTCATCCCTCCCTTCCTTCTTCTCTTCCTTCCAACATTTGTTGTTGTTCCTCACGACAAATAGGATTCAATCCAAGTCTAAAAAAATGAAACAAAAATTTCCTGTCATCTCACCATCTGGAGATCATGGCTGTTAATATTTCCTTTCAATCCTGTGTGTTGTATGAAGATTATTATATGTAGGATTATACTGTACATACAATTTTATGCTTATTTCACCTTCTACTGTGTTGTTAGCATTTCTTAAGAATAGTCAGTACTTCTTTATGATTGTCATGTCAGTATTTCTACTTCTTATATCCGTGATGTATTCCAGCATGTGACTTTATCTAGTTTTGTTTTTTTTTTTCAACTTCTTGGTGAAATTCTCTCCACCTAGCCTCACTGTGCTAAGCCGAGTCCTCCTTTTTCTGTGCTAGATCACCATGGAAATCCCCTAACTGGTCTAACCTCAAATTTCCCCCCTTCCACAATCCACTCACTTCTGCCAAGTGAACTTTCTAAAATGAAAATCTGACCCCAGGGTCTTCAGGATACAGTTTAGACTCCTCACCATGATAAAAGTCCTCCTCTATTGACCCCTCCTGGCCTCTCCACATTCCTCTCTGGATCTATCTTCCTCTCACCCTCAACTTAAATCTTCCAAATTCTTAAACATCTAAGCCTTTCTACATGCTATTCCCTCTGTCTAGAATACCCTTCCCCTTTCTTTGCATAACAAAACCTACATATCCTTTAAAAGTTAACCTAGGTGGTTTGATGGGTTGAGCCCTCTACCACAGGTTTTACCCTTGGGAAGACGGTTGCTGCAAAGGAGAGGCTAGGCCTCCCTATGGTTGTGCCTAAGAGCCTCCTCCCGAATGCCTCTTTGTTGCTCAGATGTGGCCCTCTCTCTCTAGCTAAGCCAACTTGAAAGGTGAAATCACTGCCCTCCCCCCTACGTGGGATCAGACACCCAGGGGAGTGAATCTCCCTGGCAACGTGGAATATGACTCCCGGGGAGGAATGTAGACCCGGCATCGTGGGACGGAGAACATCTTCTTGACCAAAAGGGGGATGTGAAAGGAAATGAAATAAGCTTCAGTGGCAGAAAGATTCCAAAAGGAGCCGAGAGGTCACTCTGGTGGGCACTCTTACGCACACTTTAGACAACCCTTTTTAGGTTCTAAAGAATTGGGGTAGCTGGTGGTGGATACCTGAAACTATCAAACTACAACCCAGAACCCATGAATCTTGAAGACAGTTGTATAAAAATGTAGCTTATGAGGGGTGACAATGGGATTGGGAAAGCCATAAGGACCACACTCCACTTTGTCTAGTTTATGGATGGATGAGTAGAAAAATAGGGTAAGGAAACAAACACACAAAGGTACCCAGTGTTCTTTTTTACTTCAATTGCTCTTTTTCCCTCTAATTATTATTCTTGTTATTTTTGTGTGTGTGCTAATGAAGGTGTCAGGGATTGATTTAGGTGATGAATGTACAACTATGTAATGGTACTGTGAACAATCGAAAGTGCGATTTGTTTTGTATGACTGCGTGGTATGTGAATATATCTCAATAAAATGAAGATTAAAAAAAAAAAAAAGTTAACCTAGGCAACACCACTGCCAAAGTTATTGAGGACCATTAATTGCCAGGCACTGTGATTTTTGTTAAAATTTACTTATCATGCCCTGTTATTTTTAATGATAAAAATATCAAAACACTAACTTTCAAAAAGTTTATAATACCAACTTTACTTGAATAAGATATTTATATTCAGAAAGTTTATCCTACAAAAAGGCATTAAAGGGTAACCTGATAGTCCAATCTGGAAATATACATTGGTTATATATTATTCTTGATTACACAAATAAAAGTGAACTTACAACATGGCTAAATCCCAAGATCTGACTAATGTCTAAAGTATGTGTGTGAGGGTGGGGACGTGGAGGGGAAGGAATGGAAAATTTTGTACTATGGTTCTGTTTAGCTTTCTTTGTATGTCTAAAGTCTAAAAAATACTAGCACTCCCCATCTTCAACTTCCTAGACCACTAACGAAAATACATATATACTTATCATAATGCTGGATTTTAAACCAGGGACTAAGATAGTACTAAGAAAACAGATGGGTAATGAGCACCCTGGTGGCGGTTTCATTATCAGTAGCTGCCATCCCCATGCAACTTCCACATGGAGTTCACTGTTCTCCAATCCTTTCCTCCCCTATCCCAGTTATTGTCAAAGTGTTGTGGAGTTATTGCAGGTTGGAGGTGGTGTGCAGAGGGGAAGGCATAGACCCTTGCTAACATCTGTACCTATCCTTACTGTGTCTCACAGCGTCTGATGGATTATGCAGGCAATTGGAAGAAAAAACTGGGGAAAACGCATGGAGAAAAGAAGTGAAGAGCATTAGAGAGGGACATATCAGGCATGTCACTTGGGCTCCCCTATCCTCAATAATACAAGGCATTATACCAGGTTATTCAAGAAATCATAGAATAAACAAGGAGAATTTCCTGGGAATGTCCCTCTCCTCAACCCCCATGGTAAGTGACTACAACACAAATGAAAAAAAATATAAAGTAGAAGACAAGAGTTGAATGAATAATTCCTAAGCTAAAATGGGAGTTTCCAAAGAAATTTCCCTCTTAGCCTTAGACCATTTATACTTCTAGCTCTGTTACCTGACCCTAAATTCCATACTGTTTTTTTTATCTGTGACTGGAGGCTGTGGTATATAAAATATACCTGCAAATTCTTTGCTACACTTCCCATTGAGAGGTGAAGTTTAATTCTCTCTCTGAATTTGGTCTTGCTTAGTGACTTGCTTAACCAAGAGAATACAATGGAAATGACTTCCAAGGGTAGGTCATAAGAAGCCTTGCAGCTTCCACCCATGTTTCTTGGAATGGTCACTCTTGGAATACTCCCCCTCAGGAGGGAACCTCTTGGAATCAAGCCACCATGATGTGAGGAAGCCCAAGTAATAACAGAAATGGGTCCACATTGAGAGAAACTGAAGCCTTCTGTCAATGACCTCAGCTGAGCTCCCAACAAACAGCCAACATCAAATGCCGGCCATCTAAATAAGCCTCCTTAGATATTCAGTTTAATTGAGTCTTAACCAACCCCTCTCCTGCAGCAGAATGAGCGACCCCCCAAGAGAGAACTGCCTGGCTGAGCTCTTCTCTAATTCTTAACCCACAAAACCATGAGCAAAAATAACATGGTTATAAAAAAAGCCACTAAAGTTCGAGATGGTTTGTTATGCAGCAACAGATAACTGGAACAGGGGTGCTTTGATGAATAGATTTGAGAAGTACTGGGCTACTCTAATCTCTCTCTGAATCCCATTTAATTACCATTGCCCTACAGTCTAGCAGTCTGTTGTAGATGTGAGTGCTCATTCTGTGTCTTCTCCCAGATTGTTTTCTAGGTGGTAGGAAGGATGCTAGGCTTTCAGCAGGGTTGTAGGAAAGACCATCAAAGGCATTTCTTTAAGTGGTGCTTTTCATAGCTGGCATCAGAAGTTGAATAGTCAAGAGATGAGGCAGGAGGAAGTGAGAGAATAGAAGAGAAATAGCATATACAAGTGCCTGTTGTGAACCAAACCAAGGGCTGAATTTTTGCATGTGTCTTATTTAATCCTTTCAAGTGGCAAGTTGGTGAGTTTTCAAAAGTAAAGTCACTCAAAACAGAGCTTTTCCTTTTGTTACATGAGATCTAATCATCCAAAAAAAAAATGTGTATATGGAGGGGTGGGGGATATTTACGATGGCATTTTGGACAAACCTGTGGACGTACGGAGGGTTTTCACAGATATGCTGGAACCCTGAATTCACCCAAAGATGCTATTAAAATTTTTTAGCTTTATCTTTATCTAAAAAGTTCTTAGATAAAAAGTTACAGAAAATTCTGACCTTGCCTTTGTTCATTTCATTACCAAACTCATTTGATTAAAACTCACTTTAGCCAAGACTCAGATGCATCTATGCCATTTCTACTTTCTGGGTCTGGGGACAGCAATTTCTACCTTGCTGTATTATAGTGAGGATTAAGTGAGATGCACATACATATAAAGTTTTCAACATAGTAAGTATACAAATATATGCATTAATTTATATTTTTCCTTTCATTTTCTCTACAACCATCCATCACCTCTTTAATCTATAAAAATTACATATAGCATATATGATTTCTTACCATTATGCTTTGTAAAAGTATAGGGAAATTTTATAGGAATATAAGGAAATTTACCTCAAACTTTAGCAGTCTACCTGCAAAAAATACTGAATCTACCTCTTCACATTATTTATTGTTTTATTGTTTTTGGAGAAATAAAGTTATGATATTTATGACATTAATCATACTTACGAGTTGGATTGAAATTCAAATTAGGACTGAAATCCAAAATAGGAAAGGGAAAATGATCAGTAGCCTTTCCAGAACTCTTACTATATGCTAGGCAGTGTGATAGGCCATGAATGCACGTTATTTTATATAGTGCATACAGAAAGTCTGTGAGTATGGGTCTATCTGCAGAACTGACCTCCATCTTCTATTTCAAACATGAATGGTCTTCACATTTTCCAGGTTTTCCTCTTTCCTTCTTTTGCCCTCCTTACCAGTTTCTCCCTTACCTCCTTATCTCCTGGACTTCTAGCATTGGTATATCCCAGGGATCAGTCCTTGGTCCTTTTCTCTATCTACACTCACTCCATGGTGATCTCATTCAATCTCATGGCTTAAATCTCATCTGTACTTGATGACTCCCTCATAAAGCTCAGACCTCTCCCATAAACCCGAGGCTCAAATATCCAACTGCCTATTTGATCTCTGTTTGGATATCTAATGGGCATCTCAAACTTAGGTCCAAAATCAAACCCCTGATTTTCCCCTCTAAACTTGCTCCTCCCTGAGACTCCCTATCCCAATACATGGCAAAATCATTCTTTCAGTTGTTGAGACCAAAATCTCAGAGACATCCTTGACTCTGTCAGCAGTCTCTTCTCAACCCTGCACCACGAGCATAACTTTTAAAAATTAAAGCATATCATGTCACTCTTCTGATCCAACCCTCCAATACCTTGTCTCTCATAGTAAAAGCCAAAGTCATTCCAATGTCAAATGGCCTACAAAGCCCTTCACAATCTCTCCTCACTGTCTTGATTTTATTCTGCTGTACTTGATCCACTTTAGCTACACTGGCTTCCTGCTGTTCCTCAAATTCACCAGGCAGGCTTCTGCTGGCAACAATCTTCTCCCAGATATCTATATGTCTCCTTCCCTCCCCTCCTTGGAGCTTTGGTCCTATGTCAACTTTCACTGACTACTTTCCTAATCACCCTATTTAAAATTTCAAGCCTGCACCATTCACTACCATCAGCACCCTGTCCACATACACCCAACTTCTCACTTTTTCTGCCTTATTTTTCTCTTTGCCACTTATTAGCCTATTTTCTCATTCTCCTCTACACTCATTCCTCACCCCCAACAGAATATAAACTATCACTAAAGCAGTGAACATTTCTTCTCTTTTGGACACTGCTATTTTCCTAGCACATAGAACCATATCTGGCACACAATATGTATCCATGGAATGAACAAATACACACATCTCCATTTTACAGTTGAAGCAACTGAGGTTCAAAGAATTTAAACACATTGGCCAAGATCATCCACATCATAAACGTAATGTTGGTCTGACTCATCCCACTCTCCAACCCTGATGGCAAAATTCAGTCAGTGAAATCTTTCCTATTTTTACAGTGACATAGGTCCAGCTCACCATTTTGGTCATACAACAAGATCTTACATTTGTCATTGCTACTAGTTACTAGGGTCATAGTTACTAACTTAACATAAGGATGAATATTTTTACATAATTTAAGCAATGATGCCAATCATATAGACCAGACCTTAATCAGAGCCAGAGGAAGATGTACCATGAAGCTAACTAAACAAGCTTCAGTGTTTTCACTTTTCGGGCTCTTTTCAAGGCCATGAGAGGGATCCTAACAATGTGTTCATATGGTCATATATTTTTTATGCAATTTGCTGAAATTTAACCAAATTGACTAGGATTTCTTTTTTTCTCACTTCCACTTCCCTCTTTGCACTTCACCCTGTATAAAATGATATGATGTGAGATCAGAGTAGTTTGAAGTGTTTTTGAGATCTGGCTAAGGGGAAGTTGAACTGAGAGTACCTTATGTTAGGTTTAATGGGATATATTTTGGTGGTTCACAGTCAGCTAAGAATAGTTATATTTTTAACCATCCTGGTATAAGAATAGCTTCTAGGAATACCCCTCTGTTCACTCTGGTGACTCATCTATCTTTCTGGTGGAAGGATCAGAATGGTTCTTAAAGCAAACAATTCCAAAATTTTTGCAAGTTTGGGAGAAACAAGGTTGAAATCTATAGAACCAGAAGCTCATCTGGGGAAAATTCTTTCAGTCATCAGACTGAAAAGTAATAAACAGAGTTTTCGTGTCTTATCAACCCTTGACAAAACAAACCCTCTATTAAAGACTGAATCACATCCCCCACAAAGACATATGCAAGTCCTAATCCCTGGTCCTGTAGATGTGAACTTACTTGTAAATAGATCTTCAAAGATCCTATTAAAGTGAGGCCAAACTGAATCAGGGTCCTTATAAGCAGAGAAAATTTGGATGCAGAGTCAGGAGGACACAGATGGGGAGAGTGACGGCCAAGCACTGGAGGCAGAGTTGAGTTATGGATTGTCAGCCAACCACCACCCAAACACTACAGACTTCAAAGAAAGCATGATCCTGCCAACACCTTGATTTTGGACATCCAGCCTCCAAACTGTGAGAAAATAAATTTCTGTTGTTTAAGCCAACCAGTCTGTGGTATTTGTTATAGCAGACCAGGAAAACTAAGGCACCTTCCATTTAAGGAATATTCTCAGTAATGCAGGGTATACAATTACAAATGTTTCAAACATGTTTTTCTACTTGATTGGAATCATGTTACATAAAAGTCCTATGTTTGTAAAGTACACATCTGTAGCAGCATTGCAAGCAATAAGTATATCTGTATATGAAATTGCATGTTTTATGCATCCAACTATCTAAAGGAAAGAATAAATTATCTATTCTTTGTATAGAAAATTATCTGAAAAATCACTGCTCTATGAAGAGAAAATCAAATAGTATGTAACCAAAATAGGGTAAATGTATTTTAGAGGTGTTCCAGGCAGATATATAATAAAAGCATACCATTTTTTTCTGGATTTTATGTTTGCAATATGTTTCAGCTTTATAAAGCTTGTTATTTATTATGGTTTCTTTTTGCCTTCAAAATAAATGTTCATATTTGCAGCAAATTTTTCATTGTAATTGTGTAATCTTTCTTTTAGAGGAGCCCCATAATCGTATGAATTTCAGGCTCTATAAAACCTATCTCTTCTTGGTCCCAGGAGACCTGACCCTTATAGATCTTGCCTAATTTATTATTATTTTTTTTTAATTTCATGTACACATTGCTGTGTTGCTGTCTTTGTTAGAGTGATGCTTGTCCCCTTACTTGGAGTCAGAGGGCCACAGGGCATCACACAGCATTCAACAGCAGGACCTACCAAAGATGATCTTCCCTGGGCTTGAATCCTGCCTCTGTGACTTACTGACTTGCTTTGTGACCTTGCTGTTCTTCTTTCGATCTCCATTTCTTTATTTGTAAAATGAGGGTAATAGAAGAAATTCAGAAGAGGGGGGGATTAAGATAAATTTTTGTGCGACACTTAGCCCCAAGTCTAGCACAGAATAAATATTCAATAATGGATAGCTACGATTATTAAGGTGCCACTGAAATCCAATTACATTTTTCACATGAAAAAGTCATCATTTTTTGCTAGACTTAGCTCTACTTAAAGTAGTATTCTAAATTCAATCTCAAATCCACCAGAGGAATTTCTGTTGTAGTCTCTGCTACATGCAAAAATGATCAGTCACTGAATAGCAGTTTTACACCAGATGGATATTTGAAGAGAAATAGTCTTGAAATAAAATATCTCTTATTGCAGAAAAAAAAAAAAAGCCATCGTTTCTTGTTTCAGGGAAATGGTATTTTAATAAAGTACTCACTATGACAGTACCATTTACTGTGCAAGTTAGCTGCCTGGTCCAATACCAGCAGAGCACAGGGGTGATGTCCTATTGCTCTGAATTAGAATCCAGAATTAGAATCCAGGTTCCTCCACCTGCTGCCTGTGTGACTTGGGATAAACTCTCTGAGTCCCAGTTACCTCACCTATAAAGGGCTAATATCCTTCTTCCTCAGGTTGGTGTGAGAATTAAATGAACTAATCCACAGCAAAAGCCAGCACACTGCCCTGCCCAGAGCAGATACTCTATATATTTTAATTCCCACTCTTTGCAGATTTGCCCAGTAATTGCTCCTTATCATCACCTCTACTCTAGCTTCAATATGTATGTCTCAACCTAGACATCACTATGTATACTAATAATCTCCCTAGGTGTGGAATACTTTGGAGCTTAAAAGGGTTTTGAAAACATCCGTCATTGGTAACACTTGTAGGTAACCAATTTTCCTGAGGTCACACAGTGAAGACATTACAGAACTGAGACTGGGGCCTGTTTTCCTGACTCGAGGTCCAGAAGAGGCTCACTCTCCACTCCCTCCCACAGGGTGCCCTCACACAGTTTTCAAGGTGGGGCATCCAACAAGGAGAACTTTTTTAGAAAAGGAAAATGTATGGGGTCCATGAATTATTACTTTGGCCTAGAAAATTTCAACTAAAGAGATTGAGGCAAGATTTAAAATTATAAGAGGAAGTCATTTCTGACTTCCTCCATTTCCTTTATTAAGGAATTGAAGGTCTGTTCCTTAATTTCTCAGAATGGATCTTCCTCCCAGCTCTGGTGACTCACTTCCCTTGCCTGTAAGCATTTTGCTCATCTGAACTGCTGGAGGCATCACGGGACATGACCGTGCATGGGACAACAAACTCAGTACTAACGTAGATAAACCCAGCCCCTACCAGAAATGTAAGCTCCACAAGGGCCAGGATCTTTGTCTATTTTGTTCAGTGATGTGTCCCACATTCCTAGAATTGCACCTGGCACATAGTAGAGGCTCAATATATAATTGTTGAAGTGAGTGAGTTCAACTTAACAAGAATGAGATTCTGATTTCTGACCCTACAAGGAAATCTCAGGCAGCTGTTATTTGGCCCTTAGTCTGAATTCCCACAACACTTTGGACAGTTTACCTGGAACTGTTACTACGTTTCAGGTGAAGTAGCAAGGTGTCTGCCATCTAACATGTAAACTCTTGGAACAAGGGCTAGACCTTGTCTTTCCAGACAAGAGCAAATGCTAAACTCCAGCAGCATATATAAATTACTCTTCAAGAAACTGATATTTCTCCAAATTACAAAGTCAGTTTTGTAGGTGTATTTCTGACGAGCAAATGCAATTTGACTTAAACCACAGTGATACAAGAAATGTTTCTTTTTAAAAATCTAGAATGCCTATGTCTTAATCTACCATTTAAGACCTATATGTTGGTATCCTCTAACCAGAAGCTTCTTTCCTCTAAGTACCTGATTGATCAAAGACTGCAGGAGGACAATGGAATTAAAGGCAAAAGAGGCAGGCAGAGTTTTGAGGGCTATTTCTTTAAGATCAGAGTGAGGCCTTCCCAGAGACCACCTTCCTGGGATCAGTTGAAGGTCCCTCATCCCACCCTTGCTATTTTGACTCCTACGTTAACTCTATTTCATGACGTAGATAGTATTTTCAATAGAGGGCGCAATTTTATACAAAAATATTTATGAAAAACCTGTAAGTAAATCTTAAGCAAAAAAAAAAAAAAAGATGATTATTAAAATCACATGAAAGCAGAACTTATCTAGTTTGGGATAACTTTTTTCTGTGTTTTTCTGGGACTGCTTCTCTGAGTATTTTGTGTGACTTCTGAATTGCCCATCCCTGACTTCTATGACTTCTGACACTACATTTTCAGAATCAGAAAGCAGAACATCTAGTCCTAAGCATGTACGAGAGAGTAAAAATATTTAAAATTGAGAATATTACAGAAAACAGAGAATGAATGTTTACCAAGTTTGTAGAACAACTTGCAGGTTGTTCCCAGGACAAATTGCCTCATCACATATGTGGCATATGAAGGTCCTAACTAGACCCAAATAGGTCATTATAATACAATCTTCTCATTCTTACATTTTTTTCTCCAGTAAAAGTGTCAACTGCCAACTCTTCAGAAAGATGAATAGAATAATCTTTTGATCAAAAATGCTAAGTTTATTAGACTTAGTAAGGAGAACAACACTGACAGAGTCTTGGTCAATGTCTCAGAAGGAGGATGTTGGGGGACTGAGCTCAAATGGTTTAAAGCAGGTCTTTCAAGACAGGGAAGTGTTTGGAATGGACAAAGTTGATGACATAATAACATAGGATTGGTAGACACATTAAGTTGAGGGTCTTGACAGGAATTTACATAGGCAAACTATTATCTGATAAGTAAACTGTTATCTTACATGAGTTAATTGTTGGCTAGATCAGTTGATTGATAAGAATTTCCTGAGGCAAACGGAAAGTTCTTCATTGGATTACAGTTTTATTTTCTAAATAAGAATTTCTGGAACAAAGAATTAAGTCATGTTGACATAAATAGTCTTGTTCTCAAAAGAACACTGGGGGAAAGTAGAGAACTTGTCTGTAGCCCCAGGACCTATAAAGAGCTTAGCATTGAGTAAGCACACATAGTATCAGGTAGTCAATAAATATTTGTTGAGTTGAATGAACTTTATCATGGCCCTAGTTATAATAGTTAAAACAGAAAATTTGAAAACTTTAGAACTTTTCAGATTTGAAAAAGCCGAGAAGGGGAGACAAGAATCTAATTCTAGTCCTGGTTCTACCATTAACAATCTTTGTGAACCTGTTAGCTCACCAGATTGGTGAGCAAGTTAGACTAGATTATATCTAAGGTCCCCTCAGTTCTAAAATATGCTCTTTACACATTCACTAAGGAATATTTAGCCCACCTGAAAGTACACACTGTACTCCTGGGACATTACTGGGTTCTACTGTTGCCTAGAAAACAACAGATGTTCTAGGATTGGGGCCTCTCTCACTCCCAGCACAGTGAGCCGTAAAAAGCCCTAAATCTCAGATGTTAGCCTTTCTATGAAATGAATGCTCCTTGACCCTAGCTTGTAGGAAACCTGGAAGAGCTAGACGCTTAAATATGCTAATATCATCCATAAACTGGCCAAAAGAAAACCAGGAAACATCTGGCACTAAGTTGTCTTCGAGAACTTATTTTCCAGATTCTATCTGCATAAATTTGTTTTGGGCCTGCTATGTCAATAGAAGGGAGTGGAAAGTATGACCTCGTGTCCGCTGGCATCCTGTTGCCCTTTACAGCCAAGGTCAGACTATCCCTCCTCCTGCTTTGGTTCTGCTTCTTTAGAAGGACTCAAGGATGGCAGATTTGAGCCTGCAGACTGAGCCCCACTGATTATTTGTTCCAAAATTTTATGTGCTCTGAGTAATATAAATTGTGTAACAAAATTTCACTTTGCTGATATTTCACTTTGTTGAGTCATAAGCCTGACAAATGGTTCTAAACCATGTAGCAGCATTTCCTGAGTCAGAGGCCAGTGAGAGAGCAGCTGTGGTTGAAGTTTAAGCACCAAAGACACAATTAGCATGACGGTCTGCCTCCATATTCTCACTCTGAGATATGGATTCCTCTCTATTTAATACAGTGACATTTGTTCCTATGAATTTGACATGAGACTCAGCTGTGCACAAGCATATTCCAAGACATCTGACAAGCAACCCTGTATTAGATCTTTTCCTACCTTGACTGTGAAAGTGTCCCATTAAGAAATGACAATTGCTATCAGGATACTAATATTCATGTGAAATTTGATGCCTGTTAAGTAATAAATCCAAGTTAAGAAATAAATTTACTGATGTTGAAATTCCTACACCTTGGAAATACTTCAATAAACGGAAGTGGCTAACTAGTGCGTTCTTAACATTCATAATGAAACTTGCTTAAAGCCAGAACAAATTAACTGTCTTAAAACAGATCAGTTCTTGCTCACTTCTGTCTTACTCTTGCAATTGATTGGCCCTTGCATTTTTAAACTCACCAAGTTTATTTCTTCCAGACTAGAAGCTTTTCACACCAAACCAATGCTGATGTGAGGATTTTCAACCATTACAACTGCCCCGCTGAACTCCTCCCCTCTCAACTTAAATGAGAGAGCCAGAAAGTTCTACGTTCCATCAGGCAGGGCCTACACACCCTGACAAGCAAGAAGCAACTACAGAAGACAGACCCTTGTCCCTCAGCAACCCTAAAGATTAAGGGGTAAGAGTTCTCTGCGGGGGAAGTTGAGGCAGGCTAGAACAGGGAAAGAGGGGAGAGAAGATACCATGGAGGAGTCCTTGAGCAAGGATGGTTAATCACGGTCAGGAGGGCCTGACCTGGATAGACAACCTGCCCTGGGGGCTACCCACTTACGGGGAAACACCCAGCACCAAGAGACATGCCCAAATGCACTATTCACCACCAGGCATCACCCTGGAGAGAACGGAGGGTAGGAGAAAGAGCCTGGAACAAGGAAGGAAGTGGGGGAGTAAGTAAAGCTAATCTATAAAGGCAAATGGCCCCACATTGCCAGAACCTCTTGGCTCTGACCTTTCTTTTCTTGCAAGAGTGCCCATATGTTCTCTCACATGTGTACCTAATAAATTTTCTACTTTCTTAAAAAAAAAAATCAGGTCAATAGAGTGGGTTAGGTTCTTAAACTATTAAAAAAAATAGGCCCCCTTGCTATTGCACAAGTTTTCAAGGATCCTTTTGAGGAATAAATAAAGGCCAGGCAATGATTTTTATTTTCCTAATGGTGCCACATTGCATTATATTATCAAAAATTGTGTGGATTCTGAATGCTTAACCATTGAAATGTGCTATCTACACTCCATTTCCTTTTCCTTCCCAAGGAAATCCTATGCCGATTCATTGCGCACTGTTGCAGTACAAGCACTATAAATAGAACATAAATAGCAAATAAGCAATTCTTATTTCAAAAAAGTAATAATTCCTCCTTGTGAGTAACAAAATGAACACAAATTAAAATAAATTATAATAATTATGCTCCATTTTATCCCCTAAATTCAGCTCTTCAGTATTTTGTTCCAGGATACCTTTCTTAGAAAAATTCCCCAAATCCACCTCCCCCAATGATCCTATCAGACTCATATCTAATGATTATGGGACCTGGGGGAGATTTCAAAGAGGACGATATTTCTATGTCTAAATATTTAAAACTTTCTAAACAAGCTAACAATATATTAAATACAATATGTTCTATACTACTATATTGAAAAATATAACTTTATATCAATAACATTTTAAAAATATGTAAAGCTATGGCTTTTATATGAGTCAGCAAAATATCAAAGATAACTGAATTTAATTATTAATTATTGCATAGGTCTGCAGTAATATGTCCATTATTGTCCAGGTCATGTTTGGATAAGTACAAAATAAAGACATACATAATTTATGATATACCTATCATATAAAATTCATTTTCTTGATTTCAGTTCAGCAAAGTCAACAGTTACATTTTTATAATTAAATTTTCACATAATATAATACCAAATTAGACAGTTATTGAATCATTCATTCCTTGCCAGTTCCATCATTAATTTAAATTTGGAGCTATTTTATTCTGCTAATGCAGTGACTTGAATTGTCAGTATAATTCCTAAAGCATTACTTAGCTTTAAAATTGAACAATGGATTTTATATGTCATGTTCAAATATTCAAATGTTGTAGCACATGATAAACTATCTAGACATTGATCTTTCAGAATGAATCAGGAAAGATACTATGGACTGGTCCCATAGGGCTATGTTTATTAATAGATCTCAGAGTGACAGGACGGCAAATTGTTGGCAATAAGGGTATGTGGCCTCTTTGACTTCCCCAAGCCTCTTATTACAAGTCCCCTGTGGAATCATGTTGTGTGTTTGTGTATGTGTGTTTTAATATATATGCCTCCAGCTCCTCATAGGTTCTCCAGAGCAGAAGAGAATGGAATGGAGCCTCACTACAACCTTCATTATTCTTTAGCCTCCCCAGTGTGCCACCCCAAGGTGGTCAGCCTTGAACCTGAACCCTGTTAGTCAAGAGACTGAATGTATACAGTTAAGGATATTTAGGATGCTAAGGGCCACACTGTGCTCACACTGGGCTCTGATTCCTCATATGGCAGAAGTGCCCATGTGTTCTCTCATGCATTTATTTTTGTATGCTTGTGAAAAGGAGGACTTCCAAATATTGGGGCCCAAGGCAGGGGCCCTTTCTGCCTGGGACCAAGGGCAGTAATGGACCCCATGTGGAATTGACCATAATATGCTACACTTGTTTTCTTTATTTGTCTATTATATCTTTTAAAATTTAAGCTTGTAAAGGCAGAGACAGCATTTTACCCCTCTTTTTATACATACTTCCTTATATAAATATACACTGGGGTTTTATAGCCTGTTGACATTCCTGTCTCCTCAACCAGTCTGTGACTCCTGTGAGGGAAGTAACAGGTCTTCTGATCTCTGGATCTCAGTGCCTCACCCAGTTCTGGAAACACAGTCAGCACTCAATAAATATTTTACGGATCACTTGATTGAGTACATGTGCAACCTCAGAACTGTGCCCCACTGAGGAAAAAAGGGGAGAGTACAGTCTACTCCCCACATTGCTTTAATGTTAGTTTGGCAAATACCCAAGAGGCAAGAAGAAAATAAAGAATGAGAAGGGTGTGGGAACAGAGAAGTGGCTTCTAGTTTGCATTCCACCACTTTGGCTACTCCAAGTTTCTTTTGCTGTTCCAAAGACTCCATTCCTGAGCCTTGGACCACTAAATTTACCAAGCCCCTAAGGTTAGCTAAGGAACCTCCTATCCCTTGGACATGCTTCTCCTCTCTGTCTCTCTCAAGGACATTTCATCATTTTATGCCGTTTCCCTCACCACTCCCAAGGTCTCCCTTGGGATTGATTAATCCTTCATCTCTACCTGCTTTCCTACTAGGTGTCACAGAGAGGAAGGAGGGATGCAGGCAAAAGTAGCTGTCACAGTGTTTTACACACTGCCAAGATTAACAACTTTGTGGGTATCTTTTGTTTGTTATTAACGTAGAAGGGTGGCTGTTTCTCTTTGTCATTCCAGATCATTTGCACCTTGACCCAGAAGGAGGAAGAAAAAATCCTGATGCAAATGATACCCATAGGGCATCCAGGAAAAATATCTCAATGGTAGAGTAAATATGGCTTAGGATATTGACTCTTTTGTTAAACAAACAAACAAAACAAAGAACTGGCACTGCTTTCTTACCCCATGCAAAAGTCTTTTAGGTTAGTAAACAGAATACTACTTAATGTCATACTTGAAATATTTTAAACTGTGTCCCAATGTCCTCTGCTTTCCCAAGGACAATGACCAAAGGGTTTAATAAAGGGGTTCCACTCAGAACAAAGAAAGACTTACAATAGATAATTTCTGTTTTCTTTTTTTCCTTATTGCTCATGAAGCAGGTTTTTGGCAGTTTTAAAATAGCTATTTGATACCTCTTTCTATGCTTCAGATTTCAGAAATACTGAGGTCTAAGTTTTTAATTGTGCTAAATTTGTTTTGTTTTTAATTTTCATTTTAACAAAAAGGGTGCTTAAATAGAAGCCTATCTGATCCAATTCTGAACCTGAACACCAGGTAACCAGCTCACAACAGGAACCTGGTGAAGGTTTGATGGATGACTACAGCGTGAGTAATCACCATGGTTGGCAGAATTTGAAGGCAGCCCCCAAGATACCTGCCACTTGGTGTACAGGTCCTGTATAATCACCTCCCCATGAATGTGGGGACAATCTGTGGATACATCCGATGATTAGGCTACTGAACAGTCAACTTTGAGTTCATTAAAAGGGAGGTCATTTGAGGTTAGTCTGACCTAATCAGGTGACGTCTTTAAAAAAGAGGTTGAAACATCAGAGAAGTTGTCTTTCTGGCCTCAAAGGAAGAAAAAAATACCCATATTGTGAACTGCCTATGAACAGTGGCAGGTCCAACAGCTGCAAGATACTGAATATTTTTAACAACCAGAATGAGCTTGGAAGGGGACCTCAAGCTCCAGATGAGAACCCCAGCCCAGGTGACATTCTGATGAGACTCTGAGAAGAGATCCCTGTTGAGTCCTGGCCAGACTTTTGACCCAAAGAATGGTGAGATAATAAATCTGTGTTGTTTTAAGCCACTAAGTTTGTGGTAATTTGTTACACAGCATAGAAAAGTAATATAATCACCAAGTGAAAGCAGAGTCTCTAGATCTAACTCAATGGGAGAAGCTTTGGAAGAAATTGGACCTTTACCCACTCTTTGCTTCCTTTCTTGAGTGTGGAGATGAGGAATGGTATGCTGCTATTACCATTTTTTACTTTGTTACATTTAGACTGAAGAAGTTGCCTTTGTGATCTCTAGTATATTACCCTCTAATTATTATGCATCACATGAGAAAAATGTCTACTAGAACCAAAAGGAAAGGATATATATATATATATATTTCCAGATATTTTCTTTGCATTGGATTTTAAATTTAGCTAGGAGAATTGAATTCCAGGCAACAGAGAGAAAGCTGATAAGGCTAGCCTCCAGGCTTAAATGTGAATACTAGGTCAAAGTAATCCATGCACTTGACTGTGGATGAGACATTGCATCTCCCCCCACCCTCGCCAAAAAAAAAAAAAAAAAAAAAAAAAAAAGACATTTTTCTTTTGCTATAAGGGTGTTTTGAGCTCCATGGGTTAAGAGGTCTTCCTTTCCTTGCCATCTTTGTCTTTAAAGAAGGTATCATTGCATTGAAATCAGGCTGCAATTCAGTAAAGCAGAACTATGTTACCACTTCCGGAGCTTAATCTACTGAATAGCAGTTATTTAGCAGTGGCAGTGACTCAGAACCATTTGGGCATAAGAATGTATGTCATCCTGACTGCAGTGGTACGTGAACAAACTGGAGAGTTTGTCAATGTTTTTTCCAGGCCGAGTGAGATAGTACATTACTAACCCTGTCATGTACATCTGAATTCTATCATAAATTTTCTGCCTGAACTCTAAGTAGACAAAATTTTTCTTTAATAAGCATGAAGATTTTGGACATAGCATTGCAAGATTGAGAAAATCTTCTAGACCAAAAGGGGGAAGAGGAATGAAACAAAATAACATTTCAGTGGCTAAGAGATTACAAATAGAGTTGAGAGGTCATTCTGGAGGTTACTCTTATGCAAGCTTCAGTCAGATATTGCAAATTGCCACAGTATGCCAAGCCCCAACCCTATTCCTGAAAACCCTAAAGAATATCTAGGACTCTATCTAAGACTATATAAAAGTTTTACCTCTTAAATTTCATCAATTGTAACAAATATAACTACTGTTAAAATAGTATAATTACAAAAAAAGTGCTATCATCAATTGTAACAAATTTTCCTCACCAATGCAAGTGGTGATGGTGGGGAGGCATAAGGGAATTCTGTATTTTATGCATGATTGTTCTGTAAGCCCACAATTTCTTCTGTAAAATATTTTTTAAAAAAGAATTATCTTTCTAAAACATAAATACAATGATGTCACTCAGCTATGTACAAATATTCAAGATTCTTCTTTTGCCTACAGTGTGAGGTTTGAATTTCTTAACATGGCACACCTGTCTTGGTTTTCTCACCTGTGAACTGAGTTATCTACTTCTTGGATTGCTATAAGGATATTGTGTATGTGTGTGTGTGTGTGTATGTGTGTAGTCTCAGCCCTGTTTCCTGCATACAGTATATTTTTATTAAATTTTAGTGATTATCAATAGTTATAATTATTATTATTGGTATTCTTTGTGCTATCATAGATAGTCTGGTAAGTTGAGTAAAACATGTAGCATACCTTGAGATGTTTTTGGTGAAAATATGCAAAGAATTTTTAAATTGAAATGCAAGTTCTTAAATTGATTTTGAAAAAAACATATACTAGGAAGTGAGGTGCAGGAGGTAAGATATTATGGTTTTAATTTTTTTCTTTATTTCCCTTTGATGACTACCAAAAACAATACCCTTAGTTGGATAATGCATTTTAGTACTATGACCCAACAAGCCAAAAAACCAAAACAAATTTTGCAAAGTCAATCAGTGTTGGTGACTTTTAAACCTTTACTTCAGGTGAACTCTGCCAAGAACATTGTAAGCTGTCATCCTTATCACAAGAGCACCAGGAGCTGGCATTACTGCCGGGAAAGGCACAGGTTGTACAGCAATTTACTTTAGCTCCCTATTGTGCAAACTTTCAGGGAATGATAAAATTAAAATGGAATGTGCTTAAACGTTATTTTTTTCTGACTGGAAATTCTCAGCAGATAATGTCAACAAACTAGGAATTTACTGTATAGTTATGGCCTTAATCAATATAACAAAAACTTCAAAGTGATATTTATGTTCTTAGATGTTCTTTTCTGCAGGTTGTGTGTCAAGGGTTTAGTTTTATACCTGCTCATGTTAACATGAAATAAAAGTCTCCCCAAACAATACTTAGGATAATTATATAAGATGCATTATGGTATATTTTTTTAATTTATTTTATGTCTTTTGCCCATTTTATAATTAGGCTGTTTGAATTACTGTTGTTGAGTTGTAGGATTTCTTTATATGTGCAGGATATCAGTCTCTTACCAGATATATGGTTTCCAAATATTTTCTCCCATTGAGTTGGCTGCCTCTTCACCTTTTTGACAAAGTCTTTTATCAAGATGAACAAGTTATGGTGGTCACTGCCTAGACATCCCTGAAGACTGGGAAAGTGATTAAACTAGAGGAAGGAGTAGAGACAGACAAGATGGAATTTAACAAAGGATGATGAAAACTGAATCTCTATATAATTTTCTTTTTCTTAGTTGCTAGGGTATTATAATAGTTAGAAGGAAAGAATTGAAATGATGGAACTGTAACTCATGGCATCCTTTGAAATTTGTTCTATAGATACTTCTTAAATCATAATTTGAAAACCATCACCTTTTTGTATATATGTTATATTTCACAGTAAGGAAATAACTGAAACTATGCCCTGTAACTCAAAACAACTTTGGAAATTTCCTATACAACTAGTTAAATCATACTTTGAAAAATATTATTTTTTGTACACATATTATATTTCAGAATAAGGAAATAATTAAAACTGTGGAATTGTAACCCATAATATTCTTTGAAATTTGCTAACTACTTGCTAAAGTGTATTTGGAAAGTTACCACTTCTATGCATATATGTTATGTTACAATTTAACATATGATTAAAAAATTCTATCCTATTGGATTTTATTCCCTTATATATTTTTTAATTCAGTTTTATTGAAATATATTCACACACCATACAATCATCCATGGTATACAATCAACTGTTCACAGTACGATCATATAGTTATGCATTCATCACCACAATCTATTTCTGAACACTTTCCTTACATCAGAAAGAATCAGAATAAGAATAAAAAACAAAAGTAAAAAAAGAACACCCAAACCATCCCCCCCATCCCACCCTATTTGTCATTTAGTTTTTATCCTCATTTTTCTACTCATCCATCCATACACTAGATAAAGGGAGTGTGATCCACAAGCTTTTCACAATCACACTGTCACCCCTTGTCATCTACATTATTATATAATAGTCTTCAGGAGTCCAGACTGCTGGGTTGGAGTTTGGTAGTTTCAGGTATTTACTTCTAGCTATTCCAATACATTAAAACCTAAGAGGTGTTATCTATATAGTGCATAAGAATGTCCACCAGAGTGACCTCTCGACTCCATTTGAAATCTCTCAGCCACTGAAACTATTTCGTCTCATTTTGTATCCCCCTTTTGCTCAAGAAGATATTCTCAATCCCACAATGCCAGGTCCAGATTCATCCCCAGGAGTCATATCCTGCGTTGCCAGGGAGATTTACGCCCCTGGGAGTGGGGTCCCACGAAGGAGGGTGGGCAGTGAGTTCACCTGTAGAGGTGGCTCAGTTAGAGAGAGAGAGGGACACATCTGAGCAACAAAGAGGTACTCGGGAGAGACTCTTAGGTACAATTATATGCAAGTTTAGCCTCTCCTTTGCAGTAACAAGCTTCATAAGGGCAAGTCCCACGATCGAGGGCTCGGCACATCAAACTACCAGTCCCAATGTTTGTGACAACTTCAACACCAGTCCAGGTGAGGAGGTCCAACACTTCGGCACCTTCCCCCAGCTCCACAGGGCAGGGGAGGGGGGAGGTTGTAAATATATTTTTTATTCTCTGCGCAAATTACTTTGGGATGTGTCACTATTTCACTCTAACCTATACTAACCTACCGTATCTCACTTCCTATTCAAAGTTCCATGTAATTGTGGTGTTTGAACAAACCAACTGTAGAGTTAAACTGTTTAGAAAATATAGATCCTGCACCAAATAGACATCTCTTCCCTTGGTCTCACATGGAAGTTGAAGTTTTAAAACACAGTCAGTTTCAACCTTTACCCTTTGGCCTGGTTTGCCCTAGTCTTAACCAGATCTGCTTCATTCATATCACTAATTGAAGTCTGGACTCTTTTTCAGCTTTTTTTTTAACAGTTGCTGTATGCACTAACACTGACATTCATATCTGCCAAGCTCTAGCTCTGAGTTTCAGGTGTCTCAGAGATATGCATTGTTCCAGAGAACAATCAGGTTATACACTAAGGGATCAGCATCTCAAAGTTTAGAGATAGGCATTACAATTCAGGAGTAGAGTTGACTGCTATAAGAGCTTACAATCTAGGGACTATTACAATAATCATGTCCATGTTAGGCTATGTTCTAAGATTCAATTCTGAGTTTACACATTGTAGTTAGTCCATATTGGTGAGGCATTATAGTGCCTGCCTTTATTTCTGGCATACTTCACTCAAATACTGTGTACAGGATCTATTCACCTCATTGTGTGTCTCACAGCTTCACTCCTTCTTGTAGTTGCTCAATATTCCATTGTATGCATACACCACAGTTCACCATTCTGTTCCTCAGTCTATGTACCCTTAGGTCACCTCCACCCATTGCAAATCAAGATTTCTGTCTCCATGAACAACAGTTTGCAAATGTCCATTCATGTCTGTGCTCTCAGCTCTTCAAGTGACATACCCCATAATGAGGTTGCAGAACCTTATGGTCCCCACATACTTAACTTTTTGTGGAACCACCACACTGACCTTCAGAAAGGCTACACCATTCTACCTGCTTATCAACAGTAGGTAGGTACATCCCTCTCACCATGTTTTCTCCAACACTTTTACTCCTATATATATTTTTTCCCTACAATTTTATAGAGTTATATTCACATACCATACATTTATCCACAGTGTACAATCAGTTGTTCATGGTATCATCATAAAGTTGTGCATTTATCACTACAATCAGCACTTGAACATATTGATTACTACAAGAAAAGTTGTTTTTTTTTAGCAATAATAAAAAAGATGATAAAAAGAAAAATAACATGTCATACAATACAATAGTAAGGACAGAAAATAACATCACTGCCAAGAATCCTATATTCCTCCCCTATATCCCCCTCTCACATACACTTAGCATTGGCATATTGCCTTTGTTACATTTAATGGAAGTATATTACAAAGTTACTGTTGACCATAGACTCCAATTGGCTTTGATTATGCTTTTTCTCGAATACCATCCCTTTTTCAACACTCTACATGGTTGACATTCATTTGCTCTCCCACATGCAAAAACATTTTTATATTTGTATATTTAGTACCAGTCACTGGCCACTCCAGTTTTTGCCCAGTTATACAGTCCCAGTCTTTATCATCTATCTTTACCTCTGGTGTTATACATTCTCCTGTTCCACCTCTTTCAGCTTTACTCATAGACATCTTTGTTCGGTGTACTTACAATACTGTGCTACCATCACACAGTACTATGCTATCTATTTCTGGATCTATACAATCAATCCTAAACATTCTGTAGTCCTTCAGCATCAAATGGCTGGTCTCTGCCCTCTTTCTATCTCCTGGTCGCCTGTGTTGTCAGCTTTTAACTCCCAAAGTTTGTTCATTAATGTCTGTTCGTATTAGTGAGACCATACAGAATCTGTCCTTTTGTTTCTGGCTAACTTCACTCAACAGAATGTCCTCAAGGTTCATCCACGTTATTATATGATCCATGTCTTTGTTCTGTCTTACAGCGGCATAATATTCCATCATGTGTATATGCCACAGTTTTGTTTATCCACTCGTCCGTTGATGGACATTTGGGCTGTTTCCATCTCTTGGCAATTGTGAATAATGCTGCAATAAACATTAGTTTACAAATGTCTGTTTGTGTCTTAAGTTTCAGTTTCTCTGAGTATATATCTAGCAATGGAACAGCTGGGTTATACAGCAAATCTATACTTAGCTTCCTGAGGAAGCTCCACACTGTCTTCCAGAGTGGTTGCACCATTCTACATTCCCACCAACAATGAATAAGTGTGCCTGCCTCTTTCTTCACATCCTCTCCAGCACTTGTCATTTTCTGTTTTTTGGATAATCACCATTCTGGTAGGTGTGAGATGATATCTCATTGTGGTTTCGATTTGCATTTCCTTAATAGCCAGTGAAGTTGAGCATTTTTTCATGTTTTTGAGCCATTTGTATTTCCTCTTCAGAAAAATGTCTGCCCATGTCTTTTGCCCATTTTTTAATTGGATTGTCTTTATGTTATTGAGATGTAGGATTCCTTTATATATTCGGGATATTAAACCCTTATCTGATATGTGGTTTCCAAATATCATCTCCCATTGTGTGGGTTGCCTTTTTACTTTTCTGACAAAGTCCTTTGATGTACAAAAGTGTTTAATTTTGAGGAGATCCCATTTGTCTTTTTGTTCTTTGGTTGCTCGTACCTTGGGTGTGAGGTCTAAGAAACCACCTCCTATCACAAGATCTTTAAGATATTGCCCTACATTTTCTTCTAAGAGTTTTATGGTCTTGGTGCTAATGCTTAGGTCTTTGATCCATTTCGAGTTAATTTTTGTATAAGGTGTGAGATAGACATCCTCTTTCATTCTTTTGAAAATGGGTATCCAGTTCTCCAAACACCATTTATTGAACAGGCTGCTCTTTCCCAGTTGCTTTGGCTTGACTGCCTTGCCAAAGATCAGTTGTCCATAAATGTGAGGGTCTACTTCTGAACACTCAATTCGATTCCATTGGTTAGTATCTCTGTCCTTATGCCAGTACCATGCTGTTTTGAGCACTGTAGCTTTGTAATATGCTTCAAAGTCAGGTAGTGTGAGACTTCCCACTTCGTTCCTCTTTCTCAAGATATTTTTGGCTATTCGGGGCACCTTGCCCTTCCAAATAAATTTGGTTATTGGTTTTTCTATTTCTGTAAAGTAAGTTGTTGGGATTTGAATTGGTATTGCATTGAATCTGTAAATCAGCTGAGGTAAAATTGCCATCTTAACTATATTTAGTCTTCCAATCCATGTACATGGTATGTTCTTCCATTTTTTTTCAGCTCTTGTTCAATTTCTTTTAGCAGTTTCTTGTAGTTTTCTGTGTAAAGGTCTTGGTTAAGTTTATTCCTAAATACTTGATTCTTTTGGCTGCTGTTGTAAATGGGATTTTTTTCTTGATTTCCTCCTCTTGTTGCACATTACTTGTGTATAGGAACACTACAGATTTCTGCATGTTGATCTTGTAGCCTGCCACTTTGCTGTATTCATTGACTAGTTCTAGTAGCTTTGCTGTAGATTTTTCTGGATTTCCTACATATAGAATCATGTCATCTGCAAATAGTGAAAGTTTTACTTTTTCCTCTACAATTTGGATGCCTTTTATTTCTTTTTGTTGCCTAAGCTCTAGCTAGAACTTCCAGCACAATGTTGAATAACAATGATGATAGTGGGCATCCCTGTCTTGTTCCTGATCTTAGAGGAAAAGCTTTCAGTCTCTCCCCATTGAGTATGATGTTAGTTGTGGGTTTTTCATACATTGCCTTTATCATATTGAAAAGGTTCCCTTCTATTCCTATCCTTTGAAGTGTTTTCATCAGGAAAGGATGTTGAATTTTGTCAAATGCCATTTCTGCATCGATCGAGATGATCATGTGGTTCTGGTTTGATTTACTGATGTGGTGTATTACATTAATTGATTTTCTTGTGTTGAACCAGCCTTGCATACCTGGAATAAATCCCACCTGGTCGTGGTATATAATTCTTTTAACGTGTTGCTGGATTTGATTTGCGAGTATTTTGTTGAGGATTTTTGCATCTATATTCATTAAAGAAATTGGTCTATAATTTTCTTTTTTTTGTATCTTTGTCTGATTTTGGTATTAGGGTGATGTTGGCTTCATAGAATGAGTTAGGTAGATTTCCCTCTCCTTCAATTTTTTTGAAGAGTTTGAGCAGGACTGGCACTAATTCTTTCTTGAATGCTTAGTAGAATTCACATGTGAAACCATCTGGTCCTGGGCTTTTCCTGTTTGGAAGCTTTTTGATGACTGACTCAATCTCTTTACTTGTGATTGGTTTATTGAGGTTATCTATTTCTTCCTGAGTCAATTTTGGTAGTCTATGCTTTTCTAGGAAGTTGTCCATTTCATCTAAGTTGTCTAGTTTATTAGCATATAGTTGCTCATAGTGTCTTCTCACCATCTCCTTAATTTCTGCATGGTCGGTAGTTACATTTCCTTTCCCATTTCTGATTGCATTTACTTGCATCCACTCTCTCTTTTTTTTTTGTTAGCCTAGCCAGTGATCTATCAATTTTATTGATTTTCTTAAAGAACCAACTTTTGGTTTTGTTGATTCTCTCTATTGTTTTACTGTTCTCAATTGCATTTATTTCTGCTCTAATCTTTGTTATTTCTTCCCTTCTGCTTGCTTTGGGGTTAGTTTGCTGTTCTTTCTCTAATTTCTCCAGGTGAACAGTTAACTCTTCAATTATTGCTCTGTCTTCTCTTTTAATATAGGCATTTAGGGCAATAAATTTCCCTCTCAGTACCGCCTTTGCTGCATCCCATAAGTTTTGATAAGTTGTGTTTTCATTGTCATTTTCCTTGAGGTATTTACTAATTTCTCTCATAATTTCTTCCCTTACCCACTGGTTTTCTTAGAGGGTGTTGTTTAGCCTCCATGTGTTTGTGAATTTTATGACCTTCTGCCTTTTATTTATTCTCAACTTCAGTCCATTACGGTCTGAGAAAGTGTTTTGTATAATATCAATATTTTTAAATTTGTTGAAACTTGCTTTGTGACCCAACATGTGGTCTATTCTAGAGAATGTTCCAAGAGCACTTGAGAAAAAAAGTGTATCCTGCTGTTGTTGGATGTAGTGTTCTAAAAATGACTGTCAAGTCTAGTTCATTTATCATACAATTCAACATCTCCGTTTCTTTAGTGATCTTCTGTCTAGATGTTCTATCCATTGATGAGAGCAGTGTATTGAAGTCTCCAACTATTACTGTACTTCTCCTTTCAGTGATCTCAGTGTTTGCCTCATGAATTTTGGGGCATTCTGGCTTGGTGCATAAATATTTATGATTGTTATGTTTTCTTGATGAATTGAATATAATATATAGAATATATATTATATTGAATATAATATATAGTAATATTATATATTATTAATATATAGTGTCCTTTGTCTCTTTTAATTGTTTTACTTTTGAAGTCTAATTTGTCTGATACTAATATAGCTACTTCCGCTTTTTTCTGGTTGTTGTTTGTGTGAAATATGTTTTTCCAACCTTTCACTTTCTGTCTATTTTTTTCCTAGTGTCTAAAGTGAGTTTCTTGTAGACAGCATATAGATGGGTCCTGTTTTTTATTCCATTCTGCCAGTCTGTGTCTTTTTATTGAGGAGTTTAATCCATTTACATTTAGTGTTATTACTGTAAGGGCAGTACTTTCTACTACCATTTTCTCTTTTGGAATTTATATGTCATATCTTATTTTTTACTCTCTCTCCTTTTACCTTTCCTGATAATCTTCATTTCTGCACTCTTCTCCAACTCTCTGTCTCCTGTCTTTTCCTATCAGCCTGTAGCACTCCCTTTAGTATTTCTTGTAGTGCTGGTCTCTTATTCACAAACTCTCTCAGTGTCTGTTTGCCTGTAAATGTTTTAATCTCTCCCTCATTTTTGAAGGAAAGTTTTTGCCAGATATTGAATTCTTGGTTGGCAGTTTTTCTCTTTCAGTATCTTAAATATATTGTGCCACTGTCTTCTTGCCTCCATTGTTTCTGCGGAGAAATCTGTAGTCTTATCAACCTTTCTTTGTATGTGATGGATTGCTTTTCTCTTGCTGCTTTCAGAATCCTCTCTTTGTCTTTGACATCGGACAATCTGATCAGTGTCTTGGAGTAGGTCTATTGGGATCTATTCTGTTTGGGGTATGCTGTACTTCTTGACTCTCCAATTTTCTGTCTTTTATAAGAGTTGGGAAATTTTCAGTGACTATTTCTTTTGTTACTCTTTCTGCCCCTTTTCCCCTCTCTTCTCCTTCTAGGATACCCATAACACGTATATTCGTGCATTTCATATTGTCACTCAGCTCTCTAAGACCCTACTCGTATTTTTCCATTTTTTTTCACCATCTGTTTTTTTGTGTGCATGAATTCAAATTCTTATCTTCCAGTTCACTGATCCTTTCTTCTGCCTGTTTAAATCTACTGTTGTGTCCCTCCATTGTGTTTTTCATCTCCTCCATTGTGGCCTTCATTCCCATGACTTCTGCCTTTTGTTTTTTCAAGTTTATGAATTCTTCTTTATGGTCAGCCAGTGTCTTCTCTATATCCTTCATCTCTTTCACTATATCTTCCTTCATTTCATTGAATTTATTTAGCATTAGTTGCCGCAACTCTTGTAACTCAGTTGAACTATTAGTTTGTTCCTTTGGCTGGTCCATATTTTTGTGTTTCCTGGTATGGCTTGTTATCTTAAGTTGTCTAGGCATCTGATTTTCTTGATTAGTTTATTCTGGACCTTGTTTTCTATCTATTACCTAGGGGTTTTCTTGTTGGTTGATTTTGTTTTCTGGCCTCTGTTATTCAGTTTGACTTATTCTAGACCTCTAACTTAGGTTCTATTTAGCTGATCAGAGTTTTTCACCTCTTGTTTTTTCTGTTTCTTGCTCTGTCTCTACGTAGCCTTGTTGTGAGAGGGTCTCCTCAGATATGGTTCACCCCAGTCAGATTTTACCAGTCTAGTGAGGCCCAGGTCTCATTGGAAGGGTATGGAGTTTTCCTGAGAATGAGACCCTTCTATGAGGCCTTTAGAATCAGTGCTTTTCCTATCCTGTCCAGCAGGTGGCGCTTGCCAGCCCGCAGCTCTGCCACCAGTGTAAGGAGGTATGGAGACTTTAGTTCTCCTGGTGACTCTGAACCTGTTGGGGGCAGGGCCAAATGAAGCCAGAATCTGAATTCCAGCCCCTGGGGTTTGAGTTCCTACAAGGAGGACTGCCAGTTGAGCTGGACCTCCCTCCACTCTCCCAATCCTCAGAACTCCAGTTGTCTCTCAGGGGCACTAGTCTCTTCTCCCCTCTCCTCTTTGGGGCATCTTCAGCTAGATTCCTTGGTCAGCCTGAGTTGACAATTAAAGACGGGGGTGGAGACCTTCAGAAGTGAATCTGGAACTCAAAGACACTGTGGGCACTCTGTCTCCCTCCAAGCCCAGCCTAGTCCCTCAACCTGGGCTTTCTGATAGAAAATAACCATATATGTTACTGTTCTAGTTTGCTAGTGCTGCCAGAGTGCAAAACACCAGAAATGGATTGGCTTTTATAAAAGGGGGTTTATTTGGTTACACAGTTACAGTCTTAAGGCCATAAAGTGCCCAAGGTAACACATCAGCAATTGGGTACCTTCACTGGAGGATGGCCAATGGTGTCCGGAAAACCTCTGTTAGCTGGGAAGGCACATGGCTGGTGTCTGCTCCAAAGTTCTGGTTTCAAAGTGGCCTTCTCCCAGGATGTTCCTCTCTAGGCTGCAGTTCCTCAAAAATGTCACTCTTAGTTGCACTTGGGATATTTGTCCTCTCTTAGCTTCTCCAGAGCAAGAGTCTGCTTTCAACGGCCATCTTTAAACTGCCTCTCATCTGCAGCTCCTATACTTTCTTCAAAGTGTCCCTCTTGACTATAGCTCCTCTTCAAAAGTTCACTCTCAGCTGCACTGAGTTCCCTCTGCCTGTCCAGCTCATTTATATATAGTTCCATTGATCAAGGCCCACCCTGAATGGGTGGGGCCATGCCTCCATGGAAATATCTAATCAGAGTCATCACCCACAGCTGGGTGGGGCACATCTCCAAAGAAACACTCAAAGGAATCTAATCAACACTGATAATGTCTGCCCACACAAGATTACATCAAAGATAATGGCATTTAGGTGACATAATACATTCAAACTGGCACAGTTACTTTTAGATTTAAAAAAAATAGAAAAGAAAAACAAGAAAAAGAAAACAGAAAAAAAAAAAGGAGTCCTTTTTAAAAGTCTTTCTCTAGCCTGGAATTTTTGTCCGTGTCAGAATAGAGCATTTAAAGATGTACTTTTGGCTACTGTCTGATAATTACTCTCCAACAGCTTCAATTCCACCCCTGCCGGGGGCTATTAAAATGCAAAAAGATAAGGAATCAGTGAGAAGCCAGAAGGGACAAAATGTAGGGGGAAAAATGGTTTTTTTCGAGCTTGAGAATGGGTGCCCACTTTATGTGCCCCCCTTCTCAGAGCCCAACCCTTCTTTAGCACCCCCAGCTCCCAAAATTAGTCAATTAATTTGTTAATTAATTCTGCAGTTGAGGCGGGGTTGAGCCTCCCTCTTGCCCTCAACAGATTGCTGTTTTGGGGTTTTTTTTTTCTTTCCCCTTTCAGGGAGCCGGCAGCAAGACAGTCTGTGAGGTCTGGGTGGGGAGGGGTGCCAGACCTCTGGTCTAGGGAACTTACAATGTTCGCTACATTCTCAGCTTTTCCTCCAATTCCAAACTTGTGTCTGATGTGTGACTGGTTACTGGAGACCCTGAAAACATGGTTTCATATAGTTCTTGGGTAATTGTCAGCTGCTCTAGGGGAGAGATGAAATTCTGCACCTCACCACTCTGCCATCTTGCCCCACCCTCATTATTCTCTTATATTTTTAAATACTTATTACAACTCTCAAGACTGAATTCATGACACAAAAATAGATTACAACATGTTTAAAAGCATTGCTCAAAGAGGGGCAAGATGGCAGCATAGAGAGGTGTGGAATTTAGTTAGTCCCCTGGAGTAACTAATAAATAATGAGGAACAACTAGTAAATAATCTGGAACAACTGTTGGGGGACAACTGTGACTGTTCACACATCATACACCAACCTGGATTGGGTAGAATGGATGATATTGCAGCATAAAAACTGTAAGTAGAAACTGCAGAACCATGCTGGAAGCCCCCTCCCCCCATGGCAGGTTGAGCTGCAAGACCTCACTGTGGGAGAAAGCAACATTCCCAGAGCAAATGAATATAGTGCAACCTAGCTCCAACTGGGGTTTTAAGTAATAAATGTGGACTGCTGAATACAAGCTACAAATATAGACAAACCCCTAACAAGCAGCAAAGTACCCTGAGTTCACTCCCAGTGGAGAGAGGTGGGGCTGATGGAAAAAAAAATTTTAAAAAACAGAGGCTTTTAGAGACAACTGACCTTAGAGAGCCAGAAAATGCCCGTGCCCCAGGAAAGGGAGCCCAGAAGACTGGGTGCTCTCTCTGGCAGAAGGGGAAAAATGGGGGTCTATGGACTGCTTTGAAAAGGGTCTTTATTTCCCTTTGTCTCCCTCTCGACCTGAGTGGCTCAGTGGAGAAAGCCTCAGCCATTTTCAGTTCACAGTGCTCTGACCCAGACAGAGGTGGAGTTAACAGAATGAAAGAGACAAAGAAGTAATTCAAATGCAGAAGATAACTCCCTAGGGGGTATATCGTCCCTAAGAGGAAGGAGGTGGGGCCCAGCTCTAGTGCCTGCCCTCACTTCAGAACTCAGACTCCAGGACCTGGGGGAAAACAGTCAAAACTGAAAGAACCTAAGCTGAGAACTAAAGGGACCACAACTCTTTACACCAGTGACAGGCTGAAGGAGCCACCTGCTGGGCAGGTTAGGAAAAGCACAGTGGCTAGAGGCCTTACAGGAAAGTCTGTCAACTTTCTAAGACACACCCTCAGGGACACCTGATGCTGAATATAGCCCCATTCTGATACCTGAACCTGCTCTGGTCTGGGAAACTCTGACTGGGGTAACCAAGGAAACCAGATGCCTAGAAAACAGAAAACTACAAATTACACTAGGAAAAATGAAGATATGGGCCAGTCAAAGGAACAAACTTACACCTCAATTGAGATACACTTGAGATATTGTTTCATTTTAATGAAACAATCACTTAAATATTTTCAAATAAATATGATAAATCAATTCAAAAACCAAGTCAATGAGTTGAAGGAAGATATGGCAAAAAGAGATGAAGTATATAAAGGAAACACTGGGGGAACATAAGGTAGAAATTGAATGCTGGAAAAAACAACTGGCAAAATTATGAAATGAAAGACACAACACAAGAGATGAAAAACACAATGGAGACATACAACAGATTTCAAGAGGCAGGAGAAAACATTCAGGAACTGGAGAACAAGACACCTGAAATCCTACAAAAGAACAGATAGGGAAAAGAATGGAAAAATATGAGCAATGGCTCAGCAAACTGAATGACAACATGAAGCTCATTAATGTACATGTCATGGGTATCCCAGAAGGAGAAGAGAAGGGAAAAGGGGGCAGAAGCAATAATAGAGGAAATAGTCAATGAAAATTTCCCATCTCTTATGAAAGACATAAAATTACAGATCCAAGAAGCACAGCATAACCCAAACAGAATAGATCTGAATAGGCCTACACCAAGACACTTAATAATCAGATTATCAAACATCAAAGACAAAGAAAGAATCCTGAAAGCAGCAAGAGAAAAGCGATCCATCACATACAAAGGAAGCTTGATAAGACTATGTGCAGATTTCACAGTAGAAATGGTGGGAGCAAGGAGGAAGTGGTGTGATATATTTAAGATATTGAAAGAGAAAAACTGCCAAACAAGAATCCTATATCCAGCAAAACTGTCCTTCAAATATGAGGCAGAGTTTAAAATATTCTCTGACAAACAGACAATGAGAGAGTTTGTGAACAAGATACCTGCTTGACAGGAAATACTAAAGGAAGTGCTACAGACAGATAGAAAAAAAACAGGAGTGAGAGGTTTGGAACATAATTTTGGGTGATGGTCGCACAGCAATGTAAGTACACTGAACAAAGATGATATGACCATGGTTGAAAGAAGAAGGTTAGGAGCATGTGGGACACCAGAAGGAAAGAAGAAAGATTAAGATTGTGACTGTATAACTCAGTGAAACAGAATGCTCACCAATTGTAATAAAATGTACAAATATATTTTTACATGTGTCAACCTTTCAAGGTGTTAAAAATGGGGTAGTACTAGGGAAAAAAATACAACCAATGAAACTAGAGAACAGAGTTAACAGAAACATTGTATTATGCTTCCTTTAATGTAAAAAGGCAAAATACCAAAGCTAAATGCCTGTAAGAGTGGAACATAAGGGAGGGGTATGGGACTGTTGGCATTGGTGATGTTCTCTGACTCTTTTATTGTACTTTAGTTTAATTCTATCATTCCTTTTGTTGCTTTTCAGTTGTCTTTTTTTCCTTTCTTTTTCTTTGTCTATCTTCTTTGACTCTTCCTCCTTCTTTGTGGAAGAAATGGTATTGTCCTTATATAGATAGTGGCAATGGTGGTGAATGCATAAATACATGATTATACAGAGAACCATCAATTGTTTACTTAGGATGGAATGTATGGTGTGTTAACAAAACCATCTTAAAAAAAAAACAGGTTGATGAAGAAACCTTGAGGGCACTATGTTGAGTGAAATAAGTCAGACACAAAGGGGCAGATGTTGTATGGTCTCACTGATATGAACTAATTATAATATGTAAACCCATAAACATGAAATATAGGTTACCAGGATATAGAACAAGGCTAAAGAATGGGAAGCAGTTGCTTATTATGAGCAGAATGTTTAACTAGGTTGAATTTAAGTGTTTGGAAATGGACAGAGGTGATGGTAGCAAGTTATTGTGAGAATAACTAACAGTGCTGGCTGGTGTGAATGTGGTGGAAAGGGGAAGCTTAGAGTCACGTATGTCACCAGAAGGAAAGTTGGAGGTTAAAATAGTGAATCTTGTGGTGGACAATGTCCACAATTAAATGTACAAATATTAGAAATCTCCTTCATGAACTACAACAAATGTAGGACAATATAATAGACATTAATAATAGAGGGGGGGTACTGGTTTGTATATATTATGTCCCCCAGAAAAAGCTATGTTCTTTGATGCAATCTTGTGGGGGCAGACATATTAGTGTTGATTAAGTTGGAACCTTTGGATTAGGATGTTTCCATGGAGATGTGACCCATCCAACTGTAGGTAATAACTCTGATTAGATAATTTCCATGGAGGTGTGACCCCACCCATTCAGTGTGGGCCTTGATTAGCTTACTAAAGCCCTATATAAGAGCTCAGACAGAAGGAACTGGCAGCAGCAGCTGAGAGATGCATTTTGAAGATGACCATTGGAAGGTGACACTGACATTTTGAATGGCCATCCTTCAGTGAAGGTACGCTGTTGTTGATGCCTTACCATGGACACTTTATGGCCTTAAGACTGTAACTTTGTAACCAAATAAACCCCCTTTATAAAAGCCAATCCATTTCTGGTATTTTGCATTTTGGCAGCAGTAGCAAACTGGAACAAGGGGTATATAGGGAAAAATTATAGCTATTTGCAAACTATGTACTACAGTCAGTAGTATTTTAATATTCTTTCATCAACAGTAACAAATGTACTATACCAATACTATGAGTCAATAATGGAGGGTGGTGATAAGAGGTATGGGAGGATTTGAGTTTTCTTTTTTGCTTTTATTTCTTTTCTGGAGTAATGAAAGTGTTCTAAAAATTGAAAAAAAATTAATTGTGGTGATGGAGGCACAGCTGTATGATGGTACCGTGGGCAACTGATTGTGCACTCTGGATGATTGTATGGTATGTGAACAATCTCAATGAAATTGAATTTAAAAAAAAAAAAGCATTGCTCAAGTCCTTTGATGACAGAGCGAAGCTTTGACAGCTCATGGTGGAGTCTTACATTCCTATTAGTGCCTTTCAAGATATGTTGAGAGTTGGTACCAGTGGTAACATCTGAACTGCTTCCTGAGTAATGGACAGAGTCCTCACACAGTCTTCAGTGACTTTCTGCCTCCATCCCCTTTCTTTCTGCCTCACAGGTTACGCTCTGGCTGTATGAACTGCCTGCTGCTCCCAGGACACATGCTCATTCTAGCCTCGATGCCTTTGCTCTTTTTGTCATCTTCCTCTAGAATATTCCTCCTAAACTTCAATCTCCCCATTCACCTGGAAAATCCCACTTACCCTTTAAGACTCAACTCAAGAGACCACTGCCCCAGAGTGGCTTCTGTGAAGTTTCTCTCTGAGAGTTCTGCTTACCCCCTTGAGAAAGCAAGGATAGGTGTCCAATCTCTGTGCTCTTATAATACCCTGGACATATTTCATCATGGGCCTTACCAAGCAACTTCATAATTTTCTGTTTATATGTCTGTCTTCTCTATTAGATCTAGAGTTTGGTGGTAATGGAATTCATCTTCTACCTTTTTACATCCCTTTGCTCTATCTTGATTCCAAATTCATAAACACTAAATTAACAATGAAAAGCTGGAGAAAGGAAGGGAAGGAAGGATTTAAATAGCGAAGAAATCAAATCAGAATTAGAAGTATAACTTCAGCAGTTATATGAAATATGGAATATTAGTCAGGACATTCACCTGTGAGTGATGGAAACACTGGCTTAGTAAGGAAAGAGAATCTACTGGCTATATGACAACTGAAGGCCAATGGATTAGACAAAGCAAAGCTAGATTCAGATGCCCATACAGTATCCTCAGTAACTCTGTGCAAGTCAGGATGCTTTCCTCTGTGCTAGTTCCATCCTCAGGCAGGTTCTCCCCAACTAATGGCAAGACTCCAGATTTCTGTCTTGGCAGTTAAGCAATTCCATCAAGAATCAAAAGCTTTCTATTTCCTCTGTTCCAGCAAAACCAGTATCATCTCTTATTTGGTCAAATTTAAGTCATGTACTCAACTCTGAACCCATGAGAGGGCACAGGCAGGAAGGAGTGGCCAACACTGCCTTGGGGTCACAAGCTCCCCCTCTTGAACTCAGAAGTGGAGTCATCCCACCTTAATCACATGGACCCATGAGGCAAGTGGTGAAGATTTACAAAGGAAAACCAGGATTCTGTTATCAGAAGAGGTGGAAGGATACCAGACAGGTAGAAACAGCAGAGGTATTGGAGATTAGAAGAGTTGGTTGACTAAGATATTGACTGAGTGCCCTTGGACAGAGAGATAAATGAATTTGGGGATTGAATGACATGCTCAGATATCTTCATCCCCTCCCACACCCTCCAGAGCAGAACCATTACATGACAATAAGTTTTAGGAAATGGGAGGAAGGGAGGTAGTAGTCATGTCAGCAAAGTCCTCAAGGCAAGCCAGGGTAAAGCAGAGTCACACCATTTACTATAGCTGCCCAAATAGCAAGGTCAGTGCTCAGCATGGAGCAGCAAGCCTAGATTTGGCAGGCACGTTAAACTATATTAGTTGTATTTGAAAAATACAGTAAAAATTGCAGAGTAAAATGGAAAAAAAAGTGGAATTTAGTAAACTGAACTGTTGTAGAGATAACTTCATTGGATTAGTGATTGCATGGGTATACAGCTTGTGCATATAAATGTGGCATACAGAATATGTAAAAAGAAGAAGAATCCATTTATCATTGAAGGTTTGGTAACTCAGGTGCTCTTAAAATTTTATGAAACTTAGTATAGGGCTGTGATGTATTAAATCATGGAAAGTGATATATTAGGAAAGAAAAAAAAAATCCCCTATTTCCTCTCTGAAAGCAAATGATTTTGATTAAGCAAATTCTAGGAGTCACATTGAGATGATCCTACAGATAATGGGCTAATTCTTGACGAGTCTCATCCTTTTGGCTGCTACTGAAGATTAACTGAAGTTCTACTTTGCAGCAAATACTTTCAATTTTTCTTTAGTTCCAAGAAACAGATGAGGTTTGGCCAGCCAGCTGTTATTTCCCTGAGGCCATTTCTTGGGCATTTCTGAAATCGTTTCCAATAAATGGGCTGGGGAGATTTTTACCCTTATTCTGATTTTATAGGGAAAGTAATTGAAAATAAAATTTCAAACAAATGATGAATTAAAATATCTATTCTGAGATCCCCTAAACACACAGATGCTCTCTCCTTTCAAAATTCCTGATACTGAAATTTTAAAAGATACATTAGAAGATGTTTCTTTGAAAGCATTGTTTTCCTGTTTACACAAGTTGTTTCTGTTTAGGTAAGGGTGTAAAACACTAATTCTATTCTGTTTATTTAACAAATATTTATATAGCACCAAGTGCAGATGCTTTACAAACATTAACACATTTAATTGCGTGAAGCAAGCACTATTATTATAGACTATTTCTAGTTTATAGACGAGAAATTTGAGCAGAGAGAGGTTAAATAAATTGCCAACAAACATGCATCAAGTAAGTGGTGTAGCTGAGATTTCAGCCCCAGCTGCATGGCTTTACTCACAGTTCTCCTCTCTATGACGCAGCAACAGGGAAGTCTCCACTCCTTCCTCCAGCTGCCTCTTCCCAGCATTTCTCCGGCAGCGAGGCATCTCTCACACATCTGTTTTCACCCTGGAGAATTACACATAAACCTTCTAGAACTTACAGTTTAGTCCAACAAGGGACATTGAAACTGCTGGTGAAAAGTGTACCACCAAGTGGGAAGGCATCAGCTAAACAGATCTTGAAATGATTTATTGAAATTAAAGAGCTAAAATAAATAGACAGTTGTTTCTCAAGAGGGAATCAAATCCCAGGAGACAGGAAAGTTCAGACCACGTGGAAATGGAATTATACAACTAATCTAAGATCTATCTATTTCACAAAAATGCATGTTTGTTGCTTAGAGGAGGAAGGGGACAAGTGCCCGTAGGCACCGCCTTCTGGTGTCTATGTCCTTTTCTGTCCACAGACTTTACTAAAAAGTGGCCCTCCAGAGCCCTACACAGCCCCTGGAAGATCCGGAATGACTTTCACGAATCAAAACAAACCTTCCTATACAACAAGAAGGTGAAGCTCATGGAACTACGAGAGTTTGGGAAGTTCCAGAATTTCGGACCTGAAGAATGAGAGATTACAACACTGAATCCTGAAATAAACACTGAATTAACCTGAGACAATGAGCTGTCCCCTCACCCCACCGTGGAAAAACCTGATACAAAGTCTGATTTATTTGAGATCCTAGAACACCAGAAACGGGACAAGCGTTTTTAAGTTTCATCTGAGATAGATGTATTTTTAAACACTGGGTTTATTTCAGAGATACATGGAATCTACAAAACTCAAGGTAAGAGAGAACAAGGATAGGTAAGTCAGGCTCCCATTTCCAGCTTTAATCGCTCCAGTCCCCAAACATGAAGGGCCTTCTAGAGAATCACTGTCTCCTCTAAAGGTGTGGCGCAGTCCTGTCACCAGTCCGTGGGCCCGCGGACCATCCGGCCTGACCCCCCCTAGCTCGCGTGTGGATGTGACTCGGCGCCCACGGCCCCCCACCCACCCCCAGGCGGTCACTGCAGGGCGGCTGGCTTTGGCGTTTGAGGGAAGTAAAAAAAGGGAATCACGTGGAAGTACAAGGCGGCGAGGACACCGGGTGGGCACCCCCTCCGCCCTCCACCCCAAAGGCGGGGCCGGCGCCTTCCTTTCAGAATCTGGGAACAACCCAGGAGGGCTGGGAATTTCCCCGGTCCTCGAAGCGCGGGATTTTCCCACCCGGTCATGGATAAAAAGAGGTCGTCGATCTCAGGGAGCCACAGAACCCGGACCACAGGCAGCCCTCCCCGAGCCAGCTCTCCCGCTCCAGGCACCCGCCGCTCCCGCCCTCCGAGCTGAGCACCATGGCCCGCGCCGCTACCTCCGCCGTCCCCCGGGTCCCCCGGCTCCTCCCCGCCGCGCTGCTGCTGCTCCTCGTGCTCGCCGCCGGCCAGCGCGCAGCAGGTGAGACTCGGAGCCCGAGCCCGGATCCTACCTGCAGCCAGGGGTCGGGTGGGCGCCCGGCGGGAGACACCCCCGCTAACCGATCTCTGTTCTCCCCCAGGGGCTCCCGTGGTCTCTGAACTGCGCTGCCACTGCCTGCAGACCGTGCAGGGAATTCACCCCAAGAACATCGAAAGCGTGAAGGTGACGGCCCCGGGAGCCCACTGCGCCCAAACCGAAGTCATGTAAGTTCCGCCGCGCGCTGCTGCTGCTACCCGGCCAGTCACCCCGACCCTCCCGGTGCTCGCCCCCTGACTCCCCAGCCCGACCTCACTTGGATTCTCCCTTCTGTCTGCAGAGCCACTCTCAAGAATGGGCAGGAAGCTTGCCTCAACCCTGAAGCCCCCATGGTTAAGAAAATCATCCAAAAGATGCTAAACCGGTGAGTTGTGTTTTTTTTATTTTTACAACCTGTGCCTTAAGTCATTGGTCACAAATACTAGCATCTGCCTACCGAAAATTAAATTAGGGAAATCTTGGGGTTAGCTGAAGGATTGAAAAATCATTGATTGTCACAACAACTTTGTCATGAAGATCACTAATCGGCTTTGGTGGCAGAGGGGTATCTCCAGTGACCACCATCCCCACCCTGAAACACTATTCAAATGAATGTGGGTAAATCTGCATTCATTAAAATTCTCATTTAGGAGAATAATCATGCTAAAATTTTTCCCACAGAAGAATTTTGCAGTCACTCATGGACTTAAGATCCGAAAAGCAGAACCTTGATTTTGGGCAACAGGGGCCTCTAATACTAAAAAAGCAGAGACTTCTTTAGTATTAAAAACGTGAGACCCGCCAGAGTGCAAGTCTACCCATTAGTTGTGTGCACTTGAAAGAGTTATTTCATCTCTGGAGCTTCACTATAATGGAGAAGATAATAGTAGCTACCTCAAGGCTTCTGCTACGAGGTTTAAGTGAGATCCGGAATGTCAATTTGAGGTTTAAGTGAGATCCGGAATGTCAATTTTTAGCCCAGTGTGATACCAAGCAATACATTTTGGTTTTCTCAAGCCAGTAATATAGTTGAGTCCACAGCACCTCCTTTCCTCAAAAAAAAACATTCAAGAGTCCAAGATCCCTGCTATACAGAGCAGGGTATACGGCCCCACCTTTCCTTGTACAAGGCTGAAAGCAGAAATCCATCCAAGTTTCAGGGGGTGGAGCAGGAAGAAGGGCAGCTTTCCTTAACACCTGCACCACTAACCATTTTCTCCCCACAGGGGCAGCAATAACTGACCTAGAGAGAAGGAGGAAGCAGCTCTGCCTTCACAGAACCCAAAATTTAAGAAGAAAAACAGTTGGCGTCTGAGGATATCTGCACTGGGCTTAATGTGTTTGAATGTTTCTTATTAGAGTTCTGTTTTTTAATGTATCTATTTATTTATTTATTTTTCAAAGCTTGTGTTTTAATATTTTACATGTTAGTATCTGAAGACATGAATGTGTTCAGTCAGAATTCGTTTAGTCCTCATTATTTATTTGATTTGAAGATGATGGGTTTCAAACGTCTCATTAAGCTAATATTTATTGAGAACCCTTCAAGTGCCAGCCTCTCTGATGGGGTGGGTGTGGGGGGAACGTCCAAGCAAACAGGTAGTGAGATCACTGTTAGAGTAGATGAATGTGTGTGCACATCTATTTCTGTATTTGTTGAAGAGAATGTCAGTTATTTATTGAAATTATTTCACAGTTTGTGGTCAACATTCTTATGTTGAAGCATCCCTTGGACATTTTATGTCTTGATTGTAAGGCATAATGCCTTGTTTAATGTTCATTATGCAGTGTTTCTGTATGTCTTAGTACAAAGAAGTTATAATAATTATTGTTACATTTTTATAAATAACATGAAAATAAAAGTTTTTTCAAAAATATCATACTTAAGTTTTGTTTTTTTCTTCTTGCACATTTGTCCCTCCTGGGTGTCCAAGCTATTGCACAGAGTTTAGGCTCTGCCTAAGTTTATGCCTGCTTCTGGCTGGCACTTCCTGATAAGATAATAAGAATTCTCTCTTATTCAATAAGAGAGGAAGGAATATTTGATGCTATTAAAAAATACACACCACTATCTTGAGAATCCACATTTTATATAAAATATAGCTGTTTTTCACACTGTCAACTCATTATTTAAAGTTAGTTCTTTAAAAACTTTCAAATTTTTATGAATATTTAAACAGGGGCTCCCATTTAGATGCTTTTGTTTAATGAACTTTCAAACAATCATGGAATTCTTTCGCATTCAACGGAGGCTAGGAGCAAAATGGTGGTAAAGTGGATTCTTTCTAAAACTTCGATTTGTGCAATTAGTAAAATAGCAGGAAAAGCGAATTACCTAGTATTTCATCAGTATAAAGATCCAACTGAGATACTGATCACTGAGTTCAAAATTGTGCTAATGCTTCTTAAGTATTGTGCCAGCCTCCAAGATGGTTTCTAATGATCCTCACCTCCTGGTATTCATGCACCTCCACACTGTATCAGGGTTAGTCTGTGTGGCAAATAAAATATGACAGAAGTGATAGTATGTCACTTCCAAGGCTGAGTCATCAAACTCACTTTGGCTGCTGTCATGCTCTCTCTCTCAGATTGCTAGTTCGAGATGTTAGCTATCATGTAGCAGCTCCATGTAGTGGTCCTTGGGGTGAGGAACTGAGTCCTCCTGCTGTGGCATGCATGAGCTTGCAAAGAGATCCTTCCCCACCCTACCCACAACTACCTGGTCAAGCCTTCAGATGACCACAGCTCCAGCCTACACTTTGATTGCAGCTCCATGGAAGACCCTTAGCCAGAGCCACCCAGCTAATCTGCTCCCACATTACTGATCCACAGATACTGTAAGACAAAAAGTGTTTCTTTTTCCTAGTCACTGTGGTAAATTGTTATATAGAATTAGAAAACTAATATGTCTATCAGTTCCACTCCTTGATATTTATCCATTAGGAAAGAAAATATATGCCTGCACTGAGACTTGTTCATGAATACTCATACCAGCTTTATTTTAAAAAGCCAATAACTGGATATAACCCAAATGCCCATCAACCAGTGAATGGATGAACAAATTGGGGTATATTGATATAATGGAATAATATTCAGCAATAAAAAGAAACTACTTTATACAGACAGTGATATTAATAAACCTCCAAAAATCATGTTGAGTAAAATAAAACAGATAAGAAAGAATACATACTGTTTGATTCTATTTTTATGAAACTCTTAGAAGACATATATAATTAGAGAAACAAAAAGCAGATCAGTAGATTCCTGGGATCAGTGGCTGGTCGTGGGAGGCAATTGGCCACAAATGGGCATAAAGGAATTTTATGGGATGAAGGAAATGCTCTACATTTTGACTATGGTGATTGTTACACAATTGAACACATTTGTGAAAACTCATTGAACTATAGCCTTAAAATCAGTGCATTTTAATATATATAAACCATACCTCTTTATAATTGATTTTTTAAAAGATGAAATAAAGCACTTTTCAGAAAAGAACAAAAGCCAAGATAATTTGTACCTACAGACCAGTACTGCAAATAATACAGTGGAAAATTCTTAAGGCTGAAGGAAAATGTTCCCAGAGGGAAGCCTGGATATGCAGGAAGGAATAAAGTGAATCAGAAATGGTAAACATATGGGTGTATGGAAACAAGTATTTAGAACAACAATAATAGTAAGGACCTATGGAGAAAACTAAATTTGTAGAGTAAAATATAGGCGAAAAATAGCACAAACAGCAGGTAGGGAGATGACTGTATTTAGCATGTAATGTATCTTCAATTGCTGGAGAAAGTATTAAGTATTAAGTTAAGAAAAGTGAACTGTGGGAAGGACATATATTGAAATTTCTAAGGCAACCACCAATAAATGTAATATTTTACATTTAAAAATCTGAAAAGAAGATCAAATGGAATAAAAGAAAATACCTGAATAACACACACAAAAAAGACAGTAATGAAGGAGTAAAGGAAAAAAAAACAACAGATGAATTCCCTATAATATTAGTAAATTCTCCACCCTCCAGAAGGTGGGACTTAATTCCTCTCCCCAACCCCCATGAGTGTGGGTGGGACATAGAGACTTGATTCCAATGAATAGACTAGAAAATAGATTAGAATGAAGTAACTAGGCAAATACGACCTTAACCAAGTGAGCAAGGTTAACATCACTAGTTATGTACTGTGGCTATCATGTGATGAGATCTGTCATGTGATGTGTCTCCGATATGATGTGATGAGAAGGGAACTTCGTCTCGATGTTCTTCTCCCAAACCCATGAACCCAGTACAATCATGAGAAAAACAGCATAAAAACTCAAATTAAAGAATTTTATGATGCAACTAACCAGTACACTTCAAAACAGTCAAGGTCATAAAAACCAATAAAAAGTTAAAAAACTGTCACAGATGAGAGGAAAGTAAGGAAACATAATAACTAGATGAAATGTGATATCCTTGATTGGATCCCAGAACAGACAAGGGATATTAGTGGAAAAACTGCTCAAATTTCAATAAAGATTGGAATTTAGTTAATAGCAATGTGCCAATGTTAATTTCTTAGTTATGACAAATGTACCATAATTATGTAAGATGTTAGCAGTAGGGGAAATTAGGCAAAAGTTAATAGGAACTCCTTGTGTTATCACACAATTATTTTGTAAATCAAAAATGATTCCAAATTTAAGTTTATTTTTTAAGATTATGGGACAAATAGAAGACAAATAGCAAAATGATAGTCTGAAATCCAACCTTATTAAGAAATGTAAATGGAATAAACACTCCAAGACAAATTTAAAAATTGTCAGACTATAAATAAGACACAACTCTATGCTGTTCAAAAAAGACAAATTTAAAACATTAGGACTCAGAAATTAAAAGAATGATAGTATTATACAATGCAAAAACTTAACTGAAGGAAACTGGACATGGATATATTAATATATTAATTATTAGTAATAGTGGTAGTATTCATATATAATTAATATATTAGTCCTTAAGGAAAGAAGTAGTATTAGAGATAAAGGAGCTGATTCAAAACGAAAAGGGTAGCAATTCTACAGGAGACCAAGCAACCCTAATTTTTATGAACTTACATAATATCAAAATATATAAAGTAAAATTGAGAGAACTAAAAGAAGCAATAGACAAATCCATTATCATAGTTAAAGTTTTAACAAACTCCTTCAATACTTGATTGACAAGGCAGTAAAAAATCAGTATGGTATTGAAGTGTTAAGCAACATGATCAAACAACTTGCCCTGAGTGAAATACATAGCACATTTCACCCAACGATTGTATAGAACATATTTTTTTTTCCAACACATAGGGAACATTTATTAACAGAGAACATACATGGTCATAAAGAATATGTCAACATATGTCAAATCTTTGAAATGTTACAGTGGACCTTTGCTGACCATCAAGTTTTTATGATGATTTGTCATTTTCCAGCTGAAATATGCATCTTTCTCCTGTGCATGATATCTTCACTGTGGTTTTTAACTCATCTCTCAACTTCCTTAATTTTGCTTCCACAATGCCAGAATCATCCTGGTGCTTTCACCCCTGTTATAACCACAACGTAAAATATTTCCATGGAGATATTTCCACATTTCCTATATTTCCTTTGTGAAACATTCTTTTGTAATTTTGGCAATCCCAGGTATCTTTGTATTACATTATTTATTTTAATTTAATTTAATTACTCAATATTACTTCCACAAAGGTTTAGAAAACAATTTTAAGAAAATGGAAATGCAAAGTTTATATTAAAATCTATTTTTAAGAAAATACTTGGAATACTTTCCAAATCTAACATTAGATGGTGATCAGTAGCAACTGCAATGTATTTAAGTAATTACAGATTGCAGAAACCATCAGAAAGTCCTTACTACAGGAATAGAAAAAAAATAGGTATTTAGCAGAAGGAAATGTGCAGGTTAGATACTGAAGACTTCATGTAAGGAGCTTCACTGTATCTGACTTTACATGTCTTTCAAAACTGGCCTCAGTCTCTTGTATGTTTTATGTGCCTAATACATATGTTTTTAAATAATATTCAACATCTTCTCACTTTCTGCCCATACACTGAACCTTTAAGACTTCCTGGAATGTAAACATAAGGGACCTAGAGATAGACAGAAGCTAGTGAAGGGGGAATGATAATCTAATATGTACAGATATGATAATGAGGGTGAACTTAATGGTACAGGAATGGTCAGGTGTGACTATGATTCATTAAAGGGCTTATAAGTATCAGTGACATATTGAAGGTAAACATCTTCATAAATGGTTGTTCAAAGGCATGAACCCACAAAGTAGCACCACAAACCTAAATAAGTGTTAGCAGGATACACTTATAAAGTATGATACTGGTACAGAGGGTTAACAACAGTGGTATGGAAAAACTACCCATTACATGTTAAAGACTATATTTGATAGGAATATCTTACCAACAGTACACTAATACTAGAGATGAATAATTAGCAGCTGATAAGAGCTAAGGGATGTATTATGTTACGATAATTGTTTAAAGTTGAGAGTGATGATGATTGTACAACTAAGTGAAGATAATGTAAGAAATTTGACCGTTTTTCTTGGGATAGAACATACATTAAGTAAAATTAGCAACCCACTACTTAATAAATAAAGCCTTCAACTTGAGGTTTGCTCTTGTGAAACTTAAGAGTTGTAAATGGGAGACTGAGCCCTGCTGTAATTACACCTAAAAGGCATCTCCAGGGAACCTCTTTCATTGCTCAGATGTGGCCTTTCTCTCTCTGAGCCCAACTCAGCAAATCAATTCATTAACCTCCCCCCAATGAGGGACATGACTCCCAGGGGAATGAATCTCCCTGAGACATGGGACCTGACTCCCAGGAATGAGCGTGGCCCTGGGAGCCAGGAACTGAAAATGTCTACTTGACCAAAAGGGGGAAAAGAAAGGTAACAAGATGAAGTTACAGTGGCTGAGAGATCCTAAATAGAGTTGAGAGGCTACCCTGGAGGTTTCTCTTACGTAAGCTCCAGATAGACATCCCAAATAGCCACAGTATGCCATGCCTTTACCAAAAGTACTCCCCAAATACCTAGATCCCTACCTGAGATTCTATAAAAGATTCGCTCACTGAGTTTTATCTTTCAGAAACTTAAATCTACCAGAGTGTTCCTATGCCACACAAGTCCTAAAACCCAGAGGCAACAGCCTCTTTAAGATCAACAATCAGATGCAGCCCCCTTCCCTACAATGTCGATACCCCCTTTCAATATGAACAAGTTACAGTGTTGACTGTTTAGATATCCCCGTAGATGGAGAAAAATATTAAGTGAGAGGAAGGAGTAGCAACAAACAAGAAAAGATTTAACAAAGGTCTATGAATACTGAAACTTTATATAAATATATATATATGTATTTAGATGCTGAGGTGTTGGAATAGCTGAAAGGAGGTAACTGACATGGTAGAACTGTAACCTATAACAGCCTTTGAAATTTGCTCTATAACTACTCATTGAATTGTGCTTTGAAATTCTTCTTTCTATATATATATATTATATTTCATAATAAGGAAAGAACTGAAACTGTGGGACTATAACCCGTAACAATTTTTTAAATTACTTATATAACTGCTTGTTGAGTTGTACATTGAAAGCTTACACCTTTCTGTTTGTATGTTATATTTTACAATAATGAAAATGGCTGAAAAAAAAAAAAAAAAAGACACCCTGGTATTCTTATCTTTCCCATGATAGTCAATAAAGGTCACAGTGTGATCTGTGCATAAAGACCGTGGAAACACCTCAAGAGGCATGTAGAGGCTTCCCAGTGCAGGCAACACCTAAACTGGCTCCTGGCTGTCCAGCAGGATCCTTCAGGCACAACTGGTCTCCAGAGCCTGAGCCCTGCCTCCTCCTCCTGCCTCAGTCTCTCCCCCTCTTTCTGTTCACAAGGAGAGCTCCAGCTACATGAGCTACTTGCTCCCAGTATTTATCATTCTCTTCCCAGCCTCCATGCCTTTGCTTACATGGTCCTCTCCTTCTGGAATGGTTCCCACCCCTCAGTGTTTCCCCATTTACCTGGAAAACTCCTACTCATCTTTTAAGATTCATGCCTGTGAGCATCTCTTACAGGAGGAAATCTTCTCTGACTTCTCTCACAAACTAACTCCAAAAGAGTTGTTTAGGTGCCCCTCCCTGCTCCTAATACCCTGGGATAGGATTATCATGGTGGTTAGCAGGCTTTCCCAAAATCTTCCATTTATACATTTATCTCCCCTATTACTTTGAGAGTTAGAGGGTAGCAAAGTCTACTTTCTTCCTTGTTTTATCCCCAACATTGAATTACATTCCCAGCTTATACTTACTGAGAAATTGCTCCATGAAAATGCTGAATCAAATTGAGAAAAGGATTAAACTTGAGTACAAACACTTCTTTGGTTTCAAAGATAACAGTAGCAGAAAGTGGAATTGGTGACAAAAACCCAATTCAAACTGACTTAATGGAAAGAGGAATCATTTGACCTATAAAGCTGAAAGACTGATGAGTACATAAGATAAAACCGGATCTTAGAGTACAAAAATTATCTTTGGCAATCAGTCTCACTCCAGGTCAGCCTGTTTTTCTCCACGCTGGCTTTATTTTAGGCAGGCTTTCCCCAAACATTGGAAGAGTTCCAACCTTCTGTCCTAGCAGCTTTGACCCGGCCAGAAGCGAGGGCTTGTTTTCCCAATCATTTCCCAGCAACAAGGACTCCAGGGAATGATTTTGATTTGGCCAGGCTTATCTCACTTGCTTACCCTTCTGCCAGTCAGGGTAGTTAGGCATTAGGCCCAGACAGAAAGGTCTACTTTGGGTCAGAAGACCACTCCTGGAGCTTTGGAGTATGGTCCCCCTGCCAAACCACCCAGTATGGGAAGAAGTAGAGATGGTTCCCATGGGAAAACCAGGGTTCTGTTACCAGAAGGGGAAAGGATTGAAGCCAGGCAAAATCCTGAACAGTACCAGAGGCTGGACTTGCTGATAGCATTGGCATCTACAAAGGGCTCTGGACTAAAGAAGTAGATGGATGCAAGGGTTTAATGCCAAGTTCAGACATCTTCATTCTTCTACTCTCAAAGCCAGAGTCATTATACCAGAAGCAGTAATTGCAAGCAAAACAGAGCAGCAGTTGTGATGGCTAAATTCCCCAAGGCCAGCCTGGGTACGGCAATACTGCTCTGCCCATATTTCTGGCTGCCTGGACAGTGCTTAAGATGTGCCAGCAAGTCCAAATTTTACAGGCATGTAAGACTGTGTCAATCACATCTGAAAGAGATCATGAATATTGTAGCACAAAACAGAATTTATCAATTAATGCTTCTATTTTAGGAATAATTCTATTCCTGGAAACATTGTTGATTGTATGAGTTTAAAGTTTGTGCCTAGAAACCTGTTGTTAAGCTAATACCATGAGTAACTGGCTAGGGAAGACACGTGTTGAAACATGAAAGAGCTGGAACATTTTAGTTGGCTTCAGAGTACCTGTGCTTTTATTTTCCAAAAAATTAATATGAGACTCTCAGGAATTGAATTATGAGACATGGTATATTAAGGAAGGGGAAAAACCTTTCTTCTGTAGCTCATTTTGTAGTAACTGATTTTTATTGGGCAATTGTCAAGCATAAAGTTACAGATAATTCTACAAATATGAGCTGCTTCTTGAAATGTGTCATCATTTGGTCTGCTATTGTAAATACTTAGATGCTCTATTCATCCTGGGCATTTGCTTACATCAATAATTTGGGTGAGATTTGGCAATCAGCAAATATTTTCTGCTTTCTTAAATTATAAGGAGAATAAAAATCTCTTCAGCCTCCTGTTAATGCTGAAGGCAAAGTATTTCAGTTATTACATATAAAGTGCCCACACTAGGTCAGCAGAAAACTGAAATCCTCCTCTCAGCAAATATAAGTCCACTAAAATTCCTGGTCTACAAAGGTCCCAGGTCAGAGTATTCATTTCCATTCAGGTGATTTTTTGAAGTGAAATAGATTGATTCAGAAAAGTAAGGAGATAGATAGATACATGATGGTAGATATATAGATGATAGATAAATATAGTTATAGATTTTTAAAATTTAAGCTGATAATATTTATGCTACAAAATAAAATTCTTGCTTTTAAGGAAATAAAGCAAAATACTGGAGACTTTTGACCACTTTGCTACTTTTGAGCTTTAGGAAAGATGAAGTTAAACTATTTAACCATAAGAATAACATTTAAAAGAAGAAGAAAAAACAATTATCCTAAAGTTATCAACTGCTTGATTCAGAAAAAAATAATTTACAGTATACTAGTTCAAGCTGCACTGCTTAGAACTCAAATCCTGGATTTTATTAACAATGAAACCTTGTGCAAAATACTCAAATTCCCCACCACTCAGTTTTCTTATCTGTAACATGGGAATGAAACTGGTAACTACTTGTCTGTAAACAAGGATTTTACTCCCCAGCTGAGTTTCTGCTGAGGTAATATTGGAAAAAGCAATTTCTATTTTATTTATTGAAGAATTACTTTATAGCACTTACTATGTACAGTATGTGCCTCAAAATGGTTGTTATGATGAATATATGAGGCACATACTGTGGAGCGAGTAGCTACACGGTATGTTGCGGGAACACAGGCTCAGGCACAACAGAAATTTTCAACAAGTGACCACTTTATGACTTACACAGCACAAAGGGTCCAAAAGAGCAGGGGAAGAGTTCCCATTGTGGCCTCCCAGGGAGGCCAACTGCTTAGGTCAGGGTCAGTGGATGACAGTTCTGAACTTCACCTCAGAGAGGAGAGACAAATCTATGCTGCCAAGGGTAGGGAATTTACACAACCCAGGAAGAGAGGGCCCTGCAACTAGAGTTTCCTGCCATGTTAAGCAGATGTGGCTGCTTGTTCCCAAAGGTTTAATGTCTGGGCCAGCCTTTTCATTAGACCTAACATCTCTGGGGGCTGTGGATTGGAAAACAGCACAATAGAAAAGCGGGGAGAGGCAAGTAAGTGAGGTCTGGAAGATGGTCGCTAAGTGTGTGTCTGTGACTTCCCCAGCAGCTGCTTCCCTTTATCTCTATTTAACAGATGATAAACAGGGCACCGACAGGTAGCAGTCACTGGATGAGCCAAAACTCCTACAGCAGGTATCCAGTGAAGAGTAGTGGACACCTGGAGGTTGCTCCACTCCCCACTTGGCTCCCTCTCTACAGCCAGAATATCCTATGCACATCACAGATCTGAATCCAGATTCATACCTGAACCATATGGAAACTACTACTAGCAAAGGACATTAAAACTCATGGTGAAAAATGAACTACTGTTATGGCAAAAGCTGGGGTAAACAGCTTGTGAAATATCTTATTAGAAATCAGAAAAACAAAATTGTCAGCGATTGTTTCTCTAGAGGGGATCAAATCACTGTCAACAGGAAAATCCATGTAACACAGAAATGAAATGAGATTTGTGTCCATACAACTTGGAAATAACCGATTTGTGATCTAACCCTTGGATATTTCATCTTTTTGCTGCTTAGATGAATAAAGGGTACTACTCTCACCAGGCATCAGTTATTTAATGACTATGACCTTTTCTGTGCTTGGACAAAACTAGAAACTGTGGACCTGTGAGCCCAACACAGCACCCTCTTCCCCCAGCAACTCTAGAATGACCACCCACTGCTATTTCGTGTATTAATTAATACCCTCATTCACAAAAAATGTGCTACTGGTAGATTAATCGAGTTTGGGAACTTCCAGAATTTCAGAGAGGAAGGAAGTTAGGAGGTATTACAAAATTTTGTCCTAAGTTAAAAGTTGGTCTTCTCCATACCCTAGTGGTAAGATATGACACAAACTGTGATTTATTTGTGCTTGTAGAAACAGGAAAAAGGCAGAAGTTCTTATGTGTCATCTGAGATCACAGATAATGTTTAACAGATTGTATTCGTGCAGATATAAATTAAATCTTAAATCAGAAAATAAGCATATCTGTACATACGTAAAAAATGGAGACGCAGATCTCCCGCCCCCCACCCCGCCTTAATCCCACCAATTCTGATAACTGACATTCTTTAAGGTGCCTAAATCTCCACTAATAAAGTGGCAGCTCCGTGCCCAAGTGTCATTCGGCGCCCACGGTCCCCCCTCCCAGTCCGTTACTCCAGCGCGGCCGGCTTTGGGGTTGGGGCCAGTAAGTGAATATCCCAAAGTGTGCAGTAGTTCACTGGAGCTGGAGGACAGGGCGGGGAGGCACCGGGTGAGCTCCCTCCCCCCACACCCCTCCATCCCCCACCACTTCGGGAGGCGGAGCCGGCGCTTTCCTTCCGGAATCTGGGAACCAGCCAGGAGGACCGGGAATTTCCCTGGCCCGAGGGGCGTTAGATTTGCCTAAACGACCATGGATAAAAGGAAGTCCCCGAGCTCGAAGAGCCACAGAACCCGGACCACAGGCAGCCCTTCCACAGCCAGCTCTCCCGCTCCAGACACCCGCCGCTCCCGCCCTCCGAGCTGAGCACCATGGCCCGCGCCGCTACCTCCGCCGTCCCCCGGGTCCCCCGGCTCCTCCCCGCCGCGCTGCTGCTGCTCCTCGTGCTCGCCGCCGGCCAGCGCGCAGCAGGTGAGACTCGGAGCCGGAGCCCGGATCCTACCTGCAGCCAGGGGTCGGGTGGGCGCCCGGCGGGAGACACCCCCGCTAACCTCTTTTCTCCCCCAGGGGCTCCCGTGGTCTCTGAACTGCGCTGCCACTGCCTGCAGACCGTGCAGGGAATTCACTTCAAGAACATCGAAAGCGTGAAGGTGACGGCCCCGGGAGCCCACTGCGCCCAAACCGAAGTCATGTAAGTTCCGCCGCGCGCTGCTGCTGCTACCCGGCCAGTCACCCCGACCCTCCCGGTGCTCGCCCCCTGACTCCCCAGCCCGACCTCACTTGGATTCTCCCTTCTGTCTGCAGAGCCACTCTCAAGAATGGGCAGGAAGCTTGTCTCAACCCCGAAGCCCCCATGGTTAAGAAAATCGTCCAAAAGATGCTAAACCGGTGAGTTAAGGTTTTTATTTACAATCTGTGCCCGGAGTCATTGGTCACAAACACTGGCATCTGCCTCCCAAAAAAATCATGTTAGCGAAATCTTGGGGTTAGCTGAAGGATTCAAGTCGTGGTTCACAATAAGTTTGTGAAACATGAAGATCATTAATCTGTCTTGGTGGCAAATCTCCTTTCAAATCAGAGTAGGCAAATGTGTGTTCATAAAGTAGTAAGTGAAAGTGCCTCCTTCCTATTAAAAAAACAAACTGCTAACCTCTGGTCCTCTTTGGTTTCAAAACCATGTGGAACCCTTGTTTTGGGCAACCTGGGTGGTGAGGAGAAGGGATTTTGCAGTTAGACTCACCTGTGCTCAAGGATGGGGGGGCGGGGGCACCTCCTGTTAGACCTAAAACAGAATTCTGACAAGTATTTAATGTCTTTGCATCTCAATAAAATGGGAAAAATAGTAGCTGCTACTTCATGGGTTTACTATGAGGCTTAAATGAGGACACGCATGTCCATTTTTAGCCCAGTGTGACATACCAGAGTAATCAATATGTTTTGGCTGTTTGGAGGCAATAATGCAGTTGTCACCACTGGTGCCCCATTGTTAATTAAACAGCACCCAGGGCAGCAGTGGTTACAGGCAGTAATTAGGGCACAAGGCTGGGGAAGCAACCTCATCCGGAAAATCCTAGGATGTCAGGGATCTAAGGCAGGAGAAGAGGGCTATGCGGTCGATTTTTTTAGTCTCTACTAATGACAACCATTTTTTCTGCATAGGGGCAGCAGCAGTTGAGAGGAGGATCATCAGTGACTTTTCCTGCAGAAGGTTCCACCTTTAGAGGAGCCAAAGAGAAAGAAGAGAAACAGGTGGCTCCCGGGGACAGCTGGAGTGCTTAATGTGTTTGACTATTTACTATGAGAATTCGATTCTATTTATTTGTCTGTATTTATTTTATTTATTTTTAAAAGCTTGTATTTTAATGTCTTACCTGATATTTAAAGATGTGAATGTGATTGATAATTCACGGTACTGTTATTTTTGAGGTTCATTTTTATGTTAAACCAAAGTTAGTTCAGTCCTGACTTAACGTATTTTGAAGATGATGGGTTTTAAATGTTCTCCATTCATCAAACTGATGTTTTTTGGAGAGTCTAGCATCATGCTAGCCAGTGTGTTCCAGGCTGGAGGTAAATAGAGGGGGTCATCCAAGAAATATAGTCAGCTCACCGTTAGGATAGCAGAATGTATGTGCACATCTATTTTTGTAACTGTATGGAAGAATGTCAATTATTTATTGAAACAATTTCACAGTATGTGTTCAATATTTCTGATGTTGAAGCTTTAAAGGCTACAATGTTCTAAATAACCCTTGGACATTTTATGTCTTCCTTGTAAGGCACAATGCCTTGTTTATCATTAATTATGCAATGTTTCTCTATGTCTTGATATAGAAAAGTTTAAGTATTTCTTGATGCATTGTTACAAATAACATGAAAATAAAGCTTTTACAAAAATTTCATGCTTAAGTTTTGTTTTCTATTTCTCGACTTTTGTTCCTTGTGAGTACCCAAAGTGTTGTGAATGTATAACAAACTATGGGTCATGCTTATTTAAAGCCTGTGACCTACTGGTTCTTCCATTATTTCTCTCCTATTCAAGAAGGTATATTTGATGCTTTCTCAAAGTCCAAGCAGACCACTACTTGATAATTTCTTCACCATCACTAAACTGGTGTTCAGTTCTAGCTCTTGAAAAATTTCCAAATTTTAATAGATATTATAACAAGAGCTCTCATTAAAATTATTTTGTTAATTGGTTTTTCAAATAACTATGCATTCTTCTCCCTTCTAATGAAGGTGGGGGCTGAATTTTCGTAAAGTGGATTCTTCCTTAGAATTCAAACAATTTGCACAATGGGAAAACAAAAAAGGAAAAAACACCAAGTACTTTATCTGTGTAAAGGTAAATTGAGAAAGGATTTTATTCCCTAACATCTATGCATGCTGTTTTTTAATTTAATGCTTTTCCAGGGCTTCATAAGTATTGAAACCGTGAGGAGGCCAAAACTGGTTTGCATGGTCTTCTATTCCTGTAAACTTTTCTTCTGAGCTTGTTCAACTGCAGCTGATATAACCTGAGCATGCACAGAAAACACTGACTCTTGCCCTTTAGGTGACCTTTGAGACACCAGAAACAGAGGTCAACTCCCTTGGAACCAAGATTACAAGGACAGGTAGACATCAGAAGCAGATCAAATATGAGAGGTCCTTCAGTAAGGAAGATCTGGCCTAAAATCCACTCTACCACATATGGACAGCTCTATAATTAACCAATTGGACTATGTCAAGTCAAACCTCCCCAATCTTGTCCCTACCTCTCATCTCCCACTCCAATAAAATCTCCCTTAACTCTCAGATTGGGGAGACAGATTTGAGCCTTGTCTCGGCCTCTCTTCTCAAAATCCCAGTGTCTCAGTTTTGGCTTCTGTATGTCTGGCAGTGAGACCTTGCTTGTAACAAAATTGTGATGGTTTAAAAATCTGCAGCTTTTTCTTCTACTACCCAATTAAATATTTTCTAAACATATAAATTTGAACTTTTGTGTCCCAGAATGTCAGGAGTATATCCACTTCACATGAAACAAAGGCAGTATCTCGTGGTAAGAAAATAACCTAAGTCGTCTGGGAAAAAACACACTCAAAAACAGTAAAGGAGGAAAGTTTGTGCACATGTAAGGAGGGCAAGGCAATGTGTGTGGTTATCTATGATTCAGGACTTATTCTTGGGCTCTTGAACCCTAGTCTATAACCTTAAACAGGGGAAGAGGGCTGGGTTGGTGGCCTGAAGAACTGGAAGCATTTACAGGCTTGTCCTAAACAGCTGGGTGACTTTGGGTAAGAAACAACTTCTCTGAGCCTCCATTTTCTCCTTGAAAAATAGGTATAGGAGTCCCTTCATACCCCCAGTGTTATTTGCTGAGATGAATTAGATGAGATATAAAAGCAATTTGTAAACTGAACAGAGGTGCATGAATGCAAACTATCCTGGAAGCTCCATAAATGTCAGCATTGAGTCCCTAACCTCAAGTCAGGGGCATATGTTTTAGGCTGTAGGGAAATGCAACTTTCTGGATTCCTCACATTCTAGAGAAAATCCTAGCCTCCCGAGACTCTTCACATATGATGAGAATAACATCTATATGTGGCCTTTTGTTGCATTTATTGCAAAAGAATTCTAAATAATAAAACTTCTCATTCTCCGAGATGTTCACTAGTTACAGCCAGTACTTGGTCTCTAGGTGCCAGGTTGCTGGGGTGATTGGAATTCTATCTCCCTATGTATCTATATATTAAAAAAGATGAAGACACAGTACTTGGAGATAGCTAAGGATCATGTAGGTGGAGACACTGGGGACATACAAAGGGTTAGAGTTAGGACTCAGGCCCATCATGTTTCCAAGGAAACCTTTCAGGAGGGGAGGGAGAAAGACAGCTACATCTTTCTCCTTTATAAGTAGAGAAAAATAATCGCTGGTCCAAAGTGTCCAGCTCCTCAAATAGGACAATTAACTGGGCTTTTGTAGCATTATCCAGGAGGTGAAGCCTGGGACAAGCAGGGGTTGACATACTTACTTACTATGAGGAAGCTGATAAAAAATCTGTCTCTGATCCAGAATACCGCATGTGTGCATTCAGGATAAAATTTTTTAAATGTAAATATTAAAAACCCGACATAGACCATGTTAACTTGGGACGTGGAAAGTAGGAGGAAGGATATGGTGGTTAAGAACATGGGCTCTGAAGAATCAGACTGACCTGGGAGTAGATTCCGGCTCTAACACCATCTAACAATTGTGACCTGAGGCCAAGTTTCTTGATTAAACCAAACTTCACTTTCTCTTTTCATAAAAGGAGTACAATGATAGAGCTTCCTTTTTGTAGTTGTTACCATAATAATGTGTTCATATGTTGTTACCATTTGAGTAAAATGCTAAGCAGTACCTGGGAGAGGGTGGTGGCTATGGAATTTCTGAGACAAAGGAGAAGTAATCTAATTTGGGTGGGTGATGGTTTGTTGTTTCCTGATGCTGCTGTAACATATTACCACAAACTTTGTGGCTTAAAACAACACACATTTATTTCCTTATAGTTCTGGGGGCCAAAAGTCTGAAACCAGTGTCACTGGCCTCAAGTCAAGGTGTCAACAGGGCTGGTTCCTTCTGGTGGCCCCAGGGAAGGATCTATTTCCTTGCCTTTTCCAGATTCCAGAGGCCATCTACATCCCTTGGCTCATAGCCCCCTTCCTCCATCTTCAAAGCCAGCAGCATCACATCTTCAAATCTCTTTCTCTTTTCCTCAACTTCCATCACATTACCTCTGTCTGACTCTAACTCTTCCTAAATCCCTGTTATAAGGACCCTTGTGATTACATCAGTCCCACCTGGGACACTCTCCCCATCTCAAGGTCCTTAACTGAATCACATCTGCAAAGTCCCCTTTACCATGTAAGTTGACATATACACAGGTTGTGGGGATTGGGACAAGGACATCTTGGGGGGTTATTATTCAGACTACTACAGGGAACTTAAAGTTCAGTGTTCAAAGTGTTTAGCATTTTTCATTAGACTAATAAAGTGCACACATCATAGAAGGGAGTTGGAGACTGTGCAGTAGTCAAAATGGTGCCAATAAATGCAGCTACTGTTAGCATTCCCAAGTTAAAGGAAAGCATATTTCTGTGTTTTTTCCATCTTGCTTCTGGAAAGCCTCAAAGTATACCAAAAAAAGTTTTATTGCATAACTGTAGGGAAGACGTGAATGATCGGAAAAGCAAGAGGAAAATCCACGTGGAAAACTTGGAGTTCCTCCCTAGGGCTATGTTTATCATTGCTCTCTGGTCTCCTCCCATAGACATCACTCAATCTTGGAGCAAGCAGAAATGGCAAGTATAGGTATTTTGTTACATTGTCTTTAAGACTTTGTAGTGTAAGGCAGCCCTCCATTGGGAACAGCAGGGCAGAGAAGGGGCCCAGGGTTGCTTGAGGGGTTAGTTACAGGGTGACAAGAGCAGAAAAGGGATGTTTTCTGCATTAGCAAATCAATCCTTGCACAGTCTGACACAGAATGATCATGGGATTTTGCGGGGCCATCAGGAAACAGGAGGCCATGCCTGAGGTTTCCTGGTCAAAGGAGCCAGAGCAGGAAGGGAAAATGATGGATGACCCATTTTGTCATTATGATTACTGCTTTAGTTTCCTGGGCTGCTCAAGCAAATACCACGAAATGGGTTGACATAAACAATGGGAATTTATTAGCTTACAGTTTAAAGGCTAAAAGAAAGTCCAAATCAAGGCATCATCAAGGTGCTGCTCTCTTCCTGTAGACTGTGGCATTCTGGGGCTGGCTGACAGTGATCCTTGGTCCTTAGCTTATCAAATGGCAAGGCACATGGTGGCATTTCCTGGTCTCTCCCTTCTCTTCTGGGTTCCATTGATTTCAGCTTCTGGCTTCGTCTGTGTCTTTCCTCTCTGCCTGAGTTTCACAACTCATTTATAAAGGACTCCAGTAATAGGATTAAGACCCACCCTGATTGAGGTGGGCCACACCTTCTTAACTGAAGTAACCTCATCAAAATGTCCTACTTGCAATGAGTTCACACCCATAGTGATGGATTAGATTTAAGAACATGTTTTTTAGGGGTACACACAGCTTCAAACCACCACAATTAGTTATTTGAGAGTTCTCCTGAGGTATCTTCTAGACACTTCCAGAAATACTTGGAGGGAGGTGAGGGATGGGATAGATGATTTTGCAAGAGCAGGAAGGAGGCAATATTTGCTCCTTAGGAACATAAAAATTATAAGGTAAGAGACCTGTTTTACCCATAAAGCAGAGCCTGAGGCAAAGGTCAGGTTGCTGCTTCTGTATTAAAGGATTCAATCTCAGGGAGGCAGGGGTGAAGATAAAGGTGAGTGAGTTAGGGAAGGAAGTAGAAACAATGTGAAGATGCATTACTGAGCTGGTTGCCTCTAAGTGCAACCCATTGCTCCATCTCTCAAGCACAAAACCATGTAAACTACAATCCATTCAGCTTGTGTGGGAAGAAGAAACAGGAATGCCCTGTAGGGGGTCAACCCCCTCACTTGTCTGTTGCCCAAGTGTGTGTAGGAAGTGTGTTTGTTACCAGGCCTTACATCAGCTGAAGAGGACGACTGGACTACTGGAGGGTGAAGTATGTGACTGTGACAGGTCCCCTCAGTGGCCAGAATAGCATGTTAATAAGACCCCTCGGTGGCCAGAATAGCATGTTGTTTCATGGTCCCAGACTTCTCACGTATTCCCAGACAGACATCTCAAACATGCATGTTATAATTCATGTGACATTGGTGAGAGGTGAAGATGGATTGGGACAACCCACTACCACCATAGACAAAGCAACTAATTTCATATAGAATGAGGAACACAGCTTTCACAGAGCAAGGGCAGTCCCTCCTCATGACATCAGAGAATTTTATACCAGGAAGGGACTGCCAAAGGAATACTCTGAAGCATTTGGTAAAGGGGAAAAAATAGATTATTGGCAAAGGGTTTGAAGGACTTAGGCTTCAGAAGGACTGGCTCACCAAATTCAAAACAAACAAACAAAAAAACTGCAAAATTACTAAGGTAACCAAAATTATATTCCTTTTTTTTTTTAACTGAGGAAAACAAGGCAGAAAACTTTTACTCATACTCACAAAAATCATGACATATCTTCAGACAGCATGGGAAAACACAGGGATAAAATTGTTTATATTATGGAGCCCTGGTTTATGGGACATATTTAAGATGTTATTTTGGAGATCAGACCAATCAAGAGGATTCTATCATTTGTTATTTATCTCAAGGTTCAAATGTGTTTTTATCCCCGATTATGTGGTATGCGAAATGATTAGTCATTTTGGAAACAGGATGTTATGTTGTTTTTTCTTCTAAAGAAGCTTGCAAATTATTTGACCCAAATTCTTTATTTTGCAGATAACAAAATTTGGGTTGAGCAAGGGGCTTGCCTAATTAGACATATAATTGGGAGCAGAACCCAGATCTCCTGATTCTCCATTCAAGACTTTCCCTACAATTCCATGCCAAGAACAGCTGCCCCTGATTTTCTCACACGCATTAAACTCTCTAGAGAGTTTGGTGGAATTGCGTTGACAATTCTCAGGAGGAGTCTTTCTTTTGTACCACCACATGTACACCTCAAGGCACAGAGGGCTGCTGATCATATTCCTCTGTGAGGTTAGAGAATACTAGAATGTTAGAGTTAGGCAGGACCTATACTGGTCCACAAGGCATGTTTCAAATACACAGAAGTGCATACAAACACACACTTATCCACACTCAATCTTGATATTTGGTATTATGCACACGTAGGATGGCATGTACATCCTTTCCATTGGAAGTTGGCTTTTGTAACTAGGGAGATAACCATGGCTCCGTCAGAACAAACAAAAACAAACAAAAAAACTCTGCAGCAGCAAAAGATCAAGGTCAGAAATGTATTGATCTTCTAAATGTTTACTCTTTAGTGATCTTAGCTCTCTGTTCCCTCTCATGGTCGCTTAGGATACCAGTCAATGTTACATGGCAGCAATCCTAGATTTACTCTACCACCTGAATATTAGAAATTAACCAATTTGATCACCCCTTCCTTACAAGATAGCAACTGGAGAAACAATTGGGTTGCATGTTTGAATTCCCTAATGAGGGACCAATCCCAGGGGCTATGTTGAACACTGGCCTTTCAGTTCTGCAGAAACTATAAAACTGATACAAACCAAGAAACTGGAATTGCAAGACTTGGGGACTAGAGAGCAAAAGAGCAGATCAGCAGCCTCAGATTTATTTCTAACACTTGGAATTTGAAAGCCAAAGCCTGGATCCATGATGTCTGTGCTAGGGTGTTCCAAAACTCTGTATGAGGGCAGTCCACCAGCCTACATACTGTACCTGTGAGGAAACATTTTATCCCCTTCCTTAAGAGTGATAAGTTACAGGTGACTGAGTTTGTGCCTTTTACTTTCAACAGTCCTCAGAAAAGAAAATTAGATGATCTGGGGAGACTTGTAGAAATCAAATGGACCCAGTTCTATAATAGCAATGTAGACCTCAGAGAGAAATCTGCTTTGGGGGCCACAAACAGGTATAAGTCCAAGCATCGCACACTCATCCCCTCATAGAGATATCTAATGCAAAATAGGGAAATCAAGGTTTTGCAAAACAAACAAACAAACGAAAACCAAACAAACAAACAAAAAATCTATGACAACTATGACAGCTCACATGACTGTCAAAGTGGCCTATGGGTGGATTCTGAACTCTAGAACTGTGTTTGTACACGTTGTGGAACCTCAGCTTCCCTCTGCCTTTCAGTTTCCCTCTGCTTCTAGGATTCTTCCCAGACCCTTCACTATAAACTACTGCAGTGTGGAATAAATGAGTGATGTTGGCCTTGTGGCCAAACACACTTGGGAAAAAAATCGCAGCTCTGTCACTCTATGTGGCCTTGTCAGTTTACTTAATTCCTCTGAGCTTCAATCTCTTCTATAAAATATAAATAATCCTTGCAGGGTTGTTATATATCTTTTCTTAGGATAATACACTAAAAAGTATAACAGTAACTTTTTAAATATAAACTTAAAACTGTAAGCAAGCTGAAAATTATAAAGTAGACTTAAAATGTAAACTTCAAAGCTGGAAGCGGGCTATAATGAAAGCTCTTAGCCTCACAGAGGGGCGGTAGGTAATATAAAGTCTGCAGCAGTATGTAAATGTGAAGTCTTCACCAAGACCTGAATAAGCTTTAATCTATTGCCCCAAACCTCCCAGGTATGAATAAGCACTTCATTTATCTCCCTAGACTGGGACACATCTGTTCTGGCCCCTAGGGGCTGGTTTGGCAGGAAGGCCAAAGAATGCACCAGGAACTGAGTGTCTCATAAAGTTTATTATGGGAACTTACTCACAGGAGTGAAGAGGGAAAGTCAGTCAAGCTGCTCTACTGGCAGCCAGTTCAGAGCTCAGTGTGAAAGTATGCCACAATTAGGTGGGAATTAGCAAGGCCATTTATAGAGGCCCGAAAAACAGACATTCCAAAGAGTATGAGGGCTAGATACTGTTGTGGGCGATTAAGGTAGCATGCATGAAGTCCACCTTTCAGCAATGCTGGAAACATGGCCACCAGGGCTGATGCAACAACAGCTTGGGTTGCCCTCCGCCTTCTTTACGGAAGCGGTTCGCGCCAGAAGTACTAACCATACATCTGCCTTCCACCCCAGCAACAGCAACCACCAATCCCCCTACATCTGCCTTCCACCCCAGCAACAGCAGCAGCCAATCCTAGATCACCACCCGTCCTTACTAGCCACCCCCATCCTACCCTAGAGTATATATGCTCAGCCTCCTCAATAAAATTTTGCAGCTTGATCAGAAACCTGTCTTGCTGTCATTCCTCGTGTCTCTTGTCCCATACCATTCTTCCTTCACAGGACTTGGAGCTTCCGTTGATCGTCCCGCGGGCCGGGACAACTGGCGCCCAACGTGGGGCCCAAGCCTTGTGAAGGATAGAACGCCGCGCTTAAGAAGAGAGCTCTCACACTCACCGCACCCGGGATCGCCACGAAGGAACTCGCTCGTGAGACAGATCCGTTCAGCAGTCAACCAGCGCCGGCGAAAAGGAAAAGAAAAAGGTAGGTCCCCCTTCCCCACCATGGGACAAGCAACTTCCCAACACGAATTATATGTTAGTCAGGTCAAACAATCGCTCAAGACACGAGGAACTAGAGTTAAGAAAAAAGATCTCACACGCTTCTTTGATTTTCTGCTAAAAACCTGCCCTTGGTTCCCTCAAAAAGGTACTATAGACCACCAATGTTGGCTAAGAGTCGGAGATTGTCTAAAAGACTACTTCAGAACCTTTGGTCCTGAAAAGGTTCTGGTTACTGCCTTTTCTTATTGGAACCTAATTGATGAAATTCTAAAAGTCCATTCTTCCGCCCCAGACATTCAAAAACTCTGCAAAAGAGGAGAGGAAGCTTTAAGGGAACACTCTCGTCCCGCTTCAGCATGCAGCTCAGTAATTATTAATATGCCTGAAAACCCCCTAAACAGAGACCCCAACAAAAGTAGGCCAAATACCCCGACCAGTCAGGCCAGTCCATCGCCCGATCAGCCCGAAATCGAACCAGAGGCTAAAATCTCCCCCCTTTTAGAAAACCCAGAGGCTAAACCGGAGGCTAAAATCTCTTCCTCTTTTGAGACCAATTCCCTTCCCCCGTTTCGGCCACCCCCTTATAATCCTGATTTTCCCAATCCATGCCCTCGTTTTTATCCAGTCACGTCTCTGCCTCAGTTCCACGCTTTAGAAGAGGCCACAGAAAATCTCCGGCTACACGCCGATAACTTTAAAGAAACCTTTAATCAAGAGCGGCTGCAAGCCGCCAATTTGCTCGCCGACCTCCGGTCGGCAACTCAAAGCATTGTTGCCCTTGCACTCCCGGAAAATGCCCACTCACCACGTCCCCATTGTACTCACCACACCTACGCCTTTCCAGTTACACGTAGTCAGACCCAAAACCCTTTCGCTGACTCCCAAAATGGCGCCGCTAGTTCCCAAAATGGCGCTTCTAGTAGCGAAAGCGAGGAAGAGGAACAATCAAACCCCCCCAGTTCTGACGAAGAGGAGCAAGAGGAAGCTAGTACTACTTCAACAGCTAAATATAAAAAACTCAGTTTAAAATATTTAGAAAAATTAAAAAAGGCAGTGAATGATTATGGCGCTACCGCCCCCTTCACGCTCACCTTATTAGAAAGCCTCAGTGAAAAAGAACTCACTCCTAACGATTGGTCCCAATTAGCCAGAGCTGCCTTGTCCGGCGGCGATTTCAATCCGATACTCTGTTCTGGCATCGGGCCCACTCAAACTCTTGGAATAGCCATTGGCGCCGCCCTTCAAAATTTTGCAGCACAAACTAAGCCTCCAACATGCTATAACTGTAAGCAACCTGGCCATTTTTCAAAAAATTGCCCCGTGCCAAAAACCAGTTCCTCTTCACCCATCTCTAAAAAATCCCCATTGCCACCTTCTATTTGTCCCCGCTGTAGAAAAGGGTTCCATTGGCATCTGACTGCCACTCTCGTGCAGACATTAATGGCCAACCCCTTAAGCCTAAGCCCCAGGGAAACTCACAATGGGGCCGGCCCCAGGCCCCAATCAGAACAAACCCAGGGGCAATACGGTTTGTTCAACCATCCCCAGTCGTAGTGCTCCCAACCACAAACCACACTGCCATATCTCAGACTTATGGAGAGCTACAGCAGGGAGCGCAGGAATGGACCTCTGTATCGCCTCCAACTCAATATTAACCCCAGAAACCAGCCCTCTCCTCATACCTACAGGAGTCTATGGGCCTTTACCCCCAAATACCTTTGGTCTCATTCTAGGGAGAGCTAGTGTCACCCTGCGCGGAGTCCAAGTCATCCCAGGTGTACTAGATAATGACTTTAAAGGTGAAATACAAATAATCGCAACCACCTCAAACAATATTATCCCTATTCCCTCTGGCACTCGAATAGCACAACTTATAGTACTCCCCATTCAGCATGTCAACTCAAACTTCAAAAAACTCCAGCGCCCCACGGAGGGCCCTGAATCCTCTGACATTTTTTGGGCACAACCAATATCCCATAATCGGCCCACCTTAAAATTAAAACTTAATGGCAAGCTATTTGAAGGAATCTTAGACACAGGGGCCGATTCTACAGTTATATCCTCAAACCACTGGCCAAAATCCTGGCCCCTCACGGCCGCTGCCACCCACTTACAAGGAATAGGCAAAGCCACAAATCCTCTACAAAGTTCACAAGCCCTAAAATGGGAGGATGAGGAAGGGAACGCTGGTACAGTTATAACATATATTATCCCCATCTCCCCATTAACCTCTGGGGTAGAGATATCCTAACTCAAATGAAAGTTTTTATGTGCAGCCCTAGTGATACAGTTACTGCTCAAATGCTCAAAATGAACTTTCTCCCTGGCAAAGGCCTAGGCAAAGCTAATCAAGGAATAAAACAGCCCATCTCTATAACACCTAATACAGCTAGAACAGGACTTGGACTCTCTCAAAATTTAGCCTGAGGGCCGTTGACATCCCTGTACCCCATGCTGAAAAAATCTCCTGGAAATCCATAGAACCAGTATGGGTTGATCAATGGCCCCTGACTCCGGAAAAAACCCTAGCGGCTATAGAGTTAGTACAGGAACAACTTAACGCCGGACATATTGAGCCTACTCAGTCCCCTTGGAACACTCCCATTTTTGTAATAAAAAAAAGGTCAGGCAAGTGGAGACTGTTACAGGATTTACGAGCTGTAAAGAAAGCAATGGTGCCCATGGGGGCGCTACAACCTGGTCTCCCTTTGCCAGTTGCTATCCCTATCGGTTTCCACAAAATAGTTATAGATTTAAAGGATTGTTTTTTTTCCATACCGCTTCACCCAGAAGACAGGCAACATTTCGCCTTTAGTGTTCCTCAAATCAACTTTCAAGGCCCTATGCCCCGATTTCAATGGAAAGTCCTGCCACAAGGTATGGCCAGTAGTCCAACTTTATGCCAAAAGTTTGTTGCAGATGCTGTTAACCCCATCAGGCACCTATGGCCACAAATCTACATCCTTCATTACATGGATGATATCCTATTAGCAGGTCCAAACATGTCCAACTTACACTCTTGTTTTCAAGACCTTCTAAAAAATTTAACAGCAAGAGGTCTTCAAATAGCTCCTGACAAGGTGCAAACTTCGGACCCCTTTTCCTATCTGGGGTTCGAGCTTTGGCACCAGCAAGTTTTAACACCCCGCATTCAACTGCGAACCTCCCATCTATTAACGCTAAATGACTTCCAAAAACTTTTAGGGAACATTCAATGGCTTCGCCCCTACCTAAAACTGCCCACTGAAACTCTTCTGCTGCTCAATAATATCTTAAAGGGAGACGCAAACCCCTCCTCTCCCCAAAGCGTAACTCCAGAGGCAATGCAAGCGCTTACCATCATAAATCAAGCTATCCAAAGTCAAACTTGCTATCAAATAAATTACCACCAACCTTTAATCTTTATAATTCTTGCTACAACTCACACACCTACAGGGCTTTTCTGGCAATCCAATTTAAAACAGCCAAATGGGCGAGGCCACCCATTGCTCTGGATTCACCTCCCCGCTACTCCATCAAAAGTGCTCTCGCCATACATTTCTCTTATAGCTGCCCTCATAATTAAAGGCCGACAAACTAGTCGCCAATTGTTTGGAAAGGACCCCAATTCCCTTATCGTCCCGTACACTCAAGCTCAAATCCATTGGCTCTCCCAAACCGACGACGAGTGGGCTATTGCATGCTCTTTGTTTCCAGGCAATATTGATAACCATTACCCCGGCGATCCATTAATTCAGTTTGCCAAAATCCATCAATTCATCTCCCCAAAGGTCACTAAAGCAAAACCCATAGACTCTGCTACCTTAGTCTTTACTGATGGTTCAGCAAATGGGACCGCAGCATACGTCATCCAGGGTCAAGCATTTTCCGTGCGCTCTCCCTATACTTCAGCTCAACTTGTCGAGCTCTATGCAGTCCTGCAGGTTTTTTCCCACCTTCAAAACCAACCTTTTAATTTGTACACTGATAGCGCATACATAGCTCAGTCTATACCGCTATTAGAGACAACTCCATTTATCAAAACTTCCTCCAATGCAATCCCCTTATTCTCACAGCTACAAAAACTAATTCTCAAACGACAGCACCCCTTCTTCGTGGGGCACCTCCGTGCCCACCAAAATCTACCGGGTCCTCTTGCAGAAGGCAATGCGCTAGCAGATGCTGCCACTCAGTTAATATGCCCCAATCTCTGCCATTCTCTAACCTTAGCTTCCCAAGCCCATGCTCAACACCACCTAAATGCAAACACTCTCCGCCTAAAATTCAATATTACAAGAGAACAAGCAAGGGAAATTGTTAAAACCTGCAAAAATTGTGTAACCCAATTGCCAGTCTCTCACTTGGGAGTCAACCCAAAAGGACTCATCCCAAATGAAATCTGGCAAATGATGTCACCCACTTTGCCAGTTTTGGGCAACTCAAATATATTCATGTTTGCGTTGACACATATAGTGGATTCATTCAAGCTATCCTGCAATCAGGAGAAGCTTCAAAACATGTTATCTCTCATTTACTGCATTGTTTTACCATCTTAGGCCAGCCTAAGCTCATTAAAACAGACAATGGACCTGGATACACTGGCAAAAATTTTCAAACCTTCTGTCAACAATTACAAATCAAGCATACTACAGGAATACCATATAACTCCCAGGGCCAAGGAGTAGTAGAACGAGCACATCGCACCCTAAAAAATGCCCTGTACCGTCTAGCTGATAGCACTCTCAATCTCACAAAACAACGCCCCCGAGATCTTTTACATCATGCTCTTTTTGTTCTTAACTTCCTAACTCTGGATAATGAAGGGCACTCTGCAGCTGATAGACACTGGCATCCCAAAACACAAACGCAGCAAGCCACCATAATGTGGCGTGACCCCTCAACATCAAACTGGAACGGGCCCGACCCCGTTATCATCTGGGGATGAGGCTCTGCTTGCATATATGACCAAGAAAAGGACGGTCCTCGCTGGCTTCCAGAAAGACTAATAAGACATGTTAATCCTCCACTGTCAAAACAAGCCCCAAAATCCCCCCTTTCCTTTGACAATAACCTTTCCAGGGAACAAACCCCTCCCTGAGAAAAAATTTCTCTCTCTTTTTCTCTTCCAGCACGTCGCCAACTTTGCTGTAGCCTGCCCAGAAAACGCTCAACCTACGTGCAGCCGGCAACCAAGGGAAGCCCAACTTACAGGTTTGCCCCATCACTAAGGCCACATGAACTATTGGCTCTTACTAATTGGTCTTCTGGCCTTGCTGTTTGCAGCCGGATTGGCAGCCGTTGCCCCAGAACATTGGAGCCCGTTAGAAAGACTCCTGCTTGCTATAACGTACTTGTGCGTTGTAGGGTGCATCACTCTGCTAGCTTGCTATCCTTAAAAAAAGATTAGTATGGCCTTGTTAAGCCTACTGCCATTTAAGGTTGCCACCTTACATTTTCTCCTGCAGAGTGTGCTTAATGACCCAGGTACCGCTATCCACAGTCCCAATCCCCACCAACCTTGGAAATGGACCTTGGCACGATGGGAAGATTCCAAGATTGTGCAAACCCACGTTACCGCAGGATGCCCTTCCTTTGTTGTTTACGCCTGTGACCTAATCCTGTTCCCGGAGGGCACACCTTGCCTTAACCAAGCCCAATATTACATGTGCCCATCCTCAAACCCCGGAAAACAGTACTGCAATGCTCCCAACCAATACTACTGTGCATACTGGGGGTGTGAAACATTAGCCACTACTTGGAAGCCTTACGCCCCTGATCATTACCTAACTTTAAAATGGGCCCCCTTTGGCTGCAAGCCCTGTGACCATTCCATCAATCCTTATTACGATAAATATAATTGTCAAAAACTAAATCTCACCATACAGCTCCCTACTGATCCCTCTTGGCTAATCGGTCAAACCTGGGGCTTCAGAGTCTATTTGGAAGGAGTCGACCCAGGGAGTCTTATCATAATAAAAAAGGAAGCGGTACAGCAAAAACCATTCGCCATTGGGCCAAATGTAGTGCTCGCTCCCCCGCCCCCAACTACCCCTCCTCGCAAACCCGCCAATTATTCCTCTACTACCATCTCAGCTAATTCTTCCCCTACTACCAACCCAACATTGTCACCCTCAAGCTCTTCCACAGAGCTTAAGCCAATCTATAACTCACTTTGGTCAGTGCTCCAAGCCGCCTTTCTCTCCCTAAACTCCTCCCAGCCTGACCTTACTCGCAGTTGTTGGCTATGTTTCTCTGTCAACCCCCCTTTTTATGATGCTGTAGCCCTTAACACCTCATTCAATATTTCTAACAAAGACAATCCTCCCCAATGTCCTTGGAATACAACAAAAATCGGCCTCACCATGCAATCCGTTATCCACTCTGGGCATTGTATTGGTAACATTTCCCCCTCCTTAAAGAAGGTCTGTGCACAGTCGTCCTTTCCATCGCAAGGTAAATTCTATATTCCCCCAATAGGGGCAAAATGGCTGTGCTCTTCCATGGGGCTTACTCCTTGCGTATCAGCAAAAGCCCTCACTGAAACAAAGGAAATGTGCCTCTTAGTGGCTGTGCTACCCCGTGTCCTCTTCCATGAAGAAAAAGACCTTTATCAACACTGGGACGCGCAGCCTCCAACCATGCTAAGAAACAAAAGAGAACTTGTCACGGCTGTCACTATTGCCTCTCTTTTAGGTATTGCTGGCCTAGGCACCGGAACCGCCTCTATCATTCTCCAACGCCAAGGCTTCTCCCACCTAAGAGCTGCTATAGACGAAGATCTATAGCAGCTCTTTGAAGCTCCATCCATTGAAACCTCCATCACCCATCTTGAGAAATCCCTTACATCTTTATCGGAGGTTGTTCTCCAAAACAAGAGAGGCTTAGATCTACTTTTCCTTAAGCAAGGAGGGCTTTGTGCTGCACTAGGTGAGGAATGTTGCTTTTACGCTGACCATTCTGGTTTAGTTAGAGATTCCATGACCAAACTTAGGGAAGGAATTGCAAACTGCAAACATGAACGGGAAACCCAAGGAGGTACCTCCTGGGGGTTCGACGGAATCCTTCCTTACCTCCTCCCTATACTAGGCCCCTTAATAACCATACTCCTTATAATATCCTTTGCACCTTGGGCCATAAAAAGAATAATACAGCTAGTAAAGGACCAAATTGATTCTGCCCTAGGCAAGCCTATTCAAGTGCACTATCACCGGCTTCACCTCGCTGACCAAGGTATAAATCCAGATTAACTAACTGCTACCCACCCTTACGGGTGAAAGGCCCCCTCCTACGGGAGCAGCATATAACTCGAAAATATGCTTCAAGCATGTGCCTTGATTGGTACTGCTGGGTGCAAGGCAAAGCACTGCAAAGGAGGGCCAAAACAATTAAAGGCCATTTTCGAGCTCCTTGAGAAGTATGCCTCATTTGCATAGGGGTTTGCTCTGCGCAAATCCCCCTCCCCAGAAAAACAGAGCCACAAACAACTTGGGGAATGAGGCCTCTACTTCCCCCAGCAGGTTAATGCCAAAAGAATGCTCAATCAGCATTCTTCCTCCATCCTTTTGAAAAACAAAGGGAGGAGATGTTGTGGGCGATTAAGGTAGCATGCATGAAGTCCACCTTTCAGCAATGCTGGAAACATGGCCACCAGGGCTGATGCAACAGCTTGGGTTGCCCTCCACCTTCTTTACGGAAGCGGTTCGCGCCAAAAGTACTAACCATACATCTGCCTTCCACCCCAGCAACAGCAACCGCCAATCCCCCTACATCTGCCTTCCACCCCAGCAACAGCAACTGCCAATCCCCCTACATCTTCCTTCCACCCTAGCAACAGCAGCAGCCAATCCTAGATCGCCACCTGTCCTTACTAGCCACCCCCATCCTACCCTAGAGTATATATGCTCAGCCTCCTCAATAAAATTTTGCAGCTTGATCAGAAACCTGTCTTGCTGTCATTCCTCGTGTCTCTTGTCCCATACCATTCTTCCTTCACAGGACTTGGAGCTTCCGTTGATCGTCCCGCGGGCCGGGACAGATACATGGCGGGGGGCGGGGCTTGTGACACAACGGAAAGATGAACTATCCTCAGAGTATCAGATAACACCTCAAGGGCTATGGAGAAGAGCAAGGCATGGGCTGACATACTGCATAGAGGAGCGCCTGGTGCTGAGCTTACGTTGAGCATCTACTCATCCCACCCTCCTTAGGAAGGTTGGCCTGAACATTAGCTGACCTAGGTCACACAGGCTGCTGTGTGCTTTTGGATTTCACAGAGTGTCAGAGAGAGGCCTGGGCCTTGTGACACCTTTCCCAGGTGTCACAGGATGTAAATCCTGAAGGAAATAGGATAAACTACTGCAATTCTCTAGACCCCTGTTACCTGTTAACTAAGATGATTATCTCCTTGTCTCTAATGGGTATAAAAGCCAATTGAAAAATCACTTCAGGGAGGCTGATTTTGGAAATCTTCTGTCCTCTAGCTGCACAAATAAACCCTCTTTTCCTTGTCAGCCCTGTTCGGTGTGACTCTTATTCTCTGTGCCAAGCAACTTTTTTTTTTTTTTCCAGGTGGCACACTTTTTATGGTTTTATTTCACACATATAAAACTTGCATACAAGCTGTCTTCACTTTCTTTGCTGCACAGCCAGGCATTGGGGTTGGTGACTTCTACAAAAGCCCATAGAGCAGTACTGGCACAAAGTAGTACTCAACTAACAGTTATTACTATTACAGTTTATGGTATCTATGTTAGAATAGATAATTTGAGGAAGGAAATATAAGACAGTTTCAAATGGGATATTTAATGTGACTTACAAATTTGTATAGCCTTCAGAAAGGCTGGAAAATCATGGTAACAGATTATTTAAAAAAAAAACTGAGAAACTGATATTATAATTTTGGTAGTCTAGAATTCATTGCAGATTAAATCTGCTATCAATCTGGCATAAAGTGTCAAAGGTCTAGAATTAGAGACCCATATTTGAAAGGGAAGATCCCTGAATAATTATGATCTCTTTGACACACTCCATAATAGCCATCAAGAAATCCTAAACTGTAATTTGAAATTAGAAACTAGTCCTTTCTTTTGATTGTTCAAACATCTTTCATCTTACATTTGTATATTTACTTCCTTATTATCATCATGGTAGCTACAAACAGTGATAATACAAAATTTGGTCACCTCCATAAAGAATTGAGACTCAAGGCAATTAAGATTATATATGAATAGTGTTTCTGATTAACTGTAGTTTTTCTTTGACCTAAAGCCAAGAACCCAGCAACCATTTGAGGTTATAAAGTCATTCCATTGTATTGTATATTGAGGCTTTTCCCAAATATGTCACTCCCTGTAACCAAGCTTCACCTTCCTGGAGCACACCTGTGTCTACAATGTTTATCAGTCCTTTTGTAGATGGGCACTCCCAAATCTGGGTTGTCACTCAATCCAGCACAAATACACAGACCACCAACCGGGCGGAAAAGGAAAAAAAGGCTTATTTACAAGGGCAGAGGAGGAAAACAGTTTTATTTATACTGGCAAGAGGATGGGACATTTCCTTCCCAAATCAGCCTCCCCATAGTGATTTTTCAATTGTCTTTTATGCCCCTCAGAAACAAAGAGAGATAATCATCTTAGTTAACAGGTAACGGAAGTCTGGAGAACTTCAGCAGTTTATCTCAATTATTTTCTACTTATTTCAGGATTTATATTTTCTGTAACACCTGGTGTCACAGCCCAAGAGGGCCATGCCAGTCCAGGGGCCAAAGAAGACAACAAGCATTTTCTGATACATGAACCTTTATTCAGGGCTTTCTTACAGGGTGAGAATTCATGGAAAGATCATGACACGGCTCTCTCAGGCCAGGCAGGTATCACATTCACAGGAAAGACTACCGAGGGATGCAAAAAGGGCAGAAAGCCTTTTTATAAGAGTTTAAGACAAAGGCCTTCCTAAGGGTGGGGGGAGCATAGATGCAGGAATAGGTCATTCTGACCTGGGAGTGGTGCAGGAAGGACTAGAATAACACTTGAACAATTACATTGTGCTCTTTCTGTGAGACTAAGAGCCTCTCACTTCCTGCCTTCCTGCTTGCATAAAGTTACATTTTAAGGTCAACTCACCCTTTTTCTCTTTACTGGCTTAGAAAGACAATAGGTTAAACATTTAGCTGCCTAGGTCTTGCAGACTGCTGTGCACCAAAACTCTGGAGGCCTGTTTTGCTCATGCCACGGGTTGCCACATCTGGGTAAGGTTCCTCCAAGTCTGGAGTAATAGATGGAGTCTTATTGATATCTGGGAAGCCTGGAGCAATAGATGAAAGCTTACTTATATCTGGGTGCAGACTTTACATTGACATATTGCTCCTTCCTGACACTAAGGACTCTCATTCACAGCATGCTTCCAGCGTTAAAGTTAAAGATTGTTTTAAAGGTTGTATTTAAAGGCTACTATTACAATTTCCAGCTTTCTTACAGTTTTAAGATTACATTTTAAAAATTACTGTTAATTTTTATGCTAAATAAGACATATCAAGGTCATTTAGCAAAATAATGAATAGAATTTAAACATAGTTCATTGTGAGTAATTCAGCTTTGAAAGTTTTGAAGATTTAACATACTGCTCTTTACAGGATGAGAGTTATTAATTTATTTTGAAGTCCATTTTCTCTGTAGCTTATCAATAGATGACAAATTCCATTAAGACCTTAAATATGATTATGTAAATGAGCATAAAAGGCAAAGGTAAATTAGAACATCTTAATTTCCTGCCTTGTATGAACGTGGTTTTTAAAAGGATGCACAGAACTTTCTAATGACATCATTCCTTAAATCATCACTAACTGAAATGGCATTGAATTCTTCAAAATTTCCTAGTTCCATCCCCAGAAAATAAGGCCAAAAGTTTAGATCCCTATCACCGAATTTATTTCATTCTTCATCTCCACCCCTCTCAAATAAAACAATCTGCAAAAACAAATTCTACTTCCTTATTGACCTATAACTGACAAATACCCCTCTGATAAGCAATGCCTTTCACTCTTCAACAAGGAGGGATAAAGCAACAGAGGATAATTTTGCAGTTGTGGTGCACAAAGAACACTGAAGTGCTGATTTCACCAACAGGAAATCAGACATAGCTGCTGAGATCTCACTAACATTCTCCTGTTGGCTGCCCTATGACTTTCAATCTTTCCTTCTATGCAGTGGAATGTTTCAGGATACAGAACCTAGTTCTAAAGAGATTTTTTTTTGTCTCTAAGCAAAACAAAAAAACTGAAATACCTAAAATTAAAACAGGACATATTGCAGAATATCAAATGTCAAAGAAGTCCCTTTAGAGAGAGGACCAAAATCTATTTCAGTACTTTGAAATAATAACTACAAAGGTCTGTACTTTTTTAAAAAAAATTTTATTAGAGAAGTTGTAGGTTTACATAAAAATCATGTAAAAAGTAGAACATTTCCATATAGCCCCCTATTGTTAACACTTTGCGTTAGTGTGGTACCTTTTTTATAATTGTTGAAAGAAAAATAAAATTGTATGATTAACCATAGTCCATAATTTACTTTAGTGTTCAGTATTGTATATTCCTATGTTTTATCTTTTAAGTTTTATTTCAGTAACATACATATGACCTAAAACTTCCCTTTTAACCACATTCACATACTTAGTGTGTAGTTCATTACACTCACAATATTGTGCAATTACCACCATACTTTTTCAAAGTTTTACAATCAACTTAAATAGAAATCTTGAACAAATTAAGCATTAAGTCCCCATTCCCTACCCCAATCCAACCCTTTGTAAACTATATTCTAGATTCTAACTCCATGTGTTTGCTTATTCTAATTGTTCCATATCAGTGAAACATACAATATTTGTTCTTTTGTGTCTGGCTTATTTCACTCAGTATATTATCCTCAAAGTTCACCCATGTTGTGAATATATCAGGACTTCATTCCTTTTTACCACTGAATGATAATCCATTGTATGAATATACCACATTTTGTTTATCCATTCATCTGTTGATGGACACTTGGATTGGTTCCAACTTCTGGAAACTATGAACAATGTCGCTATGAACATAGGTGTGCAGATATCTGTTAGAGTTCCTGCTCTCAATTCTTTTGGGAATATATCTAGTAGAGGGACTGCCAGGTCATATGGTAGTTCTATACTGAGTTTCCTGAGGAAATGCCAAGCTGTCTTCCACAATGAATGTACCATTTTACATTCCCAACAGCAATGAATAAGTGTTCATATTTCTCACATCCTTTACACTTGTAATTCTCTGTTTGTTTGTTTTTTTAAATAATAGCCATTCTAGTGGGTATGAAATGGTATTTCACTGTGGTTTTTATTTGCATTTCCCTAATAGCTAGTGATGTTGAGCATCTTTTCATATGCTTTTTAGCCATTTATATACCCTCTTTTGAGAAATATCTATTTAATTCTATTGCTTATTTTTCAGTTGGGTTGTTTATCCTTTTATTTTTGAATTATAAGATTTTCTTTTATATTCTGAATGTTAAATTCTTATCAGACATTGGTTTCCAAATATTTTTTCCATTGAGTCAGTTTACACTTTGATAAAGTCCTTTGATGCACAAAAGTTTTTAACTTTAAGGAAATTCATTTATCTATTGTTTCTTTCATTACTTGTACTTTGGGTGTGATGCCCAAGAAACCATTGCATAACTCAAGATCCTGAAGAATGCTTCCCTTCATTTTCTTCTATGAGTTTAATAGCCCTGGTTTTTATATTTAGATCTTTGATCCATTTTGAGTTAGTTACTGTATATGGTGTGAGATAGGGTCCTCTTCATTGTTTTGCATATGGATATCCAGTTGAAAGAATATTAAAATTATACTATTAACCATAGTCCATCATTTACTTTAGGGTTCCTAGCATCATTTGTTGAAGAGACTATTCTTTCCCAATTGAGTGGACTTGGAAGCCTTGTCAAAAATCAATTGGCCATAGATGTGAGGGTCTATTTCTGAACTCTCAATTTGATTCCCTTGGTGTATATATCTATCCTTGTGCCAGTACTATGCTGTTTTGGTCACTGTAGCTTTGTAACAAGCTTTAAAGTAAGAAAGTGTGAGTCTTCCAAATTTGTTCTCCTCTTTCAAGATGTTTTTGACTATTCGACGCCCCTAACTCCTTCCAAATAAATTTGATGATTGCCTTTTCTATGTCTGTAAAGTAGGCTGTTGGAATTTTGATTAGGATTGCTTTGCATCTGTAAATCATTTAGGTAGAATTGACATGTTAGCAGTATTTACTCTTCCATGAGCATGGAATGTCCTTCTATTTATTTAGATCTTCAATTTCTTTTAACAAATTTTTGTAGTTTCCTGTGTATGTCCTTGTGCCAGTTTGAATGTATTGTGTCCCCCAAACACCATTATCTTTGATGTAATCTTGTGTGGGCAGACATTATCAGTTTTGATTAGATTTCTTTGAGTGTTTCTTTGGAGATGCGCCCCACCCAGCTGTGGGTGATGACTCTGATTGGATATTTCCATGGAGGCGTGGCCCCACCCATTTAGGGTGGGCCTTGATCGGTGGAGCCATATAAATGAGCTGACAGGCAGAGGGAACTCAGTGCAGCTATTAGTGATGTTTTGAAGAGGAGCTACAGCCAAGAGGGACACTTTGAAGAAAGCACAGGAGCTGCAGATAAGAGACATTTTGAAGACGGCCATTGAAAGCAGACTCTTGTTCCAGAGAAGCTAAGAGAGGACAAATACCCCAAGTGCAACTAAGAGTGACATTTTTGAGGAACTGCAGCCTAGAGAGGAACGCCCTGGGAGAAAGCCATTTTGAAACCAGAACTTTGGAGCAGACGCCAGCCACGTGCCTTCCCAGCTAACAGAGGTTTTCCAGACACCATTGGCCATCCTTCACTGAAGGTACCCAATTGCTGATGTGTTACCTTGGACACTTTATGGCCCTAAGATTGTAACTGCGTAACCAAATAAACCCCCTTTATAAAAGCCAATCCATTTTTGGTGTTTTGCATTCTGGCAGCATTAGCAAACTAGAACAGTCCTTTACATCCTTGATTCAATTTATTCCTAGATATTGTAAATGGAATTCTTTTCTTGATTTCCTACTCAGATTCCTCATTAATAGTGTGTAGAAATGCTAATTTTTGCATATTGATCTTGTACCTTGCCACTTTGCTGAACTCATTTATTAGATCAAATAGCTTTGTTGTAGATTTTTCAGGACTTTCTATATACAGGATTATGTTATTTGAAAATAGTAGAAGTTGTTCTTCTTCCTTTCCAAGTTGGATGCCTTCTATTTCTTTTTCTTATGTAACTGTTCTGGCTAGAACTTCAAGTAAAATGTTGGATAACATTGGTGACAGTGGGCATCCTTGCTTGTTCCATACCTTAGAGGAAAAACTTTCAGTCTTTCACCATTGAGAATGATGTTAGCTGTGGGTTTTTCATATATGCCCTCTACCATGTTGAAGAATTTTCATTCTATTCCTAGTTTTCTAAGTGTTTTTATCAAGAAACCATGTTGAATTTTGTCAAATGCCTTTTCTGTGTCAATTGAGATGATCATGCTTTTTTTTCTCTTTCTTTTGTTAATATGGTGTACCACATTAAATGATTTTCTTTGTTGAACCACACTTGCATGTGTGAGATAAAACCCACTTACTCATGGTGTATAATTCTTTTTCTTAATATTCATTTTATTGAGATATATTCACATACCATGCAGTCATACAAAACAAATCGTGCGTTTGATTGTTCACAGTACCATTACATAGTTGTACATTCATCACCAAAATCAATCCCTGACATCTTGATTACCACACACACAAAAATAACAAGAATAATAATTAAAGTGAAAAAGAGCAATTAAAGTAAAAAAGAACACTGGGTGACTTTGTCTGTTTGTTTGTTTGTTTCCTTCCCCTATTTTTCTACTCATCCATACATAAACTAGACAAAGGGGAGTGTGGTTATTATGGCTTGCCCAATCCCACTGTCACCCCTCATAAGCTACATTTTTATACAATTGTCTTCAAGATTCATGGATTCTGGGTAGTAGTTTGATAGTTTCAGGTATCTACCACCAGCTACCCTAATTCATTAGAACCTAAAAAGGGTTGTCTATATTGTGTGTAAAAGTGCCCATCAGAGTGACCTTTCAGCTCCTTTTGGAATCTCTCTGCCACTGAAGTTTATTTCATTTCCATTCACATCCCCCTTTTGGTCAAGAAGATGTTCTCCGTCCCATGATGCCGGGTCTACATTCCTCTCTGGGAGTCATATTCCACGTTGTCAGGGAGATTCACTCCCCTGGGTGTCTGATCCCACATAGGGGGGAGGGCAGTGATTTCACCTGCCAAGTTGGCTTAGCTATAGAGAGAGAGCCACATCTGAGCAACAAAGAGGCATTTGGGAGGAGGCTCTTTGGCAAAATTATAGGGAGGCCTAGCCTCTCCTTTGCAGCAACAGTCTTCCCAAGGGCAAATTCTGTGGTAGAGGGCTCAACCCATCAGACCACCAGTCCCCTATGTCTGTGGGCATGTTAGCAACCATCGAGGTGGGGCAGGCCAATAACCCTGCATTCTCCAACAGCTTCTCAAGGGGGCTCTGCATATTTTTTTCCTTGTTTTCTTTAACTTTCTTTTTTTTAAATCAACTGTATGAAAAATAAAAAAATAAAATAAAATTTAAAAAAACATACAATAAAACAACATTTCAATGAGACCATAACAAGGGAGTAAGAAAAAGACAACTAACCTAAGATAACTATTTTACTTCCAACATGTTCCTACTCTACCCCAAGAAAGCAACCTAACATAGCAACATTTCTATGAACTTGTTAATCAGAAATTAACAGACCATAGTCATTCTTGGGCATTCCCAGAATGTTAGATTTACCCACGATAGCTTATCTGTTCTTATTGGATTATTGTTCCCCCTTCCTTAATTGCTCTCTATCGCTAGTTCCCCTACATTCTACATTATAAACCATTTGCTTTACATTTTTCAAAGTTCACATTAGTGGTAGCATATAATATTTCTCTTTTTGTGCCTGGCTTATTTCACTCAGCATTATGTCTTCAAGGTTCATCCATGTTGTCATATGTTTCACAACATCATTCCTTCTTACTGCCATGTAGTATTCCATCGTGTGTATATACCACATTTTATTTATCCACTCATCCGCCGGAGGACATTGGCAATTCTGAATAATGCTGCTATGAACATTGGCATGCAGATATCTGTTCATGTCACTGCTTTCCGATCTTCCAGATATATACCAAGACGTGCAATCACTGGATTGAAGGGTAACCCTATGTCTAGTTTTCTAAGGAACTGCCAGACTGACTTCCAGAGTGGCTGAACCATTATACAGTCCCACCAAAAATAAAAAGAATTCCAATTTCTCCACATCCCCTCCAGCATTTGTAGTTTCCTGTTTGTTTAATGGCAGCCATTCTAATCGGTGTGAGATGGTATCTCATTGTGGTCTTAATTTGCATCTCTCTAATAGCTAGTGAAGCTGAACATTTTTTCATGTGTTTCTTGGCCATTTGTATTTCCTCTTCAGAGAACTGTCTTTTCATATCTTTTGCCCATTTTATAATTGGGCTGTCTGAACTATCATTGAGTTGTAGGATTTCTTTATATATGCAAGTTATCAGTCTTTTGTCAGATACATGGTTTCCAAAAATTTTTTCCCATTGAGTTGGCTGCCTCTTTACCTTTTTGAGAAATTCCTTTGAGGTACGGAAACTTCTAAGCTTCAGGAGTTCCCATTTATCTATTTTTTCTTTTGTTGCTTGTGCATTGTGTATAAAGTCTAGGAAGTGGCCACCTAACACAAGGTCTTGAAGATGTTTTCCTACATTATTTTCTAGGAGTTTTATGGTACTTTCTTTAATAATGAGATCTTTGGTCCATTTTGAGTTAATTTTTGTGTAGGGTGTGAGGTAGGGGTCCTCTTTCATTCTTTTGGATATGGCTATCCAACTCTCCCAGCCCCATTTGTTGAAAAGACCATTATGACCCAGTTCAGTGACTTTGGGGGCCTTATCAAAGATCTGTCAGTCATAGATCTGGGGGTCTATATCCGAATTCTCAATTCGATTCCATTGATCTATATGTCTATCTTTGTGCCAGTACCATGCTGTTTTGGCAACTGTGGCTTTATAATAAGCTTCAAAGTCAGGGAGTGTAAGTTCTCCCACTTCGTTTTTCTTCTTTAGAGTGTCTTTAGCAATTCGAGGCATCTTCCCTTTCCAAATAAATTTGATAACTAGCTTTTCCAAGTCTGCAAAGTAGGTTGTTGGAATTTTGATTGGGATTGCACTGAATCTGTAGATGAGTTTGGGTAGAATTGACATCTTAATGACATTTAGCCTTCATATCCATGAACTTGGAATATTTTTCCATGTTTTAAGGTCCTCTTCTATTTCTTTTAGTAGAGTTATGTAGTTTTCTTTCCATAGGTCTTATACATCTTTGGTTAAGTTTATTCCTAGGTACTTGATTTTTTTAGTTGCTATTGAAAATGGTATCTTTTTCTTGAGTGTCTCTTCAGTTTGTTCATTTCTAGCATATAGAAACATTACTGACTTATGTGCATTAATCTTGTATCCCACTACTTTGCTAAATTTGTTTATTAGTTCTAGTAGCTGTATCGACAATTTCTCTGGGTTTTCCAGATATAAGATCATATCATCTGCAAACAATGACAGTTTTACTTCTTCCTTTCCAATTTGGATGCCTTTATTTCTTTGTCTTGCCAGATTGCCCTGGCTAGCACTTCCAGCACAATGTTGGATAACAGTGGTGACAGCGGGCATCCTTGTCTTGTTCCTGATCTTAGAGGGAAGGTTTTCAGTCTCTCACCATTGAGTACTATGCTGGCTGTGGGTTTTTCATATATGCTTTTTATCATATTGAGGAAGATTCCTTCAATTCCTACCTTTTGAAGTGTTTTTATCAAAAAGGGATGTTGGATTTTGTCAAATGCTTTTTCAGCATCTATTGAGATGATCATTTGATTTTTCCCTTTTGATTTGTTAATGTGTTGTAATACGTTGTGTGATTTTCTTATGTTGAACCATCCTTGCATGCCTGGAATGAACCCCACTTGGTCATGGTGTATGATTTTTTTAATGTGTCTTTGGATTCAATTTGCAAGTATTTTGTTGAGGATTTTTGCATCAATATTCATTAGGGAGATTGGCTGGTAGTCTTCCTTTTTTGTAGCATCTTTGCCTGGTTTTGGTATTAGATTGATGTTAGCTTCATAAAATGAGTTAGGTAGTGTTCCATTTTCTTCAATGTTTTGAAAGAGTTTGAGTAAGATTGGTGTCAGTTCTTTTTGGAAAGTTTGGTAGAATTCCCCTGTGAAGCCATCTGGCCCTGGGCATTTATTTGTGGGAAGATTTTTGATGACTGATTGGATCTCTTTGCTTGTGATGGGTTGGTTGAGGTCTTCTGTTTCTTCTCTGGTCAATCTAGGTTGTTCATATGTTTCCAGGAAATTGTCCATTTCCTCTACATTATCCAGTTTGTTGCCATACAGTTGTTCATAGTATCCTTTTATAATTGTTTTAATTTCTTCAGGATCTGCAGTAATGTCACCTTTCTCATTCATTATTTTGTTTATATGGGTCTTCTCTCTTTTTGATTTTGTCAGTCTAGCTAGGGGCTTGTCAATCTTGTTGATCTTCTCAAAGAACCAACTTCTGGTGTTATTTATCCTCTCTATTGTTTTTTTGTTCTCTATGTCATTTATTTCTGCTTTAATCCTTGTTATTTCTTTTCTTCTACTTGGTTTAGGATTGGTTTGCTCTTCATTTTTTAGCTTCTTCAGTTGATCCATTAGTTCTTTGATTTTGGCTCTTTCTTCCTTTTTTGCATATGTGTTTAGTGCTATAAATTTCCCCCTCAGTACCACTTTTGCTGCATCCCATAGGTTTTCGTATGTTGTGTTCTCATTTTCATTCATCTCTATATATTTAGCAATTTCTCTTGCTATTTCTTCTTTAACCCACTGATTGTTTAGGAGTGTGTTGTTTAACCTCCAGGTATTTGTGAATTTTCTAAGCCTCTGATGGTTATGGACTTCTAATTGTATTCCATTGTGGTCACAGAATGTGCTTTGAATAATTTCAATCTTTTTAAATTTATTGAGGCTTGTTTTATGTCCCAGCATATGATCTATTCTGGAGAAAGTTCTGTGAGCACTAGAGAAGAATGTGTATCCTGGTGATTTGGGATGTAATGTTCTATATATGTCTGTTAAATCAAATTCATTTATCAGATTGTTTAGGCTTTCAATTTCCTTATTGGTCTCCTGTCTGGTTGATCTATCTATAGGAGACAGTAATGTGTTGAAGTCTTCCACAATTATTGTGGAAACATCAATTGCTTCCTTTAGTTTTGCCAGTGTTTCTCTCATGTATTTTGTGGCACCTTGATTGGGAGCATAAACATTTATGATTGTTATTTCTTGTTGAATTAAAATTGCCCCTTTTATTAGTATGAAGTGGCCTTCTTTGTCTCTCAAAACATCCCTGCATTTAAAGTCTATTTTATCTGAGATTAATATTGCTACATCTGCTTTCTTTTGGCTGTGACTGGCATGAAATATTTTTTTCCATCCTTTCACTTTCAATTTCTTTGTGTCCCTGTGTCTATGATGAGTCTCTTGTATGCAACATATTGATGGTTCATTTTTTTTAATCCATTCTGTGAATCTATATCTTTTGATTGGGGAGTTTAATCCATTTACATTCAACGTTATAACCATGAAGGCATTTCTTGAATCAGCCATCTTATCCTTTGGTTTATGTTTGTCGTATATATTTTTCCCTCTCTCTATTAATATCCTTTAATGTACCCATACCGAATCTCTTTAGTACTGAACCTTTCTCCATGTCTCTCCCTCCTTTCTTTGTTTCTCTGTCTGTAGGGCTCCCTTTATTATCTGAAGTAGGGCAGGTCTCTTGTTAGCAAATTCTCTCAGTATTTGTTTGTCTGTGAAAAATTTAAGCTCTCCCTCATATTTGAAGGAGAGCTTTGCTGGATAAAGTACTCTTGGTTGGAAACTTTTCTCACTCAGATTTTTAAATATGTCATGCCACTACCTTCTTGCCTCCATGGTGGCTGCTGAGTAGTCACTACTTAGTCTTATGCTGTTTCCTTTGTATGTGGTGAACTGCTTCTCTCTTGCTGCTTTCGTAACTTCCTCCTTCTCTTCCGTATTTAACAGTGTGATCAGAATATGTCTCGGAGTGGGTTTATTTGGATTTATTCTATTTGGATTTCACTGGGGATTTATGATTTGTGTATTTATGGTGTTTGGAAGATTTGGGAAGTTTTCCCCAACAATTTCTTTGAATACTCTTCCTAGACCTTTACCCTTTTCTTCCCCTTCTGGAACACCAATGTGTCTTATCTTTGGACGTTTTATATTATCTGTCATATCCCTGAGGTCCATTTCGATTTTTTCAATTTTTTTACCCATTCTTTCTTTTGTGCTTTCATTTTCCATTCTGTCATCTTCCAGGTCACTGATTCGTTGTTCAACTTCCTCTAGTCTTGTACTATGAGTATCCAGTATCTTTTTAATTTAGTCAACAGTTTCTTTAATTTCCATAAGATCATCTATTTTTTTTATTTAGTCTTGCAGTGTCTTCTTTATGCTCTTCTAGGGTCTTCTTCATGTCTTTTATATCCTGCACCATGCTCTTCTTCATGTCCTTTATATCCCATGCCGTAGTCTCTTCATTCATCTTTAGTTCTTTGATTAGTTGCACTAGGTACTGTGTCTCTTCTGATCTTCTGATTTGGGTGCTTGGGCTTGGGTTATTATCATCTGGTTTTTTCATATGCTTTAAAATTTTCTGTTATTTTTGGCCTCTTGGCATTTGCTTAACTTGATAGGGTTCTTTTAGGATTTGTAGACCAATTGGAATCCTTATCTCTAATTTGTCAGATCTACAGCTTCGTGGAGTACACTTTCTCTGACTAACCAGCAGGTGGCATCCACAAGCCACCTGTTCCCCTCAAGCCAGTTCTCCCCTGCTTTGCCTCTGTGGTGAGTGCGGGAGTGAGTCTTGTGGGGTCCAATTGGTGTACCAAGCTTGCGTGTGTAGTTGGTGTTGCCCCCCCATATAAGGGGCATGTATCTGGGCAGTCAGGGAGGGGAGGCGGCTCTAACAATCAAATCTCCCTGGTGTTCCTGGAGTTTTAAAGTTGCTGCAATAGTCTAATCCTTCAGTTCAGTCCTGCCACAGTTTGTCTCTGCCACTGACCCACAAGTCCTTGGTATTGGCATGCGGCCCCTGAGAGTTGCGAGTGGGTCCCTCTTCCAGGCCATGCACCCCCTGGTCCTCTGTTGAGGGATGACTGTGCTATGCCACAGGTGAGTGCTGTCCCCCCAGGGCGGTTCTGGGCTGCAGAACTATGTAGGGAGGCTCCCAGTTTGTTGAGTGGATGCCGCCCTTTTCTTGGGAAGTTGTGGTGTTTAGTGAATTTTCTCAGCCATCGGATAATTGCCTTTTGTCTCAGACCTCTCTTACTTCTGCTCTGGTCTTGACCTGCCCAAATTGCAAGTCTTTGAGGCTTTCTGTATTGGGCTTCTTAGAGTAATTGTTTTAGAAAAAGAAAAAGAAGATAAAAGAAAAAAAGGCCCTCCTCACAGATCTAATGGGTTATTGAAATGCTAAGAGACAAAGCAATTAGGGCCATTAAGGAAAGGTCCAGGGGGCAGAGAGATCAGTTTTTCTTCGGGATTTGCATATGAGCCTCAGGGCCTGAACTCTGCCCTTCCCCTTTCTATGTTCACCAGAACTCCAAAAAGCCTCTGCTTTTTTGGGGGGGCTTTTCTTGCAATTTCTTGCTATCCCTGTCTCCTCTCTGCTGGACTGGCTGCTCTCAGATTCTCTGGTGTCTGGTCTCAGTCTATCTATGATTGGAGTTTGGATCAGTAGTATGAGTTTCCAATAAGAGCCACTAGTGCAGTTCTCCCTTCTTGTTCCCAGAACTGATGGCCCCTCTTCCCACAGGACTGAGCCTGGCAGGGAGGGGCACAGGTCCCCTGGCCACAAAAACTTACAGATTTCACTGATCTCAGCAGTTCGATGTGTTCATGAGTGTTGTATGAAGTATGCCTAAAGTCAAATTGCTCTGTGGTGTCCAGTCCGTGCAGTTCCTGGCTTTCTACCCACTTCCATGGAGGAGTAACTAAAACATACACCTCACCAATCCGCCATCTTGCCCCCCTCGCCTGTATAATTCTTTTAAGGTGATATTGGATTCTATTTGCCAGTATTTTCTTGAGGATTTTTTCATGTATATTTAAAAGAGAAATTGGTCAGTAATTTTCTTTCCTGATAGTATCTTTACCTGGCTTTAGAATGAGGGTGATGTTGACTTCATAGAATGAGTTAGGTAGCATTCCCTTCTATTCAATTTTTTGGAAGAGTTTTAGCTGGACTGGCATGAATTCTTTTCGGAATGATTGGTAGAATTCACCTGTGTAACCCTCTGGTCCTGGACTTTTCTTTCTCGAGAGGTTGTTGATGACTGCTTCAATCTCTTTACTTATAATTGGCCTGTTGAGGTCTTCTATTTCTTCTAGAGTCAGTGTAGGTTGTTCACGTGCTTCTAGGAATATTTCCATTTCATCTAGGTCATCTAATTTGTTGGCATACAGTTGTTCTTAGTACTGTCTTATGATCCTTTTTATTTCTGTGGGGTCAATAGCAATATCCTCCCTTCTCATTTCTGATTTTATTTCTCCCTCCCTCCCTCCCTCCCTCCCTCTCTCTTTTTGTTGGTGAAGCTAAAGGTTTGTCAATTTTATTATCTTCTCAGAGAACCAACTTTTGGCTTATTACAATTATTCTCTTATTCTCTATGCCATTTATTTCTGCTCTAATCTTTGTTATTTCTTTCCATGTACTTGATTTGGATTCATTTGTTGTTCTCTTTTTTCTAATTTCTCCAGGTACATTTATTTCTGTAATTTTATCTCCTTTTTTTGATGAAGTATTTAGGGCTACAAATCTCCCTCTCAGCACTGCCTTTGCTTCATCCCATAAGTTTTGATATGTTGTGTTCTCATTTTCATTTGTATCAAGATATTTACTGATTTCCCTTGTGATTTCTTCTTTGACCCACTGATTGTTAAAGAGTGTGTTATTTAAATTCCATATATTTGTGGATTTTCCAGTTCTCTGTCTATTATTTGTCTCCAGCTTCATTCCATTATGGTCAGAAAAGATGCTTTGTATAATTTCAATCCTTTTAAATTTATTGAGACTTGTTTTGGGACCCAACATATGGTCTACCCTGGATAACAATCCATGTGCACTTGAAAAGAACTTATAGCCTGCTCTTTGGGAGTGCAATGCTCTGTATATGTTTGTTAGGTCTACTTCATTTATCTTATTATTCAAGTTCTCTGCTTCCTTATTGATCTGTCTAGATTTCTGTTGAGAGTGGTGCATTGAAGTCTCCAACTATTTTACAGAGGTGTCTATTCCTCCCTTCAATTTTGCCAGTGTTTGCATCATATATTTTGGAGTACCATGGTTAGGTGCATAAAGATTTATGATTGTTATTTGTTCTTGGTGAATTGCCCCTTCTATTAATCTGTATTGCCCTTCTTTGTCCATTATAACAGCTTTTGATTTAAATATATTTTGTCCAATATTAGTATAACTATCCTGGCTCTTTTTTTGGTTACTCTTTGCATTGAATATCTTTTTCCAGTCTTTCACTTTCAACCTATTTGTGTCTTTGGGTCTTAGGTGAATCTCTTTTAAACAACATATAGTTGGATCATGCGTTTTTATCCATTCTGCCAGTCTGTGTCTTCTGAGTGAGGAGTTTAATCCATTAACAGTGAGTGTTATTACTGTGAAGGCAATACTCACTTCAGCCTTTCAGACCTTTGGCTTTTATATGTCTTTTTTTTTTTTTTTTTGTCTGTCTTTTCCTTTATTGCAACCTCCTTTTCTGTATAGTTGATCTTTGGTGATATATCTGACTGTTGCCTTTCTCATTACTGTTTCTGTATATTTTTAAGGTTCTGGAAACTACTCTTCTGTGATACAGGAAAATAATTTCTCAGTATTCATAGAAACTGCTATGTAACCTCTCAAAAAAAAAAAAAAAGAGTCTCTGAAATGGAAACATGAGTAATGCGTGAACTAGAGTATGTAGATTTAATTTTGAAGTCAATGAACACTTAAAATAAGCAAAGATACATGGCCAGCAGTAAAGATACATGGCTAATTCTATATTGTTTGGAAATCTATTACACACTTGAATGGTGGACATTTAGTAGATGCAATATGACTTAGCAGGTTCAAAAGATTTTTTTAATTTGTACAATATATCGTAATATAAAAAGTTATAAAAAACACATGGATTGTTTATGTATAGATATATTTTATATGTACAATGAAAAGATTGTATAAAACGTATATGTTTTATTCTCCTAAGCTGCCGAAAAAAAGATACCATGAAATGGGTTGGTTTTAAACAATAGGAATTTATTAGCTTTCATTTCTGAGGCTGAGAAAAATGTCCAAATCAAGACATTATCAAGGTGATCCTTTCTTCCCAAAGACCATCTGTCAGTGATCCTTGGTTCCTCTGCCACGTGACAAGGCACATGGTGGCATTTGCTGGTCTCTGCCTTCTCTTCCAGGTTTCACTGCTTTCCGCTGCTTGCTTCCATGGCTTTCTCCCTCTCTTAGCCTGAATTTCATTCTCTTATAAAGGACTCCAGTAAGAGGGTTAAGACCCAACCTGTACCATGCCTTATCTGAAGTAACCTCATCAGTAGGTCCTATTTACAATAGGTCTACACCCACAGGAATGGATTAGCTTTAAGGAGGTGATTTTCTGGGGTAATACAGTTCCAAACCACCACAATATATGTGCATGCACACACACACACACACTCTCACAATTTTATGAACATTAACAAAATAAACAACTATCTTCATGTCCAAGTCCAAGACTTGGAATATTACCATGACACCAAAACCACTATGTGTGCCCCACTCAAGTCTCATCACTCTCCCTCTCAACCCTCCTAGTAACCCTTATCTTGAACTCTGTGTGAATCATTCCCAGATTATTTTTATAGGTAAAAGGAATAAAACAAAATAGAGTCACTATGGCTAAAAGATTTAAACTGTAGCCAGGAGGTATTCTGGAACTCACTACCTTCCTCAAATATGGGACATAACTCCCAAGGCCAGGGCTCCCTGGTGCCAAGGGATTAACATTAAATATTGATCAGCAAAAATTTCAGAGAATGATCTTGATTAAAAGGGGGGAAATGTAAAAAGAAATAAAACAAAGTAGAGTTACATGGCTAAGAGATTTAAAATGGAATCAGGAGTTTATTCCAGAGGTTATTCTTAGGCAGGTCTCAGCCAGATACCACAAACTGCCAAAGCAGTCAAAGCTCAAGCAACAATGTTCCTAAAAACCCTAAAGATATCTGGACACCATAACTAAACCACAAGATAAAGAACTAGCTATCTAACCTGAAGGACAATTGGAGTACCCCAAATATCCACCAACCACAGACAACTCATTTCATCTTCTTCTTTCTCTTTAAAGACTCTTGCTTGGTGGTGCTAAGAGGGGACACTAATTGGGTTGCTATCTGAATCTGTGCTCCCCAAATTGTTATCCTAAAACCCTAAATAATCTCCTTTGTTGCCTTGCAGCTTAGTTTTTTTCTCGGTTGACACCACTTATGAGTGAAATCCCACACAATTAATTCTTTAGTTTTCTTTATTTTTAAACTTTGGATAAGTGAGATAATGATGTGCAGATGTGACTTAATCCTCTTGCTCAACAGTATGTTTGTGAGTACCATCTGGACTATTCTCTCAGATGATCACTATTCCTTTTTATGACAACACCAAAATTTATTAATCTGGTCCACTGTTGGGTGGAAATTTGGGTTATTATGGTTTTTGCTATTATGAACAATGCTGCTAGGAATATATTTGTTCTGGTCTCCTGGTACACAAGTGTAAGAGATGTTCAAGGACATATATGTAGAAGCCGAATTACTGGCTCATAGAGTATGTATATCTTCAACTTTACCAAATAATACCAAACTGTTTCCAAAATGGTTGTACTAATTTACACTACCTCAAGCAATTCGTGGAAGTTCCTCTTCTTTCACCTACTGGCCAACACTTGGAATTCAATATATATGTGGGTTTGTTTCTGGACTCCTGTTTTTTCCCCCATTGGTCACTATGCACCTACCTACATCAGTATCATGCTTTCTTAATTGCTATAGCATTATAAAAATTGTTGGTAACTGGAAAATCAAGCCCCTCAATATTTTTCTTCATATATGTCTCTCAGCTCTCTTCTTAGCTCTTTCATATATACCTTAGAATCAGCTTGTCAGTATGGGATTTTTAAATGAAGTTGCATTGAATTTATAGATCAGTTTGGGGTAATTGGCACATCTTTAAAATGTCATCTTACGTTTTATGAACTTGATATAGCCCATAAATTGAAGTCTTTCAAAAATGTTTCAAATTTAAAAATTTTTTCATGTACATTGTTCATTAAATTTATTTCTAGGGACTTCTGTATCTGGATGCTATTATAAATGATGTCTTTAAAACTACATTTTCTAATCTTGTATGTTATTTTTGTATCATCACCCTTTCAATAATTTATCTGTAAATTATTTTGACCTTTCTACATAGAAAATCATATAATTTGCTAATAATGGCAGTTTGTTTTCTCTTTTTCAGTCATCATACATTTTATATGTTTTTCTAGTCTTACTGCACTGTCTAAATTTTCAGTATATATAGGCTTGTTTACAATGGAAATGGTGATTGTAATCACTCTTGTTTTGTTCTCAACAAACCTTTTAAACATTTCTCCACTAAGTATGTTATTTATTGTAGGTATTTTATAGCCTTTATGAGGTTAAGGAAGTTTCCTGCTATTAAAATTTCTTAGGAGTTTTCTTTGTGTATCACAAATGGATATCGAATTACATTATTTTTAAATCCTGGAACTTCCACTCCTAGCTAAGAGTATGGTGAGATGGTCAAGTCTGAGCCTAGTGAACCTCTGCAAAATCCTGGTGATGCAGGTAGAACCTTGTGTTCTGTGAAGAGCAGTGAAAACATCAGAATCAATTTAAATAGAAACTTAAATAGGAAAGCACAACATTTTCCTTGTGATTTGGACAATGTATGCTCTACCTATCCCATAATAAATGAAGTCTTAATGAGATTCTAAAAGCAAAAACAAACAAACAACACACACACACACACACACACACACACACACACACTGTTAAACAATGTATCATAAATATTCTGTGAGGGCAGCTTGGGAGATACATGACTACATTACCAAACCTAACTCAGAATCTTGTACATAGTAGTTAATGTTTTTTGATTAGTTAATTGCTGAAAAGGCCCTATATTACATTATAATTAAAATTATTAATTAGTGGTAGGAAAGTGTGGTAGTGCACATTATTTCCTAAATATATGGTTACTATAAGAGCAGGGACAAATTTATTTTTAAATACAGGTATTTTACAGTCATGAAGTAATCCAATAAATAAAATTAAATTACATTAGAATTTAAAGTGAAACTTTTTATTGAAAAGTAGCACTCCTATTTTTAGTTATCCAAATATTCTTTTCTCAGAGTAGCACTGAAAGACTGGATATTAATTTGCTTGGATGATATAGATGTATGGATGTTCAGAGGCAACAGCCTCTTTAAGAACAACAACCAGATGCAGTCCCCCTCCCCACAATGTTGACACCCCTTTTCAATATGAACAAGTTAGGGAGGTCACTGTTCAGACACCCCTGAAGATTGGGAAAGTGATTAAATGAGAGGAAGGGGTAGCAACAGACAAGACAGTATTTAACAAAGGATTATGAATAGTGAATCTTTATATAAAATATTTTTAGAAGCTAGGGTATTAGAATAGCTAGAAGGAAATAACTGAAATGGTGGAATCATAACCCATAACATTCTTTGAAATTTGCTCCATAGCTGCTTGTTAAATTGTGCTTTGAAAGTTATCACCTTTCTGTGTATATCTTATATTTCACATTAAGGAAAGAACTGAAACTGTAGAACTGTAATCCATAACATTCTCTGAAATTACCTGTATAACTGCTTGTTAAATTTTACTTTGAAAGTTACCACCTTTCTGTATATATGTTATATGTCACAGTAAGGAAATACCTGAAATTCTGAAACTGTAACCCATAATATTCTTTGAAATTTGCTCTCTAACTACCTGTTTAATCATAGTTTGAATGTTATCACTGTTACAGATATATGTTAAATTTCACAATAAAAATGTATTAAAAAATGATGTATGGGTGTTACCACTATCAAAAAGATTAAAGACAGGTATACTACATGCTAAGGTGACTTGAAACTAGAATTTTTCTTAAGTAGAGTGCTATTTAGAAATGACAAAGACTCTGCTGTATATATGAATGAGTTGGGGCTCCACCTATCACGTAATATGGTATGATATACAAAGTAATCTCTGTCCCCACTAACCATATAAGTGATTAAAATGGCTATACGTTGTCTTATGCATATCAACAGAGTAAGTATAGGCATATCAGCTGAGAGAAATTTTGAGAGAAACTTTGTTTCCTTTGGAAAGTATCTTTTATCATCCTCACAGTGTTTCCTGAAGTTCAACTTCAAGGACAGTTAACAAATCATTGTGTGGAAATGGTGTAGTGAGAACAGACTCTAAGGCAAGGATTGAAATGCAAGCGGTTATTGAGGACGTGCAGGGGACACCAGAAGGGAAGTGGAGGGAAATAATACAGAGACCAATAAAGGCTGCACTGTTAAGTCAACCACCATTCTCACAGCAGGTTCTGTTGTAGGAAGACCAGGGTGACACACATCCATGGCTGCCAAAGACAAGTCCCAGGTTCAGAAATCCCAACAAATCACAAGCAGGACAAGTAAAAATAAATCTATACCTTGTCACTTTATAGTAAACATTAGAGGACTGAGGATAAAGATTTTTAAATAAATTAATGTAATCTGCCATGGGTCAGTGCTCCAGAGGCATGGAAAGACCAGTTCATCCAGTCTCTGGATATTATATAACATAATTCACGCAGGTGCTTAAGTCCGTTACAAAACTGAATTGATCTGAATCATTTTGTTGTTTGTAAAATAAATGCAATCGCCATGGCTTTCAGACCTCATTTTCTACTTTGTGAGTAGTAAACAAGTTTACAATTGAGAACTGATACCATCAAAAACTTGTTTTGTTAGTCACAAAACCAGTTTTGAGAGGGTTTCTAAATTCTTAGAGGACTAGGGTGAAAACAAGGCTTAGTAGTTTCCATTGATTTATTTGACTAAGTTCAGCAACTTTATTTTTGAGGCCTAATTCTGTATATCTAACGATTGTCAGCTCTAACATTTTCTCACTGTGATTTTTCTATTTAAGCTCAAAAGACTATTCACTTACTAACCCAGACACACGGAGAAATATTATATCTATGCTACCCATAGCACTGGTTTTCTCCTTCTTGTGTGATATTGCAGGAAGGCTGTGTACCACTGAGTAAAAATGCAAGTCTGGGTGCAGACGTGCTCAATTCATAGATGAGCCCCTTATTAGCTATGTGACCTTGGGCAAGTTACTTAACTGTTCACAATTCAGATTTCCTCACTTCTTCCCTACGAAACCCTATGCCCTAGTTATGCAAATCACATTTTGGCTCCCTGAAAGTATCGTTGCCTTTTTTGGCTCAGATGCCTCTCACATGCTGTTCTCTCTAACTGGAATATCTTCCATCTTCTCCCCACCCTTCTTTCCTGTTCATCTGACTTATAAATCACGTCCACCAAAAGGCTTTCCCTGAGTCTTCCAAGTATTAGTTAGCTAATGAGGGGTCATAATAACAATCATTTCATTTTTGCCTTGATTTCCTGGAGAAAGGAAATGAGGCAAAAAGAAATTAACTGACTAGCCCAAGGCCATAAAACCTGTTACTGGCAGAGCCAAGACATGGTGCCAGTAATCTTGATCATTATCTGGTTTCTTTCTTTATTTCCACTTCATTTAGTAGAACCCAGCTCTACCCTGGTTGTAGCCAGTGTCTCTAGAACACTGAGACATAAACCTTCAGAAAGAGACCCTCTGTATTTTCCTGGGTGTGGTGCATTTCTTCCTCATGACACAATAACTCATCAGGCCACCTAAGACATCCTGTCTGCTGCTCCTGGCCGGCCTTGCTTCCTTTCTTCATTGGGACATCAAGTGCTATAATCTTAATCTGGACTGATGACTGTCTCTTGCACTTTCTTCTTGGTGCCAATGTTAATATGTAATTACCATAATTTAGTCAGATTTCCCCAGAGTTCACAATGGAAATTTTTCTTTTTCCATTGAGCCTATTCCTTGCTTCTCACTGCTGAGAAGAATGCCACCCAGCCCTCCACCTTTCCCCATGGATATGCCCAGCCCTATTTGCTCAATGACAAAGTACATTTCTTATCTTCCCCAAGTCTACTGCTCCTCAATCTTTCCACTTTGATTTAAACACAGCTCACCCAGCTGCCTAAGACTGACCTCTCTCTGCCCCACAGCCAATCAGGCTGTAGGTCCTGTCATTTCTACCCCTTAACAACACTCAGATGTGGCTCCTCTCCCCCTTCACCGTGCTAGTGACTTAATTCTGACTCTCATCATCTTTCACCTAGACCACAGTAGTAACTTTCCAACTAGTCACTCCAGCTCCATTCTGTCCCTTCAAATCAATGTTACTCACTGCAAAATGATTTTTCTAGAACTCAGATCTCATCTAGTCACTTTCTCCTGAGATTCTTCAAAGGCTCCCCATCATCTGTAGTCAATATCATTGAACTTGAGTGGCTTACTAAACTGATTCAATCCCACTGCTAGGTATATATACCCAAAAGAATTGAAAGCAGGGACTCAAACAGATATTTGCACACCAATGTTCATAGGGGCATTATTCACAATTGCCAAAAGAAGGAAGCAACCCAAGTGTCCATAACCAATGAATAGATAAATAAAATGTGGTACTACACATGATGGAATATTATTCAGCTGTAAAAAGGAATGAAATCCGGATGCATGTGACAGCATGATAAACATGGAAGACATCATGTTGAGTAAAATAATCCAGACACAAAAGGATAAAATAACAGCGGTTATTTTCTAACATGTGTTATATGTGATTACAATTAAGAAAAAAAAAGTATAGGGTAAAAACTCTGAGGAATACATCCAAATATGGATGGCCTTCTTATTTCCATGCTGTGATTATGGCAATAGTGGCTTCTTCTCTATCTCCTCTTCCTCTTACATTCAGCTTTTCTGTAACTCTCAGATTTTCTATATTGAACATGCATAACTTTTGCAACTGAAAAATTGCCTTTATTTCTCACAAATCCTAAGGCTATGACTAAATGACTTAAAATATCTAGAAAAGGCAAGTATTTGTCCACTATTTAAATACACTAGTGATAGGAGCTTTATCTCTTCCATGGTCAATTTTTTTATTTTGGGGGTTATTATGATCAAAAAAGGTCTCAACAGATTTTATTACTAAATTCTTACAAATCTTCCAATGGAACATTTCATATTTATTACTTTTCTGTGCATTTACATCCAGAGCTAACTTGATTTATAAATCATTGTGAAGCTATTGGTTTCGTGAAATACAGGCTCCCTCTAGTGGCCAAATTAATTATGAAAAACCAAAGTGTCTTATATCCATATAATATATATAAAGTAACACGTGTAATATGTGGTATATATTATATAGAACACATTTATATTTTTAGAAAGGAGGCTCCTTAGTGAGTAGTGCAAGATATAGGTTGCATCTGAGAAGAATGAACAAATTTTAAGCCTGTATTTTTATCAATCTTAATTAAACTACAATTTACAAACAAAAAATATCCCATTTTAAGTGTGTAATTCCATGAGTTTGAGATGTGTATGAATCATGTTCCAAAACACAATCAAGGACATCTCCATCACCCCCAAAAGTTCTTTTGTGTTCCTTTGCAATAGCCCCAGCTGACCCATACAATATGGAATAGGAATGGTGAGGACAGATTTCCTTGCCTTTTTCTTGCATCTTTGGGGTCTTTCACCATTACGTATGATGTTAGCTGTAGGCTTTTCATTGATGGTCTTTATTAGGTTGAAGAAGTTCCCCTCTATTCCTAGTTTTCTGAGAGGTTTTTAAATTTTTATTATGCATTGTTGAATTTTGTCAAATACTTTTTCTACATCCATTGAGATAATCATGTTTTTTTCTTTTCTTGTAATGCCTCTGTCTTGTTTTGTTTGGCTATCAGGGTAATTCTTGTCTCATAAAATGAGCTGGAAAGTATTCCCATCTCCTCTATTTTCTGAGATTTGTGTCTAATTGCTATTTTTACTTCCTTAAATGTTTGATAGTAATCACTAGTGAAGCCTGCTGTGCCTGGAGTTTCTTTGTTGGGAGGTTACTCATTACTAATTTATTTTGAAAATTTTGATTTTCAAGAAAGTTATCCATTTTGTCTAGGTTGATGACTACATTGCCTTAAAGCTTTTCATATTATTCCTTTACTATCATTTTAATGCCTCTAAGATCTACAGTGATAGCCCTTCTTTCACTCCTTATATTAATTTTACCCTACCTCCAAGCTAATAAGTTAGTCTTCCAAAATTTCATGGTAACTTACAGAAAAAAAGAGAATCCTAGGACATAAAGAAATTTATTATTCATAGCAAAAGTAGTTGTCAGAGTATTAGCATAGTTGCTTATTTTCTGAGCCCAAAATTCCACAGGCCAGTGTAGAGAACCAGGTGAATGTGCATGTGCAGTGGATTACACCACAGGTGAGGAACCCTGAACTTAAGAAATCCATCACTTTTATGGCAAGTAATAAGCAAGCCTGCTCTTTGTACAGAGGGAGATATTACCTCACCTCTCAGAATTGCCAGCTGCATCAACAATCCTGAGAAATAGCCTGGGTAAAAAGTGGTCAGTGCTTTGCATCTTGACACAATCAGTAAGACATGTAAGATTGTTAGTAGCCTATTGTTGGCTGCCTCCCAAGAGTCTTCTCTCTTTCTAATTAGTCTAGCTATAAGTTAATCAGTTATATTGATCTTTCCCAAGAACTTGCTTTTGATTTCATTGATAACCACTATGGTTTTTCTGTTTTCTATTTCTTTGACTTTGGCTCTTATCTTTAGCTTAACTGTTCTTGTTTTACTAATTTCTTAAGGTACAAACTTAGATCATTGATTTTAGACCACTCTTCTTTTCTAAAATAAACATTTAAGGCAATCAACTTTCCCTGAAAGCATTGCTTTAGCTGCATTCCTCCAATTTTTATACACTCCTGTTTCATTTTCCTTTAGTTCAAAGTGTTTCCTAATTTCTCTTTAGATTCCTTCGTCTCATGGGTTATTAGAAGTTTGTTATTTTTTTAGCTGCAAAATCAAACTGCCTTTCTTTGAATCTTGCATATACCACTTACTAGATTAATGATTTAGGTAAGTTCTTTAATCTCTACGAAGCTTAGTTTTATCATATGTAAATGAGAATAATAAGAGAATATACCTCCTAGGGCTATTGTGAAGATTAAATGAAGTAATCCTTGTAAGCATGTAGAAGCTTGCCTGGCACATTGTAAGCCTACCAAAAAAAAAAATTAGCTATTAGTATTTATATTATTATTAGTTTTTTATTTACTGAATATAACTTCATTCAGATAAATAATACCATAGTTTTATCATTTAAATTATTCTTATTTTCTCAATGATGTATTTATAGCTTCATGCCCATCTTTTTTATGTTTTTGCATACTCTTTTAGGCTATACTGGAAAAAGAGCAAAAATTAATTCAAGGGAATGAAGATATTTGTGGTTCCTTATTTATATTGAAAGATTACCTTACCAAACATAATAATACTCATATTCTCAGATTTTTATGCCATTAACAATGTATGAATATACTTAGTGTATCACATTTTAGTCCTCACAGCAACTTTCAGATGAAAATGGAACTTCATTTTCTGGCAAATTTCCCCATTCTATTGGGGAGAATAACTGGTGCCCTAGGTAAAATATTTGAAATCTGATGTTTCACAGGCAGGACTAGATTGCTCAGCAAGACTCATATACTATATGTATACTATATGTGGACAGGTTTGGAGCTAAATATTTCTCCACAAGATAGCAACAGATAACAGGTGGGGTAGTAGTCTAAGCAAAGCTCATACTAGAAGGCCTAGGTACAAATGCTGGAGAAAATCAGACCTAATGCCAAATGTAAGCTCTCACATTCAGTCTGTCCCTAGATTCCATTGAAACAGCCTCCTAAATGACTTTCTAATATGCCCTATATACAGGGATTTTTGTATACTGTTCTGTATCCTGCTGCCGGGCTAAACTGTTGAAGAATGTGCTGTCATCCTTACTTGTAGTCCTTTTTCTCTCCCTGGCTGCATATTATTTGGCAACTTGAAGTTGTCCTATGAACACTGATGCTCTGTTTTTTTATTTTTCATTTTTTTTCATATAAATTTCATATAAATTTCATTTTGAATAGTTTCTATGTTGTCAAGTTCAAGTTCACTAATCTTCTCTTCTGCCATGCCATCATTTTCCCATCCAGAATCATGATATTCAACAGAGGAAAGAGTGCTGTAGCTCATCTGTTCAGATAAAGACTTCATATATGAAAGAAGTGGAGTTGCATATAAGGATGAATGAATGGTAAAAATAAAATTAGTGCTGATGGTAAAATTGGTTATCCATACTTTTTTAAAAAAGGAAATTTGATCCCTACCTCATAATGTATAATGAAATCATTAGAGACTTAGATGTGAAAAGCAAAACTTTGAAAGCTGTACAGTAAATTAATAGGGATATATTTCTATAATCTTGAAATAGCAAAAGGGTTTCTTAAACATCACATTAGAGTAAACAATATTACAGTAAGTCTCAACTATAAAAGAAATTTGTGTAGCTTTGTAATTGTGTAAACTTGACTACTTTACAATTAAAAAATTCCATTTATCAAAGACCACAAAAGGTAAGCAAAAAGAAAGCCACAAACTGAGAGAAAATACATGTCATACATGAAACTGACAATAGATTGACATTTAAAATTTTAAAAATTCCTATAAAGAAAGAAACCAAAAAAAAAAAAAAAACCACATTGAAAAAGACAGGTATTTCATAGAAGAATAAACAAAAATGGCTAATAAATAAAAAGATGCTCCATGTATTAGTAGATTAAGACCTCAATGAGTACTATTTGTTACTCATTAAGTTCGTTATAATTAGAAAGACTGATAATAAAAGTCTTATTCCCTCTTATTGGGAGTGGAAATTGGTAAATTATCTTAAAGTGTTTGGTACTTTCTTTTAAAATTGACTATATACAAACTTTGTGACTCCAAAAATCCACTCCCACAGAAACTCTTGCATAAATGGAACAAGTCATGTACACATATGTTCATTACTGCATTTATTATTTTTTTTTTTACTATAGTGAAAAACTGGAAAAAGTTATGGGGTCCAGCAGGCTGTTTACACTTAGATTCATCTAATTGCCCTTCTGTTATTCTGCTGTGTCCCAAAAGAATACTCTTCCAAGGTCCCTTTGCCTTCTGGCATCCAGGTAGGTTTGACCAATGGGAAACACTAGTAAAAGTTTGAAGGGTGGGAGAAGGGGAGAAGCCAGGATATTTCTCTCCTCTTTCTGCGTCTCCTTTGTGAATCTAGCTCCCACTGGTCAGGTCATTCTTATACGGTCCCAGGTCCTGCCAAGTACCTTCTGCCATGGTTCTAGCTCCCATTAGATTTCTGTATCTTCTGGGTTTTGGTAATACTACCTCTTCCAGTTGTTCCTCCAGACCTAGGACAGTCTCAGTGGCTTGCTACCATTGTTCTCTGGGTTGTTTCATGTTCTCTTTGACCTCTCAGTTCTTTCATCCTCTATGTAATTAATTATCTGTGCTAAATTTCCTCAGCTTAAAGTATCCAGTGTATTTCCTGTCCCGTCTCTAGACCCTGACAAAAAGAAAATCAAAATATCTGTTTATAGTTTAGTGAATAAATAAATTCCCCCAATGGAATATTATTTAGCAGAGAAAATGCATGAACTACAGCCACATGCCACAAAATAAATAAATCTTGGAAACTAAGTGAGAACCCACAGATGCTTAAAGAGAAGGCCCCTGGAATCAGAAGCTGAAAGCAATGCAACCCGGGAACAAAGGATCAGCAAGTGCCTTCCCAGCTAACAGAGGTGTGCCGGATGCCAGCAGCCTTTCTTGGTGAAGATATCCTCTGTTGATGCCTTAGTTTGGACACTTTTATGGCCTTGTAACTGTAAATTTGTAACCTAATAAATCCTCTATAAAAGCCAATACATTTCTGGTATATTGCATATGGCAGTTTTAGCAAACCAGACAACATGTATGTGCTATTTTTCATGTAAAAAGTAATCAAGGATAGTTATACTAATATCAAACAATTATAATTGAAAACAAGAAACTAACAAAATAAAGAAAACCATTATATAATGATAAGAGATTAACTATAAGACAATATGTCTTAGTCATTGAAATGTTAGATCACTCAAAAACAAATATAAAGTAAAATTGGTATTGGAATAGGAAACTTTACATCATCCTTAGTCTTCAGCAAGTTGAATGGAAAAATATATAGACAGAAAAATTAATAGTTATAACATTGATTATACACATATACAAACATATATGTAGTTAATTTTATATTCTAAACCAGATACACTTTTTATAGAGTTAATGGCATTACAAACCCACAAATAAAGTATTGATAAACTCAAAATATGGCATTGGTAGCCATATTATTTACAATGCAATAAAACTGGAAAATAAATTTTTCAATAAAATCCAGCAGTCATTTGGAAATTAGAAATTAATTTCTCCTTATTACATCACTTTTGAGTCAAAAAGTCAATTTTATAGTTACACAAGATGTTAGATATAAAGTGCAAAGAGTTAATAGGGATCTCTGTATTGGTGATATAATGTGGCAACATTTCCAGACATACATTAGAATAAGAAAAGCACAGTGGCTTAAAGAGTGGGTTCCCCAGTCCCACTACCTGGGGTTTTAACACCATGTCTATCACTTAGAAGCTGTGGCCATTGACAAGTTATCTATCTTTGTCTACCTCAGTTTCTTCATTTCTTCATTGTGGTGCTGACTCAGAAGATATCATATGAAAAATATTTGCTTGGGCAAATAGCAAGCCCTAGGTAAACATAAGCTGTTATTATTGTATTGAATCCTCCCCTTCAATTAAAAAAAAAAAGCTGAGGTATTTTTATTGGGTATTGAATTTACTGATTATGTTAATAGAAGCTGACATATTTACAGTTATAAGCATTACATGTCTTTCTATTCAAATCTTTGTATTAGCGCTCATCAAAGTTTCAAAGTATTTTTCATAGGTCCTGTACTTTTACAGATTTCTCTTGGAATGTTTCTATGGTTTCATTGCTAGGAATGTTGTTAGCGTGTTTAATCATGAATATTTTTTATACCCAGTTTATTAAATTTTATCTGGAAGTGACATTGAATTTTATCAAACACCTCTTCTCTTATTTACCATATTTATGTGATTTATGTGATATATTAATTGATTTACTTACAATATGACACTGTCCTTATACTGATGTCTGGTTGTGGTAAATTTTTCCTTTACTATACCATCAAATTATACCCACAGTGTTTTCTTTAATATCTTTTTAACTTTGTATATGTGATATTGTTTTATAGTTTACTTTTTTTAAATCTGGCTTGTAATAATAAAGTGACTTGGAAATTTTTTGCCTCCATATTCTGAGGGATTATCAGTTGCTCAAGAGTTTTAAAACACTCTGGTCTGGGAATTTTTTATACCTGTAATTGACTAATAGCTTCTTTTCCAGTTCTGACTATTTGGATTTTCTACTTCCTGAAGATAAATCCTGATAATTGATATAAAAATCTGGTTTGAAATAGATATATTTAAGGAGGTTTGTTTCTTTCATGGAGAATTCCCCAGCAGAGACTATCATGTGAAAGAGTATGATCATGGAATTCCCTTGACAGACAAGGGCAGCATCTCTTTTAAAGCAGTTAGAGACAAGAAGGAAGCACCGATCTGTTAGTTCAAAAGAACCACATGCACCAAAAACATAATGATTTTAAAATATCCTCTGGAGCTGATACTGCCAAGACAACCTTCTTCAGGAAGTCAAGTTTCTGCTTCATCTCAAATGATAGCTACTTATCTGGTTAACTGCTTTGACTTCACTCCTAGTTCTTGGGTTGTATGGTTATTTATTCCTTAGCTGTACTTTTTCCCTTGACTCCTTAGTTCCTTATTTAGCTTGTTTGATGAATGGGCTTCTTTGTGTTTCTGTTTTGGAGTATTCTAGTGCACCTGTCATTGGACAGAACAAATTCTAGTTGCCCCATAGCAACCTAGTCCAACTTTGACAGCTTCTCATGCCAGCGTTAACAGTTCACATTCTAATATTCACTTCTAACATGTTGTTATGATGGTGTAGTGGTTTTAAGCTGTATGTACCCCAGAAAAGCATGTTCTTGAAGAGAATCCATTCCCATGGTCATGGACTAATTGTAAGTAGGATATTTTGATGGGTAGGATCTTAAGTTGAGATCCTCATTCAGGGTGGGTCTTAATCCTCTTCCTAGAGTCCTTTATAGGGATAAAATACAGAGAGGAAGCTACAGAAGCTAAGAGAGAAAGCCCCAGGAGCCAGAAGCGAAAAGCATCAAAACCGGGAAGAGAAGGGAGAGAGCAGCAGACACCACCATGTGTCTTGCCATTGTGGATCACCGATAGTCTGTCTTCAGGAAGAAGGTATCGTCTTGATGATGCCTAAATTTGGACATTTTCATGGCCTCAGAAGTATAAGCTTGTAAACTAATAAATCCCCATTGAAAAAGTCAACCCATTTTATGGTATCTGCATTTCAGCAACATTAGCAAACTAAAACAGATGGTGAATACTATACAATGAAAAGATAACCTATTAACTAAAGGGAGCATATTAAATCATATGCTCCAAGCAATGCCAGGGACCCTGTGAATAAACTGCATAGAAGCATATACTTCTGTAGCTAAAACTGTGGTGCCCTCTTAAAAGTGATATTTGCAACTTCTGCAGTAATAGCTTTCATTGGAAAACTTGGAAAATCATGGGAGAAAATTTTCTTTATGCTACTGTAGTGATTAACCTTTTCTCTTTGTAATCTGGTTCTCACCCTTGATTTAATTCAACTGAATTCAATAAATATTTTTTAAGCAGGTATTAGAAGCATGCTGAGGATAAAAAAGAAAAAAGATAATGAACTTATCCTTGAGTTTCCAGTCCAGAAGGGGACATTGACCAATAAATTAATAAACAGAATAATAAATATAACTTGGATAGAGTCTATCTTTAAAGAATCTCTCTGATGTTGAACAGATCTGTTTTACAGACTGTTTTAAAGAACAGTTTTAGATTTAGAGGAAAAATTGAGATGATAGTACAGACGGTTGCCATATACCCTTCACCCACTTTCCCACATTATTAACATTTTATATTGTATAGTACATTTGTTATGATTAATGATCCGATATTGACAAATTATTATTAACCAAAATCCATACTTTATTCTGATTTTCTTAGTTTATACCTAATGTCTTTTTTTCTGTTCTGGGATCAATTCTAGGTTACCCCATAACATTTATTTGTTATTTCTCCTTTGAGTCCTCTTACCTGTGACAGTTTCTCAGACTTTTCTTTTTAATGTCCAGGACAGTTTTGAGGAATACTGGTCAGGTATTTTGTAGGAGGTCCCTTTATTGGGATTTGTCTGATGTTTTTCTCATGATTAGACTTGGGTTGTAGGAAGACCACAGAGGTAATGTTTGTCAGGTAGCTTTACTGTAAAACTACTCTTTTTCTCCCTTTCCAACCTGTACTCTTTGGAATGAAGTCACTATGCACAGCCCACACTTAAGACTGGGAAGTTTTTCTCCCCTTCCTTGATGGAGGAGTATCCACATATATTACATGGAATTATTCTTCACTGGATATTGTCTCCTCTCCTCCATTTATTTATTTATTCAGTCAAGTATTTTCTGCTGACTTGAATTGTTATGTATCCCATAAAAGCCTAAGTTCTTTAGTCACCTCTTGTGGGGGCAGACCTATTGTGGGTGAGAACTTTTGATTAGATTATTTCCATGGAGATCTGACCCTGCCCATTCAAGGTGGATCTTAATAACTGGTGCCCTTAAGAGAGCTCAGGGAGAGAGAGCTCAGAGCCAACACAGACCCAGATGCTTGGAGATGCAGAAAGAAAGATGTTTGGAGATACTAAGAAGCTAAGCTAAGAGATGAACACCAGAGTTTTCCCTGGAGAAGCTAAGAGAGGACCACAAGACACAGAGATAGAAGCACCCCAGCAGATACAACCAAGGATGTACAGGAGCTCCTGAGAGAGAACCTAAGACAGAAGCCTAGAGACATTTTGGAGAAAGCCACAGAAACCAAAGCTAAACCCGGGAGAGGCCCAGCAGACTCTGCTATGTGTCTTCCCATGTGACAGAGGAACCCCAGATGCCAGATGAAGCCGAGTTTGCCCCGGAGAGGCTAAGTGAGAACCCACAGATGCTTAAAGAGAAAGCCACTGGAATCAGAAGCTGAAAGCAATGTAATCCAGGAGCAAAGGACCAGCAGAAGCCAGCCACATGCCTTCCAGCTGACAGAGGTGTTCCAGACACCAGCAGCCTTTCTTCGGTGAAGGTATCCTCTTGTTAATGCCTTAGTTTGGACACCTTCATGGCCTTCAAACTATAATTTTGTAACATAATAAATCTCCTTTATAAAAGCCAAATTCATTTCTGGTATGTTGCATTCTGGCAGCTTTGGCAAACTGAAACATACTTGTTTATATGAGTGTGGACTCATGTATGCCATCTTTACTTTGGATTATAAGCCAATACTTCTTGATTCATTTTGTTGCTCCAGTTGTTCCAGCAATGGCCACAAAGAGCCCTTTCAGTTGGTCCTGTGTCTCTTTGACATATCTCCCTCATTGTCTTCTTCTTATTATTATTATTTTATTTAATCACTTCATTACTTTCTGGTACTACAAGATGCTCCAGATACATCTTGTATGTTTCCTGCCCCAATCCTGGAATCAGTCATTTCTCCACGGGCCCTGGATCCTTTTATTGCAGAATGATATTAGAAACCAAGGTCTGGGCACTAGGTGTGCTCATTGCTACTGGCAGTTGTTTCTTATAGGTCCTCTCAGCAGACAGAGCAAAGAAATATAGGCATGTATACTAACCTGTGAATATATACATCTATATAAATATATCTTTGAAACAACTTGTATCTATGTTAAGCTATGCATGGATTCATACTGATGACCCCAACTCTAATTATTACCATATGGATCACTCTAGCCTCCTTCCCTTAATGATCTGTAAATCTCACTCCAACTGAGACAAACCTAGGCCCCCACCCACCATCAATATGCTGAATTCTTCAATTCCAGTATACATGTATAGGTATCAGAATTGTTAAACCAAATCTCTCCATGGGAAAATTTATCAACTAGTGTACATTGCTTTTGTGTAATTCTTTGTTCCTTTAAAGACTCCACCCATTTCCAAGCATACATAGGTCAGCACCTCCCCCCCCACACTTTCTATATGGCTGTTTCATACATTTTAAAGACTGATTCTATTGTTACAATCTGAATTCCTTACAGTGAACCACCAACCTCCTAAATGAGTCTTAAAAATTTTCAAAATTAACAATTTTTGTGCTGTAAAATTCTATGGATCTTGACAAATTTGTAATGTCAAATAGCCACCATTAAAGTATCATTCAGAGTAGTTTCACCACCCTAAAGATTCTCCTCTGCTTCACCTACTTGATCTTTCCGCTTTCCTCAGAATCCCTGACAACCACTGATTTTTTTACTGTCTCTATAGTTTTGACTTTTCTAGAGTGTCATATAATTGGAATCACACTTTCTGATTGGCTTTTTTTCACTTGACAAAATACATTAAAGTTTCATCCATGCCTTTTTGTGCCTTGATAGCTCATTCTTTTTTGTTGATGAATAATATTCCACTGTATGGATTTGTCACGGTTTGTTTATTCATTTACCTATTAAATAACATCTTGGTTACTTCCACCTTTTGACAAGCATGAATATAGCTGCTACAAACATTCATTTTCAGGTTTTTGTGTGGACATGCATTTGCAAATCATGAGTACAAAAGATATGAATACATTTGAATACATTGTATCAAATATGGGCAAATAACAGAGTGAAACTGACAAATAATATCACAAAATTATGTTTAGCTATTTTAAGAAACTGCCAAACTGTCTTCCAAGGTAACTGAATCATCTTTTATTCCTACCAGCAATGAATGAGAGTTCTCATTGCTGGAATTCCTAATCAACATTTGATATTGTCAGGTTTTTGGACTTTAGCCATTCTAATTGGTGCTATGCAGTGGTATCTTTATTTAAATTTGCATGCCACTAGTGAGAAATTATGTTGAGTGTCATTTCATATGATTTTCTGCCATCTGTATATCTTCTTCAGTAAGTATGTGTTCAGATATTTTGCCAGTTTTTAAGTTGTGTTGTTTTCCTGTTGTTAAGTGTTGAGAGTTCTTTGTATATTTTGGAGACAAGTCCTTTATCAAAGATGTGATTTTAAAATATTTTTCCCAGTCTGTGACTTGTCTTTTCATTCTCTTAATTGTGTCTTTCACAGAGTAGAAGTTTTAAATTATGATAAAATCCCACTTATCATTCTGGTGTTGTATCTAAAATCTCATTGCCAAACCCAAGGTCACTTAGATATTCTCCCATAATTTTTTTCTAGAACTTTTATAGTTTTGTGTTTTATATTTAGGTCTATAATACATTTTGAGTCAATTTTTGTAAAAGATGTAAGATTTGTATCTACATTCATTATTTCTGCATGTTGATGTCCAATTGTTCCAGCATCATTTGTTGAAAAGACTATCTTTTCTCGATTGAATTGCCTTTGCTTCTTTGTTAAAGATCAGTTTATGTTTGTATGGGTCTATTTCTGGATTCTTCTGTGCCTTTGATCTATGTTTATTCTTTCACCAATATTATGCTGTCTTGATTACTGTAGTTTCAAACTAAGTCTTACCATTTGCTAGCTTTTCTTTTTCAGTATATATTGGCTATTCTAGGTCTTTTGCCTTTCCACATAAACTTTTGAGTCAGTTTGCCAATATCTACAAAATGGCTTGCTGGGATTTTGATTGGCATTGCACTGAATGTACAGACCAAGCTGGGAAGAACTGGCATCTTAACAAAACAATATTGAGTCTTCCAGTCCATGAACTTGCATTTATTCAGCTCTTTTTAAATTTCTTTCATCACAGTGTTGTAATTTCTACATATGGTTCCTGCACATATTTTGTTCAACTTATACCCGCCCCCCTTTTTTTTTTGGTACTGTTGTAATTTTTTTCAAAGTCCAATTGTTCACTGCTGGTATATAGGGAAGAAATTGACTTTTGTATATTAACTTTGTATCCTGTATATTATTCTAATTGTTTAGTAGTTCCAGAAGGTTTTTGTCAATTCTTTGGGATTTTCTACATAATTATGTCATCTGTGAGCAAAAACTGTTTTATTTCTTCCTTCATAATCTGTATACCTTTTATTTCCTTTTCTTGTCTTATTGTAAAAGCTAGGAATTCCCATATAATGTTGAACAGGAGTGGTGAGAAGGAACATCTTTATCTTCTTCCCAGTTTTAGGGGAAAAGCATCTAGTTTCTCACTATTTAGTATAATGTTAGCTGTAGGTGTTTTGTAGATGTTCATTACCAAGATCAGGAAGTTCTCTACTCCTAATTTGCTGAGAGTTGTTAGTAAGAATGGATGTTGAATTTGTCAAATGCTTTTCTTCATGAACTGATATAATCATGATTTTTTTTCTTCTTTAGCCTAGTGATGTGGCAAATTACATAAATAGATTTTAAATTGTTAAACCAGCTTTGCATACCTTGAATATATCCCACTTTGCCATGGTGAATAATTCTTTGTATATATTATTGGGTGCAAATTGCTAATATTTTGCTGAGGCTTTGTGCATCTATATTCATCAGAAATATTGGTCTGTAGTTCCTTTCTTGTAAAGTCTTTATCTGATTTCAGTATTACAGTAATACAGGTCTCATAGAATGAATCAGGTAGTGTTCCCTCTGCTTCTATTTTCTAGAAGAGATTGTGGAAAAATGGTATAAATTCTTGCTCAAATGTTTGGCAGAATTCACCAGTGAAACTATCTGTACCTGGTGCTTTCTGTTTGGGAAGGTTATTAATTACTGATTTAATTTCTTTAATACATATAAGCTATTCAGATTATCTATTTTTCCTTGGGTGAGTTTTTTAGTTTTTGTCTTTAAGAAATTGGTCCACTTGCTCTAACATCAGATTTGTTGACATAGAGTTGTTCGTAGTATTCCTTTATTGTCCTGCTCATGGTGTCAGTAGTGATGACCTCCCTATTTCATTTTTTGATATTGATAATTTGTGTCTTCTCTTTTTTTTTCTTGGTTAGCCTGGCTAGAGATTTATCAATTTTATTAATTTTTTAAAAAACCAGGTTTTGGTTTTGTTGTTTTTGTCTATTGTTTTCCTGTTCTCAATTTCATTGATTTATACTTTAAAATTCATTATTTATTCTCTTTTGCTTGCTTTAGGCTTAGATAATTCTTTTTCAAGTTTTCTAATGTAGAAACAGAGTATTGATTTTATATTTTTCTTCTTTTCTAATATAGGCATTTAATGCTATATTTATTTTCATATTATTATATTATTTTCATTTTCAATTCATCCAAAAATATTTTGTTTCCTTTGATACTTCTTTGACTCCTGTCATTTATAAATGTGTTTAATCTCTAAGTATCTGGGGATTTTCCAGCTAACTTTCTATTATTAAATTCTAGTTTAATTCCATGGCGGTCTGATACTTGAATTCTATTCTTTTAAACATGTTAAGGTGTGTTTTACAGTGCAGAATGTGGTCTATTTTTGTAAAGGTTCCATGTGAGCTTGAGAAGAATGTGTATTATGAGTGCTATGCTATTTTTGGTTGGAGTATTCTATAAATGTCAGGTCAATTTGATTTATAGTGCTGTTCAAGTCAATCCTTACAGATTTTCTGCCTGTTTGGTCTATCAGTTACTGAAAGAGGGGTGTTGAGTGCTACAAATATAATAATGGATATATCTGTTTCTCCTTTCATTTCTATCAGTTTTTGCCTCACTAATTTTAGGTGCTTGTTATGTGTTTTTAGGTGCATAGACATTTAAGGTTGATTTGTCTCCTTGGAGAATTGGCCCCTTGATCATTGTAAAGTCTCTATTTATCCCTAATAATTTCCTATTTTTGGAAGTCTTCTTTGTCTAAAATAAAACTGCTACTCTAGCTTGCTTTTAGTTAGTGTTAGCATGGTGTATCTTTCTCCATTCCTTTACTTTTAACCGTCTTTATATTCAAAGTGGCTTTTTATTTATTTATTTATTTATTTATTTATTGGTATAAACCATGTAGTTGGGTTATATTTTTTTATCCACTCTGACAACCTGTCTTTAATTAGTGTATTTAGATCTTTCATATTTAAAGTGATTACAGATATAGTTGGATTAATATCTATCATTGTTGTAACTATATTCTAGTCACTGTATTTGGTCTTTTTTTCTCATTTTCCTCTCTTCTTTTTCTGGCTTATCTGGTTTTAACTCAGCATTTTATATGATTCCATTTTCTTTCCCACTCTTAGCATATCAATTATACTTCTTTAAAAAAATTTAGTGGTTTCCCTGGAGTCCACAATGCATATTTTTAACTACTCTAAGTCCACTTTTAAATAACACTATACTGTTTTATGTAGTATATGTTTTATGCAGTGCAGGTAACTAATAACAGTATTCCCCATTCCTCTCTTGCATCCCTTCTAAACATTGCTATCTTTCATTTCATTTATCCATTTGCTATAATCACCTAACAGATTGTTAGGACTATTATTTTAAACAAAGTTATCTTTCAGAAAATGAAGAATAAGAAAAATAAATGATTTATTTTGCCTTCATTTATTACTTCTATGATGCTTTTCCTTTTGTAATATAGATCCATGTTTTTGCCTTATATCATTTTCATTTTCCCTGAAGAACTTTTAAAAAATTTCTTGCAGGGCAGCTCTGCTGGCAATTCTCTGTTTTTGTTGGTCTAAGGAAGTCTTTGTTTCTCCTTTAATTATGATGGATAATTTCATGGATATAGCATTCCAATTGGTGGGTATTTTCTTTCAACACTTTAAATATTTCACTCCAGGCTATACTTCCTAGCCTGGTTTCTGACGAGAAGTTCACAGTAATTCTTATCTTTGTTCCTCTATAAGTATGTTTTTGTGGTTGTTATTTTGTTTGGCTCTGCTTCTTTCAGAATTTCTCTTTGTTTTTGGTTTTCTGCAGTTTGAATATAATAAGCCTAGGTAGGAATTTTTTGGAATCAATCTTGTTTTGTGGTCTGTAAGCTTCCTTTATCTGTGGTTTGATGTGTGCCATTATTTTTTGAAAATTCTCAACCATTATTACTTCAAATATTTTTCCCACATTTTTCTCTCTTTCTTTTCATTTGGTGCTCCCATTACACATTACACCTTTTGTAATTGTCCCACAGTTCTTAGATATTCTGTTCTGCTTTTTCCATGCTTTTTTCTCTTTACATTTCAGTTTGGGACTTTTCTATTGACAGATCCTTAAATTCACTGATTCTTTCTTTGGCTGTGTCCAGTCTACTATCGAAGCCATTAAAGACATTCTTCATTTCAGTTATAGTGTTTTTTATTTATAGCTTGAAATTTTTATTTTCTTTAGAGTTCCCACCTCTCTGATTACATTATCCATTTCTTCTTTCATGTTGCCTACTTTTTCCTTTAGAGTCATTAGCATATTAATAATACTTATTTTAAATATCTTGTCTGATAATTACAAAATCTGTATCATATTTGGATCTGGTTCTGATGCTCGCTTTGTCTCTTCAGATGATCTTTTTTCCTTGCCTTTTATCATGCCGTATCATTTTTTGTTGAAAGCTGGACATGATGTATTTGGTGATAGGAACTGAGATAAAAGGACTTTAGTGTGAAATTTTATGTTAATTTGGCTAGGAGCTGGGCTGTTTAATGTTTGATGTAGCTGAAGGTGCCAGAGGCTTCAAATTCTTCTGGGTCCCTTGTTTTTCTCTCCCCTGTTGACTTTGGGTTTTCCTAATAGCTCCTCTTTAAATTGAGTCTGAGACTAGCAACTTTTCCACTGTTTCCACTGTTATTGTACTGTAACCCTATCAGTTTGGTAATAAAGTGGAGGGAGAGGGCAAGTGTTCTACAATCTTACTAAATCTCAATCTTTAAGGCACATGTGTCTTTGGGCTGTAACACTCACAAGTGTTTCTTATCTCTTCCCAAACCCCTCGTAGGTGAGACAGAAAGGCTACGGCAGCTATTGTTGACTAAATGTCCTTCCCCCTAGATGAGATAAAGTTCTGGTAAGTCTTTTCCCAGCAGAGAATGTTCTGGGCGTATTTCAAAATGGTTACTTTCCCCCTCCACCTGTCAGAGCCATGAAGGAATTTTTCTTTGCTCTTCACAATGAAAACCTAGTGAGGGTCCTGGAGATAAAATCCACAAATATGTAGTGGTCTCCCCCAAGATTGTGTCCCCCAAGTATTTCTCATTCTCACACTTGTCCATACTCCACCTTCAGAAATGCATCAAAATTCCCATTTAAATGTTCCAGAGAGTTTGTGGCTCGTCATGGTTTCTAGGCTGCTATGACAAATACCACAAAAAGTGTTGGCTTGACAATAGGAATTTCTTGGTTCATGGTTTCAAAAGATAGGAGGCTTGCTTCTTTTTGGGGTCTGTAGTGTTCTGGCTGGTCAGCAATCCTTTGGTTCGTTGGCTTTTCCATAACCTGTCAATGTCCTCTCCTTTTTCTGCTGGGTTCCTGCTGAATTCCTGCTTCCAGGACCTCCCCATGGATTTTTCTCTAAAAGACCTCATTCATCCTTGATAGGATTAAGACCCATTCTGATTTAGTTGGCCCCACTTAACTAAAAATAACATCTTCAAAAGATCCTATTTACAATGGGTTCACACACACAGGAATGGGACTAACATTCATTTTATTTCTAGGATACATAATTCAACCTACCACAGGCTTAAGATAAGCAGACCTTCCTATGATTTTCTGTATTTGCCTGTCTCTCCAGATTTCATGTGCCAGATTGTCCTGTCACCTTAATTCTCTGATTGGTCCAATAAAAGTCATTGGTTTTCACTTTGTTCAGCTTTTTTTTTGTAAAGATGGGAGTGATGACTTTCAAGCACTCTGCATGACAGAACTGAAGACAGAAATGCTGAATAGACCTTTTAACTATAATTCTGGTGCCAAGAGTTAGTAAAATAGTTAAACAGATAAACTGATGCTCTTGGATAATTCTTATATATAATCAGGCTCATTTCCTTCTGGGTGACTTCTGCTATAAAATTACATCAAGGAAATTTTTGCTTATCAAAGACACTTATAAGAAAGTGAAAAATATGCCTCAGATGGGAAGAAATTTTATCTATCTATATCTCTATTTCTATCTCTATATAGCTCTATAAACATGACAGACTTACCAAATCAATATTAAAAAGACAAACAACCCAAATAGAAACTGGGCAAAAGACTTTTGCCAGTTAGAAAACAGATACTTTATTAAATAAAAAGAAGTGGTACCTGACCTCATGGAGGGCATGCCTTTCTTCTTCCATCCAAATCCAACAAAGAGCATATAATAGCAAGCAATATGGCCTACTCCGCTAGCCTAACTACTGTAGGGCAGGAATCCTACCTAGAGGAAAATCACTTCTGGCTGCTGTCCTAGCACAATCATATCAAAACCACCAGGGACAGACCAACAGTGAAACAAAGTTAAGTTTATTGGTTCATTATGATGAGGGTGACCACATACCCAGAGGAGCCCAGAGGTGTCTCATCAAAGAAAGAAAGAGATAAGGTTATTATGGGATTTGGGGAAGGGTGCAGTTTAGGTGAACTTTAAATGAACCGGTATTTTGATAGACTCAAAGCCAAGAAGAGCTGTGTGTAAAGGGGTCAGCATTAGGTCTGGACTGTAAAATGCACCAGGGTCCTATTCCCTTGGAAAGTACAAAGTTAAGATAGATGTGAGTCCTAACTATATAAAAATGTAGGTGCTGTCTCAGCATCCATCTCAGGCTATGCCACTTGTCTCCACACTGACCTTTGGCCTCATTAATAAATGGCTTTCCACCCCTGGGGCATAACCTTCCCCAAAGCTGAAACCCACGCCTGCAGCCTCCACTAACATGCCTCACTTAAAACCCACAGCTAACTGGCCCCAAATAATAAGCCAACCATCCCTATCACCATCAGGCCCCTGGTCCGTTTCTCAGAACTAACCAATCCTTGACTCCTGGGAGAAATCCACTAACCTCCATCCTCTGGAGCACAATAAAGACACAAGTCCACAGGGTCCTTCTAGCTCTGTTTGTGTACTTCCTACTCTCTACCTACCGATCCAGCTTTCCCAATTACCCCTAATGGACCCCTCTCTCCCTGGGACCTGTGAGTAACTATCTTTGCTCATACATTGTGGCCTGGATTTCCCATTGTTTCTCCATCCAGACCCAAATTTAAACTCTCATTTAACTAATTCAAAAGAATGTGGAATGTGTCCAGAAATCCCTTATCTAAAGCTCTGCACCTGGGTTGGAAATAAAGGCTGCCTTTGTGTGTCAAATTGCCTTAGATCATCCAGGCAACAGTGGGATACTCCATTCTTAGGGGGATGATTTTAAATAGCAAAATTTCTGATGGTCTATGATTTTAGAGAACAGTTTTTCATTAAGAAAGCAGTGGTAAAAGAAATCAGGGATTAAGATAACTTCACAGCAGCAGCCTGACCTTGGGAGAACTATTAACTTAGCAGCTGTCTCTATCTGGGGTGACTGTCTCACCTGTGTCTGTTATTCCAGCGTAATGCATACCAGTCTGATTTTTACTTTCTTAGATGGAGCAAAGTTTCTGATTTCTCGTTACAGCCTCACCACACAACGTAGGTTCCTAGACTGTCACAGTCTCGGGAAAACTGATCATAGACTCAGGAAAACGATGGATAATGACAGATCAACTTTTCCTCCCGAAAATGGAGATATGGTAGTGCTTTAGAAATGCCAAGGCTTTGTTAAGCCAAGTCTCTCTCTGTCCACACAGATCTTTGTTTCTTTCTCCAGCTCTCAAGGTCATACAAAGAGAGTGGGAAAAAAAGAACTAATTACATCCTTCCTGATTCAATCAAATCCCCTGTGAATCTGTTGGACAGGAGTTCAGGCTTGTAGAAAGTGGGCGTATTCCTTGAGCTGGAGGGTTTAGATACCTTCCCTGTCCCATAACGTCGGACGGTCAGCCGCGCGTCCGTGGGTACGGAACCGAGTCCCCAGGCTACACCTCAAGCCTCCAAGGTCAACCAGACGCGCTTCCCAGCCGCCAGCCAGCCCGGGGTTTGGGTCCTGACCTCGCCCAAACCCTTCCCTGTGTATCGCCTTCCTCCCTAGGCCCCGCCCCCGGCCCAGGGCTTGGCTCCGGGCCCCGCCCCGACGGCCCGGCGTTTTCTAGGCCCCGCCCCGCACGGCGTCTGGAAACCTGGCGTCTGGCGGGATTCGTTGGCCCGCCGGGCCGAGCAGGGGTGGAGCCCGGCCTTCAGCTGCAAGGACTGGAGCAGCGGGAGGTGGAGCTTCGTTTCCGAAGCCCGGGCTTCGCGGCTATGGCGGTTCCGGCCGGCGGCTTCGCGCTGCTAAGCACCAGCCTGGGCTCACTGCGGGCTCTTGGCAGGGGAGTGACGCTGCCTGTCTGGGAGCCGAGGGCCGCCGGGCGCGAGATCCGGGGCTTTCGAAGCAGCGGCGTGAGGTACGAGGCCTTCCGGGCCCATGGTCCCCTCCGGGCGGGGTATTCCCCGGCGCGAAGCCTGGGCCTGCGGGAGGGGTGCCGAGGGCGCCGGCTGGGGCTGCTGGCGCGGACCCGGTTCTCTCGCGTGGACTGAAGGTTCGTAGGCAGCCGCGCCTCGGGGCTGGGGGCGAGGCCTGCCTTAGGAGGGAATGTGGCCTTGCGGGTCGCGCGGGCGGGTCGCGTTTGCCTGAACTCCTGGAAACTCGACGTGCTGCGTTCTGGGATCCTGCACCAGAAACGTTCCATCTTTGCTGCTGGTGCAGTTGAGTGATTTTAGGAAGACTTTTTGGTTTGGTTATTGTGTTTGGTAACAAAGAAGTAGGCGGAGTCCAGATGGTTTACTAATGTTTTGAGTTTCTGCGTTCCTTTGTTAATGGTTATGCTGGAGTCTTTTCCAGCTGTAAAATTCTAATGACTTCACAAAATCAGATATTAATCTCGGTTTCTCAGTCTTTTTGTGCATGGAGCTTCTCGAACCTCTCTCAAGTAATCAATTTTAGATTCATTGTATCTCTTTGGACTTGGTTGCTGACTAGTGCAGTGAAAATACAAAAAAGGTACCGTTTTATCCGTTTCTGCACAGTGGCGCCCAGGAACACTTCGCCCTCCACAGTCTACTTGTCTTAATTACAGACTCTAGCCTAATAAGCTAAAAATATATTCCCTTGACCCAGAGCCGATGAGTCCTGTCCAGAAGTGCCTGTGTTTTCATCCTTGGGTTTCCAGTAATAGGCTTTCAATGCAATTTTACATAGCCAGAGATCGTTGTATCCTCAGTGCCCAATGCCTGGAATAAAATAATGCTCAGTTACGCTGAGAAATAGCCACTGTTTGTTTAATTTAAATGACCCTCCTCTCCATTGTGTATACTTGGATCTTCTTCCTAAAGTGACTGAAATTAAAAATTATTCTTTATAAGACAACCTTGTACAGAGTTCTAGTGACTAGGTCCTCAGCAAAGATATGTGGAAAATAATGGTAATTTACTGTTGCAGTTGTGTAAACTCTAGTGGTGTCTGAAAGAATTTGCCAATTGATTTTGAATTACCAGTTCTACCTAGAAAAAGCAGATTTTGCAGAATACTTTTTATACTGCAGAATTGAAGGAAACATACTTTATTTATTTAGAAATCTAAGTTCTTTGAATTTAAGTTGTTTTAGGGGTTCTTTCCTTTTCCAAATTGCACAAGTTGATTAATTTCCCTTTGTCAGCTTGATGTAAACACCATGTCCCCATCTTTTCCATGCCTTGTGCTCTTGAATGGAAGTCACAAACAGAAAAACAATATGCCCACACATTTGGTTTGTCCACTTGCTTCACATGCATTTGAACATACTCATCTTGGAGAGAACAGAAATCTTTTTCATTATATTTCTTTATAATTTAAAATAGTTGGCTGCAATAATTTTGGAAGGCTATTCTTAATACAAATGATAAGAGGAATTACTTTAGCCCAGCTGCTTTCAGCTCCACTTGATGCAGTTTAAGACTGTAAAGATAAGTACTCTTCTGATAAATATATGTCTTTTAAGGCAACACTAATCAGGTTAGGATTAGGTGGTGCTTTTAACATCCCCTTGGCATTGAATACCATATGTAAAGGTGAGGTTGGCTGTAAGGTTGAGAAACACCTGTGGACTGGTGGGTCTCTGGTGGGGAGGAATTTGGACAGTGTGTTGATACTTATTGGTGTCTCTCTTCTCTTCTAGGACCAGCAGAGAGAAGAGATTCCATCTTCCAGAGGTCGCCACTGTCTGCCTCCCCACTTGTCCCCATCCTCAGTCTTCTTTGTTGTTGTTCTTTTTTTTTTTAATAGCATATAAAACACATCACTTGTCTAGTTCTTTAGTTAATGTGGCTTAAATCTGATATCATGTCCTATTTGAAATTTGAAACTTGAGTGTTATTCTTTCTGAAAATTGACTTTGATAAAATCTTTCCCTGGTGATAATTGACTTTTAAACCAACAGGTTTATTACTGGGCTCTCAGCTATATAGAACCATAAATGAAAAATGAAGTTGTTTTTTGTTATTTTAAAAATATTTTTGACTAATTTGACACCTATAATAATGGAACATATTAAATGCTTTTTGAGTGAAAGAGTTTTTTAATGCATGGAATTTCCAAAAATAATGTTGGATGTAATTTTGAAGTTACAAATATTTTTAAGTATCATTTAACATTTTTCTCTCAATGGTTTTCCCCTGAAAATTTGCAGTAAGTTTTTTTCCTATTTATTCATGAAAAATTATATCTTATTATAATATGGGGAAAATATAATTAATGTCAAAGAAATAAGTAAGCCCTGCTATTTGGTACAGCTTATTATTTCTTATAATTAAGTACCCTAACAGCCAAAAATAATAAAAATAAAGACAACTCCCCTCCTCCCCATTTTGCCCTGTGGTGTGAGACATTTACAAATCAAAATGTCCTTGGGTTATAAACATAAGAGTCTTTGCCCAGTGCTTTTCAGTCTGTGGAGCCTGGCAGTTGCCTGACCCATCTGATTGGGATATTAGAGACCTTGGACATTAAATGCCATGCTCAAAACCCACTGGCAGGTATCCTACAAGGGGACTTCCCCAAACCTGCCTTTCTTTAGATCATCCTACTTGGACTGATCATTTTCTATAACTAAATGGCTATACCAAGTGTTTTTTTAGTATTTTTCCCTGTAACTCAGTGATTCCTTAATTTGGCAGATTCTTTTTTTTTTTTTCCTTCTTGCTGTGATGCCTTTGAGCATTTGCAAAATTTTGTGTACCAGCCTACAGCTCTTTATGGAAGCTTCACCTTTCTTTATGTCTCACTGCCAATGGCTCTGGTTTTTGCAGCTAGACTAATATTTAGAGCATCTACATTTTGGAACTAGTAAAAGACACTGGTTTACTTTAAATATTCATGTCTTTAGGAGTGGGTAGTTTTGAAGTAGGTAGTGAGTTTAATAAAATTTTATCAGCAAGGCTGTTCATTTTCTTTCAACTCTCCCTTCTAGTACTTACTCAATATTTCTACCTGTACTGTAGAATTGCCATTTGAGTTAAATACCCCTTTGTCCTCATGTGAAGCTTGAAGGACCCAGACTCCAGTTACGAACACTGATAAAGCTGATGTTCCATAGACTAATTTCAGCCAAGGTGAAATAAACAATAGCAGGATGGTGAGGTATCCTGTGGACAATTGATATAATAGTATGCAGTCATTAAAAAGTTAATAAAAACAGTAATACAGAAAATGCTTACCATGTGAGGTTAATGGAGCAGCCAGATAAACTTTCATATTCATGTTGATAATACTTTCATATTCATGTTGGTGGACCTATAAAATAGTTCTAATTTAGAGCTTCTCCTAAAAACTGGCAATGGCAGTTTCTTAAAATTATCTGCTCTTTTGTTGGTAAATGTGATAATGTGATTTTCTATCTTACCACCTTGCCTCTTCTAGTGGAAATGAGGTGTAACAACTATTTGGTCACAGTTTCAATTTCTAAGCAGTTCTAAATGTCATATTAAATTAGAACCTAAATGTCTCACCATTTAGTGTCTCATGTCTTAATTTTATGTCTGTGTCCCAGCTGTTCAGAGATGGTTTTAATATAATGTCTCCAAAGTCAAGTTTTCTGATTAAAATGAATCAGTAGATGAAAGAAAATGGGCCTAATATCGATTTCAGGTCTTACTAGTCAGTCATGGTCTTACTAATAATTTAACAATTTCTTTAATGACCTAAATCTTTGTGAAGTGCTTTGAAGTTATGTGATCTTTTCATGTTAATATACTGATATAATGATAAGAGCACATAGAGAAAAAATCCCACCAGATACTCTTCCATGGAATCCCATAAAGTGCAGATGAAGATTTTTAAAGTAGTTTGGCTTTGGGATGATTAGGTTGTTGAGGAAGGTTTAAAGAGATAAGGGCTGGGGTGAAATTTGAACTCTCAATGAGAAGGGGAAACTAAAGTAATGAGCAATAACAAATGAAATTTGCTATTAAGACCAATACGGACTGGAAAAACAAATTACATAAAAGGTAGACTACTTTTGTGGTCAGAATGGAACATAATCTGTACCTAAATTAATGGTAGTACCAAAAAAGAACTCAGGATTAGATATTCCAGAAGGCTTATCCAGCTGCTCCATTAACCTCACATTGTAAGCATTTTCTGTATTACAGTTTTTATTAACTTTTCAATGATTGCATATTATTATATCAGCTGTCCATATTATACTTCACCATCCTGCTATTGTTCATTGTCTAGTTCTTGGAAAATATGAAATGATTTACTTTCATATTCATGTTGGTGGACCTATAAAACAGTTCTAATTAAAATAATTTTTAAAATTAACATTTAAAAAATACATAAAAGAATTTTAAAGTATATTAATTTTGTGAATATTAACTTTTAACACATGGCTGAATAATTATTCTTGTTATATATTCATGCACTTGAATCAGTTTCTTAACCATATCTTCCTGTAATACCTCGATACTGATTTTTTTCAAAAAATGTTAAGTTCTTGTGCTTATAAGAATTCTTCATAGTTGGAAATTAACTCTCTTCTTTAGACCATGGTATTTCTAGTTTTAAAAGTACTTCTGTGGATGGTAAAACACCTGGTAAGCTCAGAGCAGACTCTGCTAAATGGAAGATATTTTAATTCTAGTTTGTTTCATATTGAAATATTTCAGTTTAAATGTTTTCGCAGGTGCAGTCTTTGTATCTCCTTTCAGAGTACTTTTTTTTGACAAATATTTAAGAAAAAGTTGTTAAATAAATTGGTCTTATTTGTGATTTTTTAAGTATTTTGCCATATTTAGGTGCAGTGAAAGTATAGGCTTTCTTAATTATATTCCACTGCGTTACAAAATACAAATTTATAATTTATAATACAAAATTTAATGCAAATTTATAATAGAATTTATTTAGTAAAAAATAGGATCTCCATCACAGGTTTAAATATTTTAAATTGGGCTTATAGAATTTAAAAATTACTTTTACATTGTTTGAGCTGTCATTGTTTAATTAGATCAGTTCTTCCTTGTTTTTGAAAGGATAAATTTCTGTTTTCTAATTTTGGTTTCAGTGATTGAAATTCACTAAAAGCTTCAGATCTAAAGTGTTTTTTTGTTTTGTTTTGTTTTTTTGTTGATAATGTTGATTAATAATTTCCAACAGATTTTGAACAAAATCCAACAATTGTGGGCCATTTAGATTGGTTTAGAAAGTAATTTTTCAAGCACTTAGCATTTTTAAAATTGACTACAGGCAGCAATAAGAGTGCCTTCTGCTTTGCTGACATTTTTCATTCAATATAAGTTTTGTCACAATAGTTTTGTAATTTAGTTACAATAACTGCCTGTATGTGTGTGGTTTATGTATATAATTGTGAATTTTGTTATCAATTTATACTTCAGTTGGTAGGCTATTATAGCTTGTTTGGACACAGTTATGGATAATGTGTGCCCCATAATCATTTGGGGGCATGTATATGCTTCATAGGTTTCTTAATTTAGTAAAAACCATTGTCCTTTCCATGACTGTGTTCTTCACCAAAATTTATATTATCACTGCAAAACAAACTATTGGTGATGTTTAAAGTGAATTATAGTAGCATTCACAATAATGTTAAATGCTTTACTTTTGTCAGAATAAAGTTTCTACAACTTTACTTTGATTCTATGAATGGTTAAAAAAAATCTAATTATTATTGGAATTAACTGATTTTCCATTTAAAGCATTTGATGACACTAATATAAAACTGGCATCATTCAACTTCTGTGAGTTCTGCCAGTGTATCCAACTGTTAATAGCTATTGCTTCACATATATGTTTGTACAAAAAACCTTGGAATTGAAGTTGAGCAAAATTGAGACTACAGCCATTCAATTTAAATGAAAAGTCATGCTTCTCAGAGTGATAGATAAACACAGCTTCTGCAATTGCACATGTTCATCTTTGGACATAGCTTTCTTAAAATAACCAGTAACTTTTTTTTGGGGGGGGGTTTAGATTTTTTTTTCATTTTGAAATAAATTCAAAGTTATAGGAACAGTTGCAAAAACGATACTAACCCCATACACAGAACTCCATCATACCCTGACCCCCCTCTCCCAATAGCCCAATCCACCAACTTTAACATGCTGTCACATCGCTATTTCTTTCCCTCCCTCCCTATCATGCATCATCTATTGCTCTGTCTTCTGAACATATGAGAGCTAGCTGCACACATCCTTGAACAAACACTATAATTCACATATGCACTTCCCATGAACGAGAACATTCTTTTATGCAGTCCCATTAAGCACAGCTAAGAAGTACAGGAGATTCAACAATGATACAAAGCTTACATTCTGTGTTTCCTTTTCCTTGTGTCTTAACTGTGTCCCTTTGAGCCTCCTGTCCTCCATCCTCCAGTCCCATCCAGGTTTATCCTTGGCATTCAATTGTCATCTATTTAGCCTGTCTTTTTTTTTTTTTTTCAATTGTGGAAACATATATACAGCCTAAATCTTCCCATTCCAACCCCTCCCTAGCATTCCATTAGTGGGATTAATCACCTTTAGAATGTTGTAATGCTCTTTCCCACCGTCCATTACTAGAAATTTCCCTTCACCTCAAACAGCAACCCTACACTCATTTCTTAACTCCCCATTGCCCCTTCCCCCATTTCTCTTAACCCATACTCTACTTTCATCTCTATGGGCATATTCTCTGATAATTTCTTTGTATTTACTGTGGGGCTTAAAATTAACCTCTTAAATCCATAACAATCTTGTTTTTCTTTGATACCACCTTCACTTCAATAGGACATATAAACTATGTTCCTATATTCCTCCATTCCCCCACCTTTATATAGTTGTCTAAAATTACACATTTTACGTTGAGTTCAAAACCACTGATTTGTCATTAGAGTTTGTGTATTTTATATCATGTAGGAAGTAAGTAGTGGAGTTACAATTCAAAAATTATTGACTTCTGTTTGTATTCTGTGGTTGGAGAATGTGCTTTGAGTATATTCAATTTTTTTTTTTAGTTTGTTGAGGCTTGTTTTATGTCCCAGCATATGGTCCCTTCTGGAGAAAGATCCATGATCACTAGAGAAAAATGAGTGTCCTGGTGATTTGGGATGTAAGGTTCTATATATGTCTGTTAAAATTCTCTTTATCTCTTTCTCCTTTCTTTGTTTCTCTGTTGGTAGGGCTCGCTTTAGTATCTGAAGTAGGGCAGGTCTTTTATTGGCAAAGTCTCTCAGCATTTGTTTGTCTGTGAAAAATTTAAGCTCTCCCTCAATTTTGAAGGAGAGTTTTGCTGGATAAAGTATTCTTGGTTGGAAATTTTTCTCTCTCAGAATTTTAAATATATCATGCCACTGCCTTCTTGCCTCCATGGTGGCCACTGAGTAGTCATAATTTAGTCTTATGTTGTTTCCTTTGTATGTGGTGAATTGCTTTTCTCTTTCTGCTTTCAGAACTTGCTCCTTCTCTTCAGTATTTGATAGTCTGATCAGAATATGTCTCGGAGTGGGTTTATTTGGATTTATTCTATTTGGAGTTTGCTGGGCATTTATGCTTTGTGAATTTATATTGTGTAGAAGGTTGGGGAAGTTTTCCCCAACAATTTCTTTGAATACTCTTTCTAGACCTTTACCCTTCTCTTCCCCTTCTGGGACACCAATGAGTCTTAAGTTTGGACTTTTTATTTTATCTATCGTATCCCTGAGATCCGTTTCGATTTTTTCAATTTTTTTCTCCATTCTTTCTTTTGTTCTTTCATTTTCTGTTCTGTGGACTTCTAGGGCACTGAGACGTTGTTCAACTTCCTCTAATCTTGTATTGTGAATATCTAGAGTCTTTTTAATTTGGCTAACAGTTTCTTTTATTTCCATAAGATCTTCTATTTTTACTCTTGCAATGTCTTCTTTATGCTCTTCTAGGGTCTTCTTTATGTTGCTTATATCCTGGGCCATGCTCTTCTTGATGTCCTTTAAATCCTTTGCCATGTTTTCATTCCTCGATTATAGTTCTTTGATTAATTGTGCCAAGTACTGTGTCTCTTCTGATATCTTGATTTGGGTGTTTGGAGTTGGATTCTCCATATCATCTGGTTTTATCATATGAATTAAGATTTTCTGTCGTTTTTGGCCTCTTGGCATTTGCTTTGCTTGATAGGGTTCTTTCAAGTTGTAAAAAAAATATACCAATCTAATTTTTCAGAAACATAGTTTGGTGGTTTACATTTTCTCTAACCAGCAGATGGCATCTGTGAGTCACCTGTACCCCTCAAGTCAGTTCTCAGCCTTGTCCCTGCGGTGTGTGGGGAAATGATTCTTGTGGGGTTCAGTTGGAGAACTCAGTTTGGGTGTGTTGCTGGAGTCGTCCGCCCTGAATGTGGGGCGTGTGTCCAGGTGGCCAGGGAGGAAGGGCAGCTTTAATATTCATATCGCCGAGGTTCCCGTAGATTCAAGGCCGCTGCAGGAGTCTAAGCCTTCATTTCAGTTCAGCCCCAGACCCTCTCTCTCTCGCTGTCCCACAAACCACTGGACTTGGCATAGTGTCCCTGGGTTCTCCGAGCGGGCCCCCCCTCCCAGCTGCGATCCTCCAGGACCTCTGCTGAGGGAATGCTGTGCTACGTCACCAGTGCACGCCGTCCTTCAAGGGAAGCCCCAGGCTGCCGGGTTGTGCAGGCGCGCTCTCAGCCTGATGCAAACATGGCCGAACGGGACATCTTAACCCCCCCTTCCTTGCACAGTTCCTCCTTCCCAGTCCGGGACAACTGGCAGGACTCTGGGCTGTGGGCACGGCCCCGGACAGGAGTTTATCCAGCCCTCCAGGGAGCCAGCTGCAAGCCATGGGGTTTCTTTCAGCTTCCGGCTCTCCCCTCCGGTCCCCCGGCCCCAAGGGTATCTGCAGTGGGCTATCCTCCAGGCCAGACATTGAGAGGCCGGCCCAGCCCCCTCTTGCTGTGTTTTACTGTGTGGTTCCCACTGTCACAGCTGCAGCCGCTCCTGGGTTTTTCCCTCTTTTTTTTTTTTTTTTTTTTTTTTTAAAGAACCAGTCGGTCTCCAAACGCCAACCCCTGGCTTCCCCACACTGCCGCGTGGCTGCGGATCTTCCAGCCATCTTACTCATTTCAGAATGCAGACTCCTGGTTTCACCAAGTATACGGCCCCTGTGGTACTAGCAGACCTCATCTAGCTGGCGCATCGCTGTAACCGGTATTCTGGGTTACTTTCTGGTTTTTATCTAGTGTTTTTCACGGAGGTGTTTTTTTGCCCTGTCTCACCTAGCCACCATCTTAGTTTCCCTGTAACCAGTAACTTTGGAAATAGGTGCTGATGCTTCTTCAGCATACCTATGTCATGTAGTCAGGGATGTGTCCATGCCTATGGTGGATGATAAATGAAGACAAATGTTTTTGTGAATTACATCATCATCAGTTTTCCTGAGAAACAATTATTACTTTCATTAAATATGCATGTTGATTTTATTATTGTGCTCATTGTTGCCAAAAGAGTCAATTGCAAAATAAAAAAGCAAAGAATGGCCAAAGACCTGTTACAATAAATGACAAAAACCATTACTGCAAGAACGTTTGGACTATTCTAAATGCTGTTATGTATTTCTGGACTGACTGCTCTGTCTCTGTTTCCCTGCATATTTCACATACATCCATGTTTTTCATTGAGTAACCATTTGGGAAGTCTGATGACTCCATGCGTCTTCCCGTACAACAATTATCTGGCATATCAAGTAATTTTCATTACTTTAATACCCTATTTTCACGCTTAAAAGTTTGTTGGTTTGGTCAAAAATTTATAGAGTCCCCTGCCATTTACTGCATATCAAATTTACAATCATTTTGACCCCTTGGATACCTTTTACACAGTGTACCCTGTAACATTACTTGCTCAGTTGATGTTTCCTGCAAGGTAGACATGTTTTCAGTGACCCAAAAGGAGATAGGACAAGTGACCCTCCCTTCTGATATTTTACCTCCCCCATCGCCCCATTTCTGGGCTGTCCACTAAATTTGGCTTTATTAGGGAGCCATGAATCACAGCAGAAGAGGGGCTAGCTGAAGGCAGAAGTTCTGAGTATCAGCCTTTATTCACTCTACATTATTGTTAATTACTGGCTAAGATTATGGCGGCCATTTGGCAACTATAACACAGGCTGACCATGTGTTCTGATACACACTTCATACCATATTAAGCAACAAGATTGCAACAAGCCAGCATAAGAATGCTACAGACTGTGGGAGAAAACATGGCCTGAGACCTTGAATTTAGGCTTCTAACCTCCAAAACTGTGAGACAACAAATGCTTCTTAAGCCAGCCTATTGTTTGTTATTTGTTATAAAAGCCCTGGTAATCTAAGACCAGAACCTAAATCGGTGGTTCTTAACCAGGCCTCTGCAGAATCACATTATATATGTTTTTGTTTGTTTTGTTTTGTTTTGTTTTGTTGCAAAACACTGGGACTACAGTGTCTCAAAAGTTCCTTGCAGTATATATCATCATCTGTAAATCCTGTTGTGTTCTGTGACAAATGTTTTGTCAGGACAGTGAAGGTTTTCTTAAGACACAAAAATAAGAACTCTAGAAAACATGGTTGAGTTTTACATTAGAATTAAGACTTGTGTTAAAAGTAATCAAAGTAAGTGAAAGGACAAGCAACATACTGAAGATATTTGCCAAACATGTAACTATGGGAGATTAGTGTTCTGAATGCATAAAGAACTACCACAAATTAGACAGGTAAATAACCCAGTAGAAAATGGGTAAAAAAGAGATGACTGCATTCCATAGAAAAGGAACTCCAAATGATCAGTAAACATGATAAGATATCCAAACGAATAATTAGGGAAATGCATACCCAAATCATAGTGAAATGCCATTGAACTATCTGGTTAAGGTTAAAAATTTTGACAATATCAAGTATTGAAGTAAAGCAATAGAAACATGTTTACACTAGTGGCAGATAGGTGAACTAGTGCAGTCACTTTGGAAGACAAGTGGGCATAAATTGAACACATAAATTTATCCTATGATCCAGCACTTCCATTTCTGCATGTATACCTTAGAAAAACTTTTGTGTATAACATGAAAGATAAACAAGAATGTCTGTAACAGCATGTTTTGTATTCATAAAAACATGAAACAAAAACATCTGGAAAAAAATCCAGATTTCCATCAACTGGAATATTCTAACAATGGAATACTATGGAGCAGAGAAAGTAAATGAATTACAATCTCATATGATAACATAGATGACTCTAAATAACAAGGTTGAGTTAAAAAATAAAGAGCAAATTGTGAAAGACTATGCTCAGTATGAATCTAAATAAAATTGAAAAACATGCAAAATTCAATAAGATAATGTTTAACAATGTAAACACGGACTAAATGAAAAGGAAAGTGGTGCATTTCTAATGTGAGAAAGGATAAGGGTTGGGATAGAGGCATTACACAGAGGACTTGATGGTAATGCACTTTACCTTAAACTGGGTAGCAGGCATAAGGTTGTTAACTCTTGTATGTTTTATAAATATTTTGTATCTGTTCACTTTTAATATAATTCAAGAAAATCCATTTTGAGAACATTTAAAAAACATTAAGGTAAACATTCAAAATATTACCTATCACCATTTTATTTTGCATATTCCTTTTTAATCTTCATATGCATGCACATTTTAACAGTTATATTATCTGCCTACAATCTTTAATTTTCATTTTCTTAACTTTACACCATGAATATTATCACACATTGCTATTTCATAATTATTATTTTCAGTGGCTGCAAAACAATGCCAACAAATTGTAATACTATAAATAATTTAACTTTGGTAATTCCACAAGTATTTATTAAAGGTACAAAATGTGCAAAGCACACTGTTAGGTATTGAAGGTATAATAGTAAACAAGCTTTTTGCTCTACAGAGCTTGGAGTCTTGTCCTAGATTCTGTCATTTTAATATGGACTTAAAATACTACAAAAGGGTAAGAACAGGGTTATGTGGGAGCTCATAGCGGAGTCCAGGGGTCAGGAAAGATTTCCCAGAATAAGTGTCTTCCAAGCTGAGGCTTGAATGTGTTTGAGTTAAGTAGGGACAGACTTGGTAGGGAAGGTGGAGATGTGAGAAAGGGAAGAGAGACTATTTCAGGCAGAGGGAATAGTATATGTTACTGTCTGGAAATGAGAACATAGCAGTTGATGAACTGAAGTATAGCTGATGTGTACTCATTTAATTAGCTTTGAGGCTAATGAAAGCTCATACAGGAGTTTGTAAGCCATAGGGAATTTGGATTTTAGTTCAAACTTTTCCCGGTTGCTTAGGTTGAAAACTTTGGAGTCATCCTTGATTTTTTCTTACACCCTACACCCAACCTCACTAAATACCAATGTTTTTTGAAGGTTACTTCAAAACAGATTCTGTACCAGACTGTTTACCACCTCAGTGCTGCCAGTCTTATCCAAGCCACCATCATCTGTTGCCTGGAATCCTGCACTGGCCTCTTAACTGGTGCCCCTACTTCCACCTTTGCTTCCATTGAATCCCATCCTCCACATTTTAAGCAGAGTTATCATTTGAAGATGAAAGTCATTTTGTGCCACTGCTTTTCTCAAAACTTCCACTTGGCTTCCTACCTGACTCAGAGTAAAAGTCATCGCCCTTTTGAAGCACTGCAGGGCCTTGTGTAATCTGATGCTCCTTGACCTCTCTGACTCCATGTCTAGACCTGTTCCACTTATTCTTTCTGCTGCAGCCCGTGACCTCCTTGCTAGTCCTTAGACATGCAAGGCATGCTCCTGCCTAAAGGCCTTTGTTCTTGCTGTTCCCTAGGCCTAGAATTCTTTTCCCTGAGATATCCTCACAACTTGGTCCCTCATTTCCTCTGAAATGTTACCTGATTCATCAGAGAAGAGACATTCTAACCTCCTATGTAAAATTACAACCCTGGCCCCCAGGTATGCCCTTTGCCTACATTATTTCACACATGATATATTAAATATTTGCTTTAAATTTTCTTTTAATTTGTTTATGTCTTCTCCAACTGGAATACAGTTTCCATTAAAGCAGACAATTTCTTTTGTTCACTAGATTATTGCTTTGGCACATTGAAGGCTCTCAATGTGTATTCATTACATGAATAAACAGTATTGTCAGGTTATAACCAGGGAAGTGGCATTATTAAATTTGGAAAAATCACTCTGGTTTCAGTATGAAGTTAATCAAAGTTAAGAACTTCTGATCTTCAAAAAAAAAAAAAAAAAAAATGGTTAAGAGAATGAAAAGGCTAACTACAGACTTGGAGCAAATATTTACAAATCTCATAAATAATAAAGGACTTGAATTTTTAGAATATATAAAGAACTCTTCAAGCTCAATAATAAGAAAACAATGAGCTATTAAAAATGAGCAAAAGATTTAAAGACACTTCACAGTAGAAGATATATAGATGACAAGTACATGAAAACATGCTCGATATCATGTCATTAAGGAAATATAAATTAATATCATGAAACACCATAACACATCCACTGAAATGTCTAAAATTTAAAAGATTGACCATCCTAAGTGTTGTCAAGAACTGGCAACTGTGGGGAGCAACTGGCATTATCATACTCTTGATAGGAATATAAAATGGTAGGACCACTTTGGAAAACATTTTTGATGATTCATTACAAATTTAAACATATAATGACCTAATTATTCCACTCCTAGGTATTTACTCAAGAGCCGTGACAACATATATGCATACATCGACTTGTACAAGAATGTTTGTATTAGTTTTATGTGGCATGACTAAAAACTGGAAATAACCCAAATATCCACAACAATCGAATCAATAAACAAATTGTGACATATCCATACAATGGAATAGCCCTCAGGAATAAAAAGGAATGAATTATTGATACATGCAACAACATGAATGAATCCTAAAATATTTATGAGGTCAAGTAGTCAAACAAAAAAAGAGTACAGAGTACATACTGTATGATTCCATTTTTAATAAAATTTTTGACAGTGAAACTTAATCTCTTGTGGCAGAAAGCAAATTAGCGGTTGTCTGGGTATGGGGAAGGGCAGGGTTGGATGGTATGTTAAGATTAGAAAAGGGTCCCAGGAAACTTTTCTTTCCCCCCAGTAAACTTTTGGGAGTGATGTATGTGTTCATTTTTTTTTATGTTGATGGTTTCACTGATATATACGTATATTAAGACATCAAATTGTACACTTTAAATTTGTGCAGGTATTGTACAGATCCTATAAATGATCAATTTGTAATTTACAAGATTAATGATAGCTCAATAAGTCTATTTAAGAAATAAGACAAAGGAACAAGATTGAGTCACTGAACTTGCCATGTCCTTCCACATCTTGAACCTATTACTAAATTTTTAGTGAAGAGTAGACAAAACTAGCATACAAATAGAGTGTACTGATAAGTAAAATGTCCAGTAATTGTATTGTTTAGCCAATTGGTTTATTTTCTCAGTTAATTGGTTACCCATAAGTTATGGCTGTTACTTTAAAAATAGTTTTTAGTTTAACTGAAGAAGTGGTTCTCAAACATGGTCGTGTACAAGAATCAGTTGAGAGAGCTTATTAGTCATGTAGCTTCTCAGGCACTTTACCCCCTAGAGATTTTGAATCATGGGTGTGGTTGTAGGGTCTGGGAATCTGCAAATTCAATGATCCCCTGGCAATTCTGATGCATGTGTCCATAGACCACACTTGTGGATCACTACTTAACAGGACATTACTTGTATAAAAATCGTATGAACCTTGTTGGATGCTATGGACCACTGCTACCAGGCTGAAATGGAATGTTCTTGATCTGATTCTACCCGTATGTACACCAACCTATTAGAACGGGCAGTTGACTTGTTTGGAAGGGGTAGTGAGTTTGCATTTTGTGTATTGGCTGATGATCACGATCCCCTCATTCGAAAAAAAGAAGTGTAAGGTGCTAGAAAGAATTAAGATGCTATGAGGTCTTCCTCCTTTCCTCCTTTTCTCTTCCCCAACTCTGCCTCCCACTTCCTCTCTCACCTCTCTTCCTTTCCTCGTCTTCCTTCTTCACGATATTCATTAACTTACATTTGATGTTTTTGTGCAATAATCATGTGCAAAAGATTATACTTTCACCAGGCTTTTCAATAGTGAAAGGACAGGGCAGCAGGAAGAAGGAGACAGTCATGTGATACCTTATCAGTTACCTTAAAAAAAATAAACATGCAGCAAGAACAACATAATTCACCACTTTTAAGTTTGACATTGTAGAAAGCAGGAGAGCCTTCCCATAATGCATTTCCTTTATGTTATCTAACAAAGTATAGCACATTTTACGCACTTAAGTACCTATAAACTTCAGGAAGTAATGCTTTGTGCAAGTTTTTCTATTAGAAATGAAGCCATGGTGTGGGAAGCAATTGAGTCACCTTTTTTACTGACATAGTCCCCACTGTAATCCATGACAAGCATGGCAAGACTGACAGGTGGTGTTAGGTAGTTGTCCTGTGGTTGCAGAATAAAATTTTTCCTTGAGTAAGGGAAAAAAAAGTTGTGAAGTATGTTGCTCAGAACTTCAGGTTCTTTTACAGGATACACTAACCAAGAGCAAACTGACTCAGCCTTAGGGCTTGGAAGATAGGTGCCAGTTTTAACTGGGCTGTGCTGATCTGCCTCTTCTGACAAAAAAAAAAAAAAAGCATAGCCTTTAACAGGGCCAATAATATAGTCTAGATCTTGAGTATGTGATTTAATAATTTTAAAAAATATATAAATGAAAATGAAGAAATGTATGCCATAATGGATTATAATGTAGAACTAAAAAGCAGAGTTGGAATCCTTCAAAAATTATAAATGCATTTATAAATCTGAAGAATGGGTGCCAAATATAATTGAAACACCGAATATTGGGTGCTCAATTGGAGAATCATAGATGTTCCGTTCACTCTTGTACTTTAAATTTATGTGGTTAAATGTTCCTTATTGTCTTTCTAATACTACAATTCTTCTTTTGTTTTCCATAGACATGAAGCTGTTATCATCTCAGGAACTGCAATGGCCAAACGAATCCAGAAAGAAATACAGCAAGGTGTGGAATCATGGATTTCTCTTGGGAACAGAAGACCTCACCTTAGTATAATTTTAGTGGGAGACAACCCAGCAAGCCATACATATGTCAGAAATAAGATAAAAGCTGCCTCTGCTGTAGGTGGGTATGTGTTTTGTTGTTAATTGGTCCTAAATTCGTTTCCTGTTTTTACTTCAAAGTGCGTAATTATCAATGATAATTGTCAAATAAGTATCATTCAAATAACATTTGTAATAATAATTATTATTATAGGTTATTCAGTTACCAAATTTGTGTTAATTTCTTGCTATTTTTCTTCAGATTTCTTACAGAATCAATTAGGTATGATTTCAAATCCTGTGGTGAGATGTCACAGGAATACTTTATAATTAAAAGTCCTGTTTTATTAAATTTTCTTTAATCAAATGATAAATCTGGTCTAGTTTACTTCATCTATGGAGTGGTGGTGGTGATGGTGGTGGTGGTGGTAGTGGTTATTTTTACTCTCTTCAAATCTAACAGTAGCTTATCACAAATAAGTATATTTGTCACATTGTAGACTGGGCCAAAGAAATGGATGTGAATCAGGTGAAAATATCTCTATTGAGAAATCCCATCTGATGGTGTGTTGAATATCATCTTTGCAGGAGGACAGGAGCAGTGGAAACTAGTTGCACACTGTATAAAACACCATTTAAAAAAAACACATCTTTGTTAGTAAAGTGACTTTCTTTGCTTATTTTTTTCCAGGTATCTATAGTGAGATCATTCTAAAGCCTAAGGATGTTTCTCAGGAAGAACTTTTGGATATAACTGATCAATTGAACATGGACCCAAGAGTCAGTGGTATATTAGTTCAGTTACCACTGCCAGGTACAAAATGCTCTTCTCTAATATGTCTGGGTTTGGCTAGGAGAAAGGGCATCATTCAATATTATATCATGACATTGTGGGTAATTTACGAAATATATTTAGAAGGTGACTAGCTACTACACTAACTAGATAATAAATGGCAGTTTCTGGAATAACTTAAGCTTACAGCAACTGAAAATTGTCAAAGAAAAATTTAGGCTTTAGTAATACAGGCAGTCCATACTTGCACAGTAGTTCAGGACGGTAAAACAGGCTGTGCAGGCTGAAACTGTGCAAAGTAAACTTCATTGTTCCATGACTTTTAAAATTTTTGTCAAAACATCAAAAAACTCCCTTACTTAACTTTATAAATGTATAGGGAAATAAAACTAATGGTAAAACTAATATTTAGTATACTGTGATTTAAAACATTAGGAAGATTGAGAATTGAAGGATTTTATTTCTTTGTTAAAAACTTACCAGGAGTAGTTTGAACAGTGCTGGCTTCTTCTCATGATATAACTTGTGATGTGGAGTGAGCATCTTTTCTATGCCTTGGTGAATTAACATAGTCCTTTCTGATTTTGGATCAGCTTCCAACATTTTATCCTTTGCACTTTCAATATTGTGAAATATCTCTCAGAGACATTAAAAACTTGAATGTGAAGTTGTTAATGGATACCGTGATTGGAAGATCTAGCATTATCATGTTTTGTTTCCTCGCTGCACTTTCATTTTGCTTGGCTAATTCCTTCACTTTCAATTTTCCACTTTTGTAAAATGCCCTGTGGGTTTATCACTGGGAGATAAGGCTAACACACTTTGCTGTCTGTGTGTGAACTGAAATTACAGATATGCAGTGAACCATTACCAACAGACTTTGAAAGAAGTGATGATATTTACATAGTCATATGTGAACTGAAGAGCTAGCAGCAGAGTTTGTACCTTATGTAATTACATTTAGTATACTGTGATAACTGACATTTGAACTGGTTTTTGAAGGACTGGTTATTTAACTAAATTTTAGTATCCAAAATTTGTGCATATCAGGACTCTTTAAATAGAGAACTGTCTGTACAGTTTTGAGTTTTTGTGTAAGTTTTGACCAAAAATATATAACTTGTAATCATTTAAAGCTGTAGGATGCTTTTCATGGGATCTTTACATGGCATTAATTTTTCAATTTATCCAGTAATTAAACTTAATATCTTAGTATATATTATAATTTATACTATTTAAATTATACCCAAGAATACACATTTCTAATTCTTTCCCTCCAAATAGCTGCATAATAAAAAAAATTGTAAGTTGGAAAGGATTTTAGGAGTTATCAAGTTTTCTAACAATAATTCCATTGTATTAAAATTAGTATGAAATCACTTAATTTTAGAACTAGAAAAGGAATTAAACATATGCAACACTCTCATTTCATGTTATAGGAAATTTAGATCTAGAGAATGTCAGATGTTTGATAGCATCACTGATATGTCAAAAACTTTTTTCCACTGGGTTTAAACCCAGTTGTTTGATTCATGCATATATATATATATAAAATATATACATATATATATATATATAATATATACATATATATATATATATATATATATATATATATATATGTTTTTGGTATTGTATTTGCCAAGCAATCTTTAAGTTTTCAGTTTTTGAAATTTTCCCCACTTGAATTTAAAATGCATTAAAATATTTATATAAAACATGCCACGAATTTCCAATAACTGTATTAGATTTAGTTCATCTTTAAAAAATTAATTTATATCTGTAGAAAGTTTTCCCATTTATGGGTAACATTCTTTATTTGGTGAATTTATTAGCCACTAGATGGCACTGGAGATCCATCTATACTAGAGACTGTTGCTTGAGACTTAGGTTCTTTTAGAGTGGGAAGCAGAGCCAGAGGAGCCATGATGATAACAAATATTTGGAGGCTCTAAGAAAAAGCAATTTTGTGTAGTTGAAAAGCCAATAATATACCAAAGAATAGTGGCTAACATTTATTACATTAAGCGTTTACTATGTGTCAAGCTCTTACATTTATTAACTTATTGACTCTTCACAACCTTATGGAGCTGTAACTATTATTATGTACATTTTACTGATGAGAAATTTGAGGCACAGAAAGGTTATGTAACTTCCCCCAAGGTCACAAAGCTGTTAAGTAATTGAGCTGGGTTTGAATCCTGGCAGACTGGTTCCCATGCCAGTACCCTTAACCATTATTTTAGTACCTTCATCAGCATTTTTCAGTTAGCTAATGAACAATGTGTGCTTACTATGTGGTACATACTCCTTTATATTGATCGAATAATACCTGCTGGTAATATTAAATCCAGCACCCAAACCCAGGCAGTCTGATTCCAGTCTGCCTTCTTAACCTTAATGTTACATCATACTGCCTCTCAGAACATTCTAAGGCATTGTATAAACTCATATGTTTTGAACATTCACATAAAAATCAGTGATTAAAACATAATATAGGCTCATTCTCCAAGAAAGATGTTAATTACCTTGAGTGCAAGTCAAATCCCAAAGGTCTGTTTAATCCCTAATATTATACTACTAATAAAGAACTAACAGTAATATTAATTCTAAAACTAATACTAATTCTAATACTAATATTAATTGTGTGAGTTCTTTTTAACATCCAGTAACTGTGTCAAAATTTTATTTTTTGGAAGATGACAGAAGCCAAAATAGTGCTTTAGAATCTAAAGCACATCCATTTATATAAGTAACATCTGTAAGGAGTCTGACTTAGCTGGTCTGGGGATTGGGTATCATAATGTTTCAGAAGTTCCACTGGTGATTTATATGTGCAAGTACAGCTCGTTCTTTTTTTTTTTTTCAATGTCCTTACTTTTTTTTTTTTTTTTTTTTATTAAATTCAGTTTTACTGAAATACATTCACACACCATACAATCATCCATGGTATACAATCCACTGTCCACAGTATGATAACATAGTTATGCATTCATCACCACAATCTATCTCTGAACATTTTCCTTACATCAGAAAGAACCAGAACAAGAATAAAAAAATAAAAGTGAAAAAAGAACACCCAAATCATCCCCCCATCCCACCCCATTTGTCCTTTAGTTTTTACCCCCATTTTTCTATTCATCCATACACTAGATAAAGGGGGTGTGATCCACAAGGTCTTCACAATCACACTGTCACCCCTTGTAATCTACATTATTATATAATTGTCTTCAGGAGTCCAGACTGCTGGGTTGGAGTTTGGTAGTTTCAGGTATTTACTTCTAGCTATTCCAATACATTAAAACCTAAGAGGTGTTATCTATATAGTGCATAAGAATGTCCACCAGAGTGACCTCTCGACTCCATTTGAAATCTCTCAGCCACTGAAACTATTTCGTCTCATTTTGCATCCCTCTTTGGTCAAGAAGATACTCTCAGTCCCACGATGCCAGGTCCACATTCATCCCCGGGAGTCATATTCTGCATTGCCAGGGAGATTTACACCCCTGGGAGTTGGGTCCCACGTAGAGGGGAGGGCAGGGAGTTCACCTGTCGAGATGGCTCAGTTGGAGAGAGAGAGGGCCACATCTGAGCAACAAAGAGGTACTCAGGGGGAGACTCTTAGGCACCATTACATGCAAGTTTAGACTCTCCTTTGTGGTAATGAGCTTCATAAGGGCAAGTCCCATGCTCGAGGGCTCAGCACATCAAACCGCCAGTCCCAATGTTTGTGACAACATCAACACCAATCCAGGTGAGGATGTCCAACAGATCCGCACCTTCCCCCAGATCCTCGGGGCTGGGGAGGGGGAGGCGTACAGCTCGTTCTTATTAACCCCCATTCTAACATTTCTTCTTGAAGATGATGGTGACACTATTAATAATCCCTCCATTATACTTGCTGGTAAAACTGCAGCCTTTTTTTTTTTTTTTTAGCAGTTTTATTGAGATATATTCAAATACCATACAATCCATCCAAAGTATACAATCTAGGGCTTTTAATATATTCACAGAGTTGTGCACTCTTCACCACAGTCAATTTTAGAATGTTTTCATTACTCCAAAAAAAAAACCACATACCCCTTAGCAGTCACCTCTCAATCCCTCTATCCTTCCTCAGCCCTGCATAACTACTAATCTATTTCTGTCTCTATAGATTTATTTATATTTATATTTTATATAAATGGAATCATACAATATGTAGTACTTTGTGTCTGGTTTCTTTCACTTAGCATAATGTTTTTTTTTTTTTTAATTATTGTCATTATTTTAATTAGAGAAGTTGGAGGTTTACTGAAAAGTCATGTAAAAAATACAATGTTCCCACACAACTCTCCCTTTTTTTGACATTTTGCATTAGTGTGATACCTTTGTAATGATTGATGAGAGAAAATTAAAACAATACTATTAACTATAATCCATAGTTTACATTAGGTGTATTTTTCCCATATACTGCCCTAATATTAATACCTTGTATTAGTGTCATACATTTGTTATAATTCATGAAAGAACATTCTTATACTTGTTCTATTAACCACAGTCCATCATCCACAATAAGGTTCACTGTGCTATACAGTCCTATGTTTTATCTTCTAACTTTCATTGTAGTAACATACATGTCCCAAAATTTCCCCTTTCAACCATATTCACAAACATAATTCAGCACTGTTAATTACACTCACAATGAGGTGCCACCATCACCACCATTCATTTCCAAACCTTTACAATCAACCTAAATAGAAATTCTATACAAATTAAGCATCAGCTCCCCGTTCTTTACCCCCATTCTATCCCCTGGTAACCTATATTCTTGACTCTAACTCCATGAGTTTGCTTGTTATAATTAGTTCATATCAATGAGATCATACAATATTTGAACTTTTGTGTCTGGCTTATTTCACTCAGCATAGTATCCTCAAGGTTCATTCCATGTTACTGGGCTTCTTTCCTTTTTACAGCTGAATAATATTCCGTCATATGTATATACCACATTTTATTTATACATTTATCAGTTGATGGACACATGATTTGCTTCCATCTTTTGACAGTAGTGAGTTATGTCACCATGAACACTGGTGTGCAAATGTCTGTTTGAGTCCCTGCTTTCATTTCTTCTGGGTATATACCGAGTAGCAGGATTGCCAGATCATATGGCAATTCTCTTAGCTTCCTGAGGAACAGCTAAACTGTCTTTGACAGCGAGTACAACATTTTACATTCCCACCAGCAGTAAATAGGAATGTTCCTGTATCTCCACATCCTCTCTTACACTTGTAGTTTTCTGTTCTTTTTTATTAGTGGCCATTCTAATGAGTGTGAAATAGTATTTCATTGTGTTTTGATTTGCATTTCCCTAGTAGCAAGTAATGTTAAGCATCTTTTCATGTGCGTTTTAGCCATTTATATTTCCTCTTTGGAGAAATGTCTGTTCAAGTCTTCCCCATTTCTTTGAGTTGTTTGTCTTTTTATGTTGAGTTGTAGGATTTCTTTATAAATTCTGGATATTAAACTCTAATTGGATATGTGGTTTTCAAATATTGTCTTCCTTTGAGTAGGTGTTTTTTCATTTTCTTGACAAAGTCCTTTGATGCACAAGTTTTTAATTTTGAAGAGATCCCATTTATCTATTCTTTCTTTCAAAGCTGCTTGTGCTTTGATTGTAAAGTTTAAGAAACCATTACCTACTACAAGATCTTGCAGATGCCTTCCTGTATTTCCTTCTAGGAGTTTTCTGGTCTTGGTTCTTATATTTAGGTCTTTGATCCATTTTTGAATTAAATTTTGTGTATGGTGTGAGATAGGGGTCCTCTTTCATTCTTTTGCATATGGATATCCAGTTTTCCTGGTAGCATTTGTTGAAGAGACTGTTCTTTCCCAATTGAGTGGACTTGGCAGCCTTGTCAAATATCAATTGACTGTAGATGTGAGGGTCTATTTTTGAACTCTCAATTTGATTCCATTGGCTGATATATCTATCTTTATGTAAGTACCATGTTGTTTTGACCACTGCAGCTTTTTAATACACTTTGAAGTAAGCAAGTGTGAGTCCTCCAACTTCATTCTTCTTTTTAAAGATTTAGTTTTAGGGGGCCCCTTACCCTTTCAAATAAATTTGATAATTGACATTTCCATTTCTGCAACGTAGATTGTTGGCATTTTGATTGGGATTGAATTGAATCTGAAATGAGTTTGGGTAGAATTGACCTCTTAATGATATTTGGTCTTCCAATCCATGGACACAGAATGTCCTTCCATTTATTTAGGTCTTCTTTGATTTCTTTTAGCAGTGTTTTGTAGTTTTGTGTGTACAAGTGCTTTACATACTTGGTTAAATTTATATCTAGATGTTTGATTCTTTGCTGAACTCTTTTATTAGGTCTAGTAGCTTTGTTGTATATTTTTTAGGACTTTCCATAGATCTGCAAATAGTGTAATTATACTTCTTCCATTCCAATTTGGGTGCCTTTTATTTATTTTTATTATCTAACTGCTATAACTGGAACTACTAGCACAATATTGAAGAACAGTGGTGACAGTGGGCATCCTTCTCTTGTTCCAGATCTTAGAGGGAAAGCTTTCAGTCTTTCACCACTGAATAAAATGTTAGCTGTGGGTTTTTCATATATGCTCTTTATCATGTTGAGGAAATTTCTTCTATTACTATCTTTTGAAGTGTTTTTATCAAGAGATGATGCTGGATTTTGTCAAATACCTTTTCTGTGTCAATCAAGATAATCGTGGTTTTTTTCACCTTCATTTTGTTAATGTGCTGTATTACAGTAATTAATTTTCTTCTCTTGACCCACCCTTGCATACCTGGGAGAAGCCCACTTGATCATGGTGTGTGATTCTTTTAATGTGATGTTGGGTTTGATTTGCAAGTATTTTGTTGAGGATTTTTGTATCTATAGTCATTAGAGAAATTCATCTTTAATTTTCTTTCCTTGTATCTTTATCTGGCTTTGATATTAGGGTGATGTTGGCCCCATGGAATGAGTTATGTAGTGTTTGCTCCTCTTTAATATTTTGGAAGAGTGAGTTTGGAGCAGTATTGGTATTAATTCTTCTTGGAATGATTGGTAGAGTTCACCAGTGAATTCATCTGATCCTGGGTTTTTCTTTGTTAGTAGGTTTTTGATGAATGATTCAATCTCTTTACTTGTAATTGGTCTATTGAGGTTTTCTATTTCTTCTAGAGTCAGTGTAGGTTGTTCATGCATTTCTAGGAATTTGTGTACTTCATCTAAGTTGTCTAATTTATTGAAATACAGTTGTTCAAAGTGTCCTCTTGTGATCCTTTTTATTTCTGTGGGGTCAGTAGTAATGTCCCCCTCTTATTTCTGGTTTTATTTATTTGGATCTTCTCTCTTTTTTCTTTGTCAGTCTAGGTATGGACTTGTTGATTTAATTGAGCTTCTCAAAGGACCAACTTTTGGTTTTGTTAATGCTTGCTATTGTTTTTTTATTCTCAATCTCATTTATTTCTGCTCTAATCTTTGTTATTTCTTTCCTTCTGCTTGTTTTGAGATTAGGTTGCTGTTCTTTTTCTAGTTCCTCCAGGTGTTTAGTTAGGTCTTTGATTCTAGCCCTTTCTTCTCTTTTAAAGTAGGTGTTTAGAGCTTTAAATTTCCCTCTCACATACCATATAGTCTATCCAAAGTATGCAATCACTGGCTCACAGTACCATCACATAGTTGTTCATTCTTCACCACAGTAAATTTTAGAACATTTTCATTACTCCAAAATAAATAAATAAATAAATAAATAAAATAAGTAAAAATGAAAAAAAACCCCAAAACATCCCATACCCCTAGCTCCCTCTTTTGTTGATCCCTAGTTTTGGTGTGGTACATTTGTTACTGTTGGAAAGCATATTAAGATATTGTTAACTGTTGTCCATAGTTTACAGTAGGTATATTCCCCATATAGCACTCTCTTATTGACTCCTTATAATAGCATTGTACATTTCTTCTAGTTCATGAAAGAACTTTTTTATAGCTATACTGTTAATCAGAGACATTGCCCACCCAATCTGTCTTCTAATTGGAGCATTTACCCCAATTAATGTTATTGAATGTAAAGGCAGTATTTACTTCAACTATTTTATTCTTTGGTTTTTATACATCATATCTTATTTTTGCTCCCCTTTTACCCTTTTAGTTACTATGACTGATTATCTTCATTTCTACACTCTATTCCAAGTCTCTCTCTCCTGTCTTTTCTTTTCAGCTTTTGGAACTCCCTATATTTCTTATAGGGTTGGTCTCTTATTGGCAAATCTGCTCAAATTCTATAAATATTTTAAACTTTCCCTCATTTTTGAAGGACTTTTTTGCCAGATAAAGAATTCTTGGTTGGCAGGTTTTCTCTTTCAGTACCTTAAATATACCATACCCCTTCTGTTTTGGTTTTTAAAGCTGCCAGAATGCAATGTACCAGAACTGAATTAGCTTTTACTATGGAGATTTAGTAACTTACAATTTAAAGTTCTTGGGACATGAAAATGTCCAAATTAAGGCATCAACAGGATGACACCTGAACACTGAAGGAAAGCTGCTGGCATCCGGGACACGTCTGTCACATGGGAAGGCATATGGCTGGTGTCTGCTGGTCCTTCTCTCCTAGATTTCATTGCTTTCAGCTCCTGATTCCAGTGGCATCCTTTCTGAGCTTCTGTGGGGTCCTCTCTTAGCATCTCAGGATTTTTCTATCTAAGTTCTCCCAGGGCTTCTTCTCTAAGCTCTCTGCAGTATCCTCTGGGTATTTCTCTGTGAGCTCTCTGGGCTTTTTCTGTTTGTGATGGTTAGGTTCATGTGTCTACTTGGCCAGGCGATGGTGTCCAGGTGTCTGGCAAAGTAAGCACTGGCCTAACCATTACTGCAAGGACATTTGTGGCTGGTTAATAAACCAGAAGGTTGGTTCATTAAATCATCAGTCAGTTGACTGCACTTGTGACTGAGTACTTCAATGAAGGGCATGTCTTCTGCAATGAGAAAATTCAGTCAGCTGGATTTAATCCAATCAGTTGAAGCATTTTAAGGGAGAAAGAGGACCTTGACACCTTCTTTGGCTAGCCAGTGTCTCCTGAGGAGTTCATTAAACAACTTCATTGGAGTTGCCAGTTTCCTACCTGCCCTATGGAATTTGGACTTGTTAGCATCCTGCCGTACAGAATTTGGACTCTTGCAGCCCCACAATTGCGTGAGACACTTTTATAAAATCTTATATTTACAGATATCTCTTATTGGTTCTGCTTCCCTAGAGAACCCTTACTAATACAGCTTGGTAGTGGGAGTAGTTCTTGGGAAACAGAATCTTAAAATGGGCTTTTAAAATTGGTTTTCTACTCTGATTAGATTCAAAGGCACTAATGACTCCATTTCCAATAATCAAGATGACACTGAGAGCCCATGGTGTGAGCGGGCAGTTGAGGTACTCAAAATATCACCATTTGATTCTCTGAATCATACTCTTGTATGAAGCAAGGCTCTGGGTGACAGTGCCTTTGACAACTTAACAGAGTTTTGCGGAGTTAAGAGGTATATGATGTTGGCTGGTTGCTCATAGATATGCTGGGTAAAGTTATAGAGAAAGGGATGAGCTAAAGGCTTCAGATTTGAAACTTAAGCACTGTATGACAGATGTAAATGTTTCTATATGTGCCCCGAAAGAAAATCGTATTTCCTATGGCTGCAGACTTGAAATTTCTGAAAACCAGATCCAGAGTCTCATTGTGTGAGTAGCAGATTTACAACATAAACTAAAATCTCAACCACGCAGAGGGTCTACTGTTAAATAAAGGCATTGATTAGAAAAGAATGGGATCCTGAAACTTGGGATGGGGACATATGGATTGATAACAATGGCAGTGAGGACACTGGAACCCTGAATTCTCTGAGTCTTTGCTAGATAAGCCTGTAATAGCCTGCCTTGAAGAAACAGGCCCCTCACCTCCAGTCTGCCCTGAGGATATAGCTGGCAAACCTCAAGCCTGCTTTGAGGAAACAGCTTCCAGGGCCACCAGTCTGCCCTGAGGAGCCTACCATCCAGCCTTTACCTAAAGAGATTAACCCTTCAGTGCCTGCTAAACCTATAATCAACTCCCCTGAGGAAGCAGCCTCACTCCTCTCTCTAGAGAGATTAGTCCTGTTTCATGAGATGAAACTACAATGGAATGTCTTGAGGTAAATGGCTTGAGGGATACTTCTAATACTTTTCATGACCCACCCTCACCACCAGTCTTTGCTTCAAGACCTGTAACTAGACTAAAGTCCCAATAGGCCCTGAAGGGTGAGGTACAAAGTGTGACCCATGAGGAAGGATGCCATATTGCTAAAGAACTGTATGAGTTTTCCAATTTATATAGACAGAAATCTATGGATATCAAGGGTGTGGGATAAGTGGAAGGAATATAAAGTTGGATCAGGCCGAATTTATTGATATGGGCACACTAAGCAGAGATTCTGCATTCAGTGTTGTAGCTTGAGGGGTTAGAAAGGGTGATAATGGTTTATTTGAGTGGTTGGCTGAAACATGGATCTAAAGGTGGCCAACATTACCTGAAGTTGAAATGCCAGAAATGCCCTTGTATAATGTAGAGGAGGGGATTCAAAGGCTTAGAGAGATTGGAATGTTAGAGTGGATTTACCATTGAAGACCTGTTCTCACACCCCTGAAATGTCCAGAGGACACACATTTTCCAGGACTGTGAGGTTTAAATTTGTGAGATTAGCTTCATCATCTCTGAAGAGCTCTGTAATTGCCCTTCTCTGTAGGTCAGATATTACCATAGAAACTGTGGTCACTGAGCTGGAATCAATAAACACAATGGGGATAATTGGATCCGGAGTCTGCAGAAGCCACATGGCAGCAGTTAATAGCCAAAGACAAGGTGGGTGTGGCTACCATAATGGAAAACAGGCTCAAGGCAGCAGACAAAACAATCTGACTCACAGAGACTTATGGCATTGGCTAGTAGATCCTGGAATACCTCGAAGTAAAATAGATGGACAGTCTACTAAATTTTTGTTTGAGCTGCATAAGCAGAAGAATTCTAGGTCAGGTGAACAAAGTCTACCTTGAATTACAAAAACAGACAGTCATGGCCCCTTAAGCAATACCCAGACTTGAGAGAGTTAACAGACACAGAGCCCCCTGAATAAAGGGAAGGCTGGGTACTCTTAGGGAAGGACCCTGTAATAGTTAGGGTTCTCTAGGGAAACAGAATCAACAAGAGATATCTAAATATAAGATTTTATAAAAGTGTCTCAAGCAACTGTGGGGATGCACGAGTCCAAACTCCATAGGGCAGGCAGTAAACTGGCAACTCCAATAAAGGTGTTTGATGAACTCCTCAGGCAGCGAACTGACAACTATGATGAAGGTGTTTGATGAACTCCTCAGAAGCACTCTCTGGCTAGCCAAAGTGGAAGTGAAGTTCCTCTGTCTGTCTCGCTTAAAAGTCTTCAACTGATTGGATTAAATCCAGCTGGTTGATTTTCTCATTGTGGAAGACATGCCCTTCAATGACGTAATCAGTCACAGCTGCAGTCAGTTGACCGATGAGTTAATAAACCAGCCTTCTGGTTTATTAACCAGCCATAAATGTGCTTGCAATAACAGGCCAGTGCTTGCTTGACCAGACACCTGGGCACCATCACCTGGCCAAGGTGACACATGAACATAACTATCACAGTTCACACCTTGTCAACTTGGTAGTTATACACATCACCTTAAGCCATACTTTTTCTTTAAGTAGAGAATGATAATAAACATATATTTCACCTAACAATACTCCACTGTCCTGCGTACAACCAGAAACACACTAAATCTCTCGAGAATAGGGTGCAAGTCCTTGGGTGACATTGACTATCAGAATTGATTTTCTTTGACTTGCAAAATGAACAATACAGCTTATGTCACATGATAAAGGAATAAGATAGAGAAGAAAACAAAGATATTTGCTTTACAGACAAATACAAACATACTCAACAAAACAAGGAGGAAATACTCATGCTATCATAGTCCTCGTTTCTGTAACTGGTCGCATGAGCATAGTTCATATTTATCACTACCTTCTTTCACTACCCATTCCATGTTCCCTTTACCCTCAGCAAGCACTTCATCTGGCCGTGGTTCTTTGCCTGGTGGGGTGACCCATACCTTCGTTCCTGAAATTTCTTGGCCATTGGTAGTCCTGCCTGGATTGGGTTGTTGCAGTTTTCCATTGACTTTAGTCACAGGGCATGGTAATACTAAGAGACACCCTAGGGGATCTCCTGTATTCTAGGAAAACTCTTCTTTACTTCCATTGTGTAGTTGCAGTGCTATTTCCCTTTGATAGTCAGGATCAATCACCCCAGCCAGTACAGTAATCCCCTTCCTTGCCTGTTGATTCAGAGGCATAAGAAGCCTAAAGTGGCCAGGAGTCAGTCCTAACTTCCAGACCAATGGAATTATTGTGTTTCTTGGTGGAAGCACTCCTCCTTTTGGAACAAAGACTTGTAGGCCAGCAGAGCTTAAGCTTGCAGGGACAGGAAGCAAAAATTTACCTAGTGGATCACTAGGAGTGATAGTGAGTGGTGCCACTCCTGTTTCCACCCCTTGATTCCTGGACCCATGAATCCTGGCTATGGGAGAACAGCACCATAGAGTGGGCACTGATTCAGAGCATACACAGCCTCCTGGAGAACACTGCCCCAGCCCTGCAAGGTATTGCCACCTAGCTGATGCCATAATTGAGTCTTCAACAGGCCATTCCACTGTTCTATCAACCCAACTGCCTCTGGATGATGGGGAACATGGCAAAACCAGAAAATTCCATGACCATGTGCCCACTCCCTCACTTCATTTGCTATGAAGTGGGTTCCTTGGTCAGAAGCAATGCTGTGTGGAATACCATGACTGTGGATAAGGCATTCCGTAAGTCCACGGATGGTAGTTTTGGCAGAAGCATTTCGTGCAGGGAAGGCAAACCCATATCCAGAGTATGTGTCTATTCTAGTAAGAACAAATCGCTGTCCCTTCCCTGATGGAAGTGGTCCAATATAATCAACCTGCCACCAGGTAGCAGGCTGATCACCTTGGGGAATGGTGCCATATTGGAGACTGTGTGTGGGTCTCTGCTGCTGCCAGATTGGGCACTCAGCAGGGGCTGTGGCCAGGTCGGCCTTGGTGAGTGGAAGTCCATTTTGCTGAGCCCATGCATAACCTCCATCCCTACGACTATGTCCACTTTGTTCATGAGTCTATTGGGCAATGAGAGGAGTGTCTGGGGAAAGAGACTGATTGATAGCCACCAAATGGGTCATCTTATCCTCTTGATTATTAAACTGTTCTTCTGCTGAAGTCACCTTCTGGTGAGCATTCACATGGGACACAAATATCTTCATGTTTTTTGCCCACTCAGAAAGGTCTATTCATATTCCTTTTCCCAGACTTCTTTGTCACCAACTTTACAGTTCTGTTCCTTCCAAGTCCCTGACCATCCAGCCAAACCGTGAGAACAGCCCATGCATGAATCAGTATACATACACACCTCTGGCCAATTCTCCTTCCAAGCAAAGTGAATAACTAGGAGCACTGCTCAAAGTTACACCCACTGGGAGGATTTACCCTCACCACTGTCCTTCAGGGACATCCCAGAAACGGGTTGCAGTGCTGCAGCTCTCCACTTTTGAGTGGTGCCTGCATACCATGCAGAACCATCTGTAAACCAGGCCCGAATTTTCGCTTCCTCAATTAACTGATTGTAAGGAACTTCCCAAGACGCCATAGCTCTGGGCTGGGATAGAGAAGGGTAATGTGACAGGAAGGGGAGCCGTGGGAATTTGGGCCACTTCCTCATATAACTTACTTGTGCCTTCAGCACATGGTAGAGCTCTATCTTGTATATACCATTTCCATTTTATGATGAGGCCCTGCTGTGCATGCCCAAATTTATGGCTTGGTGGGTCAGACAACACAGCTCATGATAGGTAACTTAGGTCTCATGGTAACTTGTTGTCCCATGGTTAAGCATTCTGTCTCTACTAAGGCCCAATATGAGGCCAAAAGCTGTTTCTCAAATGGAGAGTAGTTATCTGCAGAGGATGGTAAGGCTTTACTCCAAAATCCTAAGTGCCTGTGTTGTGATTTTCCTGTAGGAGCCTGCCAAGGGCTCCAAACAGCATCTCTATTTCCCACTGACACTTCCAGCACCATTGGGTCAGCTGGATCATATGGTCTAAGTGGCAGAGCAGCTGGTACAGCAATGTGGACCTGTCGCAGAGCCTCATCTTGTTCTGGTCCTGCTCAAAGCTAGAAGATTTTCTGATCATTGTCTAAATGGGCCAGTGTAGCACACCCAAATGAGGAATATGTTGTCTCCAAAATCCAAAGAGGCCAACTAAGTGTGGCACCTCATTTTTGGTTGTATGAGGGGCCTGATGGAACAGCTTATCCTTCACATTAGAAGGGGTATCTAGACTTGCCCCACAGCACTGGACACCTAGAAATTTTACTGAGGTGGAAGGCCCCTGTATTTTTGTTGGATTTATCTCCCATCCTCTGACATGCAAATATCTTACCAGCAAATCTAGAGTAGTTGCTACTTCTTGCTCACTAGGTCCAATCAACATGATACCATCAATATAATGCACCAATGTGATGTCTTGTGGGAGGGAGAAATGATCAAGATCCCTGCAGACAATGTTACGACATAGGGCTGAGAGTTGAAATACCCCTGAGGTAGCAAAGTGAAGGTATACTGTGCAGTGTGCTGAATGCAAACTGTTTCTGGTGGTCCTTACAGCTATTGAAAAAAAAGCATTTTCCAGATCAATAGCTGCATACCAGGTACCAGGGGATGTATTGATTTGGTTAAGCAATGATGTCACATCTGGAACAGCAGCTGCAATTGGAGTCATCACCTGGTTAAGCTATGATAATCCGCTGTCATCCTCCAAGACCCATCTGTTTTCCGCACAGGCCAAATAGGAGAGTTGAATGGGGATGTGGTGGAAATAACCACCTCTGCATCCTTCAAGTCTTTAAGAGTGGCGTTAATCTCCACAATCCCTCCAGGAATCCAGTATTGCTTCTAGTTTACTATTTTGCTAGGCAGGGGCAGTTCTAGTGGTTTCCACTTGGCCTTTCCAACCATAATAGTCCTCACTCTGTGAGTCAGGGAACCAATATGAGGATTCTGCCAGTTGCTCAGTATGTCTATTCCAATTATGCATTCCAGAACTGGGGAAATAACTGCAGAATGGGTCCAGGGATGCACTGTATCCACTGTGGGATGGACCTGAGCTAAAACTCCATCAATCACCTGAACTCCATAAGCCCTAACTCTGACTGGTGGACCAGAGTGATGTTTTGGGTCTCCTGGAGTTAATGTCACTTCTGAACCAGTGTCTAATGCTCCCCCAAATATCTAATCATTTCCATTTCCCCAATGCACAGTTACCTTGGTAAAAGGCCATAGGTCCCCCTGGGGAAGGCTGGGAGGAAAATTAACAGTATAAATTTTTGGCAGTGTAACAGGGCCCTTCCACAAGGGTACCTGGCCTTTCCCTCATCCAAGCGGCTCTGGATCTATAAACTGTCTCAAATCTGGGTATTGATTAAGGGGCCATGACTCTTGTTTTTGTAATTCAAGGTAGACTTTTGTTTACTTGACTGAGAATTCTTCTGCTTATACAACTCAAACAAGAATTTAGTAGACTGACCATCTATTTTACTGCTTGTTACTCCATGATCTAATAGCTGATGCCATAAGTCTCTGCAAGTCATATTATTTTGACTGCTGCCTTGAGCTGGTTTTCCATTATGGTAGCCATGCTCACCTTGTCTTTGACAATTAACTGCTGCCACATGGCTTTGCCAACTCAGGATCCCATTATCCCTATTGTGTTTAAGGATTCCAGCTCAGTGACCACAGTTCCCACAGTAATATCTGACCTACAGAGAAGGATGATTACAGGGCTCTTCAGGGATGATGGAACTAGTCTCACAAATTTATTCCTCACAGTCCTGGTAAAAGGTGTGTCCTCTGGACATTCCAGGGGTGTAAGAGCAGGTCTTCCATGATAAATCCACTCTAACATTCCAATCTCTCTAAGCCTTTGAATCCCCTCCTCTACATTATACAAGGGCATTTCTGGCATTTCAACTTCAGGTAATGTCGACCACCTTTAGATCCATGTGTCAGCCAACCACCCAAATAAACCATCAACGCCCTTTCTAACCCCTCGAGCTATAACATTGAATGCAGAATCTCTGCTTAGTGGGCCCATATTGATAAATGTAGCCTGATCCAACTTTATATTCCTCCCACCATTATCCCACAGTCTTAATATCCATTCCCACATATATTCCCTGATTTCTGTCTGTGTAAATTGGAAAACTTATACAGTTCTTTTGGAGTATAGTGTACTTCCTCATGGGTCACACTTTGTACCTCACCTTTCAGGGCCTGTTTGGACTTTAATTATTGGTCTTGAAGCATAGGTTGGTGGTGGGGGTGGATCATGAAAAGTATTAGAAGTATCCCTCAAGCCATTTGCCTCAGGACATTCTGTGGCAGTTTCATCTCATGAAACCAGATTAATCTCTCCAGACAGAGGAGTGAGGGCTGCTTCTTGAGGGGAGGTGATTACAGGTTTAGCAGGCACTGAAGGATTGGTCTCTTTAGGTGGAACTTGGATGGCAGGCTCCTCAGGGCAGACAGAAGGTTGGGAAGCTGTTTCCTCAAAGCAGGCTGGAGGTTGGGTAGCTGTCTCCTTGCAGCAGACTGGAGTTCAGGTGGCTGTTCCTCAGGACAGACCACTACAAGTATATCTACCATAGACTCAGCAGAATCCAGGGTTCCAGTGTCCTCACTGCCATTGTTATCAATCCATATGTCCCCACCCCAAGTTTCAGGATCCCATTCTTTTCTAATCAATGCCTTTACTTTAATAGCAGATAACCTGTGAGGTTGAGATTTTACTTTATGTTGTAAATCTGCTACTTGCACAATGAGACTCTGGGTCTGGTTTCAGAAATCTCAAGACTGCGGTCACAGGAAATAAGAAGTTTTTTCAGGGCACGCAAAGAAACCTTTGCATCTATCAAACAGCACTTAAGTTTCCAATTTGAAGCCTTTAGCTCATCCCTTTCTCTTTTGACTTTACCCAGCATATCTAAGAGCAACCAGCCATCATCATTATACCTCTGAACTCTGCAAAACTCTGTTAATATGTTAAGCACACTGTCACCCAGAGCCTTGCTTTGTGCAAGAGTATGATTAGGAGAATCAAATGGTGATATTTTGCGTATCTCCATTGCTAACTCATGCCATGGGCTCTCAGTGCCATCTTGATTATTGGAAATGGAGTCATTTTTGCCTTTGAATCTAATCAGAGTAGAAAACCAATTGTAAAAGCCCATTTTAAGATTCTGTTTCTCAAGAACCACTCCCAGTACCATTTTTTTTTGTTATTTATGGTTCTCTAGGAAGCAGAATCAAAAAGAGATATCTAAATATAAGATTTTATAAAAGTGTCTCACGCAACTGTGGGGATGCATGATTCCAAATTCCATAGGGAAGGCAGCAACCTGTCAACTCCAATGAAAGTGTTTGATGAGATCCTCAGGCAGCAAACTGGCAACTATGGTGAAGGTGTTCAATGAACTCCTCAGGCAGCAACCTAGCAACTCCAATGAAGATGTTCAGTAAACTCCTCAGGAAATGCTTCTCTGGCTAGCTGAGTAAGAAGTGAAGATCCTCTGTCTGTCTTGCTGAAAAGTCTTAAACTGATTGGATTGAATCTAGCTGATTGAATTCTCTCATTGTCGAAGACATGCCCTTCAATGATATAATCAATCACAGCTGCAGCCAGTTCACTGATTATTTAATAAACCAGGCTCCTGGTTTACTAACCAGCCACAAATGTCCTTGCAGTAATGGTTAGGCCAGTGCTTGCTTTACCAGACACCTGGGCACTATCACCTGGCCAAGTTGACACATGAATCTAACCATCACAGACGCCATTACACTGTCAAAAATTTATACAGTTATTCTTCCTCCCACCCTTCCTCTGGGGGACCTATGGCCTTGTACCAGGGTAACTGTGTATTCGGGGAAAGGAAATGTTCAGATATTTTGGCAAGTATTAGACACAGGTTCAGAAGTGACATTAATTCCAGGAGACCCAAGATGTTGCTCTGGTCCACCAGTCAGAGTAGGGGCTTATGGAAGTCAGGTGATCAATGGAGTTTTAGCTCAGGTCCATCTCACAGTGGGTCCAGTGCATCCTTGGACCCATTCTGTGGTTATTTTCTCAGTTCCAGAATGCATAATTGGAATAGACATACTTAGCAACTGGCAGAATCCTCACATTGGTTCCCTGAATCCTGAGTGAGGACTTTATAGTTCAAAAGGCCAAGTGGAAACCATTAGAACTGCCCCTGCCTAGCAAAATAGTAAACCAGAAGCAATACTGCATTCCTGGCAGGATTGTGGAGATTAATGCCACTGTTAAGAACTTGAAGGATGCAGGGGTGGTGATTCCCACCACATCCCCATTCTACTCTTCTATTTGGCCTGTGCAGAAAACAGATGGGTCTTGGAGGATGATAGTGGATTATCTAAGCTTAACTAGGTGGTGACTCCAACTGCAGCTGCTATTACAGATGTGGTATCATTGCTTGAGCAAATCAACACATTCTCTGGTACCTGGTATGCAGCTATTGAGCTGGCAAATGCTTTTTTCTCAATAGCTGTTAGTAAGGACTGCCAGAAACAGTTTGCATTCAGCTGGCAAGACCAGCAGTATACCTTCACTTTGCTACCTCAGGGGTATATCAGCTCTCCAACCCTATGTCATAACCATGTCCACAGGGATCTTGATCATTTTTCCCTCCCACAAGACATCACATTGTTCCATTATATTGATCATATCATGTTGATTGGACCTAGTGAGCAAGAAATAGCAACTATTCTTTATATGTTGGTAAGGCATTTGTGTGTCTGAGGATGGGAGATAAATTAAGTGAAAATACAGGGGCCTTCAATCTCAGTAAAATTTCTAGGTGTTTGTTGGTGTGGGGCATTTCAAGATATCCCTTCTAAAGTGAAGGATAAGCTGTTGCATCTGGCCTCTCCTATGACCAAAAAGGAGACACAACACCTAGTTGGCCTCTTTGGATTTTAGAGACAACATATTCCTCATTTGGGTGTGCTGCTCAGTCCCATTTACTGAGTAACCAGAAAAGCTTCTAGTTTTGAGTGAGGACTAGAACAAGAGGAGTCTCTGTGACAGGTCCAGGCTAATGTGGAAGATGCTCTGCCACTTGGACCATATGATTTACCCGATCCAACTCTTCTGGTTTGGATATATTATGTCTCCCAAAATGCCATGTTCTTTAATGCAACCTTGCGGGCAGACCTATTAGTGTTGATTAGGTTGGAATCTTTGGATTAGGTTGTTTCCATGGAGATATGACTCATCCATCTGTGGGTAATACCTTTGATTAGATTACTTCCATGGAAGAGTGGCCCCACCCATTCAATATGGGTCTTAAATAAATCACTGGAGTCCTCTAAGAGCACACAGACAGAAGGAGCTCACAGCAGCAGCCAAGAGAGACATTTTGAAGATGGCTATTGAAAGCATACTTTTGCTGACACTTTGCTCCTGGGAAGCTAAGAGAGGCAAAATGCCCAAGGAGCCACATTTTGAGGAACACATGAGCTGAGAGAGGAGCTGGAACACAACCCAGGATCGGCGGATTCCAGCCACATTCCTTCCCAGCTAACAGGTTTTCTGGATGCCATTGGCCTTCCTTTGTTGAAGGTATACTTCTGTTGATGCCTTAATTTGGACATTTTCATGGCCTTCAGACTGTACATTTGTAAACAAATAAACCCCGTTTATAAAGGCCAATCCATTTCTCGTATTTTGCATAATGGCAGTATTAGCAAACCAGAATACCGATGGTGCTGGAAGTATCAGTGGCAAAGAGAGATGCTGTTTGGAGCCTTTGGCAGGCACCTATAGGAAAATCACAATGCAGGCCCTTAGGATTTTGGAGTAAAGCCTTACCATCCTCTGCAGATAACTACTCTCCTTTTGGGAAACAGCTTTTGGCCTACTTTTGGTCCTTAGTAGAGAAGAATGCTTAACCATGTGCCACCAAGTTACCATGAGACCCGAGTTACCTATCATGAGATGGGTGTTGTCTGGCCCGCCAAGCCATAAAGTTGGGTGTACACAGCAGCACTCCATCCTAAAATGGAAATGGTATATATGTGATAGAGCTCAAGTGAGTCCTGAAGGCACAAGTAAGTTACATGAGGAAGTGGCCCAAATTCCCATGGCCCCAACTCCTTTCACCTTACCTTCTCTTTCCTAGCCTAGAGCTGTGGTCTTTTGGGGAGTTCCTTACAATCAGCTGAGGAAAAAAACTCAGGTCTGGTTTACAGATGGTTCTGCATGATATGAAGAACTGCTGCCCCTTTCTGGGTTGTCCCTGAAGGACAGTGGTGAGGTGAAGTCCTCCTAGTAGGTGGAACTTTGAGCAGTGCACCTTGTTGTTCATTTTGCTTGGAAGGAGAACTGGCCAGAGGTGTGCTTGTATACTGATTCATGGGCTGTTGCTAAGGTTTGGCTGGATGGTCACAGACTTGGAAGGAACATGACTGTAAAGTTGGTGACAAAGAAGTCTGGGAAGAGGTATGTGAATAGACCTTTCTGAGTGGGCAAAACACATGAAGAAATTTGTATGAATGCTCACCAGAGGGTGACTACAGCAGAGGAAGATTTTTATAAATAAGTGGATAAGATGACCCATTCAGCCTCTTTCCCCAGCCACTCCTGTCATTGCCCAATAGGCTCATGAACAAAGTGGTCATGGTGGTAGGGATGGAGGTTATTCATGGACTCAGCAACATGAACTTCTTCTCACCAAGGCTGACCTAGCCATAGCCACTACTGAGTGCCCAATCTGCCAGCAGCAGAGACCCACACTTAGTCCCCGATATGGCACAATTCCCCGAGGTGATCAGCCTGCTACCTGGTGGCAGGTTGATTACATTGGACCGCTTCCATCAGGGAAGGGGCAGTGATTTGTTCTTACTAGAATAGACACATACTCTGGATATGGGTTTGCCTTCCCTGCAGGAAATGCTTCTGCAAAAACTACCATCCATGGACTTATGGAATGCTTATCCACAGTCATGGTATTCCACACAGCATTGCTTCTGACCAAGGAACCCACTTCACAACAAATGAAGTAAGGGAATGAGCACATGGCCACGGAATTCTCTGGTCTTGCCATGTTCCCCATCATCCAGAGGCAGTTGGGTTGATAGAACAGTGGAATGGCCTGTTGAAGACTCAATTATGGCACTAGCTAGGTGGCAATACCTTGCAGGGCTGGGGTATTGTTCTCCAGGAGGCTGTGTATGCTCGGAATCAGCGTCCACTCTATGGTGCTGTTTCTCCCATAGCCAGGATTCACGGGTCCAGAAATCAAGGGGTGGAAACAGGAGTGGCACCACTCACTATTACTCCTACTGATCCACTAGGTAAATTTTTGCTTCCTGTTCCTGCAACCTTAAGGTCTGCTGGTCTACAAGTCTTAGTTCCAAGAGGAAGAGTGCTTCCACCAAGAGACACAACAATAATTCCATTGAACTGGAAGTTAAGACTGCCACCTGGCCATTTTGGGCTTTTCAGACAAGGAAGGGAATTACTGTACTGGTGGGGTGATTGATCCTGCCAGTCAAGGGGAAATAGCACTACAACTACACAATGGAGGTAGAAAAGAGCTTTCCTGCAATACAGGAGAACCCCTAGGGCATCTCTTATTATTACTATGTCCTGTGATTAAAGTCAATGGAAAACTGCAACAACCCAATCCAGGCAGACTACCAATGACCAAGAAACTTCAGGAATGAAGGTTGGGTCATCCCACCAGGCAAATAGTCATGGCTAGCTGAAGTGCTTGCTGAGGGTAAAGGGAACATGGAATGGATAGTGGAGGAAGGTAGTGATAAATATGAACTATGAGCATGTGACCAGTGACAGAAATGAGGACTATGATGGCATGAATATTTCCTCCTTGTTTTGTTATGAGTATGTATTTTTCCATAAAGCAAATATCTTTGTTGTCTTCTCTATCTTATCCCCTTATCATATGGTATAAGCTATATTATTCATTGTGCAGTATTTAAGTTAAAGGAAGTCAGGTTTAAGAGTCAATATCACCCACGTACTTGCTCCCTATTCTGGAGTGATTTAGTTCATTTCCAGTTGTACACAGGACAGCTGTGTATTGTTAGATGAAACATGTCTGTTATTGTGCTGTATTTAGAGATAAAGTATGGTTTAAGGTGATGGGTACAACTGCCAAGTTGAGAAGGGGTGGACTGTGATAGTTATGTTCATGTGCCTTATTCTTCATATAACTTGACATTTGAGCAACCCAAGATACTACAGTCTCCCATTTTTTCTTCTACCTCATAGACACACCTTCTTATTCATGACTTTTAAGTCTGAAGTACTTTCTAAATGCTTAAGAGAGCAGTCTCTTTTATCTCTTTTTCTTATTCTATACTTAACTCCCTAGTGATATCATCCAGTTACATGACTTCAAATAACTATATGCTGGCATCCAGATTTCTAACTCCAATAGTGGACTTTTCCTTGAGTTTCAGTCTTTACCTAGTTAACATTCACATGGATATCTAGTAGGATATTAAATCTTGGCTTGTCATGAAACAAATTATTCATCCCTACTCCCCACCCACCCACACCATTCTCAAAAGTCATTCCCTATATCAGTGAAAGGTGCTCCTGCTTACTCAATCCCAAAGTCTTGGATTTGTCCTTGAATCGTCTCTTTCCTTCATAAGCTGCCTCTTATTTTTTGGTAAAGCCTGTGGATTCTACCTAAAATATATTAACAGTTCAACCACTGGTATGTACACAATTTTTCCTAGTATATGTAACTACCGTATCTTCCAAAATTGCTTCAGTGATTTCCTATCTGGTCTTCCTGCTTCCTCCTGTGTAAACTGTATATTTCTATGTTTTTTCCCTCTGCTCAATAATGGTGTTTATGTCATTATTCATGATTTCTGTTTGGTTCCAAAATCATAGCAGTGGGTTCCAAAGTTATAGCAGTGGGTTTAAAGACAGATAGTAAATATACTATTCTCCCTAAAGTGGCTTAATGTTTACTTTAGTAGTCATAGAGTGGTATGTTCTTGCTAGCAGAAGGTACCATCCATATATAGATACATACAGCCCGAGTTCACAATCTAGCTTTACTATTAGCTGACTTTTATTTACTTTTATTTAACTTTGACAACTCTCATTTTCCTCATTGTGAAAGAAGATTTTAAGGTAGATCTTTTATCCAACTCACCTGGGACACACAGCTTATTGGTTAATAGAAAATATTGGTTGAATTAGGAAATCATAAAAAATGCATACTTACTTTAAACATTGCTTTATAACATAAAGCATTGAAATACCCACTCATTCATCAATCTTTTGATGTAGGGCCAAGGCTCTCTCTTTGGTTGGTAAAAGGCCCACTAAAAGGAATTCTGTATCATTTTCTCTCAATACCTATGCTTCAATACCTGAACTTTTCAGTTTGAGGTGAAACTATCTGAATATAAATTCATCTAGATGTTTACAATGTTTCCTAATCTTTCCTAGTTGTCTTGACTTTTTCCTAAGTTACTATCATTTCTTTTTAGTATTCAAGAACACATCCAGAATATTCAATTTGGTTTTCCTAGAAGTAACAACTGTTTTCTTTTCATATTCCACTGCCATTTGTTTATATCATTTTAAATTAAATCATATTATTTTCTATTGAGGAACTGTCAATGTCTTGAGTCAAATAAATACCAAATTATAATTATTGTAATTCTAATATTGTAGGACATGTTTTCATAAGGGTTAAACAGGATGGGCAAGCACTCTTTATGCATCTTATTTGGATGGGAAGTGAGGAAAGAGAATTCTGTTTTGTTTGGTGTTGATGGTCTGTCACAGGTTAAGCCCCTGTTTATTTTCAGGAGATATGCAACTCTGATCAGGATTGGAAGTGCTTAGGATATAATTTCTGTGTCTGCAGTCACCTGGCCTGTCTGTCCATAGCTGGTCCCCAAAACTGACAGAAATAAAAACAACCATATGCTGATGCTTCCCTTCTCTTCTGATTGCATGGATTCTATCAGTCTCAATAAGGGATCATTTTGTTAAGGCCAGAAAGATGTCTGCTATTCTTGTTGTATATATTTTTTCCTCCTAAAATTATTTGCTTTTAGCTTTTATTGAGTTTGATCCATTAAACTGATATGGTATTAAAAATTAAATCTATTTTAATGATTATCAACATTAGAAGGAAAATGTGTTTTTGAACAAATCAAAATAGCCACCACTAATTACTTGAAATTGATGTAGACTGGGAAAATAGGTGGAATAATAGTCTTTAAAAACTGGGAATTAGTGACATCCTTTTCAAACCAAAGCAATGAAAGGGAAGTTTTAATATTGGAAAGGTTGAACCACATTGGAGTTGTGCTGGTTGGATCTGTTATGTACCCTATAAAAGGCCATGTTCTTTTAATCCAGTCTTGTGGGGGCAGACCTGTTTTGGGTGGGACCTTTTGATTAGATTGTTTCCATAGAGATGTGACCCTGCCTATTCAAAGTGGGTCTTAATCCTTTGCTGGAGTCCTTTAAGAGAGCTCACACAGAGAGAGAGTAAGAGAAGCTGAGAGAGACATTTTGGAGAGAAGCTAAGATATGTAATCCAGAGTTTGCCCCTGGGAGAAGCAAGCAAGGACCCACAGGAGCTGAGACAGAAACCCAGAGATATTTTGGAGAAAGCCACTGAAACCAGAAGCTGGATAAACCTGGGAGAGGACCAGCAGACTCTGGCCATGTGCCTTCCCTTGTGACAGAGAAACCCCAGATGCCATCAGCCTTCCTTCAGAGAAGGTATTGTCCTCTTGACGCCTTAACTGGGACATTTTCATGGCTTTAGAACTGTAAATTTGAGAACTAATAACCCCCCATTGTAAAAGCCAATCCATTTCTGGTATTTTGCATTACAGCAGCTTTAGCAAATCGGAACAGGAATTTTGATATACATATTTGTTGTAGTATAGGATTTGCATAGGATGAATTTGGTTTCAGAGGGTTAAATAATATGAACTATGTGTAAGCATTAGATCTAACAACAACCACCCAATGAAATTTTAATATGGTGTTTTACAATTACTACTCCCATGACCACAGCTACTACTAATACCACCAATGGCAAATATTTACTAATTATTACTTGCTAGGTGCAACACTAAAATGCTCTGTTTGCAATAACTCACTTAGCAGTCATAATAACCCCTACCAATAGGTGCTATTTTTACCTTTATTTTATAGTTATGGAAACAAAGTGTGCTGGTTTGGAGCTATTATGTACCCCAGAAAAGATATGTTCTTTAATTCATTCTTGTGGGGGCAGATCTATTATTGGGTCGGACCTTTTGATTAGGTTATTTCCATAGATAAATGACCCCACCCATTCAAGTGGGTCTTAATCCTTTACTGGAGTCCTTTAGGAGAGCTCACAAGAGAGAGAGCTTAGATGGAAACGCCCCAGGAGAAGCAAGCAAGGACTCAGAGAAGCTAAGAGAGAAATGCCTAAAGACATTTGGAGACAGCCATGGAAACCAGAACCAGGAGAGAAGGACTAGCAGATGTCACCATGTGCCTTCCCATATGTCAGAGGAACCTGGATACCAGCAGCCTGTCCTCTGAGAAGGTATCTTCCTCTTGATGCCTTAATTTGGACATTTTCATGGCCTTAGAATTCTAACTAGCAACTTAATAAATCCCTATTTTTTAAAGCCAACCCATTTCTGGTATGTTGCATTTCAGCAGCTTTAGCAAACTGAAACACTAAGTTAACCAACTAACTTGTGCCACAGGGGTTGTTAGTAGCAGAACAGTTCCAGGAGAAGCAATTGCAATATCCTTCAACAATAAACACCATCCTACAACAGGGACTCTGAGGTGAGGATCAGGAGTGAAGCTCACCCCAAGTATTTGCTTACTTTCGGGGAAGTCGTATCCATTTCAGAAACACAATTATTAGGTAGAATGGGGAAGATATACTTCCTCTTCTCTGTCTTTTTCTAAAATAGCTTTTCAAGTGTTTCCTTTCAATTTCCTAGCTGAAATTTTTTGAGGTGTAACACTTTTCACTTTATTTATGTAAGAAGATTGGACAGAAATGAGAGTGAAGTGGAGGCTTAAAGGATTAGGTCTGAAGGAATGAGTAAGAAAAGTTAGAGTTCACTGTGCAGATTTAATGAAAAGAAAATCTTCTAGTAATTAGTTGGCTTACAAATGTGGATATTGGCCTAATTAGTAAGCATGGAGGTAGGTGCATCAGTCCAAAGCTTGATCTCTCATTTGGAGAAAAAATAAGTCTCTTAATTGCTTTTGTTGAAAGATTACAAAATTTATGTATACAGAATACTTATTACTCTATTTTAAAAGTTCTTCAGAGCAGAAAATTTTCCTCACTCTGGGCTTCTTCAGGTTTGTAGAGTCATTCATTCTGTTTATATTTAAATGGTTTCTAAATTTTGACTTTACCTTTGCTCTACCTTTTTTTTCCCCCTTTCTCTTTCGGGTAATCTCCAGTGGTGGGTTTGTGAGCTCAGAACAATTCCACATAGAATTAGTTCATTACTTTTTTAGTAACATGCTTCTCCCACTAGTCTATTAGTTCAACCAAAGCAGGGAAAATTGCAGCCAACCTTTTAGCTCTGAAATCCACCTTATCTCATGGTAGACTCTTACTGAATGTTAGTGAAGGAATAAATGAACCCTGTAGTTCCCAGACACTGCCTTTTTGTTGTTGTTGTTGTTGTTACTCAAGCCTCATTCTTCAGTATATTTTCTATATGAAAGACAGTGTGCAAACTGTCACCGATCAAAATTTGGTGAGGCTCTTATACCTCCATATTTATGAAAGCTGCCTGTAAGCTATAATACCTATTATACAGAGGACATGCTAGGAATATGCACATTTTCTTACTTGAATAGAGCTTTAGCCTCTAACTTCTTTAACTACATTGGTTATCTTTCCAGCATTCCAGGGCTGACTTTTTTCCATCCTTCATGTCACTGCCTCAGGGAGCCCTTCCTAGCTCACACCATCAGAAGTTGTTTTCATCCTGCCGTTCTCTATTTCAGACCTGCTTTTTCCTGTGGCAGAGACAGATAAAGCTCCCCAAATAGCCACATGCTGCCTTACATTCCCCAGCTTTTCTTGGCAATTAGTTTGGGCCTTGTGACTACTAGCCACAAGTAGTCTTCAAGGGGTTTTTCTATAAAGGAGAGCAGAAAAGACAGGGAAGGAAGGCAGAAAATGTGCAGGCCTTGCTACAGAGATTTGGTGGTAGTTTATTTATAATGTCTTTTATTTTCTTTTGAGTGAACTAAGAAGCATTCTTCAGAAAAAGAGAGGGAGAGGGAGAGGGAGTGGGGGGGAAGGAGAGGGAGATAAGGGTGAAGATTATAAAAAGTTTGAGCAGAGAAATAAACATATAAAATAGATTTGGGAGTGGAAATTTTAACTGAACATGTAATGCAGTAGGATGGCCAAGTAGTGCTAAGGGTCCATTTGATGTTTGTGGTTAAATCTAAAATGTGGTCAGTTGGCAGAATTGTATCTCTTTTTTTTAAAGGCCACATTTGTCAGTTCAGATGCAGATGTGGAAGGATCAGCAAGTTGAGTAAGAGTTGGGTTTTAAAAAGCTACAGTTTTGCTAGCAAGTATAATGGAGGCATTAAAATGGTCTCACAATAATCTTCAGAGATAATTGTTATAATAGGGCCTATTGAGAAACTGCTGGAAAGAAGATCTCAACTGTACTTGTACATAAAAATCTTCCTTGGAACTTCTGAAACATCCTGTTACCTAATTCCCTGACCAACTAAGTCAGATTCCTTGGAAATGGTCCCTCATTATATACGGATGTACTTTAGATTCTAAAGCACTGTTCCAGCATGTGCCATCTTCCAAAAAATAATATTTTTGACCCAATGATGGGATGTTAAAAATAACTCACACTATTAATATTAGTTTTAGAATTAGGATTATAGTTTAGATAATTTGCATGTTTCTAGGAATTTGTCCATTTCATCTAGGATATCTTATTTGTTGGGCATACATTTGTTCATACTATCCTCATATGGTAGTTCCCGTTTGTTTCTGATTTTAGTTACCTGTATTTGCATCCTCTCCCTTTTTTTCTTTGTCAGTCTAACTAAAGGTTTGTCAATTTTATGGATCTTTTCAAAGAACCAACTTGTAGTTTTGTTAATTTTCTCTAAAGGATTTTTTATTCTCTATCTCATTTATCTCTGACCTAATCTTTGTTATTTCCTTTCTTTTTCTCATGTTGGGTTTAGTTTGCTCTTCTTTTTCTAGTTCTTCCAGGTGTGAGGTTAGGCCACTGATCTGAAATCTTTGGAAGTGACCTTTTTGAGTGACTTCTGGACTGAGGTTGTGTGTGCCTCCCCGTTCTCCTTTTTGTTGCAGTGACCTTGGAGGTTAGATATTACAGATGGTTGTAAACTACCAGAAGAAAGAGAGCAGTATGATTCTTGTTGGGCTTTGAATGAATATGAAAAAAGTACGCACTTATAAACCATGGAGATGTCGGTTTTTTTTTTAAACCAGAGCATAGCCTACATATCCTGAATAATTGAGTTTTCTTCAGTGTTTTGATCCCAATTTTAAATTCTTTATTTAGTATTTATTTGCTTTATGCTTGGTTATGTCCCCAAATATAAGGCCCATGCAGGCTGTAATCATATGTGTCTACTTCACTGTTTTATTCTCATTCCTTTGATTGATAATTAGTACTTAGTGGGCATTTAGTAATTATTTTAAGAATGCTTAAATAAATGAAACATATATAGGCTTCTACCCAGGTGAATGTCACCACATCTTTGCCCCTTCCACCTAAGCCCACAGTATCCCTGAGCCTCTGAGGCTTCTCATACAGTGCAAGGAGATATGGAATGATAAACATGAAAGTTTCTTCCAAGGACCTTAAGCACTGCTCATCTAATTTAGTCACTGAGTCTCTCCTTTATGGATGGACCTCACCTGTTTTATCTGCATTATCAGACATATGGAAGAGAAAATGGAATCAGGAACAATGGAAATAATCAAAAAGTAGAGGATTTGAAGGGGAAAAAGTGTTTTTATTAAGAAGTTAATTTAAAAATCATTCTGTGTTGAGAAGAATTTACCACCACCCTCAGCCCTGTGATCTTTGTATATATGAGGCCCATCCTGGAGATTCGTCTATAAGATGGAATAGTTGAGAGAGCTAGAGATTTGAGTTCCAGCCGGAGGCTAAAATGGCCATTAGCCCAGTAGATCTGCTCTGTCCTCTGAAACTTATCTTTCCCTAGCATTGCTGCTGGGAAAAATGCGAAACTTTCCTGAAGAACACTGTTTACTTTACCAAGCTGCATCACAGTCCCATCAGGTCAGGGTAATGAGTTTAACATATTGCTAAACTCTGTTCTTCCAAGCTGTCAGATTGAAATAAAGAAGACTCACTTCCTGGGCTGTTTCCTGAAGGAAACAGCTGATGAACTTATCATGTAGAGCTCAGATCCCTGAAGGTTTGAAGACCTCCATTCTCATCAGAAAGAACTGACAGATTTCTAGGGTTGGGGAGGAATGCTTGGCGATTCTGTCAACAGCTCCCACAAATACATCAGGATATATGAACATTAAGTCATTTTAATAAATTATGAAAATAAAAAGTCATTCACTCTTGGTGAACTCAAAATATGATAAGCTTTCACTTAGGTTTCTCACATACTTAATAATCTTTGAAAATAGAGGAGACCAAATTTGCATCCAGTCTCCATCACTTGCAGATGTGTGACATTAAGCAAATTACTTAATCTCTCTGCATTTGTTTCCTTTTCTGTTGAATGAGGATAGTAATTCTTAACAGGATTCTTGTGGGGATTAGTATGGTGTCTGTTTACATAGTGAGATTTAATAAATTGTGATGTTGTGTTAGATGTTATTCAAATAGTGCATTTATATCAGTTATACAAGTATTAATCGAGCAGTTATCTTTGTCCAGCAGCATGCTAGGGGTTGTGGAGGATATATAAGAATTAGAGTGAGGCCCTGCCTTCAGGGAGCAGACAGTATAGCTGGAAGATAAAACAAGCACAAACAACACAGCAAATAAAATGAATTATAATAAAATACTTTAGGGTTTTAGAGGTCATTGAGAGCCCAGAGAAGGAGCTTCCTGGAGGAAAAGGACTTGGCTTTGAACTTGTCTGTGCCCCTGATGTTCCATATTGGTTGTTCTTCCACTATTACCTTAATTTTTAGTATCTTTGGATCAACCCCCCAAAATTCCTGCAACCTGAATTGCACTTCACTATTTTTTTTTTTTAATATTTCCATATTACTGTTTTTTCATTTTTTACTGTGGAATATAACATATATATACAAAAGTGATAACTTTCAAAGTGCGATTTAACAAGTAATTAGCATCTTTCAAAGAATGTTATGGGTTACAGTTCCACAGTTTCAGTTATTTCCCTATTGTGAAATATAACATATACAGAAAGGTGATAACTTTCAAAGTACAATTTAACAGAGCAAATTTCAAAGAATGTTATAGGTTATGGTTCCACCATTTCAGTTCTTTCCTTCTAACTATTCTAATACTCTAGCAACTAAGAAAAAAATATATATAAAGATTCAGTATTCATAATCCTTTGTTAAATTCTTATCTGTTGCTACCCCTTCATCTAGTGTAATCACTTTCCTGATCTTCAGGGAGGTCTAGGCAGTGACCACCCTAACTTGTTCATGTTGAAAAGGGGTGTCAACATAATGGGAAAGGGGAACACATCTGGTTGATGTTCTTGAAGAGGCTGTTGGCTCTGAGTTTTGGGACTTATCTGGCATAGGAGCACTGTGGAGGATTTAAGTTTCTGAAAAATAAACTTAGTGAGTGAAACTTTATTATAGAATCTCAGATATGCCCTTCACTCTTTTGACATGGCTTTATTCATCCATCTATTCATTCTTGAAATAGAAATGAATAAAATAATAATATGAATATCTACTATTTATTAGACACAATGCCTAATAGATACTAAATTAAATAAGACATGGTTCTTTCCCTCTGTGTATATATAGTCTCATGTATATATAGTCTCATATAGATTAACGACATTGTCATTTTTACCTGTCTCTTCCATCTTATCTCTTATCCATCCTTAACCTTTGTGTCAAATGTCATTTTTATTTCAGATTTTTCTGAAACCCCTTGTTATGACAGAAGATATATTTTCCTCCTACAAATATGTATAACATAGCATGTTACCTTATATTTATTATTTGAGCATATACTGTATTTTCCCTATTGTATTATAAACTTTTTAGGGGTGAGGACCATGTCGTCTTTATTTTCACAGAATTTAACCCATAATCTTTGTGCATAGTCAATATTCAGGAAATGTTTATTGAATGACTCAAGTGAATAACTGAATAAATGAATGAGAGAATAGTAGTGCCATTAATAGAATCAAAATAGTTAGGATGATAAACTCCTTAGTTTGGGTTTGATTATTGTGAAACTTTTTTTCTTTGCCCAGTCCTCAAATTTTAGAGACACAGAAGCTAAATGAGTGAATTAAGTAAGTGATGGAGCCCGTAACTCAGATTTTTGGTTCCATATCTATGATTCTTGCTACACACTGGATGTTTCAAAGGAAGTAATGAGGAAGATATGGATCTGGGGAGTTAGGTAAGGGGACTGGACTAGAGATAGTAATTTGTAAATATTTAACATAAATAATATGCTTTCTCATTAATCCTTATAAGAAAATTTTTTATGTAGTTAATGTAGATGATTTTAGGTTTTCTGACAAACCTCAAACTTCTTTCAAAACCCATGAGAAACTGTAACTCTTGTCGTATGTGTTGTCATATGTTACTAGTAGCCCCAATGATCCGTCCGACTTTAGGGTCATCTTTTCAGAGATTCTTCTGAATATGAATTTTCATTGATAAGTATCCTTATTTTTATTCATGATACTTAGTGATATACCATATGGCTCCTGAAAGTTATCTTTGACTCCTAAAAATATTTGTCATCACGGGCTTTTTTGGAAACAGTGAAAAAAAATAAGTTCCCTGAAAATACATAGAGCACATAATCTTTTTATAAATAAAAGAACAACTAAAATTAAAAACAAGCCCTTAGACTTCCATTTTTGGTTAAGATGGACTAACAGGGAATAGATTTCTTTCCCTGCTCGAAACAACTAAAAATGGACAAAAAATATAAAACAACAGTTTGCAAGACACTGGACATCAGGCAACAAAGAACAGTGATCTTTAAGATACAGGAAATAAATAAAGTAAGCACTATGAGTGCTCCAGCCTACCACACTGAGCGAGTTTGCAGTCTATGGCACAGAGAGGGGGACCCCAGCCAGAGCCCAGGAGACTCCTAGAATTGAGGCAACAGAGTTGAGAGTCTGGGGAAAACCAGGTAGATAGAGTTTTCAGGGCAGAATAACAAAGAGGAGAGAGCGGCACAGATAAGAGGATACTGGAGATCTGCAGAGGGTACCTGTTGTATAATGAAGAATTTGGCTGTTTTTTGTCCCCAGTTCCTGGGAAATACCCTTTACATCTTTAGAATTTCCCAAGTTAGGAGTGTCTTTTATTATTTTTGGTGGGCCCCAGATCACACCTGATAGTTTATGATAAGAAGATGACTCAGGGTGGGGTCTGGCCATCCTAGAAAGACCAACCATGTGATTAGGGGGTTGGGTCTTTGAGCCACATCATGTAAGCCTGAACTCCAGGAAGAGGAGGGGGACTGGACACTGATTACAGGTGATTACAGGCAGTTGGGGATGAAGCGGCAGGAAAGTGAGGGAGGAAAGAATTACAAGGGGGCACAAGAAGCTTCCGGTGATGGATATGTTTATTATCTTGATGTGGTGGTGGTTTCACAGGTGTGTAAGTACGTCAAAGCTTATCAAGTGGTATACTTTTAAATTGTGCAGTTTATTATATGTCAAATTTACTTCAAGAAAGCTTCTACAAAACAAACCTATTAGGAATACAAACAAATGAAATCTTGGGAATGATAAGCATTGGGTTCGGGATAAAGTTTATATCAGTTTGGAGCAGGAAAGGAGATGGGTGGATTATATGATTGAGGTCATAATTTTGTTTTGGGTGGTGGATTTGCATATTATTCATATATTATTAAAAATTAATTAATTAAACTTGAATTGTGTTTGGACTGATAATGAGATTGTTTTATGAGTCATGAATTATGATTGATCCAATTGATGCATTTGAGGTTCATTCAAAGAAAAATGGCCAGATTTTAAACAGAACAGTTTGTTTCAAACCTTTCTGACATGATTTTGGTGTTCCCATAGAAACAAATACATTCGTACAATCTCATGTATTCATCTTTTCGTTTTTAAAATTTATCATAAGTAACATTTTTATCAGAGAATTTAAGAAGAAGGGGAACATATTTGGAAAGCATCTCTGTTGCATGTAGAGTACCTTATCCACATGATGGCAGCATTGAGCAAGCAGTGATTTATTTATTTATTTATTTATTTTTTATTTTTTTAAGCTTAATGGTTTACACTGGAAACAGTAAATCACTGACTTATGATTTACATGTTAGTGGGGGCTGGTTGGTCTCTGTTACTACTTGTGTTTATCCCCATTCTTACTCAGAAGGAAACTATACCAAGAGTTTTTTAGTCACTTAAATCTATAGAACTTGTCTTTTTGAGCAATTGCTATCACAAACAGGTTGTATGATCTAACTTCAGATGATTTGCTTCTCAAAGTATCATAGAATTTGGGAATTTTTTGAACAACAGTAGTTACTTTTCTTTTCCCTCTTCTAATTTTTCATGGTAAAATCAGCTATTTTTGAACTGTCTGAAAAGCTAACAGTTTGCCAAACTCAAAAAGACCTTTGAAAAACCAAGGAAGGCATGGCCTCTGCCCTTAGGGAAAATGCAGCAGAATGCAAAATTGACATCCTATAGGCCAGATCAACCAGCAGAAAAAAAGCTACTTTTCTTTTAAACAATTTCAAACAATTATTTTCAAAAACTTAATTTAAATGCCTATTAAAATATGCATTCTCCTAGTTCACTATAGTGTCTCTGCAACAAACATACACCCAAACTCAAACCTATCTCTTCCTCTGCCTTGTCCTCCCTACTCAGTTTCACATAGGTTTAAAGGTTGCCCAACTTCAAACTTTTATTAACAGCTTGGCCTCTAAGGACGTTTGACTTTTAAACCCAGCATCTATTCAGTCAGTATTTATTGAACCTCGTCTATGAGACAGACCCCGCTAATGATGGAATTTACTAGTGATGACTAAAATATGGTCCTTGTATTCAGTGAGCTCTTGGTCTACTGAGTGGGTGGATGGGTGGGGGAGATTTTGCAATGGAACAGATAAAAGCATTAAAAAGATTTAGTAAATGCAAGCAAGAGGAGGTATACAGTGACCAAAGTGCTGTGGGAGACATTTTTCCTAGATGGTCATAGTATCTAAGAAGATCCTGCCTGGGGAATTCAGCACAGGAGTAACCTTCATAAAGGAGGTGACATCTGAAAGATTTTTAGTTAATACAGAGATGTAAAGGAAGGATGATCATTTTGGTCAAAGGAAACATTATGTGCAAAGATTTGCAGTGAGAAAGCCGAGTTGATTCAGAGAAAGAGAAGTTCAGAGCTGTTGCAGAATTGTTGGCAGGAGATAAGATTGGAGCACAAGTGATGACAAGTTGATAAGTGGCCATATAAACTTTGCTATGGAATTTGGATATTATCTTTTATAAAGTGGAAGGTGCAGAAAGCAAAAAGATGTGCCATGATCAGCCTCACTCTTAAGGACATTAGCAAGGGAAAATGAAAATTTTAATAATAATAAAAAGCTTTTGATTATGAATAACAAGGAAGTAAAGACAGCCTCTTTAATTTGGTTAGGAAACAAAGTGGTGGTGATAATAGTAATCTGATTCTTGGAGCCCTTTAAAAAAAATAAACCAACAAAGAAAGTTAGTGTAAAAAGATTCTTCTGAAATAGATGAGATTGAGAGCATTTAGGGTGGTGGCTGTAGCACAAAATGTGAATATAATTAAAACTATTGATTTGTATATGTGAAAGTGGGTAAAATGGGAAATTTTAGGTTGTATATATGTTACAGAATAAAAATTTTAAAAAGCCATAGATCTGTACAACACAAAAAATGAACTCTTATGTAAACTATGAACTATAGGTAATAGTATAACTATAATAATATTGTTTCTTCAATTGTAACAGAAGTGCAACACATGCAAAGTGTTAATAATAGGAAAAACTTGTCTGTGAGAGTGGTATATGGGAACTCTGTGTCTTCTGCATGATTTGTCTGTTGGACATTATATGAACTTTGGATGTTACTCTGAAGTGAAATGGAAAAACAAAAACAAAAATATTGGACAGTTTTGAGCACAAGAGTGTTGTGATCCAATTTATGTCTTAAAATGATCACTCTGGCTTCTGTATTGGGAATTGATTATAAAGAGATCAAAACGGGAGCAGGGAGAGCAATTAAGAAGTTACTGCAATAATCTTGGGAACAAGTCAGTTTATATCTCTGGGCTTCTCACATTTACTCATAAGGGGTTAGAGGATCTGTATATTCCTAATATAAAGCTAACAAAAGCAGATGGAACTTATTGCTTTTTAAAGAAAAAAAGGGAACCTTTTTCTTTTGAAAAGCATCTGGATATTTCTTTGTAGAAAGACTCTTAAAAGACCTATCTATTTATATGATGGCTCTCTGACCCTCCTCATTGATTTACCAGTTCAACAAATATTTACCTGGCATCCAATCTATATATAACTCTGTGCTAGACACTAGAGAGAAGGGATAGTTAGAAAGCAATTTGAGACTAAACCATCACCCTTAAGAATTTTGCTTGCAAGGTCCCCAAAACAGTGTCTCTTTTTTCCCCCTTGTGTATTTTAAGAGAAGCACATTAGAATAGATGTTCTTGTTTACCTGAGAATTTCCTCTAATGAAATATATATTGCTTCATGGCTGGGACTGAATATTTGATAGAATATAGAATGTAGAACTGTATATTTGACTGAATATTTGACAGAATATAGAGCCTAGGAAATTAAGGCACTTAAACCAAGGTCTTTTCAGAAATGCTTCTGAAGAATAAGGTAATTTTAGGATCTCCATGTACTCTTCCGATCACTCAAGAGAATCACGTAGGGCAAAGGTTAGCAACCTTAGCGTGATATGTAGGTTCCAGCTCCATTAATTTTTTTTTTTTTTTTTAAAGCCTATGAAGTAAGCCTGTCTGGGGACATCCTGGGCAGTTTCTGTGGCTATGGGAGGGTCAAGCTAAACAAGGGTGGAGAGCCAGATCCACCTGTTTCTGGCCTAGAGAACACCTCCCACTCCACCTCGAGGCTCCACTATATTCTCAAATTTGGGGGTGGAATAGCATAGTGAGGTTGGAGTCACTTCCCATTCTTCTCTAGGCCCCTCACCCCTCAATGCAGAAACAATTGTGAAGAGGTATTGGGCAAGTGCTAATCATCTGATAAGTATTTTCTGTCTCAAAACCTTAATATAGACTCCAGAGAGTGAGTTTAAATATTATTTATTGACTTGAGAACAATGAACACGGCTTCCAAAAGTTTCTTTCTTATTTACTCCTAAGAAATAATTAACCCTTTAAGAGACAATAACTAAATAATTTGATTAGGCAGACATTTATTCCATTAGAATGTAAGCTCCAGAGGGCAGAAGTTTCATCTGTTTGGCTCGTGGATATATCCTAAACCCCTAGAATAATACCGGCACATGGTAGGCACTAAGTAAATATTTGTTGGGTGAATAAAATTAGTGAATTTTCAGGGGCCTCAAAAGCACTCTAAGGGTGAGGGCTTTAACCTATTAACATAAAGCTTTGCCTTAAATTTCAGATTTCTTAAGTACTGAATGAAGAAATAGATGTAAAAAAAAATTAACCAAACATGAATCTTTTACATTAAATTTTTTTCAGAGGAGGAAATAGCACCTGATATCTATGCATGTAGATGCAGAGATATCCACAAATCAGGATTTTAATGAAATCCACCTTTGGTTTTTTTTGTGTATTTTAAAAGATGGAAGTTGCAGGATGTAGAAGAATCAGACATTTTATCCTGTTCTTCTAATTATCCCTAGTGTGTCCATTAACTTTTTCCCTCAGTTTCGATGTCTATAAATCAGATAGTAGTAGTCATTTATTAAGTAAATATTTATTCAGTGCTTTCTGTGTTCCAGGCACTTTTCTAGTGTTGAGGATACATCAGTGAACAAAACAGACAAATAGTTCTGCCCTTGTGGAGTTTCTGTTGTAGCAGGGGTGACAGACAATAAAAAATAAACATAATAAATAAGCAATTATATTTATTAGAAGTTGATATGTTATGAGGAAAAAAGAAAAAAAGTAGAGCAGAGTAAGCAGGATTAGGAATGTTGGGGGCAGGATGTATTTTTCCTTTTCCCTTCAGCATTTTATTGTGAAAAAATTTGAACTTAACAGAAAAATTAAAAGAGTGGTACAATGAACAACCATGTATCCCCGATGCAGATACTATAATTAACATTTTGCTTTATCACATATCTATCCATCTATTCATCTACCAATCCATCTTATTTTTGAAGCATTTGAAGGCAATTTGCTGACATGAGAGCACTTAACACACCCCTAAACCTTCAGCATGCATATCATTAACTACAGTTCAGTATTTGTGTTTTTATGTGAAATTTACATGCATTGAAATGCATACATCTTAAGTGTGCAATTACATAAGTTTTGAAAAATGTAAACTCCTGTGTAACCTAAACCCCTATCAAAATATAGGACATTTTCATCAACCAGGAGAGTTTCACCATGCCACTTTCCAGTCAGTCTCTGTCCCTGCTCTTCAACCCCCACCCTCAGGAAGCCAGTGTTCTGATTTTTTTCATCTTAGATTAGTTAGGCGCCTCTTCTACAACTTCATGTTAATTGAAACATTTACTAAGTTCTCTTTTGTATAAGGCTTCTTTGACTAAGCATAATATTTTTGAGATTCATCCCTATTATTGCATAAATAAGTAATTCATTCCTTTTTATTGCTGAGTGGCGTTCCATTATGTGGAATATACCACAGTTTGCATATCCATTTTCCTGTAGATGTCCAGCTGAGCTTTTCCGGTTTTTGGCTATTATGAATAAAATCTCCATGAATGTTCCTGTTTAAATCTTTCTGCATGCATAGGTTTTTATTTCTCTTGAGTAAATATGTAAGAGTAAAATGGCAGATCCACAGGGTAGATCCATGCTTAGTTCTTTAAGAAACTGAAGACCTTTTTCCAAAGTGGTTGAACCCTTTTTCACCCTTAAAAACAATGTATAAGAGTTCTGGTTGCTTCGTATCTTTGCCAAAATTTGGTGTTATCAACCCTTTTAATTTCAGCTATTTTAATGGACATGTAGTGGTATTTCAGTCTGGTTTGAATTTTTATTCATTTGATGATTATTAATATTGAATATGTTAACTAAAGTAATATCTTCAAAAGATCTTATTTACAGTGGGTTCATACCCACAGGAATGGATTAAGATTAAGAACATATTTTCCTTGTGTATATAGTTCAATCCCCACCACCATTTCTGAAGAGAGCATTTTACCTCTTTGAAGCTTTTGATCTTTATTCCTCTTACTTCTTTCTCTTGTCTTATTGCACTGGCTAGGATTTCCAATAAAACACTGAACTAATAGGAATAGACACCCTTGCCTTTATCCTAATTTTTCAGGAAAGAGTTCGGTATTTCGACTTCACATGTTGCTTTTCTGGGGAACCACAGCTGAGATCTCTGTTCAGTTCTTGTAGCCTTAGGTGGGCTGCTTGGAGTTTGCCTCCTGTGTATGTATTTCAGGAGTCAAGTCAGAAATTTGAGTAGAACTTTATATACATAATTTGAGTTTCCACTCTATGGCTTTCTTTTGGATATATCCCTTCACTTTCCAGCTGCTATAGTAGTCCCAAACTTCAAGCCAGTTGACTGAAGACTTCTATTGGAATTCCAACTGCCCTGGGAAACTTATCCAGTGCCATTCCTTTCCTCAAATGTCTACTCACCTCCAAATTCTGCCTGCTTTTGCTGACTCTCCAGTGCTTTGAGAGAGTTGTTTTTTTAAAACACATTTTCCCAAATATACAGTTGTTTTCAGTGAGAAGTCTGGTTCATCATGAGCTACTTCACCATTACCAGAAGTAGAACCTGTATCTTAAATGATGTGGTCAAGCTAGTGCTCACTGGAAATGGGGCATTCTATGAACAAAAATGTTTTCTAAACATTTTTAGAAAATTGATGCTATTGAGTTTCATGAGTATTTTGTCTCTTCATTTTATGAGCCACAGGATAAGACTCCAGGAGACTTTTAGTAGCAGTCCTACGAAAGTATGAAATGTATTTATTTCTCTTACTTATATAGGAATAGGTACGATTGGTTGTAAAATGTTTCATGCCTTTTTGCATATGTTTAGACATGTTATCTAATGTGGGAACAGAATTGTATTTGGGATCTAGAAGAAGCAGCACATTTCTCAGGACATTTTAGGATTATCTAGAGTTTTGCTCAGAAGGGGTGGGGTACCTTCTACGGTTTTAATTTTTGCATGATATTTAAAATGATTAATGTTTGTTATGACTTCTATATGATACAGAAGGAGAAAGTGTTTTTAGAGCAAAAAAAAAAAATGTGGATTTGAATTCTGGATACCTCTCTTAGTTTTTTGAGATTAGCAGAGTCTCTTGACCTCTTCTTTGAGCCTCATCTGTAAAATGGAGATGATAATACTTTTATTCATTAATTCCAGGTAGCTGTGAGATCAAAGTGGAAAACTAGTGTGATGGTAACATGAATATTGTAAAGCACTATTTAAATGTAAAATATACTACCTTATATTATTGTTCTGCACTGTATGTTATATAATGAAAGGTGCATCTTTCTGGCAAGGGGCTTATGTGAAATTTAACCCACTGCTAAGATGATGTAGCATTACATAAAATGATGTATGAATTGGTTTCCTTAGTTTTTATATAGTTAACATTTTTTAGTCTATTCATATGAGACTCTATTCCCATTAGACTAAATAACTCCAATTTTTATGAGTCCTCTATGTCACATCTTTTTGCATATACAGGTATCTGTGTTTTAATCAACTGTAACTTAAGTAGCTTAAGACAAAATTTTTCTGAAGTGTTGATCTGAATTGAAGTTTATGAAATGCACTGTAATCGCCATTTACTAGTGTTAGTCTCCAAATTTTCAGGTGCATACATTTCTTATCAAGTGTTTCAGCTGGTACGTGAGATGAATTACTTGTTACAACTTCAATGATACTTTCAGCACAGAGGAGTAGATGGCTAAATTCAGTGTGGCTCAGGAATATTGGTAAGAGGATGACTCTCAAAATCTCAAAATCTCAATAGAGTCATCAGTGAGTTTTCTCAACAGTGTCTCAGCCTGCAATTACACTGGCTAGTCTTGAACTTAGAAATGAAATAATTTGAACCCTAACTCAAAAATGAGACTTCAGGTACAATTTTTTTTAATTTACAGAAGTTTTTATTTCATTGTGAAAAATATAATTGGATAGGTAATGGGAAGTTAAAGCTTAAAATATACAAGGTTCCTATTTGGAATGGTGGAAATGTTTTGGCAATGGATGGTGGTGGTGATAGAACAACATTGTGAATGCAATTAGCAGCACTGAAGTATAATCTGAATATGATTAATAGGGAAAATAGTAGATTGTATATATGATAACAGAATAAATTCTTTTTAAAATCCGTGGAACTATACTACACAGTGAACCCGAAGGCCCGAAGGTAGACTATGAACTTTAATTAATAGTACAATTATAAAAATGCAGTTTCATCATTGCATCAATTTCAAGGTGTTATGGGAATTCTGTATTTTATGCATGATTGTTCTGGACACCCTCAACAATCCGTGGTGTGAAGTTTCTCATGAGTGGTGGTGAGTAAAAACTGAACCATTATCATCATCATCATCCATATTCCATGCTTTAAAAAACTAATAATTCTGTCCTTAAATAGTAAATTAAACAAAATTTTTAAGCATTTCTAGAATATATATAGTGAGCTTCTAGCTTCAGAGAAAACAGATGGAGGCTTCTCTGCTAGAACCTCATAGAAAGAATGTAGTTATTAAAAGTGAAAAACTGTTGAATGAAGAAACTTTCCAAAGACCCAGTTTCTGTTTGACTATGATTCAAATTACTAGTTTTATATATTTCAAAGACTTCTTTTATAGTGTCATGATGGTAAATTGGATCTACTCAAAGTAGGTGGACACTTTTAGAATACAAAAGAGCTAAGGCGAAAGGCATAGCTCCCTGAAAACAAGAGCTTTGGTCATGTTTTAAAAATTATGTCTAATTTAAAAATTTAAAAATGGCATCCATTGTGTAATGGACAAATGAACTTTTATGTAACAAATATACCTTCATATCAGTATATTAGGCGCATAGGTTAATTGTTGGGTTAATGGTAACCTAAATTACTCTGCATGAAATAGTAAGAGCCTATTTTATATTTCCATACTTACAACTTATTTTTCAAAATGAGATGATTAGCATCCCATATCTCATTTGGTTAGTTCATCACTCAGGTTATATTTTTAACTTTCCATGTAGGAAACCATAATGATATTTGGGATTTTGATGCTTTAGGGAAAGGATTTGTGAAAGTGTGTGTGTGTCTTCTGTATTTGTTTTTTTTGTCATGTAATTTGAAAGGAAGCTAGATACTAATGATGTTATGAATATTTTTACCTGTTAACAAAACCCTTTTAAATCTGCAATGCTTGAAGTATTTAATAGAATCTTATTAATGGAAATATCCTTTATAGGTGAAACTTGGAATCAAACCCTCTAAATGTGAAAATATGTTGAGGCAAACACATATCACATAGCTGTTTCCAGATCTCATTGGTATTGTTTCAATTTCACAAATTTTCCCCTTTCACTAGACCAGCCACTTCTTGCCCTATAATTGCATTATGCTCTTACAGAAGTTAATTGCAATCATTAGTCAAGAGCACTTGGCTTACTTATTTTGGTGGCATGAAAAGGAACAGGGTAATGATTTTATACCTTTCCTGAAGCTGAATAATAAGCTCTGGCTGTTGGTCCTTGGATTTCATTTTCAAGACATCAAAATAAAGAAATCATTGAAAAAGTAGACCAATTTTATTTACTTTTTTCAGACCATGTGGATGAGCGAACAATATGCAATGGAATTTCCCCTGAAAAAGATGTAGATGGATTTCATATGATCAATATTGGAAGACTGTGCCTTGATCAGCATTCTCTCATACCTGCTACTGCCAGTGCTGTTTGGGAAATAATAAAAAGAACAGGTAATTTGTGGTCTGAAGTGAGTGGATGCTAAATGCCAAACTGAGTATTTGTGCAATACCTTGATGGAATCATCTTAGTTTTATTGCATGATAGAAAATGATAAACTATGAAACTTCAGTCATTAGAAAGATATAAAGTTATAGAAGTCAAAGAATAATCCAAAATAAAATAAAATGAGGACTATGTGCTGGTGTACTAATAACTGCAGCAGCACCTTGCAGGGAGTGACTTTTCCAAATAGTTAGGTATATCTCCCAACTTAAATTTCTATATTTTGATGACAGTCTTGCCAAAATGCATCATATTTTCCCTTACCTTTAAAAGCAAAGTATGCTAAACATATTTGAACCATCTCTAATTACCTAGAGTTTCATTATAAACATTAACTATTGAACTGTGCTAAATATAGCATTGCTCTCAGAATCATGAGATGTGTAGTGATGTTTACCCTAAATTAACTGACCCCATGTTGCCTTTTATATTGATGATTCTCCTGCTTCTGTCACTGTCACTTCAGTTTCATCAGCATCTTCTTTCTAATTTGCTGTTCTCTAACTAATGAGAGAAAAATTTCAAGGGAAAGCAGAACCTAGAATCAAACTCTTAGAAGATTAGCACTTGCAAAAACCTTACTTATAACTTCCTTATTTTACTGATGAAGAAACTGAACCCAAAAGGGGTAATGTGTATCAAAGCAGTAAGTTTTATTTTTCATACCCTTCTTAGTCCATAAGCTTAATGCTTCTCTCCTTTGAGTAAAGTTCATGAGCTTTGTGAGAAATACATTTTTTCCCATGTTGTTCTTTCCTAGATGGGCTCAAAGTTTGATTGCCGATTAAGCTCTACATTATTGTACTTTGCTTACTTTATAATTAGTAATTAATATATATTTAAGCCTGTGCACTTCTAACTCTTCATGTGAATTTCAATGTTCAAAAGTAATTTAGTGGTAGGTTAAAAGTGTTTTTGGTTTTTTAAATGAGGACTAATCAGAAAGGAAGTGACAAATCGATGAAGTGTAAAAGAAATAATTATAAATAATGAATGTAGGTGTTCTAGTTTGCTAATGCTGCAGAATGCAAAACACCAGAGATGGATAGGCTTTTATAAAATGGGGGTTTATTTTGCTACACAGTTACAGTCTTAAGGCCACAAAGCGTCCAAGGTAACACCTCAGCAATCGGGTACCTTCACCGGAGGATGGCCAATGGTGTCCGGAAAACCTCTGCTAGCTAGGAAGGCAGCTGGCGTCTGCTCCAAAGCTCTGGCCTCAAAATGGCTTTTTCCCAGGACGTTCCTCTCTAGCAAGCTTGCTCCTCTTCAAAACATCACTCACAGCTGCACTCCGTTCCCTCTCTTTGAGTCAGCTCATTTATATAGCTCCACCGATCAAGGCCCACCCTGAATGGGTGGGGCCATGCCTCCATGGGAACATCTCATCAGAATCATCACCCACAGCTGGGTGGGGCACATTCCAAGCAAATCTAACCAGCACCAAAAACGTCTGCCCCACAAGACCGAAAAGATAATGGCGTTTGGGGGACACAATACATTCAAACCGGCACAGTAGGGCACATTATAGACATAATTCAAATTTAATTAGAAGTTTTAAAAAATGTTTCAGTTGGCTGTTACATGTTTTATTTTCTTGTTGGTAATTCTGCATTCAAATCAAACTTTGTATTTTAAGGAATTGAAACATTTGGGAAAAATGTGGTTGTGGCTGGAAGATCCAAGAACGTAGGGATGCCCATTGCAATGCTTTTACACACTGATGGAGAGCATGAACGGCCAGGAGGTAGGTAGGACCTTGGAGAATATCTATATTCTTATAATTTTCTTATTTCTTAAAATGAACATCTAAAAGCTTTTAAAAATGTCACTTAGCATATTTTTGGGTTTAGGCAATTAATGGTTTCCCTTATTCCTCATTGGATGGTGTGAGGGCCTTGAAAATGAATAAAGGAGTTACTGAAAATATGTGACCCCTTTGTTCCTATTTTTTCTTTAAATCATTAACAGTATAGATGTTAAGAAAGATGAAAAGCCACTGGATACATAAAAATACACCTCAGAGAATAGAAAATGAACAAAACACGAAACTTGAAATGTTGGATATAGAATTCCTAAAATGGCAAGATCTTGGTACTTTAGAAGTTATCTAGTTAGTTCACCTTACAGTTAATGAAGTTCAGGCTTAGACTTGTTAACTGATTTTCCTGGGTTAGACAACTAGTCACTGAGCTGGGAGGGATAATGATTCCCAAATCACTAAGAAAATCCTGCAAAGTATGATAGTGTCTGAGAATGTATGGTCACGTTCTCCAGGTGCCTGCAATCTCACCGTCATCCCAGGACCTTAGTTTCTTCTGCAGCCTAATAGCTGGGTACAGAGAAGCTCCCTGGATATGGGGTGGACATGAGGAGGAAATCTGGCAAAGGGGTAATGAGGCATTGTGTGTGGTTGCATGAGCCAGTGTGGGTAGACAGCACTAAGGTAACAACTCTTCACTGTCTTCTAAATTCTGCATCTTGTTCCAATACTGGGAAAACACCAAGTTCATATTCTTAATAGATGTAGTTATTGGTCTATGTATGTGTCAGATCCCTATTCCACTTCTTTTACCCTTTACTACTCTTAATATTTGATACAGCAAGTACTGCACTGGCTATTTTAATTCCAAGAAGAGGGGGAACACATTTTTGCTTTCTAAAATTTAATCAGAGCTGATTGACACCTTCATGCTCACACACACTCATACAAACACACAACAACAACACACGTAGATTTCTTATTATTAACCATGGAGAACCCCTCCGATTTTGGATAATAATACTTACTTTAGGATCTTGGTTAGATAATGCATATAAAATAATTTTTAAACCATAACGTCCTATGGAAATATAAGCCCAAGGGTACCTTTTATCACTTATCAAAATTATGAATTATGAGGCTTTTAAATATTGTTTTCACTTTCTGGGATTTAAATATTGGCAGAAAGCAATATGTTTATCCAGATCATAGAAAATTAGGATCCAGTAGTGACTTCAGGTAACATAAAAAAGACTTACCTTTGAAGAACTCTTTGAAAGGCCAAATATCATGGTATAAGCACAGTTTTCATGGTATCCATCAACAATGTGGCATTCCTAGTTTCATTGTTCACTTCTAGCTGAATCAACTAGTGCTTATCTATCTCTTAGAGTATAATAAAATATTGGCTCATATTTACCTTTATGTAATAGTTTCTATGTTAAGCAAGGTAGAACAACCAAGGATGTTTACCCTGGTATACTATTTTTTGTGGAAAATTTTCACCAAGATCCAGTAAGAAAATAAATTTTCTTCATTTTCCACATTTTATTTTCTTATCTCATTAATAATATAACACACAGCACTATGTACCTCAACAGTTTGCCCAGTACTTTCTCATATACCATCTTATTTAGGTCTCAACAATTGTGGCATGGATTAATATTTTTCTCATTTTGCAGCTAAAGGAAATAAACCTTAGAACTTGAAGTGAATTGCCTAAGTCCACACAATATGGATATGATAGATCCAGAGCTGGAAGCTGGTGTTGACTGTGTGGTTAGGAGGATAGGCATGGAGTCAGATCACCCTCCAAGTGGGCCAGTCATTTAATCTGTGTAAGCCTCCACTTTATTCATCTGTAACATGTAGATTAGAGTAGTATCTCTTTCATAGGGTTACTGTGAAAATTAAGTGAGATAATGAATGTAAAGCACCAATGACAGTGCCTGACATATAGTAAGTTAAGCCCTTGGCACATGTTGGCTGTGTCCTTTACTATTGCTTCAATTACTATTCTTAAGTTAATAACCTGTAGTCATGATAACCATAAAGTTTAGAGTAACATGATCTGAAGTTAATGCACTTTTGATCTGTATTCAAACTTTCTTCTTCTTCTGATGTGTTTAATATTTTCTTTTTTTAGATAAATCTAACCTTTTCTTGTAATTATGTATACTTTGAATAAACTCAGAATTTATAAAAATTCTATAAAATCATTTGATTAGAAATGTTACATTATAATATCCAAATAATACTTTACAATGTACATTTTCTTGGCATCAGGCATCGGTATATTATATGCTAATTTCTTACTAAATTTCAATTCCGAGTTTTTTGCTCATATATAAAATACTTAGTCCACGAAAATTAATTGACCTTTTCTGTATCCAATTTTAAAACAGACATTCCAATGTCATAAAACATATAAACTTTAAAACATATTTATACTTTGTTATAAAATATTCTCACTTCAATGCATAGTCAAATTGAATAAAAGTGGAAATAATTATAATATTGGTGACTTAGAAGCCAGGTAGTTAAACTTATCTTTATCATAGCGGCACCAATGAGCCATTATAATACCTTAAAGGTACTAAATTATATTAAAAATGGTATTGGAGGGAGAACCTAAGATGGTAGCTAGGAGAGACAGGGCAAAAAAACACCTCCGTGAAAAATACTAGATAAAAGCCAGAAAGTGACCCAGAACACCAGTTCCAGCGATGCACCAACTGGACAAGGTCTGCTAAATCCACAGGGACCGTGCACTTGGTGAAACTGGGAGTCTGCATTCTGAAACAAGTGAGTGAGCCTGCTGAATATCTGGCAGCCATGCTGTGATGTGGGGAAACCATGGGTTGGTGTTTGGAGGCAGACTAGTTCTTTTTTAAAAAACCCAAAAGCGGCTGCAGATCCGGCAGCGAGAACCACACAATGAAATGTGGTAGGAACGGGCTGTGTGAATGCCTCAATATCTGGCACGGAAGATAGCCTTTCACGCACCTGCTGCTAATTGTCTCAGAGTGAGGGAGGCAGAGGTGAGCCAAAAGGGGATAATAACCACAACCCTTGCAGCCATCTTCCTGGTGGGCTGGGATCGCTCCTGCCCAGTGCCGGAGCCACAGCCCAGAGCTGCGCCAAAAAACCCAGCGCGACAGGAAGTGTTTCCAGCAACACGCGCACATGCCACAGTATCGGGCGTGGACAAGAGCCTTTTGTGCACTCACAGCTAATTGTCCTGGAGCTGGGAAGGCGGAGCTGTGCGAAAAGGGGGAAATTAACACGCCTCGTACAGCCATCCTTACAGCAGGCTGGGAATGCACCTACATGGCCCAGCGGCTCAGAACTTCCCTTGAGGGACGGCACGCACTTATGACGTAGACAACCTTCCCCCAGCAGAGGCCCGAGAAGGGCACAGCTTGGAAGAGGGACCCACTCGGAAATCCCAGGGACCATACACCAATACCAAGGACCTGTGGGTCACTGGCAGAGACAATCTGTGGTGAGACTGAAATGGAGGTTTAGATTCTTGCAACAGCCTTAAATCTCCAGGAACACCTGGGAGGTTTGATTATTAAAGCTGCTCTCCCTCCCTAACCACTCAGACACACACCCCACATTCATGGCACACAGCACCAACAACATACCCAAACTTGGTGCACCAGTTGGACCCCACAAGAATCAGACCCCCACACACCACAAAGACAAAGTTGGGGAGAACTGACTTGAAGGGAATAGGTGACTCGTGGATGCCATCTGCTGGTTAGTTAGCGAAAGTATATGCCACCAAGCTGTAGATATGACAAACTAGAGATTAGTTTTGAATAATCCTACATATCCTAACAGAACCCAATCAAGTAAAGCAAATGCCAAGGGGCCAAAAACAACAGAAAAATTTTAAAACATATGAAAAAAACAGATGATATGGATAACCCAAACCCAAACACCCAAATCAGAATATCAGAGGAGACACAGTACTTGGAGCAATTAATCAAAGAACTAAAGACAAACAATGAGACCATGGCACAGGATATAAAGGACATGAAGAAGAGCATGGCACAGAATATAAAGGACATGGAGAAGACCCTAGAAGAGCATAAAGAAGAAATTGCAAGAGTAAATAAAAAAATAGATGATCTTATGGAAATAAAAGAAACTGTTGACCAAATTAAAAAGATTCTGGATACTCATAGTACAAGACTAGAGGAAGTTGAACAATGAATCAGTGACCTGGAAGATGACAGGATGGAAAATGAAAGAACAAAAGAAAGAATGGGGAAAAAAATAAAAAAAATCAAAATGGACCTCAGGGATATAATAGATAAAATAAAACATCCAAATATAAGACTCATTGGTGTCCCAGAAGATGAAGAGAAGGGTAAAGGTCTAGAAAGAGTATTCAAAGAAATTGTTGGGGAAAACTTCCCTAACAGTCTACACAATATAAACACACAAAGCGTAAATGCCCAGCAAAATCCAGATAGAATAAATCCAAATAAACCCACTCCAAGACATATTCTGATCAGACTGTCAAACACTGAAGAAAAGGAGCAAGTTCTGAAAGGAGCAAGAGAAAAGCAATTCACCACATACAAAGGAAACAACATAAGACTAAGTAGTGACTACTCAGTGGCCACCATGGAGGTGAGAAGGCAGTGGCATGACATATTTAAAATTCTGAGAGAGAAAAATTTCCAACCAAGAATACTTTATCCATCAAAACTCTCCTTCAAATATGAGGGAGAGCTTAAATTTTTCACAGACAAACAAATGCTGAGAGATTTTGGTAACAAGAGACCTGCCCTACTTCAGATACTAAAGGGAGCCCTACAGACAGGCAAACAAAGAAAGGAGAGAGAGACATGGAGAAAGGTTCAGTACTAAAGAGATTCAATATTGGTTCATTAAAGGACAGTAAGAGAGAGAGGGAAAAAAATATATCTGACAAACATAAACCAAAGGATAGGATGGCTGATTCAAGAAATGCCCTCACAGTGATAATGTTGAATGGAAATGGATTAAACTCCCCAATTAAAAGATACAGATTGGCAAAATGGATCAAAAAATATGAACTATCAATATGTAGCATATAAGAGACTCATCTTAGACACAGGGACACAAAGAAATTGAAAGTGAAAGGATGGAAAAAATATTTCCTGCACGCTACAGCCAAAAGAAAGCAGAAGTAGCAATATTAATCTCAGATAAAATAAACTTCAAGTGCAAGAATATTATGAGAGACAAAGAAGGCCACTGCATACTAATAAAAGGGGCAATTCAACAAGAAGAAATAACAATCATAAATTGTTATGCACCCAATCATGGTGCCACAAAATACATAAGACAAACACTGGCAAAACTAAAGGAAGCAATGGATGTTTCCACAATAATTGTGGGAGACTTCAACACATCACCCTCTCCTATAGATAGATCAACCAGACAGAAGACCAGTGAGGAAATTGAAAACCTAAACAATCTGATAAATGAATCTGATTTAACAGACATATATAGAACCTTACATCCCAAATCACCAGGATACACATTCTTTGCTAGTGATCACAGAACTTTCTCCAGAATAGACCATGTGCTGGGACATAAAACAAGCCTCAATAGATTTAAAAAAATTGAAATTATTCAAAGCACATTCTCTGACCACAGTGGAATACAATTAGAAGTCAGTAACCATCAGAGACTTAGAAAATTCAAAAACACCTGGAGGTTAAACAACACACTCCTAAAATGAATGGTTTATAATGTATAATGTAGGGGAACCAGAATTAGAGAGCAATTAATGAACGGGAACGATAACCCAATAAGAACAGATATGCTGTCATGGGTAAATTTAATGTTCTGGGAATGCCCAGGAATGACTATGGTTTGTTAATTTCTGTTGGGTATGGCAGGAACAAGTTCACAGAAATATTGCTTTATTAGGTTATTTTCTTGGGGTAGAGTAGGACCATGTTGGATTCCCTTGTTATGGTTTGTTTGAAATGTTTTTTTTTATTGTATGTTTTTTTCATTTTTTTTATATAGTTGATTTTAAAAAAAGAGTTAATTAAAAAAACAAACAATGAAAAAAATATGCAGATACCCCTTGAGGAGCTGGTGGAGAATGCAGAGGTGTTGGGCTCCCCCTGATGATTGCTGATGTGCTCACAGACATAGAGTACTGGTGGTTTGATGGGCTGAGCCCTCTTGCCCTTGGGAAGACTGTTGCTGCAAAGGAGAGGCTAGGCCTGCTTATAATTGTGCCTAAGAGCCTCCTTCCGAATGCCTCTTTGTTGCTCAGATGTGGCCTTCTCTCTCTAGCTAAGCCAACTTGGCAGGTGAAATCACTGCCTTCCCCCCTACATGGGATCTGACCCCTAGGGGAGTGAATCCCCCTGGCAACGTGGAATGTGTACTCCCAGGGAGGAATCTAGACCCGGCATCATGGGATAGAGAACATCTTCTTGACCAAAAAAGGGTGATATGAAAGGAAATGAAAAAGCTTCAGTGGCAGAGAGAGTCCAAAAGGAGCTGAGAGGTCACTCTAGTGGGCACTCTTACGCACAAGATAGACAACCCTTTTTAGGTTCTAATGGATTGGAATAGCTAGCAGTAAATACCTGAAACTATCAAACTATAATGCAGAACCCATGAATCTTGAAGACAATTGTATAAAAATGTAGCTTATGAGGGGTGACAATATGATTGGGAAAGCCATATGGACCACACTCCACTTTGTGTCGTTTATGGATGGATGAGTAGAAAAACAGGGGAAGAAAAAAAAAAGGCACCCAGTGATCTTTTTTACTTTAATTGTTCTTTTTCACTTTAATTTTTATTCTTATTATTTTTGTGTGTGTGGTAATGAAAATGTCAAAAATTAATTTTGGTGATGAATGCACAACTGTATAATGGTACTGTAAACAATTGAATGTATGCTTTGTTTTGTGTGACTGCATGGCACGTGACTATATCTCAATAAAAATGAACTAAAAATGGTATTGGAAGGTTTGCAACATTGTTTTTATTGTTGAAGACAACACTAGTGATTTATAAATGAGGTAAACATGGGTGGTGTTTAATCTCAGGCATATTTAATAGGAGTGTGGTAACATATACTATTAATATAATGAAGTGTTGAGAGCTGCTTACTGAAAGTTAGGAGTCTGTGGGAAAGTTAATATTTGAAATATCCATGTTTGTTAGAGCAGTAATTATGTGCAGTGCATTGTTAGTAATGGAGATAATGAAGGGGGATTAATTAGGCAAATTCATATCTATAGAACTTGTTCTAATGACACTCACAGTGTTGAGCATCAGCTCACACTGTGTATTTGTTTGCCAGAAAAGATTCAGAACCCTAATGAATCATTTGTCTCAAAGCCAAAGATAATTGCACTAGAAGAAAAATGTCCATACTGTATTTTACCTTTATTAATATTTGTCTACTCATGGCTAGCTTTAATTCTAGATATTTAGGACATGGATCCCAGCTGTTTTGTGAGAAAGAGCTTCTTTTAGTTCCCCAAAGCCTTGATATAGGTAGAGGAGTGAGAAAGTACTAACATCTTGAGGAATTGGAGTAGTAGAGCTGATACTCAATAGAGCAGGACATTGCAGGAAGATTACTTCCTGAAGAGGAGATGAGGTTATGGCAGGGAAGGCTCTGTGGAGGACATGGCATTTGAGCAGCTATGTAGTTGATGTAGAGTAAATGAAAAATGGTCCCTATACTCCCAGAGCTTATGATCTTGGCAGTTGTGCTGCGATACAGAGGGGACTCGATTTACAATTAAGGGTGATTTAAATTTTAAGTATCCACTAGCACAAAATAAAATTTGCCCATTGTTAATTGGGGTGACATCATGAGATTGCCAGTGCAGAGTATCATCTCATGAGTCCCACTAGTTGTTAGGAGGTCTTAGGACCATTTTGACCACATATAGATTATTGTGTATTCTCTTGAATTTTTATGAAAACTGAATACCATTGGCTTACGCACAAAGTCTTTGTTTTTATCTTTACCATGAGTAAACAAGAGAGAAGCTCTCCAGTTGTTCTAAAATAGTTTTTTCCTTTAAATTAACAGAGTGGCATAATGGCCAAGGCATTGTGACTATTAACAGTCATCAGAAGAACACAGAATCTGTGGTTTCAAATTCTTTTAGAGTAAGCTCCTCACCACATATTTTTTATTCTCGTATAGGATATCTCATCTAATCAGATCCCCCTAAATGGCCATAACATGGGGTAATATGTTCCTCCTTTAACTAAAAGATGGGACATTGGTGCTGGGACATATTTAAAGAGCATTTTTAAAGGGTCAAAACAAACTGATTTCACTTAGAGTAGTATGGGCCCAGTGATGTTCTTGATTTCATTCAGCATATATTCATGGAGTATGTACTCTATAAAACACTGTGGGATACAGTGCTGAAAAATACTTACTTCTCCCCCTCAGTAAGTTGACAGTCTGCATGTTCAGGGTTCATCTGTAGACAGCGTGTTTTATTGAAGCACTGCCTCTGCACTGGCATTCAGCTCAAGCTGTACTTCTACTGCAACTTTTTGTAACTCAGGACTTTTTTCTATATTGTTTTAGATACTTAAAACTCTGCCTGTGAATTCCATTCACACTAGAGTGGCATAGTATTCTATTGTGCCAAAGTAAAGAAGAAAAAGTACAAAATGAAAATAATGTGCATAGGTATTCTAAAACAAATTCAAATTTGCTGAGAAATGAATTTGAACAAGTGAATTGCAGTATGAGAATGCAATGATGCTCTATCTTCCAGTTATCTAGGCATGAGGAGCACTGTTCTAGTTTGCTAATGCTGCCAGAATGCAAAACACCAGAGATGGATTGGCTTTTATAAAAGGGAGTTTGTTTGGCTACACGGTTACAGTCTTAAGGCCATAAAGTGTCCAAGGTAACACATCGGCAATCGGGTACCTTCACTGGAGGATGGCCAATGATGTCCGGAAAACCTGTGTTAGCTGGGAAGGCACGTGGCTGGCGTCTGCTCCAAAGTTCTGGTTTCAAAATGGCTTTCTACCAGAACGTTCCTCTCTAGGCTGCAGTTCCTCAAAAATGTCACTTTTAGTTGCACTTGGGATATTTGTCCTCTCTTAGCTTCTCTGTAGCAAGGGTCTGCTTTCAACGGCCATCTTCAAACTGTCTTTCATCTGCAGCTCCTCTGCTTTCTTCAAAGTGTCCCTCTTGGCTGTAGCTGCTTGCTGCCTCTGTCTGATCTTATATAGTGCTCCAGTAATTTAATTCAGACCCACCCAATGGGCGGGCCAACACCTCCATGGAAGTTATCCAATCAGAGTCATCATCCACAGTTGGGTACAGCGCATCTCCATGGAAACACTCAAAGACTTATAGTCTAATTAACACTGATAGGTCCACCCACACAAGACTACATCAAAGATAATGGCATTTGGGGGGACATAATACATTCAAACTGGCACAAGAACCCTAAATGGAAAACCACAAGGTTGTTGCCAATTGAATACCTTTCCTTTCTGAGAAGTTACTCAGGTTGTGAAAAGGAACATTTTTTTGCCAACCTGGGAACATATCATTCCATCTAAAGGGTTTGCCTTCAGGTGGTAATACCGCAGTGGATATTTGAAGCTGTGCAATGTGATGTGAGTGGTATGTGTGATTAAGTTCAGCCCAGTGCCAATTTTGGCCAGGCTCTCTTGGGTTTCAAAGAGAGGAGCCAAATAGGAATGCCCGGGGATGCAGGAGTCGCTCAAAGCCATCACACCACTGGGACCAAGACACTTAGCCTAGATTGCCACCTTTTGGCAGCAGTGTGGGATGTTTGCTGCTTCTGTGAAGGAACTATTGTCAAACTGGGGCAGGCATTTAGTCGCTACTCCTCCCATCTCACTACCCCCAAGTTAGAAGTATTCATGACAAGATTTTGGCAATACTATGTTTTGGGATGCCTCCTTGTTGACTTGATTGAATTACAACTTTGTATTTGGGTAGTGGAAGGTGGTAGATGAAAAAGAAAAAAAAAATGACTGTTCTAGTCTCATTTTCAAAGCTGAATAATAGGAGCACTGTTTTATTTCCAATGTTTCCTAAATTCAGCCAGTTAGTAACTGAAAAGCTCTATACTTAGAAAATAACATGTATTCTACCATTAGGCAACTGAGACTGTTACACTGTTGAAAATCACATTGAACATTATTTAAAATGTAAAGTGAATCCCCAATCTTTATCTTTCCCTTTCATTTTCTCTCTTTCCCCATGACCTCAGCTTACAAGGCATTTGTTTTATCATCAGCACAAAGCACCCCTTTTCTATTGTCTATAAGCTTGATTGTTTAGTTTAAGGTATCACTGCTCCAACCTACCTTTTCAGCCATTCTGCTGGTCACCTCCTCCCTGCTACCTCATGCTGAAGCTACATAGAACTATGCATTGTTCCCTAAATATATGATTTCTTCCATGCCTTCTTGTCATTATGTATTCTGTTACCTCTGTGTGGAGTGCTGATTTCCTCACTCACCCCTCTTTCCTCCCTCTCCCACCCATTCCTTCAAGATGCAGCTTAGATCTTCCAGCTTCTGCACTTTGTACATATATATGTACTAATCCTAGTGCATATTGATGGTCTACATCTTCTTCCTTCCTGAACACACATAATAAGCATGAGCTTCTTAACAACAAATATTTTGTCTTACACTTTTTTGTGTCTCTGAGATTTAGCACAGGGTTTGGCATGTAGTAATGCATCTAGTCAATTAATCAACAAAATTTATCTAGTGTCTATATGCTGAGTACTGTGCCAGTATTGAGAAGACCATAGGGTATGGATTTAAAGTAAGTCACTATCAATGACTGAAAAAACCAAGTATTTGGGTGGAAACTTTTCCCCCACAATAAACACTTGTTTGCCTCACAATACTAGTATCCATAGCCTTTTTCCATGGAGAGGATGAATGGAGGGCAATAAATAGCACACTGTTCTTCACAATGTCTGCATTTATCACTCAAATACATGTACCTTAGACATACTTAATTTAAGATCTTGCAAGCACATTTGCAGAGTCACATATTGTAGTAATATTCCTGAGATTAAATTCATATGTTAATCTTGGAAAGCAGAAAATGAAAGCAAAATCTATAACTTTAACAAACAGACCTCACATGCATATCTTCTAGCCAAACCAACTAGAAAGGAAAGGAAATACCTGTGGCTCTTGCTAGCACGTATCCCTTGTCCCACAGCTGAGTTGGCTAGCTCATTTGACTAGGTCATGGAAGGGTCTGAATGTTTAAAATTTAGGTAGTTTTGTATAGCTTAAAATATGTTTCACAATCAGCAATACCACTATCAATCCTGACCTGGAAATTTGGTACCATGTATTAGTCATCTGGGGAATTGATTTGTGAGGATGATTCAGCACATTCCATCCTGTTAACAGGAAAATAATCCTAAAAAACAAAACTTCCAAGCCAACATCTTCATTTATGACTGCCAAGACCACATTGTTGTGGTCTTGATTGGTAAAGATGGATTGACCCCTGGAGCAGGAGACCCTAGTGTTAATGAGCACAAACTTTCCAGTCATATTGTAGGAGTTCAAATTCTGTTTCTGCCTTTCCTGTGAGATAAAGATATATGGTGTTTAGAGAATTAAATGAGTTAATACATATAAAGAACTTAGGTACTTACAAATAGTAACTACCCAATAAATATTAGCTATTATTAGTGTACTTATCCTGAAAAGTATTTAAGGTGGGCCAAACAATATATAAAGCACAACGCAAATGAGAAATAATTAAGAAAGATAAAGAAGAAGAAAGCATTGAAACTAAAATGGGGCCAAGGATAAGGCTAGTACTAAAAATAGGCACATCCTTATGTCTTGATGGATATATTCCCACTGTTAAACTCAGTTCTTTGTATATACTAGTTCTGAATATATGTTTGGTGAATTTATTTGAGTCCAAACTACACTTGATATAGTTGGGTCTTTAATTTTATCCTTAAAGCTTTGGGACAGGAAAAAATGAATAGTTACTCAATTAAGTATCTTTCAGATTAAAAATAAACACATGCTCAGAATAAATAAAACCTTTTCTGATATTAAAATCAGAAAGTAATTTCTCCTGAGGGTCCTTCCAAATGGTGTAATTAATATACTGAGTATTGTTCTTAACATACTTTTAAATTAAAATGGCCACATTTTAAAGGGCTGTTTCTCTTAGTGTTGAAGCACAGATATAATGCCACCACTAGCTTACATTCTCTTACCTCACTAGACTTTTTTCCTCACTCTCTGTGTCTGGGTTGTCCTCCTCGTCCCAACTTCTAAACTGGTAGTTTTCAACCTGGTTGCCCACTACTCATTTGGAGGCTTTTAAAATTGTAGTTGCCTGAACTCAACCCAGACCAATTACATCAAAATCCTTAGAAGTAGGACCTTGTTCTAGTTTGCTAATGCTGCTGGAATGCAAAACACCAGAGATGGGTTGGCTTTTATAAAAGGGGGTTTATTTGGTCACACAGTTACAGTCTTAAGGCCATAAAGTGTCCAAGGTGACACATCAACAATTGGGTACCTTCGCTGGAGGATGGCCGATGGTGTCTGAAAAACCTCTGTTAGCTGGGAAGGCACGTGGCTGGCGTCTGCTCCAAAGTTCTGGTTTCAAAATGGCTTTCTCCCAGGACGTTCCTCTCTAGGTTGCAATTCCTCAAAAATGTCACTCTTGGTTGCACTTGGGATATTTGTCCTCTCTCAGCTTCTCCAGAGCAAGAGTCTGCTTTCAACAGCCGTGTTCAAAATGTCTCTCATCTGCAGCTTCTGTGCTTTCTTCAAAGTGTCCCTCTTAGCTGTAGCTCCTCTTCAAAACATCACTCACAGCTGCACTCATTTCCTTCTGTTATATCAGCTCATTTATATGGCTCCACTGATCAACTTAGACCCACCCTGAATGGGCGGAGCAACACCTCCATGGAAATTATCCAGTCAGAGTCATCACCCACAGCTGGGTGGGGCACATTCCAAAGAAACACTCAAAGAACTACAGTCTAATCAACACTGATAACATCTGCCCACACAAGATTACATCAAAGATAATGGTGTTTGGGGGACACAATATATTCAAACTGGTACAGACCTGAACATCAATTTTTTTTTTAGATGACTCCTTAAAAATTCTAATGTTTAGGTCTGAGAATGCCTGTTCAATACAATGTTCTCAGGGTTTAACTCTTTGACCTGAGCATTAGTATTTTTTTTTAGAAAGTGCCATAGAAGATTCTATGCAGTCAGGGTTATTAATGACTTCTCAAAATATTGAAATGAGTCCTGGGCTTACTTTTATTTTCTGGAATCATTTCCCAGGTAATCCCTTCCAGCTACATAGCTTTAAATACCATCCGTATGTCCTCTATATTCTAGACCCATGTAAACAATCCAGTGTCTCGTTGACATCCCCCCTTGGATGGCCCATAGACATTTCAAACTTAACATGTCCAAAAACCTCACTTTTGATTTCATTCCCCAGATGCTCAAGCCATCCTTGACTTCTCTCTTACATCCCTTGCCTTATCCATTAGCAATCTTTGCAAAATATACCATGATCTCACTATCTCCACCAATAAGATCCTCGTCCAGGCAATCATTTTCTCTCAGTAGGAATATTGTAATATTTACCAACTCATTTTCCTCATCCGTCCTGGTCCTATTTCCCATATGCAGTCTTTTTTCCACACAGTAGCTCTTAATCATTCACAGCTTCACATAACACCCAGAATAAAACCCATACTCCTTACAATGATCTGTGAGTCCTTACATGATCTGATCCTGGGCTACACGTCCTAACTGTTTCCTACCACTTTCTGTCACTGAACTACAGACACACCAGCCTTTGTGGTTTCCTGGAAAACATCATATATGACCATGTCTATGTCTCAGGGCCTTTGCATTTGGTTTTCCCTCTCCCTGTAATGCTCTTTTCCAAGTTATTGACATGATTTCTTTCTTCACTTCTTTCAGGTTTCTGTTCAAATGTTAACCTCCTCAGGCCATCCCTAACCACCTTATCAAACTAGTACCCTTGCCGTCACTCTCCATCCACTGCCCCTGCTGCTTTTCTTCATAGAACTTTTTATTATGTAAAATGTTAAATGTATTCATTTATGTGTGTCTTACCTTTGTTAGATAAATGAATCAGTAATTTCAATTCAATAATTTATTGCTAAATTCAGGGGCAGGTTTTAAAAATATCTGGAGAAACTGATGGGCTGATTCAGTCAGTCCTCCCTGATATCCTTCCTGTCAAAGGAACTTTTGGTAGATGTTTAAAAGCAGTGAGCTTGAGATGGAATTTGACTAATTCAAAGTGATCCATACTACTTAGCTATCATCCACCTAGGAGCCCAAGTCATTTGGAAGATAAATGACAGTGAGGGTTGATATAAAGCGAATCAAACCAGCTGGGTCTTGACCAGATATGAAGGCATTAAAGCCTAATCCCATTTTAAACATGACAGGAAGACTTGGATCCGAGTGTTCTGTAATTTTATCTAAAATTATTCAAACAATTTAATCTCGAAAAAGCAGCTGAAATTGAAATTGAAAGCCTACATTAAATGGAATTCAGGAGTCAAGAGAGTGCAGTAAATCTGAGAAATGGGTCTCTTGATCATTTTACAAAAGCAATAAGGAAATTAAAGTCAAAACCATCCTTTCTGTAGTAGTGACACGTGTGTTTTCTGTCATTAGATACTCGCTTACCAGTACTACCAGTATGTGCCAGGTGAGATCTGAAGGCAGAATTCATCCCTAAGAAAAAGAAGTATAATCCAAGATCTCACACTGGCTTCCTAGAAGAGTCAGGTGATAGTCTGCTGACATATGTGAAAACAGTGTTTACTAACCCTGTCCAACATGGAGGTCACATAGTGAAATGATTAGGAGCTTGGATGCTAGATCCAGACTATATGGGTTTGAAATCTGGCACTTGTATTTAATAGTCATATGATTTTGTACAAATTACTTATCTTCTCTATGCCTTGGTTTTCTCATTTGTCAAAATGCAAATAATAACAGTTTCTACTTAGAGTTTTGTGAGGATTGCATGAGTTAAAGCACTAGGAGAGTACTAGACTTGTAGTAGGTTCTTATATAAGGGTTTATTTTTCTAATCACTTATGTTTTGGCTTTGCCCACTTAGCTTCTGTAAAAAGGTTTTTATTTTTATTTTTCCCTTAAAGACACATTAACAATTTGCTATTATGGAAATAAAAAGACATACATGTTCAAATCCAAAATCTTTAGGTCTCTGGAGACATTTGTCCAAAATCAGAACTCAGGCTTCTTTTCTCCATTGGGTGCTGTTCTGCTGGCAAGTACTGAGGTTCCCGCTCAGTAATTTCTTCTTTAAATTAGATCATGGCTTGAATTAATGTATTTGGAATGACTCAGCTTTCCCTTATCCAGAGGAAGTGACAAAGCAAAACCCTACACATGAGGTTCTAGCTCAGGTTGGGTTTGCCATTTTGCTTCACCTGCAGATACAATGCAGGTACAAGCAGGTATTTAAGACTTGCCTCTGGAAAAGGATGTTTAGACTTGTGTTGTTGCAGAGGACAGTTCTAGAATTATGGTAGGAGCTGTGAAAAGGTAGATTTCAGCTCTTATAAGGAAAAAGTTTCTAACAGTCAGGGGTAAGTAATATTCTCTCCTTACATTTTCATGGAAAATGATCTATGAATGGAAAAGGGTAGAAAAAGCATGGTTAAAGGAATTGAAGCAGAAGGGAAACAAATTCCTACTTACATCAAGAAACTGCCTTCTCTAAGACCTTTAACTATCCATAGGCCCTCCTTAGCTAAACTAGATAACAGTGGTCTGTGCCAGCCCTGTAATTTATACCTCCTTCTAAAGTAGTTTATCATACTGTATTATTGTCATTATTTATGTATCTGCTTTCCATTTGAGAGTAGAGGATTGAGTATCCTCATTTCCTAGCAGGGTTCTGGGATTATTTCTTCACTACTGAATAAATGAGGGTAGGGAATGGCTTGGAAGTATCCAACAAAAGTTAACTCATTTAACTAATTTAAACAAGAAAAAATGATCCTCTAAAATGAATGATACTGTACTCTTTGTTCTTGCTTTGTGTTTTTTTTTAATAGTAAATATTTTCCTCAAATTGGCACTCTGTGTTAATTGCCAAAACCTTTTTGATTATGATATACTATTTTGCATAAATTCCGGAGGTGATGATAGTCTAGAAAACTGCTCAGGTATCTGAGTAGACAATTCTTGACTGTGGACTTTTGCATAGTAAGAAATGTAACTTGCTCACAAGGTGATTATTAATTTCTAACTAAACTATAATGTTCTAGGAGATAGGTTATAAACCTTTTATTCTTCATATGTCTTACAAACATATCAAGCACTGGGACACAAAGTAGTTGCTTAAGACACTGCTTATCCTGCATTTATATCTGGTTCTGTGTGATAATTAGAAAATGTAGGACCTCATCTAGGCTGTTACCATATTCACAATAAGAGGATAAAACTGAGTGTGGAGGAAAAGTCATCTGAATGTCGGAGAAATGCATCCTTCTACAGAGCAGCTGCTGCAACTTGTTAGTGCTGGTGACTCTAGAGAAAAAGCTAAGGAGATAGAAAAGATTTGATGCAGCCAGCCAAAGGATTAGTTGAAGAAAAGTAATGGGAGATCAGAGTTTTGAAATGGAAATAATAATTTTCACGATGCCAAATAAGTTAAGTAAGATTATAGTTTGCAGGATAGCTAGGTCTCAGGACCGGCGGCAGATATCAAGATACCAGCAAGGGTCCAAGGCAGAAGAGTCTGAGGTACTATTTGAACACTTTTGTTTTTAACTCTTTTGGTTCACCTATCTTTTGTTATTGTCAGGTCTACTGAATAGCAGGCTTGAGAGCCTTTCCATGGTACGATATCACTCTAGTCAGAAACTGTGATCAATCAAGAGTAAATATTTGTGTCTTTTGGTGGTGTTCTAAGGATTTTCTTTTTCCACAGAAACTTTGCGTATTTCTTGTTAAGCTTATTTCTATTTATTTTATCTTTTGTACTGCTATAATCATGGGGTCTTTTCTTCCTTTATATCTTCTTACTTATTAGATGTGAAAGCTATTAATTTCTATATATTAATTTTTAAATAATTAACTATTTTGAGAGCAGTTTTAGGTTTACAGAAAAATTATGCAGAAAATACAGGGTTCCCATACAAGTCACCCCATACATAGTTTCACCTATTGTTAACATCTTGCTTGAGTGTGGTTTATTGGTTACAATTGATTAACCAGTATTGATACATTTATTAGCCACAATAGTCTATAGTTTACATTAGGGTACATGTTTGTGTAAACAGTTTTATGGGTTTTGAAAGATGCGTAATGTCATGTATACACCATTATGGTATGATACACAATACTTTTACTGCCCTAGAAATGCCCTGTGCTTCACATATTCATGCCATCTGTCCCCCACCCCAACCTGTGACAACCATTGATCTTTTTACTAGCTTATAGTTTTGCCTTATCCAGAATGTCATACAGTTGAAATCATACAGGTTGTAGCTTTTTTTGTTTCAGACTGGCTTCTTTTACTTAGCAGTATGTATTTAAGGTTCTTATGTTTTTCTGTGGCATGATAGTCCATTTCTTTTTATTGCTGAGTAATATTCCATTGTATAGATGTGTCACAGTTTGTTTATCCATTTACTTATGGAAGGGCATCTTGATTGCTTCCAATTTTTGGCAATTATGAAAAAGCTGCTGTAAACATTGATGTGGGGGTTTTGTGTGGATGTAAGTTTTCAAGTCCTTTGAGTCTGAATCATATGATAAGCCTATTTAGATTCATAAGAAACTGCCAAATTGTCTTCCAAAGTGGTACCATTTTGCGTTCCCACCAGCAATGAATGAGAATTTCTATTGCTCCAATCCTCACCAACATTTGGTATTGTCAGTGTTTTGTGTATATGAGTTTTTTACTTGACTAATTTATTGAATTATCTCATTGTTTATAATAGTATTCAAATTTTGATTTATTTATTAAATAAATTTTAAATTTTTATATATTAATATTTTTAATATTTATTTTATTGCTGTTAGTGAAATTATTGATTCATTTATTTCTTATCCCTGTTTTAGTGATATTTTAATTTAGATCTATAAATTATACCCTAATTACTTTATCTATATTTTATGGGATCTAATATGCAGTACTTTCATTATCAATGTTGCTAGAAATTTTTCAATGTTGTTTTGTATTTTCTTTTTGATCCAAGGATTGTTTAAACTAGTATTTTAAAAAAAATTCTGGGTGAAAGTGTCTTTTTATTTCTGACTTTGTCAATAATTATCACTTTACTGAGTGGTGATCAAATAAAATTATCATATTTCTACTTTTTTGTTTTAGTTTTGGCTACAAAGCCAAAATTACAACCATTTTCAAACAATATCTTCTTTGGGCACATGATACGAAAATGTATTATCTATTTTTAGAGTTTGATATATTGGAATTATATATTGATGTCTTTAATTATATTATTTAAATTTTCTATATTCTTGATCCATTATGGCTTGAGAGAAGTGAATTAAATTAAGATAAAACAATGTATTTCTATTTCTGTATATGTCTCCTATAATTTCTGTTTTATGAATTACATTTTTATTTTATTTGTTGCTTATATATTTATCAGTGTTGTACCCTTATTTCAGTCACCCCTCTTGCATTATAAGTTACTTCTTTGTCCTGTTTAATGTTGAACTTCTCCGTTTTGATCATAAGAGCATCATCCTTTATTCCCCCCCCATGTCACTGCTATTTCTTTAGCTGCCTTTTAAATGTTCAACATTTCTGAATAATTTTGTCTCAGATGTGTCTTATGTGAAGTACAGAATTATATTTTTCTTTATAATTCAATCTGAAAACCTTGTTCTTTTAAATGGATGACTTAGGCAAATTTATATTTATTATTGTGACAAATATATATGATCTTAACTGTCATACATTCTTTTCTCTTTATTGCTTTTATGGTTTTATTTACTTTTTAATTTTTTGGTGTATGATTCTGATATTATCTTAATAATTGTAACTTTGTACAGCAGTCTTAGTTTTCTCTTTCATAAGATTATATCTATTGGTACTCTAATGTAAACAATGATATAAAATATTTCATTTTTGTCTTTGAGCCAATCTCTTTTGCCTCTTATCTGATATTTTTAAATAAAAATTGTTTTCCTTAGTGTTTATGTTGTACTAGTAAATGTTAATATACTTATGTTACTTGGTTGGTCAGCTTTAAACAGTATCTTTTGACTTCTAGGTAGTATATATGAAGCAGTCAGCAAACTCTCTCATCTTTCCTCTTCTCATTCTAAATTTGTTGCTTGCGTTATTTCCTCAGAGTTAGAGCAAATAGCACTTTCATTTTGTCTGTCACTCAATCCTCACACTTTTTTTTTTTTTTTGATTTTATTTTATTGGGATTGTTCACGTACCATACAATTATCCAGATATCCAGAATGCACAGTCAGTTGCCCATGGTACCATCATACAGAGGTGCATCCATCATCACAATTATTTTTTTTCCAATTTTTAGAACATTTTCATTACTCCAGAAAAGAAATAAGCACAAAAAAGAAAACTCAGTTTCTCCCCTACCCCTAACCACCCTCCATTATTGACTCATAGTATTGGTATAGTACATTTGTTACTGTTGATGAAAGAACGTTAAAATACTGTTAACTGTAGTACATGGTTTGCAATAGGTATATATTTTTTCCCTATATACCCCTTGTGCCGGTTTGAATGTATTGTGTCCCCCAAATGCCATTGTCTTTGTAGTCTTGTGGGGAGACGTTTTGGTGCTGGTTAGATTTGCTTGGAATGTGCCCCACCCAGCTGTGGGTGATGATTTTGATGAGATGTTCCCATGGAGGCGTGGCCCCGCCCATTCAGGGTGGGCCTTGATCAGTGGAGCCATATAAATGAGCTGACTCAGAGAGAGGGAACTAAGGGAGTGCAGCTGTGAGTGATGTTTGGAAGAGGAGCAAGCTTGCTAGAGAGGAACGTCCTGGAAGAAGGCCATTTTGAGGCCAGACCTTTGGAGCAGACGCCAGCTGCCTTCCTAGCTAACAGAGGTTTTCTGGACGCTATTGGCCATCCTCCGGTGAAGGTACCCAATTGCTGAGGTGTTACCTTGGACGCTTTGTGGCCTTAAGACTGTAACTGTGTAGCAAAATAAACCCCCGTTTTATAAAAGCCTATCCTTCTCTGGTGTTTTGCATTCTGCAGCATTAGCAAACTAGAACACCCCTCTATTATTAGCTTCTAGTTATAGTGTCATACATTTGTTGTAGTTCATGAAAGAGATGTCTAATATTTGTACAGTTAATTACAGACATTGTCCACCACAAGATTCACTGTTTTATATATTCCCATCTTTTAACCTCCAACTTTCCTTCTGGTGACATACATGACTCTAAGCTTCCCCTTTCTACCACATTCACACACCATTCAGCACTGTTAGTTATTCTCACAATAATGTGCTACTGTCACTTCTGTCTACTTCCAAACACTTAGGTTCAACCTAGTTGAACACTCAGCTCATAATAAACAACAGCTCTCCATTCCTTAGCCTCATTCTATATCCTGTTAACTTATATTTCATGTCTATGTGTTTACATATAATAATTAGTTCATATCAGTGAGACCATGCAATATTTGTCCTTATGTGACTGACTTATTTCACTCAATATAGTGCCCTCAAGGTTTCTTCATCAACCCATTTTTTTAAAGATGATTTTGTTTACCCACCATACTTTCCATCCTAAGTAAACAATCGATGGTTCCCTGTATAGTTACATATTTATGTATTCACCACCATCACCATTATCTATATGAGGACATCTCCATTTCTTCCATAAAGAAGGAGGAAGAGTCAAAGAAGGTAGAGAGACAAAAGAAAAAGAAAAAGAAAGAAAGAAAGAAAGAAAGAAAGAAGCATGACAGCTAAAAAGCAATGAAAGGAAGGACAGAATTAAACTAAAGTATAATAAAAGAGTCAGACAGCATCACCGGTGCCAAGAGTCCCACATACCCCTCCTTATGTCCCATCTTATAGGCATTTAGCATTGGTATATTGCCTTTGGTACATTAAAGGAAGCATAATACAATGTTTCTGTTAGCTATAGTCTCTAGTTTGCATTGATTGTATTTTTTCCCCAATACTACCCTATTTTTAACACCTTGCAAAGTTGACATTCATTTATTCTCCCTCATGTAAAAACAAATTTGTATGGTACCTCAATTGTTGAGCACTCTAGGTTTCACTGAGTTATACAGTCCCAGTCTTTATCTTTCCTCTTTCCTTCTGGTGTCCCACGTGCTCCTAACTTTCCTTTTTCAACCATACTCACAGTTATCTTTGTTTGGTGTACGTATATTGCTGTGCTACCATCACCCAAAATTGTGTTCCAAACCTCTCACTCCTGTCTTTTCCTATCTGTCTGTAGTGATCCCTTTAGTATTTCCTATAGAGCAGGTATCTTGTTCACAAATTCTCTCATTGTCTGTTTGTCAGAGAATATTTTGAACTCTCCCTCATATTTGAAGGACAGTTTTGCCGGATATAGGATTCTTGGTTGGCAGTTTTTCTCTTTCAGTATCTTAAATATATCACACCGCTTCCTTCTTGCCACCATGGTTTCTACTGAGAGATCCGCACATAGTCTTATCAAGCTTCTTTGTATGTGATGGATCCCTTTCTCTTGCTGCTTTCAGGATTCTTTCTTTGTCTTTGATGATTGATAATCTGATTATTAAGTGTCTTGGCGTAGGTCTATTCAGATCTATTCTGTTTGGGGTAATTTTATGTCTTTCATAAGAGATGGGAAGTTTTCATTGATTATTTCCTCTATTATTGCTTCTGCCCCCTTTCCCTTCTCTTCTCCATCTGGGATACCCATGACACGTTATTCATGAGTTTCATGTTGTCATTCAATTCCCTGAGATTTGCTTGTAATTTTCTATTCTTTTCCTTATCTGTTCTTTTGTGTGTAGGATTTCAGGTGTCTTATACTCCAGTTCCTGAGTGTTTTCTTCTGCCTCTTGAGATCTGCTGTTATATGTCTCCACTGTGTTTTCCATCTCTTGTGTTGTGCCTTTCATTTCCATAGATTCTGCCAGTTGTTTTTTCAAACTTTTGATTTCTAACTTATGTTCACCCACTGTTTTCTTTATACCCTTTGTCTCCTTTGTTATATCTTCCCTGAACTCGTTGATTTGGTTTTTGATTTGATTTAGCATACCTCTTTGAAGATCTTTAATAGATTGTTTCATTAAAGTGAAACAATATCTCAACTATATCCTGATTGAGGTGTAAGTTTATTCCTTTGACTGGGCCATATTTTCATTTTTCCTACTGTTGGTTTTAGTTTTCTGTTGTCTAGACATCTGGTTTCTTTGGTTACCGCAATCAGATTTTCCCAGACCAGAACAGGTTCAGATCTCAGAATGGGGTTATATTCAGTTTCAAGTCTCCCTGTGGGTGTGTCTTAGAGACTGACTGACTTTGCTGTGAAGTCTCTAGCCTCTGTGCTTTTCCTAATCTGCCCAGCAGGTGGCACCTGCCACCCTGTCACTCCCAACTGGTGTAAGGAGGTGTGGCCCCTTTAGTTCCTGTTTTGGCTGTTTTCCCCCAGGATCTGGGGTCTAGTTCTGAAGGGAAGACTTGTAGTAGAGCTGGGCCCCACCTTCTTCCTATCAGGGAAGAAACCCCCCCACTAGGGAGTTATCTTTTGCCTTTGAATAGCTCTTCTATCTCTCTGACTCTGTTATCTCCACCCGTCTGGCTAAGAGTGCTGCGAACTGAAAATGGCTGTGGCTCTCTCTTCCAAGCCTCTCAGGTTGAAAGAGAGAAAAAGGGACAGAAAGCCCCCTTTTGGAGCCAGTGCATGGCCGCCCAGTTTCACGCATCAGGCAGAGATAACACCTGGTTTTCTGAGCTCCCCTTCGCAGGACAGATGACTCTTCTGGTTCTTTAATGTCGTTCGTCACTAAAAGCCTGTCTGCTTGTTAAGGGTTTGTAGCTTGTTTTCAGCAGTCCACATTTGTTAATTAAAACTCCAGTTGGAGCTCAGCTGAGCTATAATCACTCGCTCGGAAAGTGCTGCTAGTTTCTACCGCAGCGAGGTTTTGCAGCTCAGCCTGCCATGGGGGGAGCGGGCTCTTGCAGGGTTCTGCTACTTGTACTTAACAGATCCTATGCTGCAATCTCAGGCATTCCTCCCAATTCAGGTTGGTGTATGATGTGTGGACGTCACGGTTGTCCCCCAGCAGTTATTCCAGATTATTTACTAGTTGTTCCTTGTTTATTAGTTGTTCCAGGGAACTGACTAAATTCCACTCCTCTATATGCCACTATCTTGCCTCTCCTCACACTTACTTTTTAGTCTTAGTTTTATAATTAAATATATTGAAAACTCTTGAACATTTCTTTTAACGGTTTCCTCAAATATATTTTGATTAATTGAAGTTTGTTTTTTAGCATGTTTCTCAGGATGAATTTATTGGAACGATATTCCCTGAGTTCCAAAACTGTCTGCAGCCTTTAATCTTGGAGGAAGATTTCACTGGATATAAAATGCTTCACTATCATTTTCCTTCACATTAACTTCCTGTAGGTATTGTTCATCGTTTTTTGGTGTTGAATGCAGAAATCTGAATTTTGCCTGGTTGCTATTAGAATTCACTTTTTTAATCTTTAAAATCCAGTGTTAAGTATTGTATGTCAGTTTGGGCTCTTTACATGGATTCAAGTCTTTTTCCCCGAGGTTTTGTAATTAGTAAGTTTTTATTTTAAAAATTTTTGGTATGATATTTAGTCATAATGTTCCATTTTTTATGGCAACATTTTTGTTATATTTATTTGTATGCTGCTAAGTTTTTGTTTTTCTTAATTTTTTTTTATTTTGTCATTTTTTTTCTTGGTTCTACTTTATTTGTTATGTAGCCTTTTGTTTGCTTTTAAAAATTATATAGATTCACTCTTTCTGGGGTATGGTTTCATGAATTTAGGCAAATACATATAATAATGTAACCACCACTAAACCAGAACAGTTCCATTATCCCTCAAAATTCACCTGGGCTGGCCCTTCAGTATCCTTGTATTGATGTGTATCAAATCATTTTTTATTGCTCATTTTTGAATGAGTTGGATTTGCTTGGATCTGATATTTGCAGGATACTTCTGATGTGGGTTGAGGAGGAGAGGCTGGGCAGCCTTCTATTCTTCCTCACCACTTTCACAGAGAATGACTGCTTCCTTTTGCAATGGCTCCTCCATATGCATCTTTGTGTTACTGCCAACTGTGAACTACGCTAGGTCTTCTGACCTTTACTCCCATTCTCTCTGCTAGAAATAAGAGATACATATTTTGCATATTTGGATGATCTCTTCACCTATAGGAAGTGTATTTTTACAGGCATTTTTGGAAATCTGCCTCTGCTGGCCATTTTGTTATTCCCTGGGCTCCTTTGCTCCGTTTCTCCCTTTGTGAATCCACTAACTCTGCTGCTTTTTTGTAGTTCTTACATGTTTTTGGAAGTGGTAGAAAATTTGTCTTCAAGTTTTGCTAAAACTAGAGGTTGTGTAGTTTTTGTTGTTCTTATTTTTATTAACTGTGTAACATTTGCAAGTTACCTAGGAGGAAGAAAGAGATGCTGTTTTACACAGCCATGTTCTGCATGGAAGTCCTTTCTTTAACTGCTTCTCATTACTGCCTTCCACTTATTTCTCTTACTTGTCTTACACATTAAAAGTTGGCATTTCTTAGATTGTCAACCTCTTATTCATACGTTACTTTACTAAAGCATGTATTAAAGGTTCCTTTTATGTCCCAGTCCTCCTCATTTCCTAAACACATAATTTCAAAATTGGTCCATTTTTTCCTGCTATTCTTTTAGCTTGGAATTGCTTACTTCCTGTTCTAGTTTGCTAATGCTGCTGGAATACAAAACATTAGAAATGGACTGGCATTTATAAAGGGGGTTTATTTGGTTACACAGTTATAGTCTTAAGGCCATAAGGTGTCCAAGGTAACACATCAGTAATCAGGTACCTTCACTGGAGGATGGCCAGTGGTGTCCAGAAAACCTCTGTTAGCTGGGAAGGCACGTGAGTGGTGTCTGCTCCAAAGTTCTGGTTTCAAAATGGCTTTTTCCCAGGACGTTCCTCTCTAGGTTGCAGTTCCTCAAAAATGTCGCTCTTAGTTGCACTTGGAGTATTTGTCCTTTCTTAGCTTCTCCGGAGCAAGAGTCTGCTTTCAACAGCCGTCTTCAAACTGTCTCTCATCTGCAGCTCCTGTGCTTTCTTCAAAGTGTCCCTCTTGGCTGTAGTTCCTCTTCAGAAGTTCACTCTCAGCTGCACTGAGTTCCTTCTGTTATGTCAGCTCATTTATATGGCTCCACTGATCAACTTAGACCCACCCTGAATGGGCGGAGCCACACCTCCATGGAAATTATCCAATCAGGGTCATCACCCACAGCTGGGCGGGGCGCATTCCAAAGAGACACTCAAAGAATTACAGTCTAATCAACACTGATAAAGTCTGCCCACACAAGATTACATCAAAGATAATGGCATTTGGGGGACACAATATATTCAAACTGGCACACTTCCCTAATTAATATATTCCTTCTCATGCTCTAAGATCTAAAAAAATATATTGCCTCTTTCGGAAATTTTTCTTGACACCTCTTCCAGGCAGAATTAATCTCCTACCTGTGCTCCTGCAATATTTTATCCAATTTTTAATGCACTTATTTTGTTATTCTCAGTATTTATGTATCTGTCTTTTTATCAAGCCAGTGAGTTCTTCAAGAACAGAGGTCTCATCTTTGTATCCCCTGCTCCTGTGTATTAACTAGTCAAAGAATTTTCATATCCTGGGTTCAGATCCTTTGAGCTTTCTTATGATGATCAGCAATTAGCCCTATATGGCCTCATTTGATTTTCCACTGGTTCAATTGAAAGGTACAATATTTTGGGTTATCTATATTTCCTTATCTAGCTTTTGCTCTCAAAGTGGTTTTATCACTTCAAAGCAACTTTTCTACTCTTAGGAAGTAACTTAAACTCCTCTAGATAGTTCATAAAATTTGAAAAATCTCAGTAATCATTAATGTAAGTTCTTCTGCATTCCAGGTGATGCAACTGTGACAATAACTCACAGATATACTCCCAAAGAACAAATGAAGATCCATACTCAGCTGGCAGATGTTATCATAGTAGCTGCAGGTAAGTCCTTAGTGGATTTTATTTGGAAGGTCATCAGCAGGGTATTTCCTGCCCTAATTGCTTACAGGTTTGAAAGAATAACTTCTTGGGTGAGTTACACATGTATCTGACTCACTTCTATCAACTGGATTCTGTTTCTTGGCAACCATCATATTGATCCATTGTGCCTATGTTAGCATTTGTCAATTCATTATGGAAAATTCAGACTGCCTTTGAGATGACAGAATAAGATAATTACTTTAACAGACATGACTAAGTATCATTTATGGAAAGAGGTCAATGTGGGTCAATAATGTATTGTGGCTTTGGGGGGAAAATGAAACAAATGTACCCTTAAGTTACATTAAAGAAAATATAGTGTCAAGGTAAGGGGAAGAGATAGATTTACACCAAGACTGAAGAATCATGTTCTGGAGTTTAAACTTTAAGAGGAAAGTTGATGGACTGGATGATGTCCAAAGGAGAGCATGTAAGATGATAAAATTTCCAAAAACGATGACACATGAGGTGTGGTTTAATGAACTGAGGATGTTTGGTATGGAAGAAAGAAAGTATGACTTAAAGAGGATACAGCAGATTTTTTTTTAACATGAAAAAAAATACTATATAATAATCAGAGCTGCCTGAAAATGACCAGTTCTAGGGATGCTGAGTTCCTTATCTCTGCAGTGATAGGGAAAAAGATAAGAATTTATTTAGAAATGGTAGAGTATTATTTGCCAATTTTTTATTAACTCTTGCCCCTTTGAATGAAAAGAAAATCTCATGCCGTTTTTAAACATTATTATAATAGTTTTACAAATTAAATATTATGTCTAAAAACATGCAAAGAGTTGTGACTTTTTTGAATATGTGTTTGATAGGGAAAGTGTTACATTCCTTTTTTTTTACTCTCTTACCATTTAGGATCATTGTAGAAAATTTTCATATATTGACTAGAGGGTTGGGATCATTAGATTTTAATGTTTCCTCCAGTTCTGAGGTTCTGTTATTCTATATTTTATTGAATCAAAGACATATTAGTTTTATTTGTGTTGTTCTGCAGGGGAGTTAGCAAAAAAGATATTTTAGAACACAGTAAGAGTGGGAGTGTTGAGGGGTTGTATATGGATGATTCACTTATAGGTTTTTGAAAGTTTATTATATAATTCTGAGTTTTACTAAAAATGAATACTTTTGGGTAATAAGGTGGGTAATACATTCATTCATTCATTTATTCAATAACATTCAACTCATTATGCATCAGGATTTAAGTTCTAGGGAAGCAGCAGTGAATAAAAATGATAAAATCCTAGTTCTTATAGATATTATAATTTGGTGGGAGAGGTAGCAAATAAACAAGTAGTACAATATATCAGATAGTGATAAGTGCATAATGAAAAATAAAATTTCATGAGGTGAACACAGGGTATTGTTTTAGATAGATTGGGTGGCAAATATCTTTCCAGGGAGGTGACTTTTGATTAAAGTCATTTTCCTGGACGTTCTTCATTTGCCCACCAGATCCAGTCTCTGTCCTTCCCTGCCCTGCTCTGGCTCAGGGAGAATGGCTGCTCAGGATTTGGCATCAGCAGAAGATAAGAGGGAGAAGGAGGGAAGGTCAGGTCAGGGCATTTCTTCTCTACTCCCTTCCTACTTTTGCTTCCTTTCCATGTCTGTGTCTGTGTGTCTGTGGCTTCTGCTGGGAAGCCTCTCCTCCATGGCCTGGCTTTTACTGGGCTATAATAACACTGTTTCCCCCCCCTGCCCCTTCAGACTTAGGGATGGTACAGGCTTCCTGCTGTATCTGATCTCTAAGTGCCTCAGCATCCCTTGTTCTTCTGTTAACCCTGACCATTCCTCTGGAAAAGTCCCTTCATTAGCATCTCTTCACTTCATGCATCTGAGGCAAATTTTGTTTCCTGCCAGGGCCTGACTGATACAGACCTACATATAGTGATGAGTAAATCAAGGCAGTATCTCAGGGGAAGAGCTTTCCAAGCAGAGGGAATAGCAAACACAGAAGTCCTTAGGGAGAAGCATGCCTGCTGTGTTCCAATTTTAATTAAATACAAATTATGGGGAGACTGGTAAGAAATGATGTTGGAAAGGTAGCCAGGGCTAGCTCACGTAGGTCTTTGTAGGCTACACTGAGGACTTTGATATATGAGAGCAGGAAATTGACATAGTTTAACTTGCGTTTTTAAAAGATCACTCAGGCTGTGTCGAGGAGAATTGACTCTAGAGTGGCAAGAGAGGAAACAGAACAGTTATTGCACTTTCATTTGGTAGATGTAGATTTTTCCTATTTTTTTTTTTATAGTAAAAGATATAAAATAATCCTCCCCTTTATTTCTGCCTTTCCTCTTACCACATAGTATTTCTGTATTTCAGAGACAGTTGCCTCTTCTTGCTTTATCCAAGGCTTGAATGAGAACCCTTTTTTCATTTTGCTTATCAATTAGATGCTATTGTTAATTTCTAGACTTTAAACCTGAATTACAGAGTATTTACAGACTAGGAAGGGAAAGTACAAGAAAGTACTAGAAGATAGTAAGTTTGATTAAGGGAATAAAGATAGTTTAAATTAGTTTCAACCAAATTTAATTTAATTACCTATTCTTATATAGGACCTCTTTGGGAAACTTGAATATATGACAGTGAATCCAGCAGTAGTGATTTCCTTCCTCATAGAGTGAAAATAGAAATGTTTCCTTTTCCAGAGATCATCAGTAAGCTGGTACAGTTTTGCTGAGAAATTATATTCAGATGATATCAAATGGAAATTTTTGAGCTGTATTGACAGAAGTAAGACAAATGCTTAGGAAGGCAATGAACTTTTTCCTACCACAGATCAGCATGAGGTAAAATACTGTGGTAGCAACTGATAAATTCACAGCAGACAAACATTATATTGACTTCTTTTTAGAAACACTTGGATTCACAAACAAGACTCAGCTTTTGGTGAATAAAGAGGAATTTGAGTGGTCATCCTTGTCCATCTCTAATTTCAGACAGAATGGAATTTGCATTATTTTTTAAAGGTTCTCCTTGATCCTACTATTAAGAACTTACAAAGAATATTTCACAGTTGCCTTTAGTTCCCACTTACCAATTATAATATTGAATGAATGGTTTCTTCTACTGGAGCAAAATCCCTCAGTATGCTTTCATGATTATGTTTTGTTTACTTATGAGAAATGGCAAATGAGCCATCACAATCCTCTTGCAAGAACCACAGACATTCTTCTGTGACTGAATCAACTTTTATGTCACAAGTTATGCCAGCTCATCCTTGAGTTTCTCTTATAGACTCAAGGTGTCTTTCTTTGTAATGGCCTAAATCAGCACCGAGTACAGGTGTTAAAAAAAAAAGAAAGATGGGAAAGGAAAAGAAAAAGGAAAGGAATAGGAAGAGAAGGGAAGGGAAGGATTAAGCTTCATAAAAGTAACAAAATGGGAGCCGGGAGGTACTCAAGCCCCTAGGTGTGGGGACAGTTGACTGCAGCCACCCCACAGGGTCTCTTCTCACCACCAGAGGGCACCAGTCAGGTGCTCAGCAGTTTAGACATGGCCGAGTTGGCCGCACACCTTCCTAATCCTGGCCTGAAGACATTTTCAGAGAAGACAGAGGGAACCGGCCCTATTGCTTGCCTCATATTCCAGCTCAGACATTTCTGACTTGATATAAAGATGTGCTGAATGCTGGAAGACAGCCCTGTATATAGTGCTGCAGATATCCTATAGAATGAAATACTTGGTCAATGGAAAATTTCGTGAAAGAAAATTGAGAACTGTACAAGTAATAACTAGAGATTGCTATATATCCACCTTTCTTCAGTAATCACCTAGAGAATTTAATGATAAAAATACATGGATATTGATAAATTACAATGAAATTGTAAAGCATGGGTTAATATAAAAAAGGCATTGCATGTGACCAGACAATATGAATAAAGTATTACTAAAATGACCACATCATGCATTATGTGTGGGAAATAAACATGTGCAATTAACAGTGGGTATTAAAGAAAGAGATAGTGATCTAATGGCACAGGTAGCTGGAACAGGGAGTGCTAGATCCCTGTCATAACTAGAATGTCAGCATATATGGAAACAGTCTCATCTAGGAGAAATCAGGAAGAGTAGAAAGAGGAAGAGTGTATAATGTGTCAGAAAGACTGATAATGTCTGAGAGATGACAGTGAAGAATGTACTGATGAAATCTAAAAATAAAAGAGGAAACTTCATGTAAATCTCACAAAGATCATGGGGCATGAATAAAATTGGCTTATGTCAATCCTACTTTCAACCTCACCAATTTCTCAAATTCCCATAGTATTAAAATCTTATAAGTTTAATTATGTACCACTTACCTTTTAATTATCTCCCTCAAAATTAGGATTTAGGGTAAGATAGAAGCTCAAACCTGAAAAATCAGACTCAGTCAAAGCATACAATTGTAAGTAAAAAGCTTCAAGTTCCTACTCAAATTCACAGAGAGAATTAATCAGTTTCTATTGTACATTAATGTACCATCGATATTGCACTTAATACCTATGTATAGTTGTCTGTCATCTTACTAGACTACAGCACGGACTGAGACTGGATTTTTTTTAGCTTGATATCCATGTTCATACAACGTCATAAAGGTCAAATATTCATCCATAAAAGAGTAGTTAAGATCACTAAATGGATGAAGGGAGTGATTTGAGTATAACTGTTAAGACTAAGAAATAATGAAAAGTATTTTAAAAGAGTAAAAAGAAAGAACAAAAGTATAAACAGCTGAAAGAAAGGGAATTGTTTAAGGGAAGACTCAATTGGCTTTGTATAAGGCTAATGATAAAGAAAGGAAATGTAGCCAGACTAGGGTACCAATTCTAAGAATAGTTAGAAGATCCTTTGGCTCTTTGATTCTCTTGCTTCAAGAAAGCCAGGAGAAATCCTAAGTTTGTAAAAGTGCTAGGAATTTTCATTACCCAGGCAGGAGAGGCAAGTTATTTTCCAGACATAGTCAAAAATGACCCTCCACCCATCTGAGTAAACTCCATAGAACTCACTTCACTCAGAAGATGGGCTAGTGACTCAACGCCACTTGCACGTTAACCTCTGGATACAGAGTGCCACAGCAGTGAAAGCTGGCATGTTGTTCACTAAGCCATCCCCTCCAGCATGATGAATGAACCTTCACATTTGTAATTCTAGCGTCTCTCTATTGCAACACTTTTAATGATAGACACTGTAATATAAAACAGGATAAATGGGCAATTCAGTGGAGTAATTTGGAATATTCATACTTCCTCGTCGTGAAATACTAAGTGACCAACCAACTTCCTTTCACCACTTTTCCCATCAAATTATCTAATTCTGGATATACATCTATGAAACAGCATCCTGTGTTCTCAATGGGGTTTTCCCTTTGGTAAATTTCCTCCTCCTTGGAGCAAGGTTACTAATTTTCAGGATGCCAGGACACTGAGAAGTTCCCAGGAGTGTGGCCTGTGAACAGTCTATTCCATACAGTTCATGAGACTTGGGAGTGGAAGTTGCTCACTCACAGTCTTGGGTGCTTCTTGAGTGGATGACAGCATATTTCATGGCTTTAGTAATGCTATTGTTCTTCCATATTCTATTGTCATTCTCCAGCTTGTCCCTTTTGGCTAGCCTCTGCTTCTCCATTTGGAGTTTCTTCCCTCCTTCCTAAATTTGTCATTTATGTCAATTTTGTCAATTATTTTCAATGATATAGAGTAGAGAAAAAGAGAGGCTCTAGAGTAAAAATGCTAAGATTTAAATCTCAACTCTGCTACTTACTTTTTATCCTTGGAAGTCAGACATTTATCCAACTTCCCAGCCTTTCTCTCTCTTTCACTACCCTCCATCCCCACCCGTTCCACCCCACATCATCCCTAAGACCTAAGTTACCTGGTGGGCAACTTAGGTAACTCATCCACAAGTGAGCTTTATCAGTGTATGGCAAGGCAGTTTGGGGTAAAGGCTTGACTATTGGATTTTCTTCCCTGATGTCCATAATACATTGTTGATGCCAAAACCAGGGAAACATGGATAGTAGAGAGGAAAATAACCCATTATCCTAACCAAAGAGAACTAGTATTAATAATTTGATGTATGGCCTATAAATTATTTTATATTTATTTGTAAATCCAATTGTCTACACAGTTTGTTTACCCTGTATATACCATGTGTATCCTACTGCTCCACACTCTGCACATTTTTCCTTATAAAAAGCATTCTTCTAAAACATGATATCTAATGACTGTGTAGTGTTCCATGGTATGAGTATACTATAATTTATTTATTCAGTTGACTGTTGGACATTTAGACTGCTTCCAGTTTTTTATTATGAATAATATAGTAAACAACTGTAAGCTTAGTTGTAAATACCTAAGATTATTTGCATAAGGTCCCTACACTATTGCTTACATTGGTCTTGTGTTCTTTATTTCCTTGAGAATGGCTGCTTATATTCTCAAAACCAAAATTAACACTTAAACCTTTGTGTATAACATTTGTATTATTTATAAACCATTCTATAGATAGGCTTATTACCATTACACATCAGTATGCTACAAGGTTTTAGGGATGCACATGAGAAAATGGCAATCTGTGGCATAAGAAGAAAATGGCTAGACTAAGAGACAGGGTGTTGTAGTGGAAGAAGTATGACCTTTAAGTAAGTAGGATCAGTTTTGACCTTGAAATCACACCTAACTCTGTGAGCATCATCTTCAACAACTGTAAAATGGAGATAAAATACTAGTGTTACAGGGTGCTACAAGAATTAGGTAGTTTCCCATCCCTCTGGTCTGGCAGTGTATTGTGATTAATATTATGTCACATATATGGGGAGAAAGAGTGACAGAGAGGGAGAGAGTTGCCATCAAGGATGGAGTGATAACTGTGCTCCGCTGACTCTGAAGATTAGATGATTGAGCTAGATCCACTCCCACAGAAGGAACAGAAACTCATTAGGCAGAGGAAAAGGGGAGGGGACTTCTGGAGGCTGAGAGCTGTAAAACAGTATGCGTCTATCAAATAAAATGTTAACTATTTCAAAATGACAGGTACCTGTCTGTAATGAAGCTGAATATTAGGAAGGGGCCAGACAGCACAATATATTAAGAGATTTGGATTTTACCCTGCAGGTCATGGGCAACCTTTAAATAGTCGTAAGCATTAGAAGAACATGGTCGTATTTATATTTTAGAAAGCTCACTCTGGTAGCTTTTGGGAAGGATGAGACTGTCAGTAGAACCCCATCAGTGAGGTTCTAAACTAATACAGGAGTAGTTGAATGTGAGAAAGAGAAGCAAAAAGTGGACTAGAAAGATTTACTGGCTTTGAATACTGGGTAAATGATACTAACATTAACAAGGAGGGGGATGTAGAAAGGAATGAGGGTTTGGGAAGGGTAGATGAAGAATGGATGGGAGGAGATAATGAATTCAGTTTGAACTTGTTGAGTTTGAGACATTTGTGGGGTAGTCAGATGGAAAAGTCCAGTAAGAGTGGAGATTTGTGAATTTGGAATTTGGGAAAAAACTCTAATCTGGATTGACAGGTTTGGAAGTCATTAGCATCAGTAGTAGTGGATACTACTACATGGATAAAACCATCTAGATTGAGTTTATTTTTTTCATGTGAAAATTTGCAGTTTGGGAAAAAGCTCTAATCTGGATTGACGGGTTTGGAAGTCATTAGCATCGGTAGTAGTGGATACTACTACATGGATAAAACCATCTAGATTGAGTTTATTTTTTTCATGTGAAAAAAAGACAATCATGGATTGAGCAATCCTGTCCTGGCATGTCTGAAACATGTTGGTTGACCTAAGTTCTATAACATTGTCTTCTTGCTTCTGCAATACCAATACCAATGAAAGGTGGCCTATTCTTTCTGCAGCAGTCCCTTTGATTGTGTAAGAAAGAAAATGATATTTTTCTAAAGCTTTGCTGCTTCACACTTGTTGTTCCCTTGCAGCCCTACCTTTACTCATCTTTGAGAGCATCATTAGAATAACATAAGAAAACATCTTTAATAAACCAAAGTTGTAGAAGCAAGATCTTTGAAAAATTGAGTTAATTTTGTAAACATTGACCCTTTACATGCAGAAGCTTAAGCTTCATCAATAAATGTTTCTAAAGCTTGTATTTTTTTTTCATGCTATCATTTTCTGTCTGTTCATGTTGGATTTGTCATGACCATTCAGTGCTTTACCTTAACCTCATTTGATTTCTATGTTATGGCTTGGCCAGTTGTTACATTCTTTTTCCAGCCTTAATTCTCACAGCATATTGTAGTAACCATGTATTTCTCATACATATTATTTACTTTAATGCCTTAAAAGTAGGAAGACATTGTTTTCTCAATCCTTTACAGCCTGCTTATCTGATTTCTGGGTTGTCTAATTTTTGATCAAAAACTTTATTAACTTATTCTTTAAAAACTAGAACCTGAAGACAATAACTTTATGTGTTTTGGATCCAATTCCCTCTATCATTTTTCCTGGTCATCCAGTCTACTCTCTGTTTATCCTGCCACACCTGGGCTGTCCATTCAACTTTCCTGAGGCTCCGGTCAAGCCAGTTTATGACATGCTAGGTCTGTCTGCTAGCTGGGATTGAAAGCCCTTTCTTCCTCTGATAGTAAACGATACCTCTGTGTTAAAAACAGGGTAACCTCTAGTGTTTCTAATCCATAGCTAATAAAATGTGGTTCCTAAAACCATTATATTTTTCCTGGTGTATCAGTAGGATATTGAAAAGCTACTCTTAGGATATGCCCTTGAATATTGTTGTTCACTTCAACAAATGACTCCAGTGAATATACTAACTGGAACCACACTCAAGAGGAGACTTAAGGCAGTTTTTCCCACCAGAGCTTCAATGAACTTAATTCTTTTTAGATTTCTTAATTTTAATAGACCTTACTTTATATGAAGCTTTACCAAGTCTTAATTTATAGCTTAAAACCTGTTTAACAAAACAAATGTAAGGCAAGAAATATGTGTCAATATTATGTAAAATGTAAATACATTAAGCTAACATGGGATGACATAGTACACTTTTATTTAAAATAGAAAGTCCTCACTCAAACATCTTATTGTGAGTTTCGAAGTGCAACAAAATTAACAGGAGAAGGAGAATGGTACTTAGATGAGAAAGGTAATGAGTAGGGACTAATATGAATTACAGAGGGTTGGTACTGAAGATACCCATGACTCCCACTGTATTGTGACATCTGCAGCAGCAAGAATAATGTCTTATTTCTCTTTTATTTAATCTTTGTATTTCTTTTACCTTATGATGAACCTTGCACCCAGGACCTGAAAACTCATTGTTGAATGAATAAACCTCCTTCTTTAGAAGTCAGGAGCTTACCTTGGTTTAAATTTTTCCTACTAGTTGAGAAGGACATTAGTAGGGGTAGATGCTGTCTTCAAGACCCATTCAGCCTCAGATTCTCCCTAATATCTTGTTTGGGGCTGTTCCACCTCATGAAGACTTAATATGGCATTGCATCAACACCCTTGACACAGAGCTTGCACCTGCGGAGTTCAAAGGTAAAGCAGGGAGGAGGCAGAGAAACAACTGAGAAATAATGACTGTCTTCAATGAAAGAACTAGAAAACACTATTGCTTTACTCTCTAGTGTGGGTAGGAATATGAGTCCTTCTCAGGTGAAGTCATCATTGCTGTGGTATGTTCAGAGTGAATGTCTCTTCCAGACATGTGTTGACTGGCAGAAAGTGAAATTATTTCATTAGATCTATAGTTAGACATTATTAGTAGTGGCTTTGCAATAACATCCATTCATCTAATTAAAATCCAGGGAAAATGAAAGTTTTTAAAAATGCAGGGATCAAAGTATCACACATCAACACTTCTGCAATAATCTGTACAGTAGATGTTTTTGAAATGAGCAGTGGAATATCTGACTGCATACCTGGCTACCTGCTCTAGGTGTGGTTTTGATTCTAAAGGAGAACAATGAGAAGGTGGGAATCACTGTGTTGGCCTATGTCTGTTGTGCCTCCTGAGTCAACTTCTATGAAAGTTCTTTGTTTTTACCCATTTATGTTGTCAGAGAAGGCTCTATCCCTTATCTTTCACTTAAGTGAATTTTCTCCAAATTATTTCAGATTTGGTTGGTTAACAATTGCTTATTTTAGAATGATTTACCTTAGTTACAAAACCTGAGGATTAATGAGTACTATGCACAAGGGTGGGCTTTATGATTGTGTTTGAAACAAATTTTAATGTCATAGTTCTTCTCTTACTGTGCAGATTGCAAGCAGTTCACTCCTAGTATCTTACTAATTATGTACCCTTTAAATCAAGATATTATTTAATGTCAGGTCTCAGATATTACATTGTAAAAAAAAAGGCAGGAGCATTTCAACAATGTTTCTACTGAGTTTCTATTGTGTATGTGTCATAATTGAGACTCATTTATTTTAAACATAAGCAGGAAGATTCCTTGTCTTTGTAAAATCCACACACATGCATGTGCGCGCATACATACACACCAAAGGACACATCACAATATACATAATATACATTCTTCCTAGGACAGTTTGTTAGTATATTCCTAAAAATAATGTGGTACATCATGTCAGAATGAATGAGAATCCCTCCATGTATATTAAGAATAGCATACGTTCTATTAGGTCACTAAGATACTATCCCAGATTTACTTCTTTGAATCAAAAAAGAAAAGCTACTTTAAGGGATTGGTAGCAAACAGATTTTAAAATAATCTTCAAATAGAGAGTTCAATATAGGCTTTTTAAAAATAATTTTTATTTATTTAAGTAGCAACATTTACAATGTTTAGAATAATAATGGCTAACACTTATTGAGCATTTCTGGAACCACACAACAAACTTATGAGGTCAGTAAGGTTATTATTCCTATATTATAGATGAAAAAGCCAAGGCTTACAGTGAATTAATTTATTCATGGTCATACAACTAAGTGGCTTTACCAGGAATGGAAGCCAAATCTGTTTGACTCTAAAGCCCCTCATCTTGAGCCTTCATTCTGTTCTTGGCTACTGCTGCCATGATTTTGGAAACTGGGAAATGCTTTTGTTTTCCTTGTTTATTCGCTCTATCTTAAGAACAATGTTTTAATAATTGAGGAAGCAGACATTAGATATGCATAAATGTTGCTCAAGGATTTATAGTTATGTTACTCAAAGTCTACATTTTATTAGTTACACTTTTTAATAGAACCAAAGAGGCATGTTTAAGGAAGACAAGAAACCAGTGGTGTGTTTAAAATTGTAAAGCTTGCAGAGAAGCCTACAATTCTAGAACTTTCTGCCATTAAATAACATTTCACATTCATATATTTAAATAGCAAAAAAACAAAAACAAAAACAAAAACAAAAACAAAAAAACTTGCATTTTCCTTAGCTGAAAAGAGTATTACTACATCTTTATTCCACATTTGCATTTATAAACTTAGGCTGCCATATGTGTGTCTCCCTTTCGAAGTGGTTGACAATCAAGAAGAGAATGCTGGCATTCTTCAGGAACAAATGACCTGTTGAAAGGGCTGAAATTATCCTTTTATCTCCAGACCTATTTGCCATAGGTCCATATTTATTTCTACCAAAATATGTGTTCCAAATGAAACAACTTAAGCCCCTGGGACATTTTTTATATGAATTTTGATGGCCAAGGAATTAATTTACAAAGCATATCAGCATCTGTTTTTATCTGCCCTTTGTGACTCCATATCCATTAAATGCTTTCTCATCATGAAATATACCTCAGTCTCAAAGAAGTCTGAAGTGTAAACTCCACATGGAAATTAGTTGATATGCTCCCAATCCTAGTATAATTATATAAATAAAAGATGTTAATTAACTAAGTTAAAGGTTTAGTTAATTAAATAGAACTTAAACAGAAGTAAGAACACATGTAAGTAAATATCAGTAAAGCTGTATGCAAATCAATATTTGTATTATGCTTAAGATTTCAATTAGAAAAATAGGAAGGAAAAGGCACTTATGATTCACTGAATGCCCTTGTTTGCCAAACATCATGCCCGGTGCTTTCATCTATTTAATATTATGTTTACAGCAAACCTAGGGCAAGGGATGGGAAGTCTTATTGTGCCTATTTTTATAAATGTAGAAAATAAGGCTCATCATTAGTAACAAAATTAATAATTGTCCAAGTGGAGATATGCTTGCTTCCAAAGCCCAAGTTCTTTCCACTGACTCAGAGTGCAGGACTGGGAGACCTAAAGGCAAACCTGATTACCCTACTAGGTAATTATTAGTTCCTAATGCAGGGATGGTCAATATCATTCCATTTTCCTGCATACCTGAGACCATGCCTTGTCCTGATACAGCTGCTGGAGCGGAAGAACTGGTACATATCCACGTTTCCCCCAGCATGTGTGACTTGGAACTCCTGGAATCTCTGTTCACTTTTCCTTTTGCTCCTGTCAGCCCAGGCTCTTCCTGCCAGTTCAGATACTCCTAAGACCCGCAGAGACACTTAAAGCTCTTTCACCTTCTTGCTTCTTATCTACAGTACTGTAATGCCAGTCAAGCCAATGACATTAGAAGGCGCAAATGAGAGAAACTAGTCAAATGATGTTCTTTTTTCTCTTGGAAGCTCGTTTCTCCTCACTACCAAGGGAAAGCAAAACAAAATACAAAACCAAAGCCTTATCTTATAAAGAAAATGTTGAGTTAATTGGTCAGAATTCTGAGGACTTATCTGTACCTATAAGATGCCTAATAGATGCTGATTGAACTGTATTCCATGGCTTTCTCACATTAACTCCATTTCACCTTGTTGCTATATATCAGGGAAGAGCCTCTGTGTCTTTGCTATTTTCCCTTTTGTCTCTTTTCCTTTTGTCTCTCGCCTTGCTCCACGAATGTGCCTCCTTCCAAGTACTGTCATATCAAGCTACTAAAGTCTAACGCAGTCTGCATTTTCCCTCCCTCCCTTCATTTATTCATCACATTTTTAAGCTCCTACTAGTGTGGGGAGAACAACAAAACCTTCTTGGTTTCTGCCTTCATGGAGTTTATAGTCTACTCTAAGCAGACATTAATCAAATAGCCACAAACAAATGTATTTACAAAATTAGAAAATTGCTGTGAAAGGAAAGTGCAAGTTGCTTTGGGTACATATATTAGGAAGACTTGGTTTCGCTTGGAATTTTGGAGCCCAGAAGGCCTCCCAGAGAAAGTGGCTTTTCAGCTGGTGTATGCTTCTCAAGAATTTATTGATAATAGGCAAGAAAGATCTTAGCAGTTTTCTTTACTTTTATCAATTTTATTTATGCACCTTGCATACATCTCATGTATTTTTTTATTACAGTGGATTTCAGTTTTACCAGTCATCTCCCACATGGTAGATTCTGATTTCCCTGAGGAGAGGGGTTCTTCCATTATCTTTGTACTCCCAAATACCCTCTATTGGGCCATATACAGCAAAATAACTCATGCAGTCAGTTCTATAGGATGGTATAGATTTACATTTTCCCTGTGAATGTGTGAGTTGGAACTGCTGAGATCTCTGCTAATTTCATTGAACTTTAAAATGAATGAATAAAAATCATTTTTTAAACAAAGCATATGGCTTTTCTGGTATTTGTTTTTGTTATTTTGTTTCATTTGTTTCTAATGGGAATTTTTTTTAACCTAAAAATATTATTCCCTTGATTTCCATGCTTCTTCTTAGGCTTCTTCTGAGTTTGATGTTCTGCAGACATTCAGTGTTTCCAAGTGAATATTAAATGTACTACCCTTATTTTTCATTTTGTTAATGAATCACAAATCATCTTATAAGTAGTTATTAATTCTCCCAAAACAAAGCTTGTAGACAAGGTAACAGAACCACTCATCAAATCCCTAGGAATGCAGAGAGCTTTTATCATTCCCACAAACTCTTCATTCTTTCCTGAGTTTGGCTTGCACCTATAACAGTGGGCTCTGCAAGATTTCACCAAAATTCTGTTTGATGATAGTGTTTTTATGCTTTGTGGTAGACCAAAATTAGAAATATAGAAATAACACTATTCAGTTGGTTAATGGGTTTGACAGAGCAATCTTCCTGCTACTATTTGTTCCAACTGTTGTTAATGTGATTACCAAACGTGGAAGGTTGGGCCTGTGGGAGAAAATGCTGCTCGCTGTTTGTGGAGGGTGGGGTCTTAAGTGAAGAGTGAGATCATTCATTATATTCATCGTCACAGTCTTTCCACTTTGCTGGGAAGTGGTATGCTCCTTAGACCAGAAAGATGGATGGGACAGGGAGGTCTTTGCTTGGTGATAGAGCTAGAACCTCCCATTTGCTTTGCAGGAAATAAGTCAGAGCGCCCAATAGTCAGTTTTTGTCCATTGGATGGAAGATGGCAAAGCAAAGACTGTTAGCTGGTTAAAAAAAAAGTCACCTGGGCAAGTTGCTGGTAGACTTCACCCCTCTAGATTAGGCTATAGTTATCCTAAGAGAGAAATCGTGAGTCAGGAGCTGTGAGTCTAGGTAACAGGTTGTTATGGTATGATAAGAACTCTCTAACAAAGACCCTTATTGTATTTGAGGAAAAGTCTTAAGGTTTTCTTAAATCCACTTTTGTGAATTTTATGCATTGAGAAGAAGATGCTTGATGATTGACCTAATCTCTCACACCAGTAGAAAGTGCCCATTTACTTATATAAGTAATTTGCAAAGTGTGGTCTGTGGAACCTTGAAGGACCAAAACACTTTCAGAGGGTCCATGAAGTGAAAACTGTTTTCATAAAAATACTAAGACAATATTGGCTTTTTCATCATGTTGGCATTTGTCCTGATGGTGCAAAAACATTTGTGGTCAATGCTGATAGCACCTTAGCACAGAGCAAGGAGATGGCCCCAATCTCCACTAATAAGTCACTGTATCATTCACTGCCATTCACTCAAAGTTAAAAAAAAAAAAAAAGCAAGTGTCACAAGGGTCACTTAAGAATACCCTTGAAACTGTAAAATTAATTTTATTAAATCGCAACCCTTGAGTACATATCTTTTAATACTCTTCATGACAAAATGAGAAATTGGCATAAAGCACTTTGGTTGCACAATGAAATACAATAGCAATGGCCATATTGAGGAAAAGCAGTTGTGCAGTTATAAGAGTTGTGAGTTGACTACATTTCACATGGAAAACATTTTTACTTGAAAGAATGATGGACAGACAAATTAATGGCTATTGATACTTGAATATTTGGCAAATGTTTTCTTGAAAATGAATGAACTGAGCTTGACACTTCAAGGAAAACAACTATTTGTTGCCAATGATGAAATATGAGCTCTCAGAAAAAACTCAGAATTCTGGAAAAGCAGTATCCCCCACCATGAGCTTGACATTTTCCTAAATGACATCTTTTCTCATGAGATCAGTGGTGACATTAACTAATGTGATTTTTGTATGGTATAATGACATGACAAAATTTGGAAGATCTGCATAACTCAGTAAACTCGTTTTTCAAATAACCAATGCATGTTGTTCCTAATCCATTCAAAGTACAAGATAGACCAATGGGTTATAATATAACAGAGTATGAGAAGTTCATTGATATGGTTTCATATTCCACATTGCAACTAACCTTTAAGAAACTACCACTTTATCAAGTTTGGGTATGGAATCAAAGAAGGATGTCTACAATTATATAAAAAGGCTATTAAAATACTCCTTCCTTTTCCAACTACATATGTGAGGCCAGATCTTCTTCCTGCTCATCAACCAAAATAACTTATTGCAACAGATTTAACGCAGAAGCAGATATCAGAATCTGTCTTCTATTAAGTCAGATATTAAAGATTTGTGAAACTGAAAAACAATGCCATGCTTTTCCCTAATTTTGTTTTGTTTGGAATATATAGTTATTTTCATTAAAGTGTTATTCATTTTAACTTGTAATGGGCTTATTACTGTTCTTATTCAAAATAATTAAATATTTTAACAAATTTATCAGTTGTAATTTGTAATGTGGTAAAAATCAATAGACATAACTCACATAAACAAAACTCTTTTGGGTCCTCCGTTTTTAAGACTGTAAGGGGGTCTTGTGACCAAGTGACAGGCTCTTACTTCATTCATGTGTCTTTTCAAATGGCATATGTTTAGAGAGGCCTATCTAAACATAGCAGCTTTTTATGTTTATTTATAGCACTTACAATTTCCAGACATTATATTATATGTATATTTACTTATGTCTTGCCTTCCCTATGAGAATGTAAGCTCCATTATGGAAGTGATTTTGTCTGTCTTGTTCATTGCCTTGTCTTCAGCACCCACTGTTGTGCCTGACATAATAGCTCCTCAGTGAATTATTTGTGGAAATAATGAAACCATTTGCCCACTGGAGATTCTCCTTATATTTCTAAAACCATAAAGTTTTGTGTAATCCCTTTTTCATTATGTCTTGCCTCTATTTGCAAAAGCAACTTCTTGCCAAGTACGTCCATGGTATTTTTGAGTCTCTTATGGGCGTTTATTCTTTCTTTTTAGTCATTTATCACGTAGTGTCCTTTTCTCCTGCTTCAACCTCTTCATCACCCTCTCCCCCATCATACATTCATGTAGAGACAAGTTTCCATTGTTTCTGCCAAGAGGAATTGCTGCCACTGTCCAACACAATCCCTCAACTGTATATTCCATCCTAGATGGACTGAAACCCTCAAGGTAGAGCTGTACAGAATTCCGTCGCCAAACAGGAAAGAATGCCTCTCCTGGAGGGGCACCAATGCAAGGCTGTTTGTGCCCCCAATATGTTACAGAGTTTTAAAGGAAAGACAGATTTCCATTTTAAATTTATCGCTTCTCCCCCTCTACATTCCTGAAAAGACTATCTAGGATTCTGGAATGGAGTTTAATCTGACTGATGAAAACTAAGATTTTCTCATTCATCTTCCTCTAACAATAAGTATTATACCATATTAAGCCTATTATACATGCACTTTACTTCCTCTTTCCTTAGGGCAGGATCTCAACTTGGCTGCACATTGGAATCAACTGAAGAACTTTAAAAATACAGATGTCTGGGTCCCATTTCCAGAAATTCTAATTTAGTTGTTCTTGGGTGCAGCCTGGTCACTGGGAATATCCAGCACTCCCCAGGTGATTCTAATGTGTCTACCTGGCATGCGTTCTCCCTCAGAAGGCTCTTCAGGCCTCCTCAAATGGATTTCTGTCATCCCCACCCCACCAGATCATTGGGTACTTGAAGACATGGCATTTCTAAGAATTGAATGTAATGTAAAACTTGATGTTTCTGATATTTTGTGTGGAGAAACCAAGTTTCTTATAAATACAGAATACTCCTGAACTGAAATGTGATCACTTGAAAGTGGATCAGTCTTTCCCTTCTCCCGAGTGAATGGTGGGAAATAAAACGTTTCGTCTATCACTTGGTACTTAGACCCCGCTTGTTCTGCCCACCCCTCACCCTACCACCACTCAACTTCTCCAGCTTTCTCTCCAGCCATTGCCCTCAATGTGCATCCTCTAACCATCTCACATGCCTAGCGGTTTCCTTAAACCTGCCATGTTTATTGGAACTCCATGCTTTTCTGCATAGTCAGATCCCTCTTTTTGGAACAGTCTTTCTCACCTCTTTCACCTGATTGACTTCAAGACATCTCTCAAGGGTCAGCACAGTCCTCTGGAAAACATGCTTTCACTGCCACAGTCTAGGTTAGGTGTCCCCTCCCCAAACACTTCCTTGATTCCCTCTACATGCTGGGCATTTCTGTGCCATAATGCTACTCATTATAATTGTGTGACTCTTTTTCAACACCGAGCTCCTAAAAACAGATTGTGTGTTTTTTTTAATTTTTGAATTCACTGTATTCAGAAAAAGCTTTGCATAATAAATTATCAACAGGTGCTTGTTAAATGGATCATGGGCAGATGGATAGATGTATCATATCTTGAGCAAAGTCAATTAGTGAATATGTTTTGAAATATTTCTATTTGAAGTATTAGTAAGGATTAGATATTCATAACTCTAATTTTACATATAAAGTCCAGATAGACACATGACTTACTATGAACACTACTAGTTAGTTGCTTACAGAGACTAGAACTAAAACTTGACTTGTAGTACAGTGCTCTTGTTCTTTAGAATTCCCTGTTTTTTGTTTTGTTTTATTGGGGGGAAGTTGGTTTCTTTACTTGGCTTTGATTTTTGTTTTGGTTGATTAATAATGGCTTAGGCACTGCTAGGTAAGAAAGCATTTTCCTGAGTGTAAGTCAGGTCTTATAAGTTATATATATTAAGTATGTTCTTTGATGTATAAGGAATTTTGTACAATAATATTATGTAATGATAAAATATCAAATTGGATTGTTTAAAACATAACCTAATGTTGTTCAAAGAAATAAAGCAAGAACTTTGAAATAAAGTTTTGGTAAAAGATATACTATATAGGTTCCAACAAAGAGATCTATTGATGCAATATTAATATCAGATAAAATAAATATTAAGAAAAAATCACTAATAGAAACAAAAAAATTATGATTCTGAATAAATAGAGAAATATCCACCAAGGTGATATTAAAGCCAAGAATTTAATATGGAAATATAAAAATCCAGAATTAATAGAATTTCAAGGAAAATTAATAAATCAGTAATCATTGCTGAATATTTCTATACCTCTCTTAGAAATTGATGAAAACAAGGAGACAAAATTCAGTAAGAATATAAAAATTTCATATTCAAAACTAACAAGCCTGAACTAATATATCTATATGGATTTTTTTAATGAACAGAATATATTCTTTTAAAATATATAAAACAATTTTAATGACCATGTAAAAAGTCACAAAAGAAGTTTCAACACATTAAAAAAACCATATATCTTATAGATCATTTTCACATACTACAAAGTAAGAACATTGGAAATCAACAAGAAAAATTTAGTCAAAATTGCATATTTAGAAAATAAAACACTTATTGTTTAGCAATTAATGGATAACAGAGGAAATTACAAAATATTTAGGGTAAACCATTATGAGAGCATTACAAATCAAAACTCATAGGATGCACTTAAGGGGAAATTTTTAGCCTAGATGCATTTATCACAAATGTACGTATTGTTTCTGCTTTTCTCACCACCCCAAAGCACTCCCCAGCATTCTCTCTCCCTTCTTGTGGTTGCACCTTGGAAACAGTTCTCTACCTTGGGGTTCTGGGGACCATGAATCCAGGTCAGATTAAGCCAATTGGTACAATTGATACCTCTGGTCACTGTATTTGGTTCTAGAATGCATACATGATCCAGTTCGGGCCAATAAGAGAGGGATTCCCATAACTTGCATGAGAGCTATCAGAAATTCTTTCTTCAGAAGATGGCATAATTTGAACATTTGAGTTCAGGGATTCCTTCAGCCATTTTTCTTCCTAAAAGAGATCCTGGAGATGTTAGACAGACACTATGTGAAACCCAAGACCAAATTAATATATCAGAAGGCAAAAAGTGAACACCTAGGACATTGGTGACTTCATCTGAGTTGTTGGTTCAATCCTCTCTTGAATACATATCCTGCTTTAAACTTTTCCCAAACAGAAACCAAAAAAATGACTCATTTTAAGTCTGAGTCACTTGCTACATAAAGGGTTCCACTTGACAAGATAAGAAAACTGAAAATAAATGGATTAAGAATTTAACTAAAAATGTTTAAAAAGAAAATCAAACATAGAAAGGAGAAGGAAGAAAATTGTTATAATTTATTTCTAAAATTAATGAAATAAAGCAAACAAATTAATTTGATTAGTATAACTCAAAGATGACTAATTGAAATTACTAATAAAATAGATCATTGGCAAAATTAACCAAGGAAAAAGAGAGAAGGTATAAGAAGCAATATCAGAAATTTTTAAAATTGCATGTAACTATAAGCAGAATATTTTTAAATCAAAAGAAAATTATATAAACAAATTTATGCCATTTTTTCAATTTTATTCACATCTTGTACATATTTTTAATGCACTATTTCTTAGAACAGTTTTTGCTTTGCAGAAAAATTGCACAGAAAGTACAGTGAGTTCCCATATAACCCTTCTTGCCTTCCTCCAAGGCACACAGTTTCCCATATTATTAATATCTTACATTAGAGGGGTACATTTGTTACAGTTGGTGAACCAGTGTTGATACATTATTAATAATAAAAGTCCTTAGTTTATCTTAGGGTTCACTCTTCGTGTTGTACAGGGTTATGGACTTTGACAAATGACTAAATGTCATGTATCTACGATTACAGTATTATACAGAATAGTTTCACTGCCCTAAAAATGACCTGTGCTCCACCTATTCATACCTTGATCCCCTCACCCCCAGAGGCTGAACCCCTGGAAACCATTGGTTTGTACTGCTCCTATAGTTTCGCCTTTTCCAGAATGTCATATAGTTGGAATCATATAGGATGCAGCTTTTTTCAGAATGGCTTATTTCACTTAGCAATATGCATTTAAGGTTTCTCTATGCCTTTTTGTAGCTTGATAGCTTAATTCTTTTTATTTCTGAATAGTACTCCACTGTATGAATGCTCAAGTTTTTTTATCCAGTCACCTATTGAAGGACATCTTTAGTTGCTTGCAAATTTTGGCAATTTACAAATAAATATTTATAAACATTCATGGGCAAGTTTTTGTGTGGAAGTGTTTTCAACTTATTTGGGTAAATACCTCAGAACACTATTGCTGAATCATGTGGTAAGCCTATAGTTAGCTTTGTAAGAAACTGCTAGACCATCTTCCAAAATGTTTGCACCATTTTTCATTCCCACCAGCAGTGAGAGTTTCTGTCACTTCATATCCTCATCAGCATTGTTGGTGCTTTGATTCTAACAGGGGTGTGGTGGTATTTCATTGTTTTTTTTTAATTTGCGTTTCCTTAGGGATGTATGATGTTCAGCATCCTTCACATGCTTATTTGCCATCTGTATATCTTCTTTGGTGAAGTTTCTCTTGCCCATTTTGTAACTGGGATTTTTTATTTTCTTATTATTGAGATTTAGTCATTAAATATTAAAACCTAGATAAAATAACCATTTTCTAGAAAAAAGTTAATGACCAAAACTGGTCGAAGTAGAAAAACCTGGTTAAGCTACTAACTATAAAATAAATTGAAATGGTATTTGAGTTCTCCACATCTAAAAAGTCATAAATCCTAGATGATTTTTCAGATAATTTCTAATAACCCTCCAAAGAATAAATAATTTCTATCTTTTACAAACTGATTCATGAGAAATTAAAGAAAGAAGAAACATTACCCAAATCAATTTATAATGATAGGATAACCATGATACCAAAACATGACAAGGACAACAAGAGCAGGAAAACTTACAGTCTGATCTTACCTATGAATATTATGAATATTAGCAAATTAAAATAACAGTGTGTTAAAAGGATACAAGACAATAATGCAGTGTTAAAAATATATTGTTACTCTTATAACCCTAAATGGATACAAAAAAAGCAATTAGTAATAACACTCATTATTGACAAACACCTCATTCCAAACTAGTAGTAGACAGAGATTTCCTTACACTAATGTAAAGTATCAACAGAAAATAAATAGAAACATATATATTTAGTGTTTAAACACTAGAATTATTCCCATTCAATTAAAGATGAGGCAAAGGTAATAACTATTTTCCAGCACTGTACTGGTGTTCCTGGCTAACTGCAGTAAGTTGAAAGAAATGAATTAGAAAAAGAAAGATTTGAAATGAGAGACAAAATGATGTTTATTTTCAAATATGATTGTTTAGCTATAAAACTCAGGATAATCTACTGATAAAATATTAGACTTAGTGAGAAAGTTCAGCAAGTTTCCTGGTTACAATAACAACAATTCTACCAAATATTTAAGGAAGAAGTAATACCAATTCTATACAGATTTCCAGAAAATTGAAGAGGAGAGACTGCTTCCCTGCAGGCCAACATTATCCTGATACCAGAACCAGACAAAGATACTATAAGAAAAGTAAACTGCAGACCCTATTCCTCATGGATATAGATAGAAACATTCTAAACAAAATTTTAGAAAATTTAATCCAACAATATATTAAAGGGTAGTACATCTTGATTAATCAGGTTTATCCCAGGAATTCAGGATTTGACTTACATTTTAAAATCAATATGTGTAATTCACCGTATGTGATGGTTAATTCCATGTCAACTTGGCTAGGTTGTCACGTCCAGTTGTTTGGTCAAGCAAGAACTGGCGTGACTGTTACTGTGAGGGTATTTCATTGATTTAAATGATTAGTCAGTTGATAGCACCTATGACCAATTACAACTATAACTGACAAAGGAGATTGCCTTCAGCAATGAGAGAAGTCTCATCCAATCAGTTGAGGGCTTTAAAGGAATAACTTATGATTTCAGCAGTCAGAAAGATGAATTTCTCCTGAGTATACCATCAAAATTTTCATCAGAGTTCCCAACTTTATTGCCTGCCCTATGGAATTCAGACTTAGCAATTCCCATGGTCACGTGAACCAATTATTATAATAAAGCTCTCAATATTTACATATATATCTATATCTATAATATCTGTAATTCTAATATTTTAATTGACAATGAATTTATAGTTCGGTTGTTTATTTTTTTAAGTATAAATTTAGAAAAAGACTTGAAGGAAATATTCCAAAGGACTTACTTTTGTTGAATTTGAGTAGTGGCAATATAGGTAGTTTTTATTTTCTTTTTTGTACTTTTTTATATTGCTTAATTTCCAGAGACAAAAAGGAAATACTTATTTGGCGTCATAAATAAGAAGTTCTGATGTGCAGTGATTTGAAGGATTAGTAAGAGGCCTTCCATATTATCATATGTGTACTGTAGATGTTGGGATCCATTGGAAAATAAATTCACTGCATGTGTGCACTACATTATAATAGATATATTAGATATATATTTTCTATCCCATACCTTTCCAGTATTTTGGATGTGAACAATAGTAAGAAATAATTTTTCCTTCATACTATTGCTGTGAAACAAGCCATGCTAAAACTTGGTGGTTTAGAACAGCTATTATAACTTCCAATTCTGTGGTTTGGTAGGAGGCTGACATACTAGGTTGGGCTCCACTAATCTTGATTAGATTCTTTCACATACCTGTAGGTTGGCTGGCTTACTTAATTGTCAGCTAGTCTGCTGGGCGTTCTGCTCTAGTTTGGGCTTAAGTGATGCACCCTAGCTGTTCCCCATGTCTCTCATCCTCATCCTATGACCAGCAGGCAGGCCCAGATGTGACCTTTTCATGGAATGGTCTTCTTTCATGGCAGAGGTCAAGTGGAAACATGCAAGACCTCTTGAGTTTAGGCTTAGAACTGGCACTTTGTCATTTCTGCCTTATTCTATTGGCCAAAGTGACTCCATGACCAGGTTCAAGTTCAAAGTAGGGGAAAATAGATTCTATATCATTAATGAAAAGAACTGCAAAGTCTTATGGCATGGGATATGGATATAGGGCAAAGGGGGCAATAAAGAATTGCAGCCTTTAATGCAATGTATAATATACTTCATGATGTAGCATATACTTGCAAAAACATATATAATAAAAACAAATATTTACAAAACAATACTTAACCTGACTATATGTCTTACTCTTTGATTTATGCCATGCTATGCTTTTTATTTTTAAAGTGCTGGTTGTCAATGGATTGTTTCATGATCCATTAATGGATCCAAATTCATATTTTTAAAATTACTATGCTGTATTATAACATGTCTATATACAGCAAAGTTCTCTTTTTTCCAAAATGTTTTGTCCAGAATAATATGTGAGTAACTGTGGCATATCCTAAGCATTTGTTGAGTATTTTCTGTGTTTCTGGCAATGTGCTAACCCTTTTATATACATTGTGTCATTTAATTCCATAGCCAGTCTGATGAAGTAGGTACTGTTGTTAGTATTAGTATTCAAGTAATGAAACTGAGACCTAGATAAATTCCTGTCCAAGTTACACAAGTTTTAAGTTGTAGAGCCTGAGATTTGTACCTGAGTCTAGATACCAGTCAAGGGATAGGGAGGCTAGACAACCACTTAGTATTTTGACATGGTTAATATTTTTGTCATGGATAATCTTAAAAATATAAATGTATAAAATAGTAATTTGCTACATCATACCATCTGCTAAGTATTGCACTAGATGTTTAATATTCTCCAAATACCTTGTGTGGTGGGGAAAGAAGAAATGCAGTTTGCCTAATATGCAGACATGGGGATTTCATTACTTTTTTTCCTTTTAACAGCAAAATCCTGCTTAATTGTTTTTTCAAATTACTTTAAACATGTTAGTTTAAAGTCAATTATTTATGCTTGAGAATATGGTATTTGTAAATCTGATGCAATTCTAAACATATTTTAGTTATTTGGTAATCCATTTTCCAGACCAATGTATCCCTGTACATCTGTTAAGCACCCCCCACCCCACCACCACCACCAATCTTGACTGACGATTTCATTAATATTTTGAGAAGTTAGAACTGGTGCAATCTCAATCTTCATCCATTTGTGCTCTCTTTCTGTCTTCTTTGAGGTTGCATGTCAGTATGAAGACATGGTCAGAGCATTTCTCATTATGTTTTTCAACTGGCATCCAGTGAGATATCTATCATCTCATCCAGACTTTGACCAATAGTCAATGCATGCACCACAAAGGTCCCCCATATTTCTGTTTATCTGGCCCTTTTGAGTCCAGTAGCTTTTTCCTCTGCTACTTTCATGTCACTCTTGGGTACACAGAAACTCGAAGTAAGTGTCTAAGGCATCTGCATAGGCCTTCCTTGTAGCCATTTAATTAATTTGTTATTCCACCATTTCAACCTCTACACAGGCAATGGAGATGAGATCCCTTTGGTTTTGGATATCACAAGCCAATACTGGGGCTTTTGCCAACTCTTCAAGACACAGCTCAGGGCACACTATCAACCTTTCCCTGGGAACCTCGTAAGCCTAAGCTCTCACCACTTCTCCAACTCTCTTGGCTTTTCCTATTCTCCCCTTCCGTTTTCTGGTTTGAGTCTCTTTTGTTCTTCTAAAGTCCTAAGCATTTGGAATCCAGAAGCCAAGGAGTAAGTCCTTTCTTCTTTTCTTTTTTCTCTGTATCACTTCTCTCAGTCAATGAGCACGGAATGGCTTAGCTGCTATTTGAATGCTTATAGGGGAATAGGGGAGGGTAAGGTCTAAGACCAGGCATACACACACAAAAAAACAAGAATTTTTAAAAATGGTTAGTGTATCCTAAATATATAAGGCCACATTTGTACTTAGACTTTCTAGCTACAAGAGCTACATCTTTCAAACAAAGGCATTGAATTCGCTGGTTTTCAAACTGGGGTTGGCATACCCCAAGAGGCATTTGGCTAGTTGCAGAACACCCCCAACCCCACTTATCTTTTTTTTTTAAATTCAGTTTTATTGAGATATATTCACATACCATATACAGTCATCTATGGTGTACAATCAGTTGTTCACAGTACCATCATATAGTTGTGCATTCATCACCCCAATCTATTTTTGAACATTTTCCTTACACCAGAAAGAATCAGAATCAGAATAAAAAATAAAAGTAAAAAAGAACACCCGAATCATCCCCCTCATCCTACCCTATTTTTCATTTCATTTTTGTCCCCATTTTTCTACTCATCTCCCACCTATCTTTTTAACTCGATTAGCTGTATTTGCTTTGATCATTTTTACATACTAAGCTTATTAAACATTTTTCCTTTAAATAAAGTTTTCTTTAAATAAAAATGTTCAAAACATTTTCCCTTCAACTCCAAGCCTCTATGTGTAACATGGCTGCTGGTAAAGGTAGACCCCTGCTTATTGCCTCTACTACCCCTGTCTCCAAATGCACCAGCTTCTGTTTGCAGGAAACAAGGTTTGGATGAAGGGAGGAAGAGAAGAGAAGCATGCCTCTTGCCCCCACAAGTCCCTTGAACTTTGTAGAGAAAGGGTTCAAGGCAGAAGTTGACAGAACTACTCAAGAGTAATCCTGTCTATTTCTGAGTAGAAAAGGAGTCCAGATCCCCAGATGATCAAGTGTGGCACAGACCAGGGTCCTACTGGCCCTCATCTCTGTCAGTAACCGAGCACTGCTTTTGAACCTAAGAATCAGTAGCATCCAGAGACTGTCCTTGGCATGGATGTTATTCTCATGACAGTCTCCATAGCCTCACAAACATCATATAGGGGCCAGAGTAGCCAGGGAAAAAGGAAAAGAACAGGATATGCTCTATGATTAGTGTCAGTGACTCACTGATTTGTGGAAGGCATTTCTTGAGGATTCTTAGAAATACCAGGAGGTCCCTTGAGGGAACCACTGAGGCACTCTTAATGTAGGCGCTATTTAGCTACGGTGTATTTTGCCATTATGTGATTATCTCCTAAGCAAATAATGATGAAGGAAGTTTCTCTAATCTAGAAAGAAACACACACATTTACACAAATTCCATTGTAATTACTCTTGTTATTTATGTAGGAGGACAACTTCCAGCTGAAGGAGTGATCCACTTGAATAAGCATTTCCATGGTATTACTTTTATAGTTGAACAAGAGCCCCAGTTTTGTTCTCAGCCTCACCTCTGACTCATCATTGTGAAACCAAGAAATCGTTTAGCCTCTCAGCACTGCAGAATTCCTCTTCTGTGAATGAGGATAATGGGTAAACCTTCTCTTGCTTCACTGAATTATTGTGAAGTTTAATTAGATAATGTTTGCACAGCCCTTTGAACTCTACTAATTAAAGTGATGTGTAAATACGGTGCTTCCTTTTATCAGGATACCTTTGACTGAGCCATTTCATGGAGACTTAGAGATGACTATGATAGGAGGACCCATAGAGAAGGGATTATTTTTTTTTTATTCATGTGAACTCAATTCTGAGATCATCAAATGAACTTACAAAAAGCCTGAGTTGGGGCTCTAGTTGGTGAGCATAAGGATACAGCCTCACATTTACTCAAGGGGTAATGGTTATACCTTCATATTATATTAGGGAAATCTTAACTTGTAGGGTATAGAATAGCGCCCCATGTATAGTAACAGTATACTTTTCAAAATGTTATCTGCGCTCAGTATATTTTGCTCAGACAACATTTGTGGTTCATTTCATATTTGTTATATAAGGAATCAGAACATAGCAGATTTGTAATCACTGAATAAGAAAAGCATAACAACTGAAGTAGTTCTGATTCTGTGTTGTCTACTTACCAATCACAGGGAATTCCACTCACATTAGGGATGTCTTAGATGAATCACAAATCTTATTAAGTTTTCTGATGAGAATATTTCACCCTGAAATAATTATCCCAATTGCTTTGAAATTCTTCAGTAACAGATTATTTTCTTCTGCCAGAAATAAATTCATTGATAGATGAATTGGCTTGTAGAAAACACACACACACACACACACACACACACACGCACACACACACACACAAATCTATCTCCATAAACCTGCTCAGGCTTTAGTGTATAATTATCTTTGAAAGCTGTAATTTTTATAATGATATTATCAGTATGTAACAATTCAATTCCAGATGTTACTAAATGACCCAGAATTTAGAATCGATATGCTTTACTGGAAACTTAGACAATTTATATAAAAGCTTTGAAAACTACTAAATGCCAAAGTGGGCATTTGTAACAGCAAATGTTTCTGTAAAATTTAACAGCTAGTTTATTGTACTTTTAGTGTTTTTTACTCCCAGTGTCCTTTAGGAATGAATCTGCTGATGGACCAGCATAACTATAGAAGTATTTTGAACTGTTAGAAAATTCAAATTCAGAGTCTGATTCATGTCTTCTGAAATATATGCTCTGCCTCCAAATCCTCATTTGCATGGATGAGTAGAATTACAGGGAAATTTAAAATACTTGAGGTCTTGGTTGAAGACTTGTATAAAGTATGAGGTGCCTTAGTAAACACTTACAGCATAACTTCCCAGTCCATTGTTAATATTTCCATAAGGGACATAAATATTGGTTATTTTTATGTAAAGGGACACTCAAGAAAACAGAATACAAATATAAAACTATAAAATATGTAGCCACAGCAGGCATCAAACAAAATAGAATTTGAGATTTATACTACAGGGAAGTAGAAAATAAATATTCCATCTATAGCCCTAAGGCCCTGGATGAATCTAAAACCTCACCCACTGGGAATTTTGACTGGGAGGATGGATGTTACAATAACTGGTCAGTTGTCTATTATGTTTCTGACTATTACATTTAGTCTGTATTCAGCTTCTGATTTAAGAATTGTGCAATTTTAGATAGAAGTTCAAATGGGTCAATCTGAACATTGAAGAGTTCAACCGCAGTAATTCTGTCTCTATCAGTAGAAGATATGCGCACAAGAACTCTGGCATCTCTTTGAGATCTTCAGTTTGAGCTTGATTTAGACACCAGTGTTTATGTCAATATCCAAAGTAGCTATGACTTTATTATGAAGAACGGAGTCCTCTGGAATTTTAAGAAAGAGATCATCAGGGAATCATTTGATCTGGGAATTCTATTTGGACAGTACATCCCTCCTGTTTAATTTAGCAGGTGGGGTATCACAGAGGAGAGAAGAGTGTACCTCAGTTATGGGCCAAGGCATAGAGTATTCCTGAAGAATATTAGAGATACCCACGACTTGAGTAGCTTGTTTACTCCAAGGGAGATGTTGAATAAGAGTGGTAGGACTTGAGGTTAACAACAAGTGCCTATATTAATAAAAAACTTGCAAGATCATTGTTTAATATTATGAGAAATTTTTCCTTGTGAATTTAAGGGTAAAATGAGAAATTAGGCACTGGATTCCTCTTCAAAGCACCTTCAGAATTTTCTTTTAGTTTTTTGTCAGTGTTCTTTCTGTTTACAGTATACACAGGTATCTTCATCAAGAGACTCCTTCATATTTAAAGATTTGGGTATGGACATCTAGTTGTTTTATTCTGAGTATTAGTCTGGTTTTGTTTTAAGGCTCATGTTTCATGTTGTAGTTTTTCTTGCATATTAAATTCTGTCTCTCTGGCTTACAGTCATTCACACAACATGAGCAGAGGGCTGCAGTCACATCTACATGAGAATCTACTTCTGAATGTTGTCTAAAGGTATATAGAGTCTATTCCTGAATCTCCAGTGGATTTATTTATCCTTTCTTTGCTAATAGGACTGAACCACAGTCCAATTTATGATCACAGGAAAGATTTTGATGAGAGCCTTCAAAAGACTTTGTACAACATCTGCAGTTTGCTAAATCCCTCTGGTTTCTTATGCAATATGGGGCCTTCTAGTTCTGCCTTTCTACCCAGAGTTTTTTGCATCTGAATATATGAACTAATTGCTTTTACATTCTTAAAACAATTCTTAATTCCTCTGCAAATTATATATTGTGTAAGTATTGAAAAATCTTTGATAATGGTTTTCAGCTCATTGAGACTAGGTTTTATCATCAATAAATGCCTTTCGCTGTTCTGAGAGAGATTTAATTTTATGAGCTAATTGTGCTTTGGGAGTTTCTGACCTGCCAAGGGGGAAGCGGAACTGGTCAGAGGAAAATGGAGAATCAGGATGAGGGAAGACGAATAATTTGATAAGGCCCATTAGATTCATGTTATGATTTGGAGGAATCTAAATGAAAGATCATTTTGTTTTTCACTTTTTAATTTTTGCCTTGGTCAAAGAATCTCTTAAGGGAACAGTTTTAGAATCTGAATAATTTTTGGATGCTTCCTCATACCAATTGAAAAATACAGATCATTGGATGTTTGAATTTTATTACTTTTTTCCTCTAAGGCACCTCTCAAATGAGCACTTTAGTTCATATCAAAATTTCCTCAAAATGGCTCCTGTAATTTTAAATTATCCTTGGTGAAAGTATGCAATTTAGAAAGGTAAGTACAAAAGTTTGCATTAAGGTGTAAATACATGTAAGAAACAGGAGTCTTTCCACCAGGGGAGGAGTGGGTTGAAGGAGAATCTTGGTGAAAGTATTGCTTGTGCCCCTTGCTCTCAGCCCTGCCAGCCTAATGGTGGAGCCATTTCCAACTGCAATCTGACTAATCTGTGATTCCTTGCAGACAGAAAGTTTTCGAGAGATTTCACAGACAAAACCAGATAAAACTGAGGAAAGTTCTCAAAGGTTTTGAGAAGTAACTCAAGGCCAAGTTTTACCTAAGGATTATACAATATTCAGAGGAAATCTTCTGAACTTCTCAGTGCTCAGGGCCATCTTGAGGAATGGATTTATCAGTCTTTCCTCCATCCTCTTTCTGTGAATTTTCTTTTTATAGAAGTACAACAACAACAAATGACAGGACAGAAAGAAATAGTGTAGAAAGTATTAAGACTGACAGCCATCATGGATAAAAGCTTTAAATCTGATTAATCAAAGAATTCCTAAAAAGTGTTCCTTTATTTCTAGAAGACAAAATAAAGTCAGCATTTGAAGATAGTCATTAAAAGAAATAAGAGCTCAGACTCATGCAAAAATTTACCTTATCGTCATGATCAGAGAGACCAACCCCCTACCTCCACCCCAACAGGAGGCTCAGGGGACCACAGAGGTTCAGTGGTTTCTGAGTTGCAATCTTGGGTACTGGCCAAAAAAAGGTCTTGATTATATCTTCATGAACTGTCAAGATTGTCAAATGATGGATCCCACAAAACATCCAAATAACCTATTGATAAATAAATCTGAATTTATGGTTATCGCAGCATGGGTGAGCACTACCTTGAGTAGGGGCAGTGTACTGGAGGCAGCTCTATCAGCTTGCAAGGGTTGATTCTTCACAACTCTTCCCAAGTCCATGTTCAGTGATGTCATGTTGGCAGCTTGAAGACAGCCACAGTGGGAGTATTTACACCACAGAAATTGGAAGATGCTACAAATCAGGGATTTTTTTTTCTTCCCAGAAATTCAGCTTACCTTGCCAGCATCTGGAGATGTGGGGACAAAATTGGGAAATTTATGAGATGTTGGGGTTTGTTTTAAGACAAGTCTTTTAATAAGAGGCTTGATAAGATTGGTTAAAGATCACGATATAAAGGATTAGGACTGGTAGACACAGCAGGCAGAGAATTTTGACACAAGAGTTTCTACGAGTCTTGAAGAATACTGAAAAGTCAGTTTGATATTTATTAAAAGGAGTTTTTCAGTAAGTTCCTGAGGCAATAAAATTGTTTGCAACTTTTATCTTTCTGGGCAGCAGTTTCCTGGATTATATGGTCATATCGATGAAGACAGAATAGTTAAGCCATCTTAATTTAGAGAGTAAACTATGTGGGTGTGGATGGTTTCAGTTCTTACATTTAATGCTTGAGCCTTAATATTGTATAAAATTTAAGTGTTGACTTCCATAGAACCACCACAGCAAAAAGAAGTAAAGTTCGTGGGAAATTTCTGTTCAAAATCAAAGTACATTTTCAATTTTAACAAAAAGCAAAAAATATATATATGTTTATAATTATATATATTTAATTGGATATGTCTTTTCTTTACTAAATGTTTACATAGAGTTTAATATTATTTCACTTTTATCAAGTAGTAAGAATTTAAGTATATTGCATATATATACTTGGGGAATGAAACAGACCATGTCTAACAGATTTCTTTTAAGTAACTTTAAAAAATATAATTTTTGAACAACTTTGTACTTCTGACTATTTATCTCTGCAAGTCAACAATGTAAGGGGGCTACTTAAAGTATTTAAAATACCCGAAATAGAGATTTTGTATGTCCATTTGTTATAATTTCAACAAGTACAGTTTATATTATTTTATTCTTTTCTTATATAGAATAATAGGGTCAGAAGTCTGCAAGGGTTCAAAAATGAATTCATTAGGAGAAAACATAAAAAATATTTTAAAATTTAAAAGGGAAACTGAATGTTTAAATCATAGATTTGGAAGGCTTCATTAACCTTCCCAATTCAAACTCTCGTTTATCCTATTATGAATATTTCTAATTTAGTGCAAGCACAATGTAAAGTTTCTCTTTAAATAATATTTATTATTCTTAGAATCTTCATGTTGAGCTAAAATCTATTCCCTTCCTTTGTTCCATCATTCATTAGTTCTGCCCACTAAAATGTAATAAAGGAAATCTGCTCCTTAATCAGTTTAACATATTGAAAACATGCCAAAATTATTAGATTTTTCTTTTGTTTTATTTTTTTTCTGAGATTGGCAGCTTGAGTTTATTCAACCATCCCCCTAATAAGAGGTATTCAAAACATGACCAGTGGACTGGTGCTGGTCCATGAACTGTTTTTTACCCTTTACAAGCTCTTAAGCCAGAATATAAATCAACATATGCTTCCCTTATTGAGAAAAGTATTATGAAAGAATAAAAAAGCCAGCTGAATTCAACAGCGTGCATTGTGATGTACTTGATTACATTGTGGCACAGCTCTTTTATCTTGTAAGCAGTTTGATGTACTGCTCCATTGACATGATGTCTAGACCCATTCTAATCATTCTTCTCTAGACTAGCCTCTGGAATACAACCAGCTTTTCCAGAGTGAGTCTGATAAAAAATATAGCAGAAAATGTTACATTCTTGCATAGCCTAATATAGCTCTTGAGGCTGACTTTACTAATAAAGAATTTTTAATCAAGTACCACACCTGGTCACTGGATTATACATTTATCCCCTTTCAAATCTCTACTGCTGCTTGTAGTCCATCATTCCCAGTGCCAATCATTAGCTATCTTATCCCACTTAGTGTCATTTGCAAGTATGGCCTGTGTAGTTATTGTGCATTAAAAAACACCCCAAAACTCAGTGGCTTTAAACAATCACCTTTTTAAAAAATAATTTCTCATGACTCTATGGGTTAGTTGGTCTGTTGTCTGCTGATCTTGACTGGGCTGCCATCAAGAATCTGCCAACAGCTGGTGGGTTAGCTAGAGGCTGACTGATGTAGGGTGTCCTTAGCTGAGAAAAGCTAGTTCTCCTCCACAGGATTCGCATCTGATAGGATAGCTTGAGTTTGTTCTCATAGTTGTGACAGGTTCCCAGAGAGAAAGGAGGAACACAAGAGCTCTGTAAGGGCCAGCCCCACCCCTAGCAGAGAGTAGGGCAAAGGAAGGTAGAAAACGGATCTGGGGGAGGGCAAAGATCAAATAACCAGCACAATGCCAATGAGTGCTTCCAAGTTGTTTATTAAAATTTTGAAAATGACATGGACAAATACTTCTCATAGAAGACCACTATAGACCTTCTTACAGATGCACTGGTTAACAATAAGTGCATTCATCCAAACCACATTTTGCCATCATGTTAATGAGGGTTCAGTGAAAAATTTTATCAAATTTGATGCTGCAGTAAGGAAATTATCTACAGATTTTAGTGTATAAATGATAATCATTGCATTATTTATAATAGCAAAATGTTGGAAACAGTGCAGGAATGAATAACTTATGGCACACCCATATAATAAATAATATATAGTTTTCAATTTTAAAATAATGATATCAGAAAATTATCACAATTTAATTTTAATGACAGGTGGTAGGATACGGAGTGAAACACAATATAAACTAAATTATAGATACCATGCATTTATATCTAACAAATATTTTGAATGTCTAGAAGGAAGAATAAAATCACTAATACTTGTTATCTTTGGGTGGTGAGATTATGGTGATTTTTATTTCATCTTAAGTTTTTAGATATTTTCCAGATTGTCTATATTTGGCACATATAATGTCATCTTCAGAAAAAAAAACATGCATTTAAAAATTTTTCCCATTTTGTAATTTTCTTGAGAATCAAAATCAAGTCCACATTTCCCTCTATCTTGAGAATTCTGGCATTTGTCCTTTGCTAGTCTGATATTCTTTGAGAAACTATACTGAACATCAGAGGATGATTGGATCTTTTTCCTATTAGCCTAGTAGCTGTATATTAATAACTATTCCATCAACATTTTCATCTTAAAAGTATTTCTTGCAGCTATAATCAACATATGTTTGGATTCTAAGAAGAAACAGGATTCTATTAATATCTTTAGAGCAATACTCAATATCTATACTAGAACTGATAAAGATGAAGTTCTATGTCACAGGAGAGAAAAGCAAGGGAAAAAATACATCTCATACCCTGATGCCTCTTTGTTTATATAACTATATGACTAAGGAACCCATAAGATAACTATAGCTATTTTGGCACTGATCATTTCCTTATGGCCTTGAAACTCTAACTAGCAGTAAAAAATGATAAAGGTGGCCTTTAAGCCATTTGGAGTGCTTGTATGGATAGTTCAAATAGAGCACAACAGGTAGTCCTTTTCCTGCAAAGAATGTACAGTATGAAAGTAAGACCTACCAGATAGCTGTCCACCAAAGGCATGGTAGAGTAAATACGCCCACACATTCTTTGATTCTCCTCCCACTGAGAAGTGGGTTCTCTGTCCCCTACTCTTGAATCTGGGTGAACTCTTTCACTGCTTGAGCAATAGAATATGACAGAAGTGACACCATGCCAGTTTCTAGGCCCCAGCCTGAAGACACTAGCGGCTTCTGTTTCCTGTCTCTTGGAACACTCAGTCTTGGAAGCTAGCTGCCGGGCTGTGAGAAGCCCAAGTCCCACATGGAAAGGCCATACATATGTGCCCCAGTTGATGGTCCTAGCTGAACTTCCAGTCAACCACCAGCATCTACTACCACACACGTCAGTAAACCATCTTGGACGTCTGACTTAGTTTTGTCTTTGGGTGGCTTCAGCCTCAGCTGCTATCTGACTCCAACTACATGAAAGACCCCAAGCAAGATCCATCCAGTTGAGCCCACTAAACCCTCAAAACTTTGAAACATAATAATAAGTTGTTGTTTTAAGCCACTAAGTTTGGGGATAGTTTGTGCAGAATTAATAAAACACTGGAACATTAGCCATTGTTAGCTGGTCTTTTGTTCTTGAAACAGAATTTGAAAGAACTTAAAGGAAACATACGTTACAAAAGAATCTCTGAAGAGCTATCTTTCAAACTGGAAGGGAGCGGTAATGAGGAGAGCATCCTATACCTTATTCCTTTCCAATTCATATACAAGCAAAATGAATCAAAGAAACCAAGAAAAAATATAAAGAAATCTTGAGGAAGCAGTTCATGTGTGGAGTTGATTAGTCACTATGTATAAGGCACTTTTATGATTTCCATTATATTATCATTATTTTTCTCCTTCCTCCCTTCTTTCCTCCCATCTTCCCTCCCTCCCTTCCTTGCTTTTTACCTCCTCCCCTTCCTTCCTTTCTCCCTCCCTTCCTCTTTCCCTCTCTCCCTCTGTCTGCCTCAATTTTCAAGTTGCTTTCACTCCACTCCTTTGTATTCCACCTCAGTAGACACCTATTTCATGTTCACCATCTCCCCTTGAATACATGAGATTCCAAAGGATGCTGCTCAAGGAGGTTTCTGTATGGAGAAGTCAAGTAAGCAGTTTCTAAGGTGAGAGGGTAACTTCTATTGTGATGTCATTCACAGAATCCCTCACATGCTACTCTAATAGTCTTCATTCTTCTGCTTGATTAGAAATTAACAAAGTGCAGTTGGCTTCATCATTAGGAACAGTTTATTCTGTATATTTTAAAAACCATCACAAGAAACACATTAGATGTATAATTATAAACCTTGGTTAAAATCAAGGTCAAAGCTTAAAGTATTAGAGAATTTTACAACTCTGTTTTGCTTTCAGGTATTCCAAAGTTGATCACATCTGATATGGTTAAAGAAGGTGTGGCTGTAATTGATGTTGGTATCAACTACATCCAAGACCCAGTGACAGGAAAGACAAGATTAGTTGGAGATGTGGACTTTGAAGGTAATAAACAAATCAGTTTTGATCAGTGAAGGAAAAAAAATCTATTTTTTGATAGTAGAAAGAGAAACTTCCTATTTGATGTGGTCATTATTAAGTTAGTACTCATCAAGTCTTTCCTCTGACAGAAAAGTTTAATCAAACTTACATATTTCCTTCCTTTCTTCCTGCCTCTGTCCCTCCCTCTCTCCTTTCTGGAAAGGGAAATGTAACTGTGTCATTAAAATATGGTTTTATTAATATCAAATTCCTTGTAGTGAAATATTTTAGTAAAGGAATCTAGCTGGCTTTTTATAGACTCAGGCATTATTTTGTTTTTTTGGAATGTTCTCTTACTCTACACTTAGTCTCCATAAAATCTTTCACTCTTGGAGCTAGTTAGGATGTTTGATAACCCTAATTGTATTTCACACCTAGACAGTTATCTGGATGTTGATGTTATATACTTGTGCTTTAAAGAGGATTGCAAAGAGGAGCCAGGCTAAACTTTCTTTGGCAAATGAAGGAGATAAGGAAGCCAATGTGTAGTAGTAAAAAAGTCGATTCCAATTCAGTTCCTTCTCTCTACAGATGAGGAAGTGGAGTCCCAAGAGAGAAATATTTCTAGAAGCTAACTTCTAATTCAATTTTACTTTCAATACCTCTGTCAGATGCTTTACCTGCATTTCAGGTTTTCAGTACAGTCTGAAGATTATGGATGTCTATGAAGATATGAAAATTAGTTAATTAAATGGGGGACATTTTCATATTAGCAATAATTTAAGTATTAGAGTTATTGTTCTGGCCAAAAAAAGATGGGGCTGTGTCAAGAACTTCATTTGTTATAGGTTATGTCCTTAAAGACAGCATGATGGGGATAGATGAGATATTCTAATTCAAATTTTAAATTTTCACTTTGAACCAAGTCATCAGCTTATAGTCTACCAGAATCCTAGCATAGGATTCTAACAGAATCCTATTGAACATGCTGCAAGCATGCTATATGTAAGTAACTCAGTAAAACTGAAGATTCAGGAAGTCAGAAGTATCCTAGGGTATCGGCCTCATGTATATGTAATACTACTGTACATCAGGGTGAGCAATCTGAGCGTGATGCTAAAGAGAGAAATAACAATACAAAAAATCTGAGGACTGCAAAAAATACATTCTCTCCCTCTTCCTCCACTTCCCCACCTCACACATGCACGCACACATGCATATTCCTCAAGGTGATGTGTGTTTTTATGTGTATACATCAGTTTGTGGATTCATTGTTCCATCATCCCTTATCAATACTGAGGCAATCACATACTGCCTTTTCCTTCCAACGTAGATTACTGAGAACTGCAGATTCACGTTTTATGACTGTTTCGAGGTCAATGCCACCTTTGTTTGATGTCTTTAGCAGTAGAGGGAAGAAGAGTATAAAGGAAGGTCTATTCTGTATTTGGCCCAGAATTTGCTAAATCTAGAGAGGCGGTCCATGGACCCTGTGTCTTCCATGAATTTTTTTCATCCATTCATTCAGTAAATATATATTGAGGGTATACAGACACTAAGAATTGTGATAAAAGCAAAGTACAGATGTACCTTATCAGAGTACATACTACTGCCCACCTAGGCACTAATTATTTCCCATTTATGGAACTGCTAGTCAGGCACAAGGGTCTCCCCTAGTAAATGTTTTTCTTTCTGTGTATGTTTGTTGTGTGTACATGCTGAACTCCTTAGGAAATGACCTTGTTTCCTTACTTCACTTTGTTCAACCACTAAAGTCAGACATCAATAATTGCACTGTCATTTTGTTTCTTGATAACATTATAGCTACCATATGTTTGTTACAATATCACCACACACTATCAACCCAGATGGTTTAACATAATCGGCTTAAGATTAGAAAAGCAGGGAAGGATGTTTGCAGTCTGCAACTTTGTTCTTTTGGGACCAGCTTACCCAACAGTTCATCACATTTTGACTTTTCTCTCATCTGATATTTCAGTTTATTCCCAATCATTTTCATGCTTTCTTATTTTTAATTAAGAATGTTTTGTTCATGAGGATATTCTGAAAACATTAAAAAATGAACATTTTGGGGTGGGTGCATATGTTTAGTGTCACACATGAGTATGCACTTCAGGTTATATAGCAGTCAACATGAAAATATCTCTGCAATCAAATTTTATTTATGCATATCTAAGCATATAGTAAAATAAGCAAGGGAAATGGCAAAGAGAAACAGAAAGATATAAGATGGACAGGGCTGGGAGACCGAAGTTCTATTAGACCTAGCATGGTCACCCAAAACAACCTCCTTGGTCATCAGTGGTGTCACCAGTTAAATGACAGGGGTGATATCAAAGGCCTGTTTCAGTGCTAACACTTTCTACATCCTGGACATTCAGCTGAGTGCTACCAAATGATCATGTAAAAACATAGAATTGTTTGGAAGGAAGGTCAGGTTTTTCCCATCCCATCATAAAATATGCCCGTATGTTTGCTAACATTACCCTTGCTAACCTGCTGAATCACCGAGCCAGGGCACTAAGGAAGAACTGGACTTGGTAAGGAAGGCCTTGCCAGTGAGGCCATGACTCAGCCACCCATAGAACAGGCAAGTGATGGGTTCTGACATGTTGCCTGTCAGGTTGTTCATCAAGACTTAACCTGAGGTGAAGGATGATCACCCAGTTGAGAGGGAGGATCTTTAACTTGGGTTATGCCACAAAGCTTAAAGGGAGTTAATTGCCACAGGGAGAGTGTGGCTGCTCTGTGAGTATCGGTGAAAGTTTCACTGTAAATATAGCCAAGATAAGCAAAAAAGATATAGGTAAAATCAAACATTGAAGTAAATTGTCTTTGCAAAAATCTTTGATTCATTGATAAAGGAAACAGAGTGCCTCTTTAAAGTAGATTACCCTGATGGGGATGATACTTAAAGAATAACTTCATCAATATCCCCATTTTGGGAATGTTGGAGGTCTTTAGATGATTGAAAATTTAATAATTAGTAAAACCAAGAGTCATTTTATCTATTTTATTTATAGGAAATTACCAATGCATATTTGAATACTTCATTATTAGATGTTGTGACCTCAATTTTGAATCACGCTTGTCTCTCAGGAGAGTGATATTTTATACCAGATGCAGGATAGAGGTTGCATCATCATTTGTTATAGATCTTGACAAAAAGAAGGCATAAAAGCACCCTAAATGTTTCCTTTCAAATTTAATATTAGGTTTTGGTTTAAATATAATTTCCTCCAGAGCATGCTTCCTTTATCTACTGTGGTTTCCTGATCTCCTCTTTCTCTGCACCTTTCTCTCCTTCCTTCTTTCTTCTTTATCCCCCTCCTGGCCCCAGAAGAGCTAACAGTGTTGTATCGTGTTCAGGAAAGAGAGAGGCACAGAGACAGGCAATTCTTGTCCTCTCTACACCATTCCTCCAGCCATTCTCTGCCACCTCCATCACAAAACCGCCGATACTCTTAGAGAGGTCACAGGCAAGTCTAGTAGTACAATACAGTGAGATGTAAGGAAGGTATGAGAGGCTTTCTCACATGTGTACCTTCTCTTCTCAGGTTGTTTGAAGTTGTTCTTCATTTACTAATAATAGTAACTAGTATTTGAGAAGTGCTTACAGTGTGCCAGATACTATTCTTAGTGCTTTATATATATTATTCACTAAATTCTTATAATAACACTGTAAAAGAAGTATTTTAATGATGCCCATTTTACAGAGGAGCATGGAGCCTGAGGAACATACCTGAGATCACACAGTAACCATGAAAAGTGGGGGCATAGCTTGGCCCTTGTATCTTCTACCCTATATTGTCTCTACTGTGCTGTACTTAATTCCACAGTTGAGTTACTAACATGATCCCCCAACAATGTGGTTCAAATTTCAGTTACCTTAATATATTAACTGTGCATAATTACATAAAATAAAAACTACTCTTCTAGCTTTCCATTCCACAAATCACGATGCAAATAACAGATGTTCCTCATGATCGGTGACCAATCACATCTCTTCTTTCAGTCTGCTCCTGATTGGCAACTTCATATCTCTTTTTCAGTTCAGACAGCAAAGTATGTTGTTTTGTTGCCTCCTTGTCACTCAGTGATAAACCACATGACATTTTATAAAAATGGATAATTGAAAGAGAAAATTGCCAATAAAGATGAGAGTACAGCAAAGAAATGAAAAATGATAATGCTGGAAGTGAAATTTGAATTGAATGTAAATAGAATTGTAGAAGATATAGCTGACCAGGGACTGCTGACACTGCTACCATCCAAGAGATCTAGGTATCGCAGCCAGAGGAACTTACTGAAGGCAAACCTATTAACATAAATTAAGAAATGGATTGATAGGAAAGGAATGGAGATATCCCAGTGGAAATGACAATGGTAAAAAAAAAAAAGAAAACAAAAAAATCACTTCACCTTAAAATAACTCTCAGAGATATTTCGTGCCATTTAAAGCACAAAGAATAAAATATAGAAGCTTATCCAGATGTAGAAAGGAATCTAACAATCTTCCAAGGCATAGAAAAGATGCTTTCCCCATATCATAAGTTTTATGACTAGAGGAAGAAAGTAAGCACTGTTCAAACTACTCTTGGTAAGTTTTTTCCAGAAATAAAAAACAAGAACAAACAAACAAAAAAATGCTTTAATTTTTAATGTTGTAAATTACAGTATACTAAATAAATATTTCCTATTTTTGTTTCTTTATACACTTGTGCATATCACAAGAGAGTTTTTAATGTTTTGACAGAATTTTTAAATTCACAGAACAAACATAATTTTTTGCAGTGATTATTAAGATTGCTTTGTACTGTTTTAGTTAGCACAACCATTTTTATGGTTTTGCTTTACTGTGAAAAATGAGGACTATCTGTATTTATCTCATGTCTAATAAAATTCATGATATTAGTGGTCATATAGTTCAAACTCATATCCAATGCCATAACCACCTCTACTATATGATTATTCAATTGTGTTTGATTACAATTCCCCAGTATTACTACCCATGGAGGTTGTTCAGTGTTGGAGATAATTGTTTGCTTACCACCTTTCCCAGGTAATTCTACACTGGTGCTTTTCCTCAGTACAGATCCAAGTTAGGCCTCGCTTGAAATGCCATGCCTCTGGGGGTGCTTTGTGGAATTAATAGAGCCTTAAAGTTATTACTAAATTGAAGTGCTATTTTATTTTTTATTAATTCTCAATTATAGAATTCAAGATAGTTTATCATTACTCCCAGCCTCTGACAAATACTTACCATTCTCCTGTTTATGTCTGCCCCTCCAACTCAGACCCTAAAGGAAGAAAAAATATTTAAAAGCACCTGGGATAAAATTATTTTGTTTTCCATTGCATTAATTCATACAATGTGTAATCTATCTGAAGAATTTGGATTTGCTATAGATTACATTTTTTTTTTTTTTTTTTAACAGTGGGACATACTTACTTTCACCTGGAATTTCTTTTAACTATTTTCTTTTGGATAGGTTTGAAAGAAACTTTATACATTTCTAAGAACGTAGGCCATATTCTCATAGATAGAGATAAGAGATTATGTGGTATGAGTGGTAAATTGCTTCTTCTGACTAACAAACTAAAAAGCAATCTGTAGTCCTTGATTAAGAAGGTAATAATTACACTGTTTTTATGTCAAGAATTCATCAAATGGATTTTGGAAGCTGAGCAATCTAATTAATGACTCCCTGTGCTGTTAATTCCACTAGCCTTGCTCACTTTGGTGACTCTCAGGCCTCATTTATACTTCATAAGTAATACACAAATATTTCTATAATCTCTAAAAGCTTTAACGGTGTTGCTTCTGTTTTATGATGCATTCCTCAGGGATCAAGGTGGAATGAAAAGAACTGGGATGTCTGTTCCCTATTCCCTACCCTCCTGCCTATTTTCTAACCTTGCCCACACCCCTCCATTCATTGGTCTACACCAATACAGGGAATAAAAAGATGCTGGCAACAACTGGCAAAAGGAAGTAAAGAGATAGGAAGGAGGAGCAATGTGTAAGCACTTTTCTCATAACCCAAAATAAATGCAGATTAATGTCTAAGAGCAACTCTCTTTTCTTCACTGACTTAGAGATATAGGACAGTAAATAGAAATTGTAGAATAAGGTTAAAGGTAAATTATATCATTGATGAAACTGATTTAAATTATAAGAGTAAAAACAACACATTCTATAGAAAAAAGAATATCCACTCCTCTAACACAACCAATATTTTATTTCTTACAGGAGTTCTTCAAGATGCTTTATGTATGCATATTTTACATAGTTTGGGGAATATATGACTTATACCATAACCTTTTATCAATCATTTTCCATGCTGAAGTTCTTGTTCATGGTTATGTTCAGTGAGTGTATTATGCTTTGCTTCACCCTTTCCCTTTTGTTGAATATTTAGATTGTTTCTGTTTTTATGCCTAAGTATTATTAGACTAGTATAGGTTAAACTGCTATAAAAAAGGGGCATCAAAATACACTAACTCAAATGAAATAGTTCAGCTGTCTCCCATGCAAGACCAGAGTTAGGCAGTAGGCAACTGAAGTAGGCAGCTCTCCTTCATTCGGAGACCCTGGTTTCATCTATTTTACTGTTTCACCTGAGGTTGTCCTCATCCACACAGTTGAAGGTGGATTGCCTCCTCATTCATGCCCTCCACCATTCTGTTCATGGGAAGGTGAAAGAGTCGGGGTGCAAATGGCTTCATTTTTAAGAAAATTGATCTTGAAGATGCTTGCCTCACTTCTTACATCCTATTGATCTAAACATAATTACATGACCACTTCTATTTGAAGGGGATATGGATCGTACTAGTATCCTCATAAGGTAGATATGAGGATTAAATGAGTTACTATAAAAAACACTTAAACACTACTTGATATATAGCCAGTGCTATATAAGAGTTTGATATTATTACTATCATCATCCTCTCAGCAACACCCACTGAGCTACAGCCTAGGGGAATGTCTAGGCTGTTTTAACAATGCTGGGTAAATGCCTTATATGATTAACAGTTGACTGGTATTTTACTCAACATGAATTTGCATATTCCACTCATTTCATACAAGTGGAATCACACAATATCTATTTTCTGTGTCTGGCTCATTTTACTCAACACCATGTCTTCAAGGTTCATCCATGTTGTAGCATGTTTCAGAATTTTATTCCTTTTTATGGCTGTGTAATATTACAATGTACATATATACCACATTTTCTCTGTCCACTCATCCACTGATGGATACTTGGGTTATTTCCATCTTTTGGCTATTGTGAATAATGCTACTATGAACATTGGTGTACAAACCATCTGCCTGAGACCTTGCTTCCAGTTCTTTTGGGTGTATAATTAGAAGCGGGGTTGGCTGGTCATATGGTACTTCTATGGTTAACTTTTTGAGGAACAACTACCTGTTTTTAACAGCAGCTGCACCATTTTACATTACCAACAACAATATGCTAGGGTTCCTATTTCTCCACATTCTGGTCAGTACTTTTATTTTCCACTTTTCATGTGATAGCCATTCTAGTGGGTGTGAAGTGTGAAGCGGTATCTCATTATGGTTTGATTTGCATTTCTCTAATGCCTAATGATGTTGAGTATCTTTTCTTGAGCATGCTGCCAATTTGTATATCCTTTTTTTCCCCGTGAACTATCTATTAAAGTCCTTTGCCCATTTTTAAATTGGGTTGTTTGTCTTTTTGTTGTTGAGTTGTAGGAGTTCTTTATCTATTCTGGATATAAAGCCTTTATTAGGATATATGGTTTCCAAATATTTTCTCCCATTCTGTAGGTTATCTTTTCACTTTCTTCATAATATGCTTGAATTCACAAAAGTTTTAAATTTTGATGAAATTCAGTTTATCTAATTTTTCTTTTGTTGCTTATGCTTTTGGTGTAAAGTTGAAAAACCCATTGCCTAATATAAACTCCTAAAGACACTTCCCTGTTTTTTTCTAAGAATTTTGTAGTTTTAGCTCTGATCTTTATATTGTTGATCCACTTTGAGTTAAGTTTTGTAAATGTTCTGAGGTCGAGGTCTGCTTTCATCCTTTTGCATGTGAATATCCAGTTTCCCCACCACCACTTGTTTAAGAGGCAGTTCTTTTCCTATCAAGTAGACTTGGCATCCTTGTCAAATATCAATTGATCACAGGTATGTGAGATTATTTCTAAGATCCCAATTCTATTATATTGGCTTTATGTGTGTCTTTGTGCCAGTAACACACTGTTTTGATTTTCATAATTTTTTAAGAAGTTTTGAAATCGGGAAATAAGAGTCCTCCGACTTTGTTCTTCTTTTCCAAGATGATTTTGACTACACAGGGCCCCTTGCTCTTTGGTATAGATTTGATGGTGACCTCTTCCATTTCTGCAAAGAAGGCTGCTGGAATTTTGATTGAGACTGTGTTAAATCTGTAAACTCCTTCAGTTATGATTGACATCTTAATGATATCAAGTCTTCTGATCCATGAGCATGGGGTATCTTTCCATTTGTTTGGATTTTTTTTTTAATTTCTTTCAGCAATATGTAGTTTTCCATATACAAGTACTTTACATCCTTGGTTAAATTTATTGCTAGATATTTTATTCTTTTAGTTGCTATTGTAAATGGAGTTGTTTTCTTGATTTCCTTTTAGAATTGTTCATTGCTGGTATATAGAAACAGCACTGACTTTTGCATATTTATCTTGTACCCTGCCACGTTACTGAATTTATTTATTAGCTCTAGTGGCTTTCTTGTAGATTCTTTGGGATGTTCTATATATAGGATCATGTCATGTTGAATATGAATAGTTTTACTCCATCTTTTCTAATCTGGATGCCTTTTATTTATTTTACTTGCCAAATTGCTCTGACTGGAACTTCCCATACCATGTTGAACAGTAGTGGTGAAACAGGCATCCTTGTCTTGTTCCGTACCTTAGAAAGAAAGTTTTCAATCTTTTACCATTGAGTATGATGTTAGCTATGGGTTGTTCATATATACCCTTTATAATACTAGGGAAATTCTCTTCTGTTCTTAGTTTTCTGAGTGTTTTTATTAAGAAGTGGTGCTCCTTGAGGAGCCTGTGGAGAATGCAGGGGTATTCGCCTACCCCACCTCCATGGTTGCTAACATGACCACAGACATAGGGGACTGGTGGTTTGATGGGTTAAGCCCTCTACCATAAGTTTTACCCTTGGGAAGACGGTTGCTGCAAAGGAGAGGCTAGGCCTCCCTATGGTTGTGCCTAAGAGCCTCCTCCCGAATGCCTCTTTGTTGCTCAGATGTGGCCCTCTCTCTCTGGCTAAGCCAACTTGAAAGGTGAAATCACTGCCCTCCCCCCTACGTGGGATCAGACACCCAGGGGAGTGAATCTCCCTGGCAACGTGGAATATGACTCCCGGGGAGGAATGTAGACCCGGCATCGTGGGACGGAGAACATCTTCTTGACCAAAAGGGGGATGTGAAAGGAAATGAAATAAGCTTCAGTGGCAGAGAGAATCCAAAAGGAGCCGAGAGGTCACTCTGGTGGGCACTCTTATGCACACTTTAGACAACCCTTTTTAGGTTCCAGAGAATTGGGGTAGCTGGTGGTGGATACCTGAAACTATCAAACTACAACCCAGAACCCATGAATCTCGAAGACAGTTGTATAAAAATGTAGCTTATGAAGGGTGACAATGGGATTGGGAAAGCCATAAGGACCACACTCCACTTTGTCTAGTTTATGGATGGATGAGTAGAAAAATAGGGGAAGGAAACAAACAGACAAAGGTACCCAGTGTTCTTTTTTACTTCAATTGCTCTTTTTCCCTCTAATTATTATTCTTGTTATTTTTGTGTGTGTGCTAATGAAGGTGTCAGGGATTGATTTAGGTGATGAATGTACAACTATGTAATAGTACTGTAAACAATCGAAAGTACGATTTGTTTTGTATGACTGCGTGGTATGTGAATATATCTCAATAAAATGAAGATAAAAAAAAAGTGGTGCTGAATTTTGTCAAATGCCTTTTCTGCATCAAGTGAGATTTTATGTGTTTTTTTCCTTCTTTCTATTGATGTGGTGTATTATTACATTGATTGCTTTTCTTAAGTTGAACCACCCTTGTATTCCTGGGATAAATCCCATTTGGTCATGGTGCATAATCATTTTAATGTACTAATGGATTCTATTTCTAATATTTTGTTGAGGATTTTTATACTGTATTATAAGGGTTATCAGTCTATAATTTTGTATTCTTGTGATATCTTTGTTTCTGGTGTTAGGGTGATGCTGGCCTCATAGAATAAATTAGAAACTGTTCCCTCCTTTTCAACTGTTTAAAGAGTTTGAGCAGGATTGGTTTAATTCTTCCTCAAATGTTTGATAATTCACAAGTGAAGCCATCTGGTGATGGACTTTTCTTTGTTGGAAGGTTTTTGATTACTAGTTGTTCTGGTTTGCTAATGCTGCCAGAATGCAAAATACCAGAGATGGATTAGCTTTTATAAAAGGGCATTTATTTGGTTACACAGTTACAGTCTTAAGGCCATGAAGTGTCTAAGGTAACACATCAGCAATCGGGTACCTTCACTGTAGGATGGCCAATGGTGTCCGGAAAACCTCTGTTAGTTGGGAAGGCACATGGCTGGTGTCTGCTCCAAAATTCTGGTTTCAAAATGGCTTTCTCACAGAACGTTCCTCTCTAGGCTGCAGTTCCTCAAAAATGTCACTCTTAGTTGCACTTGGGATATTTATCCTCTCTCAGCTTCTCTGGAGCAAGAGTCTGCTTTCAATGGCCGTCTTCAAACTGTCTCTCATCTGCAGCTCCTATGCTTTCTTCAGTGTCCCTCTTGGCTGTAGCTCCTCTCCAAAACGTCACTCACAGCTGCACTGAGTTCCTTCTATTATGTCAGCTCATTTATATGGCTCCACTGATCAACTTAGACCCACCCCGAATGGGTGGAGCAACACCTCCATTGAAATTATCCAATCAGAGTCATCACCCACAGCTGGGTGGGGTGCATTCCAAAGAAACACTCAAAGAATTACAATCTAATCAACACTGATAACATCTGCCCACATAAGATTACATCAAAGATAATGGCATTTGGGGGACACAATATATTCAAACTGACACACTAGTCAACCTCTCTACTTGGTATTGGACTGTTGAGATCTTCTCTCTTTTTGAATCAGTTTAGGTAATTTATGTGTTTCTAGGGATTCATTCATTTCATCTACATTATCTAATTAGTTGGCAGGCAATTGTTTATAGTATCCACTTTTAATCCTTTTTATTTCTGTCAAGTTTGTAGTAACCTTTCCCCTTTGATTTCCAATTTTTGTAATTTGAATCCTTTCTCATTTTTTTGTCAGTCTAGCTAAAGATTTGTCAATTTTATTGATCTTTTCAAAGAACCAACTTTTGGTTTTGTTGATTCTCTCTATTGTTTTTCTATTTTCTATTTCATTTATCTATAATAAAGAATATTTCCTTCCTTTGCTCACTTGGGTTTAGTTTGCTCTTCTTTTTCTAGTTCCTCCAAGTATGAGGTTAAGTTACTGATTTGAGATATTTTTTCTTTTTTTAATATAAGCATTTTATATAAGCACTACCTTTGCTGCATCCCATAAGTTTTGTTATGTTCTGTTTTTGTTTTCACTCATCTCAAGATATTTCCTAATTTCCCTTGTGATATCTTCTTTGACGTATTGTATGTTTAAGCGTATACTGTTTAATTCCACATATCTGTGCACTTTCCAGTTCTTCCTCTGTTATTGATTTCTAGCTTTGTTCTATAAGGGTTGGAAAAGAGACTTTGTATGATTTCAGTCTCTTTAAATTTATTGAGACTTGTTTTGTGACCTAGCATATAGTCTATGCTAGAGAATGATCCATGTACACATGGAAAGAAGGTGTATTCTGCATTTGATGGATGAAGTGCTCTATATTTTTGTTAACTCTAGTTGGTTTATAGAATTGTTCAAGTCCTCTATTTTCTCATTGATCTTTCTAGATGTTCTATTCATTATTAAAAGTGGTATATTAAGATCCCCTAGTATTAATGAAGTACCATCTATTTCTTCTTTCAATGTTCGCTTCATATACTTAGAGGCACAGTTGCTAGGCACCTGTCTGTTTATAATTGTTATATCTTGTTGAGGCATCAACCCTTTTATTAATATACAGTGCCCTTCTTTGTCCCATTAATGATTTTTGACTTAAAGCCTGCTTTGTCTGATATTAGTTTAGCCATCTCTACTCTCTTTTGTTTACTATTTACATGGAATTTTTTTCCCCATCTGTTCACCGTTGATCTACGTGTGCCTTTAAGTTTAAGATGAGTCTCTTGTAAACAGCAAATAGTTGGCTCATGCTCTTTTATCCATTCTGCCAATCTCAGCCTTTGTACCGGAGAGTTTAATGCATTTACTTTTAAAGTATCTACTGATAATGCAGGACTTACTTCTGCCATTTTCCTCTTTGTTTTTTGTAAATCTTATGCCTTTTTTTGTACTTTAATTCTTCCATTATGCCTTCTTTTTCACTTAATTAATCTTTTGTAATGAACCCTTTAGAATTCCTTCTCATTTCCTTCTGTGTGTATTTTCCAGTTATTTTCTTTGTAGTTACCATGGAACTTATATTTAGTATTGTGAATGTATATTAATCTTATTTGATTTGATACCAAGTTATCATCAATAGCATACAGAAACTATGTTCCTATACTTCTCCACACACCCCCCACCTTTATGTTGTTCTTGTCACAAATTACATCTTTATACATTGCTTGTCCAAAACCATGGATTTTTCAATACTTTTTATGCATTTGCATTTAGATTCTGTAAGAAGTGAAAAATGATATTACAAACCAAAAATACAATGATACTGATATTTATACTTACCCATGTAGTTACTTTTACTGGTGATATTTGTTTCTTCATGTACCTTCTGTCTGCTGTCAAGTGTCCTTTCCTTTCAACCTGAATAACACCCTTTGTCATTTATTGTAGGGATGGTCTAGTGGCGATGAATCCCTCAGCTTTTGTTTATCTGGGAAAGTTTTAACCTGTCTCTCAGTTTTGAAGAACACTTTTTCCAGATACAGAATTCTTGATTGTAATGTTTTTTTCTTTAGGCACAGCAGTTAATACTATTGAGGCTGTCTTGTACATTTTGCATTGATTTTCTCCTGCAACTTTCAGAGTTCTTTGTCTTTGGCAGTAGACAGCATAATTATAATATGTCTCGGGGTGTGTCTGTTTGAGTTTGTCCTGTTTGGAGTTCATTGAGCTTCTTGGATATATATATATATTCCTATCTTTGGTAAAATTTGGGAAGTTTTCAGCCATTATTTCTTCAAATATTTTTTCTGCCTCTTTCCCTCTTTCTTCTCTTTCTGAGAATTCCATAATGCATATGTTGGTATGCATTCTTTTTCTCATAATGAAAATTTCAATTTTCTCATCTACAAGTTCACTGATTCTTTCTTCAGTGATTCTCAGAATCACTGATTCTCCAATGTGCTGTTGAACTCCTCTAAGGAATTTTTTTATTTCAGTTACTGTGGTCTTCAGCTCCAATATTTAGGTTTGGTTCCATTTCATGATTTCTATTTCTTTATTTAAATTCTCTTTTTGTTCACCTATCATTTTCCTGATTTCCCATAGTTCTTTGTCCAGATTTTCCATTAGCTCTTTGAGCATATTTAAGACAATTTTTAAGAAGTCCTTGTTTCGTATATTCACAGATTTCTTCAGGGTTTTTAATGCTTTTTCTTGCTTCTTTGCGTGGCCTATTAGTTTCCTCTTTCTTTGCATGTCTTGTAGTCTTTTATTATACACTGGACATTTTAATATTTTCATATGTTATCTCTGAATTTAGTAATGGAGATGTCTGTTCCTTAAGATCAAATCCATCCAGTGTTATGATAAAGATTTCCTTGAATGCCAGAAGCTAACAAAGAAAAGAAAGGAAAACACCATTCCCAGTTTTGCATATTAGCCGATGTTAGTGCTCTCTTTCACAGCTTAGTCATCCTAGTAATGGTTCTAAAGAAGAGTCCAAGTTATCAGAATAGGTTCCTCCCTATCTTTTCTGGGCATGTGTCTTGTCCTGTGTTTATGTGTGTGGGCTTAGGAAGTCCCCTATTTACACAGGTCCAAAAGCAGCTTACTTTGACACATAATCTTTTTGGTTCCCATTTCCCCTAAGAAACGATCTTTCCTCCAGATCCTAGATGTTATTTGTATGTTGTGAAGCCGGTAATCCTCTGCTCCAGGCATTTGTTACTTGATTGCTTTCTTACAGTATATTAGCTGCTCTGTGGGCCACTTCTATGTGTTAGGCATATTCTGAGGTGGTGAGCCTGTGATGAGTGTCCTGGTTTATGCTGCTACCAGAGAAGTACAGACACACATGCACCCTCGTGTGCACATAAGGGTTACTCTGGTCCCTCCAGAGTCAGAACCAAGGACCCACACTGAGAGCATTGACAGACTGCACCAAGTTGGGGAGGGGACCTTCCCTCTACTTTTTTTATGCAAGTTTATTGAGATATATTCACATAACATACAGTCCTTCAAAGAGCACAATCAGTTGTTCACAGTTGTGCATTGATCACCACAATCTATCTTTGAACATTTTCATGCTCCAAAAAATGAAATAAAAATTAGAATAAAAAAGAACATCCAAAACATTCCATTCCCCTCCTCTCCCCATTGTTCATTTACTTTTTTTTCACACTCATTCATTGTTATTTTTAACTTTATCAAAAAATTTTAAAAAACAAACATTAAAAAACATTTCAAATAAAACAAAAACAAAGGAATATGAAAAAACAAATAACCTAAAATAACTACATTGCTTCCAACATGTTCCTACCCTACCCAAAGAAAATAGACATACTATAACCCAACAAAGGAATAAGAAACACAAATAACTTAAATAACTACATTTCTGCAAACTTGTTCCTACCATACTCCCCAGAAATTAAACCATAGTCGTTCCTGAGCATTCCCAAAACATTTAAATTTACCCTCCTTAACTTATCTGTTCTTATTAGGTTATCATTCCCCCTTCACTATGTGCTGTCTATTGCTAGGTCCCCTACATGCTACAATATAAACCATTTATTTTACATTTTTCACAGTGTTCACATTAGTCATAACATACAATATTTCTCTTTTTCTACCTGGGTTTTTCGTTCAGCCATGTTTTCAAGGTTCATCCATGTTTTCATATGTTTCACAACATCATTCCTTCTTACTGCTGCATAATATTCCATCATGTGTATATACCACATTTTATTTATCCACTCATCTGTTGAAGGGCATTTGGGTTGTTTCCCTCTCTTGGCAATTGTGAATGTTGCTGCTATGAACATTAGTGCAGATATCTGTTCATGTAACTGCTCTCAGATCATCCGGGTATATGCCAAGAAGTGCTATTGCTGGATCAAAGGGTAACTCTATATCTAGTTTTCTAAGGAAGTGCCAGACTGATTTCCAAAGTGGCTGAACCATTATACAGTTCCACCAACAATGAATAAGAGTTCCAATTTCTCCACATCCTCTCCAGCATTTGTAGTTTCCTATTTGTTTGATGGCAGCCATTCTAATTGGTGTGAGATGGTATCTCATTGTGGTCTTCATTTGCATCTCTCTAATAGCTAGTGAAGCTCAACATTTTTTCATGTGTTTTTTGGCCATTTGTATTTCCTCTTCAGAGAACGGTCTTTTCATATCTTTTGCCCATTTTATAATTGGGCTGTCTGTACTACTGTCGTTGAGTTGTAGGATTTCTTTATACATGCAAGATATCAGTCTTTTGTCAGATACATGGTTTCCAAAAATTTTTTCCCATTGAGTTGGCTGCCTCTTCACCTTTTTGACAAATTCCTTTGAGGTAAAGAATCTTTTAAGTTTGAGGAGATCCCATTTATCTATTTTTTCTTTTGTTGCTTGTGCTTTGGGTGTAAGGTCTAGAACTGACCACCTAATACAAGGTTTTGAAGATGTTTCCTTACATGATCTTCTAGGAGTTTTATGGTACTGTCATTTATATTGAGGTCTTTAATCCATTTTGAGTTAATTTTTGTGTAGGGTGTGAGGTACAGGTCCTCTTTCATTCTTTTGGATATGGTTATCCAACTCTCCCAGCCCCATTTGTTGAATAGACCATTATGTCCCAGTTCAGTGGTTTGGGGGGCCTTATCAAAGATCAGTTGACTGTAGATCTGGGGATCTATCTCCAAAATCTCAATTCAATTCTGTTGATCAGTATGTCTATCTTTTTGCCAGTACCATGCTGTTTTGACTACTGTGGCTTTATAATAAGCTTCAAAGTCAGGGAGTGTAAGTCCTCCTGCTTCATTTTTCTTTTTTAGAATGTTTTTAGCAATTTGAAGCATCTTTCCCTTCCATATAAATTTGATAACTAGCTTTTCCATGTCTGCAAAGTATGTTGTTGGAATTTTGATTGTGATTGCATTGAATCTGTAGATGAGTTTGGATAGAATTGATATCTTAATGACATTTAGCCTTCATATCCATGAACATGGAATATTTTTCCATCTTTTAAGGTCCCCTTCTATTTCTTTTAGTAGAGTTATGTAGTTTTCTTTGTATAGGTCTTTTACATCTTTGGTTAAGTTTATTCCTAGGTACTTGATTTTTTTAGTTGCTATTGAAAATGGTATCTTTTTCTTGAGTGTCTCTTCACTTTGTTCATTTCTAGCATATAGAAACATTACTGACTTATGTGCATTAATCTTGTATCCCACTACTTTGCTAAATTTATTAGCTCAAGTAGCTGTGTCATCAATTTCTCAGGGTTTTCCAGATATACGATCATATCATCTGCAAACAATGATAGTTTTACTTCTTCCTTTCCAATTTGGATGCCTTTTATTTCTTTGTCTTTTCAGATTGCTCTGGCTAGTACTTCTAGCACAATGTTGAATAACAGTGGTGACAGTGGGCATCTTTGTCTTGTTCCTGATCTTAGAGGAAAGGCTTTCAGTCTTGCCATTGAGTACTGTGCTGGCTGTGGGTTTTTCTTATATGCTCTTTATCATATTGAGGAAGTTTCCTTCAGTTCCTACCTTTTGAAGTGTTTTTATCACAAAAGGATGCTGGATTTTGTCAAATGCTTCTTCAGCATCTATTGAGATGATCATTTGATTGTTCCCTTTTGATTTGTTAATGTGTTGTAATACATTGATTGATTTTCTTATGTTGAACCATACTTGCATGCCTGGAATGAATCCCACTTGGTCATGGTGTATGGTTTTTTTAATGTGTCCTTGGATTTGATTTGCAAGTATTTTGTTTGCAAATTTTTGCATCTATATTCATGAGGGAGATTGGCCTGTAGTTTTCTTTTCTTGTAGCATCTTTACCTGGTTTTGGTATTAGAGTGATGTTAGCTTCATAAAATGAGTTAGGTAGTGTTCCATTTTCTTCGATGTTTTGAAAGAGTTTAAGTAAGATTGGTGTCAGTTCTTTTTGGAAAGTTTCGTAGAATTCCCCCATGAAGCCATCTAACCCTGGGCATTTATTTGTGGGAAGCTTTTTTTTTTGTTTTGTTTGAGGTTACTAGTACTTTATTGCTTTTTTTTTTTTTTTTTCATTTTTATTGAAATTGTTCAGATACCATACAATTATCCAAAGATCCAAAGTGTACAATCACTTGCCCCTGGGTACCCTCATACAGCTGTGCATCCATCACACTTAATTTTTGTTCAATTTTTAGAAACTTTTCATTACTCCAGACAAGAAATAAAGTGAAAGATGAAAAAAGAAAAAAAGAAAAGGAAACTCTAATCCTCCCCTATCCCTAACCAACCCCCCTCAATTGTTGACTCGTAGTATTGATATAGTACATTTGTTACTGTTTATGAAAAAATGTTGAAATACTACTAACTGTAGTATATAGTTTGTAATAGGTATATAGTTCTTCCCTATATGCCCCTCTGTTATTAACTTCTAATTGTATTGTCATACATTTGTTCTGGTTCATGGAAGTGATTTCTAGTATTTGTACAGTTGATCATGGACATTGCCCACCATAGGATTCAGTTTTATACATTCCCATCTTTTGACCTCCAACTTTCCTTCTGGTGACATATATGACTCTGAACTTCCCCTTTCCACCTCATTCACACACCATTTGGCGCTGTTAGTTATTCTCACATCTTGCTACCAACACCCCTGTTCATTTCCAAACATTTAAGTTCATCCTAATTGAACATTCTGCTCATACTAAGCAACCACTCCCCATTCTTAAGCCTTGTCCTATATCTTGGTACCTTATATTTCATGTCTATGAGTTTACATATTATAATTAGTTCCTATCAGTGAGAACCTGCAATAATTGTCCTAATGTGTCTGGCTTATTTCACTCAGTATATTGCCCTCGAGGTTTTGTCATCAACCCACTTTTTTTTAATATGGTTTTGTTCACTCACCATACATTGCATCCCAAGTAAATAATGGATGGTTTTCTGCATGGTCATACATTTATGTGTTCACCACCTTCACCACTATCTATATAAGAGCATCTACATTTCTTCCACAAGGCAGGAGGGAGAGTCAAAGAAGGTAGAGAGGCAAAAGAAAGAGGAAAAAAAAATGACAGCTAGGAAGCAGCAAAAGAAAAAATAACCTTAAATCAAAGTACAATAAAGAATCAGACAATACCACCAATGTCAAGTGTCTAATATGCGTCCCCTATCCCCCCCCCTTATCTGCATTCACCTTGGTATATCACCTTTGTTACATTAAAGGAAGCATAATACAATGATTCTATTAGTTACAGTCTCTAGTTTATGCTGATTGCATCCCTCCCCCAATGCCTCCCCATTTTTAACACCTTGCAAGGTTGACATTTGCTTGTTCTCCCTCGTAAAAGAACATATTTGTACATTTTATCGCAATTGTTGAATACTTTAGATTTCACCGAGTTACACAGTCCCAGTCTTTATCTTTCCTCCTTTCTTCTGGTGTCTCACATGCTCCTTACCTTCCTCTCTCAACCATATTCATAGTTACCTTTGTTCAGTGTACTTACATTGTTGTGCTACCATCTCCCAAAATTGTGTTCCAAACCACGCACTCCTGTCTTCTATCACCCTGTAGTGCTCCCTTTAGTATTTCCTGTAGGACAGGTGTCTTGTTCACAAAGTCTCTCATTGTCTGTCAGAAAATACTTTGAGCTCTCCCTCATATTTGAAGGACAGCTTTGCTGGATACAGGATTCTTGGTTGGCGGTTTTTCTCTTTCAGTATCTTAAATATATCACACCACTTCACTTCCTTCTTGCCTCCATGGTTTCTGCTGAGAGATCCGCACATAGTCTTATTAAGCTTCCTTTGTATGTAATGGATCGCTTTTCTCTTGCTGCTTTCAGGATTCTCTCTTTGTCTTTGACTGTGGGAAGCCTTTTGATGACTGATTGGATCTCTTTGCTTACGATTGGTTGGTTGAGGTCTTCTATTTCTTCTCTGGTCAGTCTAGGTTTTTTCATGTGTTTCCAGGAAATTGTCCATTTCCTCTACATTATCCAGTTTGTTGGCATACGATTGTTCATAGTATCCCCTTATAATTTTTAAAATTTCTTCGGGATCTGCAGTAATGTCACCTTTCTCATTCATTATTTTGTTTATATGGGTCTTCTCTCTTTTTGATTTTGTCAGTCTAGCTAGGGGTTTGTCAATCTTTTTGATCTTCTCAAAGTACCAAATTTTGGTGTTATTTATCCTATTGCTTTTTTGTTCTCTATGTCATTTATTTCTGGTTTAATTCTTGTCATTTCTTTTCTTCTACTCGGTTTAGGATTGGTTTGCTGTTCATTTTCTAATTTCTTCAGTTGCTCCATTAGTTCTTTGATTTTAGCTCTTTCTTCCTTTTCAATATATGCATTTAGTGCTATAACTAAAGTTATAGCATTTAAAGACTATTTTATCTGAGATTAATATTGCCACTCCCGCTTTCTTTTGGCTGTAGCTTGCATGAAATATTTTTTCCACTCTTTCCCTTTCAATTTCTTTGTGTCCCTGTGTCTAAGTTGAGTCTCTTGTATGCAACATATTGATGGTTCATTTTTTTTTGGTCCATTCTGCCAATCTATATCCTTTAATTGGGGAGTTTAATCCATTTACATTTAATGTTATTACTGTGAAGGCATTTCTTGAATCAGCCATCTTATCCTTTGGTTTATGTTTGTCAGATATATTTTTTCCCTCTCTCTCTTAATGTCATTTAATGTATCCATACTGAATCTCTTTAGTACTGAACCTTTCTCCATATCTCTCTCTCCTTTATTTGTTTCTCTGTCAGTTGGGCTCCCTTTAGTATCTCAAGTAGGGCAGGTCTCCTGTTAACAAATTCTCTCAGCATTTGTTTGCCTGTGAAACATTTAAGCTCTCCCTCAGATTTGAAGGAGAGTTTTGCTGGATAAAGAATTCTTGGTTGGCAATTTTTCTCTCTCAGAATTTTACATATGTCATGCCACTGCCTTCTTGCCTCCATGGTGGCTGCTGAGTAGTCACTACTTAGTCTTATGCTGTTTCCTTTGTAAATGGTGAATTGCTTTTCTCTTGGTGCTTTCAGAACTTGCTCCTTCTCTTCAGTATTTGACAATCTTATCAGAATATGTCTCGGAGTGGGTTTATTTGGATTTCTTCTATTTGGAGTTCACTGGGCATTTATGGTTTGTGCATTTACAGTGTTTAGAAGATTTGGGACATTTTCCCCAACAATTTCTTTGAATACTCTTCCTAGACCTTTACCCTTCTCTTCCCCTTCTGGAACACCAATGACTCTTACATTTGGATGTTTTCTTTGATCCTTCATATCCCTGAGGTCTGTTTCAATTTTTTTTCCCCCATTCTTTCTTTTGTTCTTTCATTTACCATTCTGTCATCCTTGAGGTCACTGTTCAGCTTCCTCTAGTCTTGTAGTATGTGTATCCAGAATCTTTTTAATTTGGTCTACAGTTTTTTTACTTCCATGAGATTGTCTATTGTTTTATTTACTCTTGCAGTTTCTTCTTTATGCTCTTCAAGGGTTTTCATATCCTGTGCCATGTTCTCAATGTTTGTCTTTAGTTCTTTGATTAATTGCTCCAAGTACTCTGTCTCCTCTGATCTTTTGATTTGGCTGTTTGTGTTTGGGTTATCCATATAGTCTGGTTTTTTCATATGTTTTAAAATATTGTGTGTTTTTTTTGTTTGTTTTTTTTTTGCCTCTTGGCATTTACTTAACTTGATAGAGTTCTTTCAGGATGTGTAGGCTGATTCAAACACTTATCTCCAATTTGTCAGATCTACAGCTTCATGGAGTACACTTTCTCTAACTAACCAGCAGATCGCATCCGCAAGCCACCTATTCCCCTCAAGCCAGTTCTCCCCAGCTTTGTCTTTGTGGTGAGTGGGGGTGTGAGTTTTATGGGGTCGAATTGGTGCACTGAGTTTGCGTGTGTAGTTGGTGCTTCCTTCCCTGAATTGTGGCATGTGTCTCAGCGGTTAGGGAGGGAGGGCGGCTTTAATAATCAAATCTCCCAGGTGTTCCTGGAGATTTAAAGCTGTTGCAATAGTCTAATCCTTCAGTTCAGTCTCACCACAGTTTGTCTCTGCCACTGACCCACAAGTCCTTGGTATTGGCATATAGTCCCTAAGACTTGAGACTGGGTCCCTCTTCCAGGCCGTGCCCTCCTAGGTCCTCTGCTGAGGGAAGACTCTGCTACATCACAGGTGAGCACCATCCCCCAAGGGAAGTTCTGGGCTGCAGGTCTGTGTAGGGGTGTTCCCAGTCTGCTGAAAGGATGGCTGAATGGGGCGTGTTAACTTCCCGCTTTTCACACAGCTGCAACTTCCCAGCTCCAGGATAATTAGCTGTGGGTGCACAGTAGGCTATTGTCCATGCCTGACGTTGTGGTGTGCTCGTGTGTTGTTGGAAACACTTCCCGTCACACTGGGTTGTTTGGGGCAGCTCTGGGCTGTGGGGCTGGTGCTGGGCAAGAGTGTCCCCAGCCCTCCTGGAAGATTGCTGTAAGGGGATGCCCCCCTTTTCTAGGGGAGTTGTGGTGTTTAGCGAATTTTCTCAGCCACTAGACTTATTGCTTTGTCTCTCAGAGCTGTCTTAGCTCTGCTCTTGCCTGGGCCCAAATTGCAAGTCTTTGAGGCTTTCTGTAATGGGCTTCATAGAGAAATTGTTTTAGAAAAAGATTAAAAAAAGAAAAAAGAAGGCCGTTCTCACAGATCTAATGGGCTATTGAAATGCTAAGAATGCTAAGAGACAAGGAGATTAAGGCTGTAGGAACAATGGAAAGCAGAGAAACTGACTCGTCAGACAAAAGACCTCACCCTCTGGATTTGCATATGAGCCTGATTCTGTTTGAGCCCTGCCCTTCTCCATTTTATGTTCACCAGAACTCCAAAAAGTCTCTGTTTTTATTTTTGAGTTTTTTGTTGTTGTTGTTGTTGTGTTGTTGTTGTTGTTGTTTTTTTGCTGTTGTTGCTAGCCCTATCTCCTCCCCACTGGGTTGACTCCTCCTGGATTCTCTAGTGTCTGGTCTCAGTCTATCTATGTTTGGGGTTTCAATCAGCAGTCTGAGTTTTCAATCAGTGCCGCAACTGCAGTTCTCCCTCCTTGTTCCCAGCACAGATGGCCCCTCCTCCCACAGGACTGAGCCTGGCAGGGAGGGGCATGGGTCCCCTGGCTGCAAGAACTTACAGATTTCCCTGATCTCAGCTGTTCCACACGTTCATGAGTGTTGTATGAAGTATGCCCAAAGTCAAATTGCTCTGCAGTTTCTGGTCCATGCCGTTCCTGGCTTTCTACCTACTGCCCTGGAGGAGTAACTAAAACCTACACCTTCATTTTGCTCTTAATCCTATATCACTTTCACATTTATTTAGTTGTTTCTAACTAAATTGTATGCCTCTGTAAGGTAAAGTTCTTGTCTTACATTTTCTTCGTATCTCCATCCTTCTTAGTCATACTATTGGTCATTTGTATGAACAGCATCCTTTGTATTTATTTATAAATCCATAGTGTTACCCTTACATTACAGAAATAATTCCTTAAAGTTGTCTCAATGATAACAAAAGCTTCCACTCAAATTGCCAGCAAACACATTATTCATGTATAAAAACCTAGGTCAAGTAATGATACATCCATTGATTCACTCACTGACTTTTTTCAGCACACATTTAATGAGGCCTACTTTCTGTTCCACATCATTTGCAGTACTGAGGATACAGCCATGCACAACAGACAAAGCCCCTGCTTTCATGGAACTTACAGTCCCCAGATTATCTGTCAGAGTAAGCTGCTTTTGGAAGTGGTTTTAGCACTGCTAACTCCCATAAGTGTGTTCTAAAACATGAGAAAATAGAGCATATTACCAGTGTCTAAGAAAACAGGACTGTTTTTTTAATTCTATTACTATTATGAAAACATTAATCACAGATGTTGCAAAGAATCAAATTAAAGTGACATCCCACCAATTCAGTTTTCAGTGGTTAACATTAAATTTGATAAGGCTGATCAGTCTGACTCAAAATATCAACCTTTTATGATAAATGATGAAAAGATAGCCCCAAAGTCCTGGTTTAGTATAAGGGAAGGCCGAAAGTTTCAACCCACAGGTGACATCACCATGGTTTTGAAAAAGTTGAAGGAAATTGCAAAAGCCTGTCTTGGAGAGACTGTTACTAACTCTGTGGCAACAGTACCCACATTTGCCTGAGGAAGTTCATACAAATGGCCAATGGTAAGGCTAAGAGGATTGAGACCTGATTTGAGATGGAGATACAAAAGAAATGTAAGGGCAAGAGCCTTACCTTAGTGAAGCATACAATTTAGTAGGAAACATTCAAGTAAAAGCACAAGTTAGTATAGGATTAAGAGCAAATTGAATAAGGTCATTTCACAAAGCAGGCAGAACTACTGATGGCCATTATGAGCTCCCCAACATTGAGTCAAACTACTTCCATTACTGCTTACAGCATGGACAGATATTTATATTGAAGTCTAGGTCTTTGAAATCAATTGAGACATTCTATTGGTAGAATGTATATGACTTTGAATAATCTATCTTAATGTGGAAGAGTTCCACTTGAAGCACAAGAAGGACTTGACAAGAACAAGATAAATGTCTGATGCCTCTGCAAGTATTTCTTCTCTCACACTTAGGAATTTTTGTAGTTTTTTCTAAGGATCTCACATTAAAATACAAATATCTCTTGGAGGGAAACTTTATCTCCTAGTTTCATGGATTGATTATGGCAGACTACTGAGATCAAAACCCAATCAAGAGATTTGCAGGATATTCCAAAAGCCTATTTAGTTTATAGATTTGCCATTTTGTGCTAGAAGTGTTTAGTGGCTTGAAGAAAAAAGATTAGGAAGATGACAGGAACAGATGATGATCGTTTTTTTTTAAAGAAGTCATGAGAAGGAGATATTTTAGTCATCTTTCCAGCTCTTAGTATAGTTCCCAGACATACAGTAGCAATATTCCCAACTCCTGCCTATCCAGATGCAAACTGGCAGTGACAGCTGACACCAGCGATGGCCAGACGTGACATTTCACTGATGAATAGTAGACAAAGATCACAGAAAGCAACTTCTAACTTTCACCAGATAATTTAATTGCTATTTGTTTCCCTCAGATGTCTTCTGAGTGGTATGAGTGGTATTTTTACGTATTCACATCTATGAGGCATATAGCAGGATATATATATATTTGATTTATTTTTAATAGAAAAGTAACTAAAGCAATACAAAACAAAACAACAACAACAAAAAACCTAGCCCTCCTGTAGCCATGGACTATATATAGTAAATATTATTGTAAATAAGTGAAGGAAGCCCTTGCAAGTATGGCTCACCAGCCTAATGAAGCCAACACAATTTGTATAGAAACGTGGATCAAGGTCTTACTCTTACACAGCCCCTCTCCCCATTAGGGTAATAATCCTGTCTGTCCTGTTACAGCCCCACAGGAAGCCATGATAATGAATGCTTTAAATCTGTAGGAAACTTGTGGAAACCCCAGGAATCAGGCATTTAGATAAATGTGAGAAGTATAATGAATTCCCTTGGGGCACCTGATTCCTTGCTGCCTCCAAGAGTTCACTGGTGAGCCAGTCACTTGTCACAGAACCCTTTACTCCATCTGGCTCATCATGTTCTTAAGTGTCATTTTATATCAGCCATTTGAGAAAATGGAGTAGTTTCCATATTACCTCCTGAGTCATAGTATTTCTCCAGTCCTTTGCCATTCAGGTTTTTCTGGTTGTTATTCCTGTACTTCATTTTCCTGGAGCTGCTCTCCTCTTCATTATAGTGGATATGTTTGAGAGGCCATGCCTAAATGCATGGGAACATTCTCCAAGCATTTAATTTAGACAATTACACATACATGCTAGGAGAATGAAATTCATGTGAGAGAAACAAAAAACTTTGCTTCTGCTGCCTTGCTACAAGCAAGGAATCATCACCCTTTGTTTTGGGAAATGGAATCGCCTTGATGGTGGCACAATATTGTGAATGTGATTAACACCACTGAATTGTATATTTGAAAGTGGATAAAATTGGAAATTTTAGGTTGTATGTACGTTAATGAGTTGCGCATACTTAAGAATCATCACCTGGTTTTGGTAATGGATGATGGTAATGATAGCACAACATTGTGAATGTAATTAATACCACTGAAATGTACACTTGAAAGAGATTAAAATGAGAAATTTTATGTTGTCTAGAGGTTACCCAATAATATTTTAAAAAATTAGCTGTAGCATTGTGGGAAATTCTTGATGGGCCACAGTAACAGAAAGTCCGACAAAACACAAAGAGAAATAAAATAATACCACAAGAACTTAAGACATCAGTTCTTTTCCTCCTATCAAAAAATGGATTTATAAAGTACAAATGTTTTCTTCGACTTTGCCGGAATATACAATTTCAAACAGCACTAGCAAAGTTAGTTCTGTTTAATACATCTGGACATTTCATTATTTTGGCCTTTGGTGGGTAATATATAATGTACTAAAGCAGAAATTCACTCCCTGACAAAGAATTGAATCTTCCTAACAAAGTAACTTAGATGGGAATTTGGATTATTAAAGGCCAGCCCTGAGTACCTGTGAGCACAAAATTTCCAAAGAAAGTAATGACACAGAACATACCAGCCCTGTCAAGGGTTGCTCATGCCCAAAGGTTGATGATCACATACTTTTTCTTTTATTCTTACTTAAGTTATTAAAGGGCATTTTAATGTTCCTTATGTTGCTATTAGTATCCTACATGAGTAATCTTTTCACACCCTGTGACCACATGCACTGCCCCCCCCATCCCTGGATTTTTGAGGCTCACATATAGACTGGTTTCTTTCATCATCTCCATCATCACCCCAGATCTTAAACATGAAATCACCTCTACTCCATACCTATTGTTCTTATTCTGTAACTGAAAAATGGTTGATGTCTTCAAGTAAGAATGACAGAAATGATGTAAAGCCAAGCCCTTCTTAGTTCTCCCCTTTAGAAACCTGAAGCCAATAACATGAAGAAAAGTAGCTGTCCACACAGAAAAAGAGAATACAGAAGACTAGATATGTATTCTAGTCTTTAAAGGGGATTTCTTGGATAATAAATTAATGATGTGGAACAGCCTGAAATTTTACAAAAATGCAAAATGAAGTTTTCCCTTATTTTAATTTTCTTCTGAAAAGTATTTATATGCTCTCCAACTTCTCATCTTGGCCCTTCCTAAGTATATAAATAACAAAGTTCATTCACAAATTACTTTCTGAAAAACATACTCACCTTGTATGCTGTACTACAGCCAGGTACCATCACCCAACCTGTTCCCTGGCCGCTTGTGAGGGCATCCGGCCCCAGGCCCCTGCCCCAGCCTCTGCTTTCCACTCTGCTTTCACTGTGTGCTCCAGCCATAATGAACTCCTTTCAGCAGCTCTGCTGCATCACATTCATTGTCATGTCCAAACCTCCTTTGCTTTAACTTCCCTATGCCTGCATTGCTTTCTCTACCCACCCATCACTCCTGCCCTTTTTCTTCCTTGGCATCTCTTTTATCTCAACTTTGAATCTTTTCTGTCATTTCTGTTCCTTCTCTGAGATGCTCCCATAAAAACCTTAATGTTTTCCCATTTTAGCATATCTCATTTTATTTTCTTATTTCTGTGTTTGTCTCCCTTTCCCCTACCCCAGATGAAAAATATATTTCATTAAAGAAATGTGAAAACAGAGAACAGGAAGTTTCCCCATTCGATCTACCTTGCCTCAAAATATTTTTTTCCATTTTTTCAAACATTTTAATCATTGTTCTTGTGATAATATCCCAAATCCTTAACATGACCTGACCCCCTGCCTCCACATCATCTCCTACTTTTCTCCTTTGCCTCCATGTCAGCCACCCTGGTTTTCTTACAATGTTTCCCAGAATCCAAGCTCCTTTTCACCTCTGGGAAGGTTCTTCCCACCTTTGTTACAAGCCTTGTCCCCTACCAAGAACACTGGCTACTCCTGCCTCTCCATTTCACCTAGAAGAGTTGGATTTCTCCTTCAGCTTTGTGGATTTTACATAAATAATACCACTTATTTCACACTGCTCAGGCTCAGGTAGGTGCTTCCTAACACAGTCACAGTACAGTCAACATTTCATTTGGGGCACTTAGTTTATCTAGGCAATTATATTTTTAATGTCTATCTCCCCAACTAGACTATAAGCTCGAAAGGGGCAGTGGCTCTATCTGTCTCACTCAAGAAACATCTGTTGTGAATCTATCTGGGGCAGTATGTAGCATGTGTGGCAAATGTGAATACTTGAATGTCGAGTTAGGAAATGACATAAGACAAGGATTTGATACCAGGTAATAAAATATATTGATTGCCATGACAAAGAATTTGTATTTTATCCTTGAGACAGTGAAGTTCACCACATGTTTATAAGCTAAAACAATCAAATCTGTATTGTAAAGGATAAATCTGGCTACTGTTTGGATTGAAATGGTAGAGACTGGAACCCAAAAGACTTATTACAGTAGATTATTTAAAATGGCCACAATTTCTTCTGTCCCCATATGCACATGTTTTGCCATGTGACTTTGCCACTCTTTCCATCCCAAGCCTTTTACTTTCAGCTTGGCCAAGTGACTTGCTTTGGCCAATGAGGTATTAGCAACTGTGATGTAAGCAGAGGCTTGAAATGCATTTGGACACTGGGGTTTGCTCTCTCTTGTGACTGGGAACCTGGGACCCCAAGTGCAGTAGCCTGAGTCAGACTCCAGGAGGTTAAGAGATCACGTGGAGAAAGAGCCCCCGTCATGCCAGCTGTCCCAGTCGCCCCAAATGAGGCCCCAGACGTGAGTGAGATTCTCCTAGACCATCCAGCTCAGCTGTGCAGACCTTGACAAAAACTGCCTAGCCCATCTACAGAAACATGAAAAATAATAAATTAGTGAGGTTTTAAGCCACTAAGTTTAGGGGTGCTTTGTTATGCAGCAAAAAGTGACTGATGAATAGTCTCAACAAAAAGTATTAATAATTCAGCCCCCACTTGACTATTTCTCCTGATAGGAAGCACAGTACATCATGGGGTGATTTATTACAATGTTGAACAGCTCTAATTGCTGGAACATCCTCCTTTTACTAAATAGACATCTACTTCCTTCTAACTCAAGGACTTAGATTCTTGGTCCTGATTCTTCCCTGCAAAGAAAGCAAAACAAACCTGTTGCCTCTGCCACATGAAAGCCCTCCAAATATTTAAAGACAAATTCACTGAAGTCTCTTTTCTTGACAGATTAAGTATGCAAGTAATTATAACCTTGTATAACATACTGTAATAGTGATAGTATGTCTCAGATACTGTGAGCTTCTTAAAGGCAGGATCATCACATTTAACTATTTATTGGGAACACATATCTGAGTCTCTGCCACATAGTAAGCTCTTACCAAAGCAAGAAACTTCCTCTGCACTGTTCATATGTGTAACACTCCTCCTCTCCCCAAAAGAAACATCTCTCACATTAGTCAGTAATGCTCATCAGAGGGTCCTATAGAATACTGGAGTGGGAGGAGACATGTATAGTTTGAGTACATTTTGCAGCAGATTCTAGCATACTCTATGATTGCAAATTGAAAATCATTCTACTAAAAGTTCGATGGATCAATTAATGAACAATTAACTCAGCTTGGAGAGTTAGTAGGTATCATAAAGGAAGTTACATTTATGTTGGATCTGAAAAGGAGAAAAGGAAGGTTAAATAGTCATTGGATAGAGAAATGGGGCAAGGGCATGTCAAACAACAAGACTAGAATATACAAAGGTGAACCTTATTTGTATCCAAAATGACTGATTTTAAGTGGTAATCTATTTTTTTCCATACAACCAAATACAGACTCTAGCATTCTAAATCATGCTGGTAGAGGCATAGCACTGACTGGAATTTACTTTGCAGGTTCTAAAGTTTATAAAGAGGTCATTCATATAAATTATTGCCTTTCCTCAAAATATTCTTATGTTCAGGAACCTGCTTTAATCCTGACCAAGTCATTTCCATCTAAATCTCACTCCCCAGAGCAAATTCCCTGCAAACAACCATAAAATTGGATAGTGGTTTTATTTGCCTCAATTTTCAAACAGTTTCAGTAGCTCTTAAATCATGTTGACTTTATGAAATTAAATCTAACTTTGGTGTTTGTGTGCATGTTCATTAGCCTCTAATGAAAGTCCTGAAAACAACCAAGATCTCATGCCTGGAACCAGATTCTCATGCATACAAAACAATTGATACTTCCCTTAAAACACACATACTCCCTCACACCTACCACACAGTAAATAGATCTCTGAAGGAAATTACTGTCTTAAATTGCTTCTGAATTTCTCCCCAGTTGAAGGATACAGAACATCTTCTCCCCACATGTTAATAGAATTAATTTTTAAAAGCATCATCTTCTACAAGCAGGTGCAAACTCTCGTCTGCCCTCAGGGAAAGTCCAACCAATGAGAGGTTATTCTGGTGATGTAATGCTTGTTAACTTACCATCTTGCAGAAGGGATTGGGGAAGGTACTTTTCATGGCATCAAACCTGAATTGAAATGAACTCTTTCTCACATGACTAATTTTAGTTCATGAGCCATCTTTGCTACTTCATAAACACATTGCTTAGGACAGCCTTGAAATAGTTAGACAAAATCATTAAACCAGAGACTTTCTTTTGAGCATTGGCATCTGCACCCAATTGCATTTGCCAATAATTATTCCCCACCTTTCTTGAGAAATCATTTATTTCCATATCCTTGTCTTTATGCAAATAGAAAAAGAATACGTTCATACTAGCCAGCAGCAGAGAAACTTAATTTCTTTCTCAGACATAGATTCTCATGAAAATCAAATAAAAAAGAGTAGAGAACCTAGTATGTTTTTAAATCAAATTCATCACTGCCTGCCCCTCATGACAGTGTTTCAGGTTCATCTTCACATCTTTCCATTTTATTTCAAAGATAAGAAAATATTTGAAACAAGCATTTGAATAACCAGATATGTTCACAATGGTATCATAATCTTCTGCCTGGTGAATAATTTGTGGGGTTGATGTTTTACTAAATGCTTATGAATGTCCAGAGAAGCCCTAGCCCAAGTCATATAAAAAGAACTATTGGTATTTTCCATGATCTAATATTATGAAAAGTGATAAGCAGTACAGGATAAATGCCTATTGGTATTCCATCAGTAAAATACGCAAAAATGCAGACACCAAGCTAAAAATGTCAAGCTGGTATTATTTCTTGCAACATTCCCATTGCCTTTTCCTCCATACCAAGGCTCACTTTTTGAGAAAAAGATTGTAATAGTAAGCATGTTGTGAAAAACATAATTTGGAAGAGGAGAGTTATGATACCTGAGCAAACCAGTGGTTTATCTGATCTGACGCCTAGGAAGAAAACTACTCAGACTGCTAAGCAGTTGGGTAATTTAAAGCGGAGGATGTAATTCAAAGATGATGAGCTATGAGTACTCACAGTAAAAATGTAGAAAAATTTCTATAACTTTTTTTCTCTTTGTTTCTTTTGTGAAAATAGCTTCCTAACCCTTTGAGAAAATACTGAGTTAATTTTTGGCACATGAGTCTTTCTTGGGACCTTTCTACTTGTTATAATCATGGCATTATAGTTACGTGGAGTGGGGTGGAATTATGGAATCATAGAATGTTTCAGACCTGAATGTGAATAATCTCTCTACCATATAAGATAGTAGTAAGTCACATTAACTTCATTGAGTCACACTTTCTTCATCTACTAAAATGAATAATAATTATACATTGATTATCAAAAATAGTGTATGTAAAGTTCTTGGCAAGTAGTAGGTACTCAATTGATAGGAAATATGATTATGATTATTTTCCCATATACAAATAATATCCAAGTCACTTCACTTTTCAAAGTTAAAACTCATATTATATAAAAATGATTATATACCTGGAATAGATTTCCGGTTATGAGCCCATTTTATTCCACCTTTTGATTATGAAATAAATAAAACATTTTTCCATTGAAGATTTCATTTGAACGTGATTCTTAATTTATCATATTATTCAGTAGTCTTTTATTTTTATGTATTAAGATTTCGAAGTGCTTTACGTAGTGTGATTTTCTATACTATCTGTGTAAATAGTAGTACATTTCTTGTAGAGACCACTGAAATCTGTAAAGGTACTGCTTCTCCAATGCTTAAGAAAAAGTACTGGAAACCATTGCTCATGCCATAGTCAGTTTATTAAAAAGCGAAAGTGCAATTTACCAATTTCAAGCAAAATGAGAAGCTTGTGCTTCTTGTGCTTTCTTTAAGCTTATTTTCAGTAAATCATCTTGAAATAAATTGCTTTGCTGTTGCTTGAATCCAGTCAAAAGCACTGACACATTTCTGCATATTGATTTCTTATTTTAAATTTCATGGCCTAATGTTCACTTTGACGGAATTCACTGAATGCCTAACCTGTGCGTGGAGAAGTTCTAAGATTATAAACAACAAGACAAAGACTTGGTTTCTGCCTTCTAGGTGCAGGTGACTAATTAAGGGATCAGACACAGTACAATGTGTTAAGTACTATAATTGAGTTAGGTAATAAGTTACTGGAAACAAAGATGTGCAGCTGTGAATTTAATATTAGAGTGGTGAATTTTTGAGAAAGTTATGGACAGATGACATTTTGTAGGCTTTAAAAGAATAATGATGTTTATTATTCAGATAAGGTGGAAAGAATCCCATGCGAAAGGAATAGCTAGAGCAAAGGAAGAAAGGACTATAAATTCATAGCTATTTACGGAATGGAGATGGATCTAGTGTAATGTTCCTACAGCATAGAGTGCACTGGATGATATATGGCAAGGGAAAGGACATGCTTCATGTAGAGAGAGGCTTTTTTGGAAAATTGAAGTATTGCATTTCAAATTACAGTATTCTTATCTTTTCTATGTAACTAATCATAAGATTCATGACATGACAGCTGGAATTTTTGTGCTTTCTTTAAGCTTATTTGTAATTTTCTTCAAGGAGAAGAATATTATTCCTTTGTTTTTCCTGTGGTTTAAAAAACTTTTTGTTCTAAGGTGCTACTCCACTTCAAGTAAGGTAAAGGTAAATTATTTACAAACAATCCGCATTAGTTTCCTAGGACTTTCAAATAACCACGAGCTGCGTGGCTTAAAACAATGGAAATTTATTTTCTCACATTCTGGAGGCTAGAAGTCAGAAATCAAGGCATCAGCAGGGCCATGCTCCATCCAAAAGCTCTGGGGAGGATTCCTTCCTCGCCTCTTCCTAGCTTCTGGTGGCTCCTGTCCACTCTCGGCATTCTTTGGCTTATAGATGCATCACTTCAATCTCTGTCTCCGTCGTCACATCACCCTCTCCTCTGTCTCTCTTTGTGTCCTCTCCTCTTCTTATAAAGACACCTGCCATTATTTAGGACACACCCTAATCCAGTGTAGTCTCATCTTGATCCTCAACTAATTACATCTGCAAAGACCCCATTTCCAAATAAGGTCATATTCTGAGGTTCCAGGTGGACATGAATTTTCAGGGTGGGAGGATTAGTATTTAACCCACCACACCACCTTTCAAGAAGGTAATATAAATTATAAAGCAATAATACTTAGAGTTTAGAAAAAAAATTGGTTTTGATTCATTTAGAAGTATATTGCAATAAACTTATAAACTTATAAAATACATCTAAATAGCATGGGATTAATAATGGCAGATTATACATTAAAGAGGTATCTTCTATGCTAACTTTGTACTACAAGAGCTATCTGGAAAAACTTCATTGTTCTTATTCAAATAATAAAGCTGTTCTTATTCACACAAAGAAACAGTAAACCAGGAAGCCAATTCATGGAGCCATTCACCTGTAATATTCTTAAACAAAAATTGCTGAAAGTTCTTTGATATTTCCTTTCAGCATATTCACTGAATAAGAAGCCTTCATTGTTTGAACTATGTGTATAAGCTCAGTAATTTATATATGCTTAATGTTTTTTTTTTTTTAACTTCCCACTGGAATGCATTATCCACACATAAATGATCCTAGTGTTATACCAGGGATATTCTGATTTAAAGGATGGATTGCGCTAAACTGTCTACATTCTGCCTCTGCTTTATGACCAAAAAGGATTTTAGAACTAGCTAACTGGAAGTAAAGAGGGTGGGTCAATCATGGGGTATAGGTTCGTCATGCAAAACTAAATAGCTGCATGGAGACTGAACCTGTAGTCTTGGTTTCATTGTACTCCACCCATCTTTGATATCAAACACAGAAGTGTTTGTCTGAGGGTGTGTGTGTGTGTGTATTATAGCTTTCTTTGTTCTAAAAAGGATTGAGGTTGTTAGAATTATATGTGTAATTAGAAAAATCTACTATATTCAATGTGTTTAAAATTATGAAATGCTCAGATGTATCTTAAAATAAAGAATACCTCTGTCTCCTCTACCAGCTGTTAAGAAGAAAGCCAGCTTTATCACTCCAGTTCCAGGAGGTGTGGGACCCATGACAGTGGCGATGCTTCTAAAGAACACTCTTCTGGCAGCTAAGAAAATCATTTACTAGAGAACACAAAAGAATAAAGTGAACTGAAGTCAAGCTATTTATTTATTGGACAAAGGGAAAAAACTTTTATATTTTATTACAAAGCTATTTATTTCTACATTGTATTTATTTTTTCATGGATGGAATGATTGTTGATAAGATGAGTCACACAAATTCATGCATTTCCTGCTAAAAGATTTTGAGTTTTAGAAAAAAAAATCAGTTTCAATGAAAACTCGGGCAACAATTATTTATTTTATGAATTATATGTGTTCATAATATTAAAACAATAAAGGGCTCATGATAAATGAATATATTTTTGACACTCAAATATCACATACCATATGTTTTCAACAACTGTTTTTTAAGCCAAATGGGCACCCATGGAGAACGTGACTTGTATCTTGACAGAAGCATGCCCAATTTTTAATATATTTTCTGTTCTCTGTCTATGCTGGAAAAGAACCTCCTTGATAAAAAAAAGACAAAATATTGAAAACGAAATCTTGATCTTACGTATTTCCCAAAGGCATCCCAGAAAGATACCCTAAAGGGAAATGATGCTGCATTCAAAGAAAGGAAAATATTCATGGAAAGCAAAAAATGCAATGCTAGTTGGAAAGGTAATAATTATGTCAAATTGAAAATGACTATGTTACATATTAAAAATATATGAAGCATGTGTTAGGTTTACTTGTTGTTTCTTTCTTCTTCCAGAAAAAAAATGACTGTTCATTTATTGAGAATAATAGGAAATCCAAAAATAAACTAAAGTAAACAAAACTGATTGTCTTTTTCCTACAAATGTCAGACAAATGTACTATGGTGTGAGCCAAACCATCATTAAAGTAAAACAACAATTATGTTTGTTTGCAAATTCAGAAATCCAGTAGGAAAACATGACACTTGCAAGGTGCCAAAGCTAAACTTTAGGGTATGTCTCAATATCTACTTTTTTTTGCCAACAGTTCTCTTCTTTTGTTATGGCATTTGGTTCACAAAGCAGATGCAATGTTTCTGAACACAGCTTAAGTTAGGAAATACATGTTAATGCCAATTGAAAACTATTTTGAGATTGTCTAGACACATAATTGACATTCTGTTTTCATGCCCAAATCCTGGAATTAATATGTACCAATAATGATTCTTAATCAATGCATCAGTCTTTATTGGTGTGTACTGTTGATCATTTATGTGCAAATAGACTAGATGTTTATAATTAATAACATTTCAACTATATAATAAAATCAATTTGAAAAGGAATAGCTGTCTTCTTTTTTCTTAAGAAAACTGTTTTCCTTGTTCAGATGTTTGTTAGCCATTTCCTTACGGCATTCTGGAGAAATGTACAAGTTCCTAAAACATGAAAGAAATGTTTCATATCCCATTGCACAATCAGTCCAGACCAATTGTTCCCTGATATCCTTGACAGAAGCCTAAATTCAAAGCTCTCAAGCAAACATTTCAGAAAGGGCCTCTTTACTGTTTTGCTAAGGGCCCCAAACTCCCTAAACAAACAAAACCAAAAATACAAATAGATGAAAAGGGTAGAATCTGTAATTTGGGGGCCTCTCCATGGTGCAGGAGAGGTTATTTTTGGAAGTTTTGTACCTCTTTGGCTAGGCTGAAATTCAGGAGTCCGCCTTCCCAGAAACTAATGAAAACACATATGAGAGATCAAGCAGGTTCACTGGTATCATCTCTTTATGGATATTTGGAGTACATAAAAGGTAGACATATGATGACTTTGTAGAGCAGCTTTGAAGAAGTAAGCTTCCTACTGCTACAAATTTCTGTACAGAGGACCTTGAAGAATAGGTATGAAAAATAGCACAAAGATATGAAAGCAAGAATGGGCCTAGTATATATGCAAGAAAGCAAGAGTTGGAATCATATGAAAATGAAAAGTGTGTTGGAGAGTGGTGGAAGTACTGCTGGATAAACACATTTAAATAGATTAGAAAGGGCAGAAATCAGGCAGAATTTAGAATGTATTTACTAAGTTATGAGAACTGTAGTTAGAGGCTAGAGGAAGTTGTAAAGGGGAGCTTATTTTAGAGAAGAGGTAACATATTGGATTTAAGACATGTTGAGTTGGAGGTGATGACATAATACATAAATAGGAGTCCTGAAGTAATACCTGCCTGGGAAGAGGAAAAGAATTCATGGTTAGTGATGTGAATTTATTTCTCATCAGCATATATTAACCACTAAATTCCTGACATACTTTTGACCATTATACACACCCTGTGTCTTCCTACATTTGTTCAGTCATAACAGCTATCACTAATTGAGCACCTAACTTGCTTTACTTTTTTATGTCTTTGCTCCTAATTGACAATACCCATTTGATAGATAAGGAAATGGGTCACTAAAAACCTCAACCAATGCCAAATGGATGGTAAATTGGAATTAGAATTCAAAAGTAGGTCTGATGGAATGAGGGGAGCCAGAGCCCACACTCTTTAGTACACACTCTGCCTCACCTCAGTACCCTCACCTAGAATCCTTTCCCTTATCGCTACATGCCTAAATCCTGCTTGTTATTTAAGATTCAGTTCAAATGAAACTTGTCCATGAAAAATGCCACGAGAGGTAGAGCCAAAGAGCATCCCTAAACTCTCCTAGCACTTTATACGCACATTCACAGAAGTTATCACTCTCTACCAAGTACTGTAGTTATGTATGTACTTTCCCTAGCTCCCTTAAGTTCTTTGAGGTCAGAGTCCATGCATTATTTGTCTTGCAAACATCATTATATCCAGCCCAGTGCCATGAATGTAGAAGGCTTTCAGTATTTTATGAATGAACAACTGAATGAATGGCAACTGAATTCATGAGAATTACACAATAAGTTTAGAGAGAGCTGGGTGGTGGACTGATAACCATTTCCTGCACCTTGTCCAACAACAAATTTTGGTTGAGTTAATGAAAGAGCAACAAAGGTAAAAAAAAAGGGGGGGGGGTGAGGATTGGGAAGTAAATGAAAAGGAAGAGAAGACAAGGTGATGAAAGGAAAGGACAAGACTAGGCAAAGAATAAACTGGCTTTTGGAGGCACTTATAAGCAGGCAACAGAAGATGAGAAAGAAAAAGAGACAGAAAAAGAAGTAGGAGGGGAAAATATTAGTTGAGAGCCATTGCTGTTAGAATCTTCCCTTCCCTTTCTCCTCCTACCCTGCTCTAATGTGTATCAAGAATTAATAAAGATATCACAAGTCTTACAATACCCATCTCCCCCAGTCTTCAGGACTGGGAAGAGGGCTAGTGACAGGTTGAATAAGTGAAGGTACTAGACTCTTAAGCAACTGTCCCTTCTCTTCCCTCCTCCCTCCATGGCTGCTGAGGTCTCTCCTATTGAGAGGCCAACTGGGATTCATTAGTAGGGGTCCAAGAGGAAAAGAGAAATACAGGAGGACTTAGAGCTGTTTTCTGGTACAGACCTTAAGCTAATGTAATAAATTTACACTACATTAACTAGCCCAAACCAGAGTGAGAGAACATCTAGAGAGGCAACAGTCCTGATTAAAAATAAGGAGTGTAAATGCATACCCCCTGGAAACTCTAACATGGTAGGAGCTAACTCAATAATGCTTGGAGGCAGTGGAAGTGAGACAGGGGACCCCAGTATCTGAAAATTACTACTAACAATAACAATAAACTAATGGAGAATTTCAGGAAGTTGATGCAATTCACAGACCCAAATGCTTTAAAAAGGTCAAGGAGACTAAGGAACAAAATCGTTGGCCTTGGTCAGAAAGAGGTCTTTGGTGAACTTTGAGGGAACAGTTTTAGTTGAGTAATAAGAATAGAAGTAAAAAGCTAAAGTATGTAATACCTACTAAAAGGAATCAGAAAACCAAAAGAAAGATGAAAGGGGCAGTACCACTGAAGGAGTTCTTGGAGAGGAGAGATTAACTATAACAGAGAAAAAGGTCAGAGGTGGGGAGGAGGTAGTTACCTCAGAATAGAGAGAATCTAGGAGCAAGGATGAGGTTTATACAGAATTACAAACATTCCGTTTTTGTTTATAATGAGGGTCAACTTTGCCTTAACATTTTCCTCTAAAAAATTCTAAACTTATATGAGTTCAAGGTGTTTATATGGCCCAGTTACTTGTTTAGCTCTGAAAATTCCTAACACCTCATATGATAATAATTCTAAATTTATCTTAATAATTATATATGGAGAGAGTTGGTTAGACTTCAATAAGGCAAAATGCACACACATTAAGCCCAAACATGACTGCATAATTTCTGCCAATTAACTTAGAGATGCTTTAAACCTTTTATGGAAGGGGAAAAAAATTAAGTGCAGCAGTTCGAAGAGATTATTTGACAACCAATTATAGAAATTTGAGCAAGGCACAAGAAGGTACTCCTAATTAGAATCTTCTGTGGGATGTGCCACAGAATGCTACATGGAGCAATGACTTAGAACTAGGATTGTGGGTCTGATTGTCTGACTTAATTATGTTAGTCAAAAAGATTAAATCCTGCTTGCAGATGGCAAATCCTCATTTGCCAGAGAGAACATGATCCTATGATGCAGCTCAATTCTCCTCAGCTTCAAAGGGCTGAATCTTCCTGAAAGGAACTGGCAGTCTAATAAACTGGAAGTGACAATGGGAAGTTCTTTGAAGGCAGGAGCTTCATCTGAACCTTCTCTTATATACCCCACATTAATAATTTATATTCATTATATGAATAAATGACCAGGTCTCCTATTCCAAACTTAGGTGTGGCTCTCTGATGACAAATGCTATGTGAGAATGCAGGAAGAGAAGGACTGGTTAATGAGGGCTCCCCATTTCTCTTAGTCCAGATGTCTGAGAAAGCCACAGTTCATTTAATATTTAGTTTCTTATGAAAAGGGTAATTTAAAACATGATTTTAGGAGCTAATTAAGGAACTCCCTCTGAGAACACAGCACAGACACCTAATACTTTTGAGCCTCCATTCCTTATTTGTCATATGTTTATTTGTCATGTGTTTATTTGTTTATTCACTCAACAAAGATTTATTGGGAATATACTATATGTTAGACCCTGGATTGTGTTGGACCAAGATTATTGGGGTAAAAACTGAGACAGCACAAATGAAAACCCTTTGTAAAATGCAAAGCATTAGGCAAGTACCAGTTAATACTTATTACAAAGACGACTGTTGCACTTCCATTTACTAGTCTTAGAAATAAAGATATTTAATGTCAGTCCTAGCATCTCCCTCCAGAAACTGCAAAAAGAGTAGTGGTGACTGATAGTCCTTATACATGATTTCTTTTAAAATTCTTGTCAATAGTGCAAGAGGATTATTTTATTTATAATTAAAATATTACTTGCCTGGGAAAAATATTATCTAGAAATTGCCTTACTAATAAATGGTTTAAAAATACCCACATTTTTAAGAAACAAAATAGAGTAATATAAAACATTAGCAATGACCTAAAAAAAACTAAAAGCAGTCTTTTAGGTCTTTTAGTCTTAGGTCTACAGAAATAATTTCTATAGAGATGTGCACCATAGAAATAATATTTTTTTCCTGTTCTGTGCATGTGCCACATGTGGAAAGCCATTGGTACCATCTGGAAATTTTCCAAACTCAAAGATCTTAAGTCAATGACATTGAAAAAAATTAATATTAGGGTGTAACTACATTTGAGAAACTTACTTAGAACTACTAGAACAGTAAAAGGAGATTTTTTTGGTAATGTATGCCTGATTTTTAAAAAAAGAATACATTTTTTTAAAAGAAAAAAAAAGAAATACAAAATGTTGGCACATGCAAAGTGAGCCAAGTGCTATATATTCATTTAACTTTAAAATGATGACTCTTCTGATAAATGATTGCCCAAGTTATAATGAGTTCAACAAGCTGATTCTTGTGTGATTTCTAAAGCCAAATTCATATTTGAATAGTAAAAGGGATCCTTCCAATAAATCTAATTTTCTAGGTGGATATGACGCAAATGATAACCTATCCTGACTTTAGGAGGTTGTCAAGGTACAGGAAATATAAGCAAATGAAATTCTTGGTAGAAAGGCATAAACACCTCAGCAAAACATATTTAGTCACAAAAAGTAAGAGCAGTATATCACTGCTTGAAGGGAAGTGTATAGAAGTCAATGAATCACGGATTTCACTGTTTCAAAAACTATACAGGATAAAAAAAAAAGTAATAGTAGTGGTTACAAGTTTTGGCCTTTCAAATGGTGCTTTATTATAAGTAGATTAATGTTTGGAAAGTTTTAATGTTGTGTTAAATTTAAAACTTTCTATTCATTGATGTAAAAAATTCTATGTCATTTTAATTTTATCTTAATGGAGAATTTTATCTTAATGGGGAATTTTCATCTAATTGTTGTTGGGTTTTTTTGTTTGGTTTGGTTTGGTTTGGTTTGGTACTTACTTTATGCTTCTCTCTAACATGATCACTGGGACACAGATGTAAGCACTGTTGTTCCCCAAATGTGGTAGCTTATTCCATTTAGTCAGGAAAAGATTAAATGGCAAAGTGACATGAAGGCAAATGTAATGCTATTAAAAACAATTCTAACACAACACATAGTACTAAAACTGAGTAGCAAAAAATAAACTGGAATATTAAGCCACTTTGTTTTTACACAAGTTTAGTGTTCTCTGCAACTAAATTACAAAACTGCTTGTAATCTGCAAAGAAAGTATAGCTGACTCCAGTTTCAGGATTATTTCTTTAATTAAAAGGTTATGCTGTTTCCTGGTTTACAAATATTAAAATTCTTCTTTGCTGGAAGCTGAAATATGTCATTAGCATCGTCTGGGTTGGTACAGTTCTGTTCACACCAACAGGGCCTTTCCTGAATTCAGATCCTTTTTTTGTTGTTGTTTTAAGTACTTTTACACACATGATTATGCCCACAGGTAACAGGAAACAAGTGTTTCAAAAGAAAACTTGATCACATTGCTAGATAACCCAGGTATCCTAAACAAGCATGTGAGTGCCTGGAGGCTTTATGCGGCTGCCAGAAGTACATATTTTTTTTAATTGGTAAGAACTGCCAGATGACGCTTCATGAAATTTAAATGCGAGAAAGACTCAGAGAGCTCAATAAAAACCTTCCACCCGTCAGTCTAGGAGGAAAAGAGAAAGGCACTGTTGATCAGCTGCAGGAAATGGCTTTTGGAGTTCCAGTATCTGTCTATCTTTTATTCAATGGTACGTAATTTCCTTTTTTGTTTGGTCAACTTTGTATTGGTGTGAAATGTGAATAGGATTTATTTGTATTTGCTCTAAATCAGAGAGAAGAGGCTTCTAGTACTTGTTCTTCAGGACAAAGATCAGAGTAGGGAATTGTTTCTTATGTAATGTACGGTCTTCTCTGGATGTGTTCTGATAACCTCTTTACTGAGATCATTAAAATGTTTGCTTTATACAATTTAAGAGTAGTTGAGACATTTAAGTACTATACAATGGTGCACTTGTGATTTGATTTAGCATATAAACGTATTCACTCTCTCTTAAAAAATTAATGTTTCTATTTTCTATAATTATAATGTAGTCAATGAGAGACAGTTGGGAAATTGTCGTAATCAGGTTATGGATTTCAAATGTAAATGAATTAAAAATAGAATGGAAACAGGAATGAACAGAATAAGAATAACTTTTAGTCTTTCACTTGTACATAGAAGGAGGCTCATCTGTTAAAGATGTCTTTTCCCCCCTTCAATACAGCAATGATGGTATTTACTGAAGAGGCAGCCATCACTGTCATATCTCCAATCACAGACAAACAAAGTAACTGGACAGTTAACAAAACAGAAGGTATTTTCTTTGCATTCTTGAATTTTAAATGATTATTTTTAACGTTTGAAAGAATTCTGGATTCATTCTGTGTAATGGCTGGTTATGATTCTCACACAAATCCCAAATCGCCCCTTGATGTGAAGACTGGTCATCTTCTTCAGGACAGGGAACCACCATCTCCTGCTCTCAGAGACAGGCAAATAAAAGAAGATTGAGTCAACTTTCATTTCTGAGTATGAAATATAGCAATGTACGTGTTACTCATTGTAAATAATAATAAATAAAATGACATCATTTTAAATTTTAAGAGATTTACCTAAATTATTTTACCCACTTGATTTTTTTAATATCTGTCAACTTGCAAAACAAAATCAGTGTGGGTTTCAGAATAACTTCGGCCAACTTCTTCATGTCCTCTGAGCCTTTGGAAAAAAGACATCCTCCATCCTCAGAAGAATAGGATAATACTATAGAAATTTAAAGAAGTATGGTTTCCTGACAGTAACTGACTGTTGCTTCCTTAACTGTGAACTGTAAATAAAACACTCCAAATGACAGGAAATAAAAATGGAAATAAAGAGATCAAATATATCATCTTTATATTTTTCCTTTGCTTTCTCTTAGAGAACTTTTATCTTTCCTTACTTTTTACTTAATTTTAAAATTTGAATCCGGCATCCTGGAAAGTGTTTTGTTATAACTAATATTCTCTTTAGGGGAAAGATGAGTCACTATAGCATACCCTTTGTTTGGAAATGGCTTACTTCTTTCATTGCTCACATTTTCTAGCAAATACTGATTCAAGCTTGCTTTATTGAACTTGAAGTAGTATAGTCTTCAATAGGAAGAACTTAGCTCAATTTATATAGTAAATTCTCACTGCCTCAATTCATTATTAAATTGAGAAATGAGATTCACAACACAATATTTAACAAAATGAGTGTTTTTTTTTTAAGGTAATGTGTTTTCTCTTGCCTTGCAAACCAAAATGAAGTGATACAACACAGTATCTTGGTGCCTTAGTACCAGCAGATTTAGTATCTTCAATATCAGAAATATACCTTTTGATCTACTTTTTTTTTTCCTAAAAACAAATAAGTAGTATTCTTTTAATCTGATTAGCATGCCAAATATGGTACAGCATGATAACCAAAGATGAGGAGATATGTTTTTTCATAACAATGACAAAATAAAAGGTCAATTATTCTGCTTCTGAAAAAATTTTCAAGCGTTGGTAACTAATTAGAAGAGCCTGAAAAGGACTTGACTGTGTGGGTTTTACTGAAGGGTCATTTGCATATGCATATCCCCAAGGATGTTATCAGGACATGTCTTTAGTGCATTAGAGAATCAGGAGTAAGCATTCTGAAACATACACTTTCTGCCAGAACATAGCCTTCTAAAGGGGGGCTACCTATAGGGAGGTTTCTGGACACTTGGCTACAAAAACTTGTATGTTATTAGCTTACTCATTTACATCTGTCTGCTCCACACTTCACAGGTTCATTCCTGGGATCTCCATCTGTTTCAGAGTGCTGTTGTGGATGGAAATCCGAGGTGAACTGGAAATTAAAGAAAGGGAGTAGAGGCAAGCCAGCCAGTTCAAAGAAAACACTACAGCCAGAGAGAATTTAGAGTCAGCAAGTCCAACAACTTCATTTTATAGATGCAAGATCTGAGGCTTCAAATGGTTAGGAAGACCTGCCCCAAATCACTTACACAGTATCAGAGCTAGCACTGAAAATCCAAGTTCTCTAATTCCAAGTCCATGGCTTTTTGCATTTCTCACAATGCCTCTCAACTGAGTAAAATTTCTACTTAATATACGAAGGTTTTGTCATTAAACTATGTTAAGCCAGGGCCATGAGTTGTTTCTGGCTTCTCCTATAGGTCATATCAGAACCTCTTCTGAGGTCACTGAGGGGAAAAAAACCCTTTTCCATTGGCTACTTCTGGCTGTTTACATAAAAGAAAGGGGGATTCTCATCCTAATCTTCTCTGGGAGGGGAAGTGAAACCAAGCTCATTGTCTCACAGGTGTCTTCCGAAGTGCCGACCTCATGTGTAAAAAAGGAAAATGAAAAGTTTACAAGATCTGTTTTTTTTTTTAATTTATTAGTATTCAGGCACACATTCGGAAAGCATTGCTCATAACAACCACCTAAGACTAAAATGAATGCTGCCACCTTCTGGCAAGCTTGCTTCTATGGCTTATTATATAGCTTCTAAAGAATGGAACAATCATCAATCCACCTCCACCCCCTAATTAATTAATGATAAATCTGGATGGAATTTGCCCCACCCTGTGAATAAAACCTTCCAAGGGAATCAAGAGTTCAAAGGACAGAGTACCCAAAGAACATTCTTAATAGAAAAAGTCTCTTTACACATATGTGTTAAGAATCTACCATAAACATATGACCCACTTTATAAGTTAATATTGTATCTCCTTTCCTAGCTGCCTCTACAGAAGAACCCAGAGCCTTGAAGTTCTCACATCCTTGTCTGGAAGACCACAATAGTTTTTGCATCAATGGTGTTTGTGTGTTCCACCATGAGCTGGAGAAAGTGATCTGCAGGTAATTGCAAAGAACTTTTCAAGTTCTAGAGATAAGAGAAGATGAATTTTATGCCTCTGGTGTTTCATGGTGTACATTTCCACACTTCTGTCTTATCTAGTAAAAAGGGCAAATGATCGCAATATGATTGGCCAATCTTTATTCATATTTGAATATCTAAGGAGTTTTTTCTAAGCTACCTATTCCTCCTTACTCAAACGTATGGTTTGCAGACCAGCAGCATCTGTATAACCTGGAAGCTTGTTAGAAATGCAGAACCTCACGCTCCACCCCAGATCTACTGATTCAGAATCTGCATTTTAACAATATGCTCAGGTGATTAATATGCCCCTTACCACATTGAACATTAAAACATTAACACAAAATTCCCCTCTAACATAGTTAGGAACAAGTGTTTCGTTTTGTTCACTGGTAAAATCACAATATAGTGGACTTGCTATTGTATTGTCAGAGGATCAGGATCCCAGTCTTGTTTCCATGACTTATATACGTAACCTTAGGCCACTAAACTTCTCTAGGTCTCAATTTGTCCACTTGTATTCTGAAGTTTCGCAGGGTTGTTTATAGGATGAAGTGAAACAGACTACGGCAAAATACTTGCAGACTATGAAGTTCTAGAGCAGCATAAGACACTATTTTTAGGACCATTGGTTTGCTCAGAATCTCCTATAGAAGAGTAGGCTAACGATTTTCTAGACTAATTCATGCAACATACTCATTTTCTCCATCAATCAGGGAAGCTGCATTAATAAGGAGCCTAAATGAAATTATTATTGTAAAATATAGAACTACTGCATTACCTTTATCAGACTGAATTTCATTTGATATTAAATTACTTACTTTCCATTGACATTTTTTTCATTCTTTGAGATTGGTCATTTCTTCCTACTTCTATCATCATGGGTTTTTAAATTATACATTCTTTTCTTTTTTTAAAAGGTGTTTTACTGGTTATACTGGAGAAAGGTGTGAGCACTTGACCTTAACTTCATATGCTGTGGATTCTTATGAAAAATACATTGCAATTGGGATTGGTGTTGGATTACTATTAAGTGGTTTTCTTGCTATTTTTTACTGCTACATAAGAAAGAGGTATGAAAAAGAAAAAATATGAAGTTTACTCAGGCACTTGTTCATTTGAAATTTATTTATTGAGGCCTTATAGTGTGCCAGGTATTGATATAATTTTTTGGTGAAAATATGGCTGTAAATCTGGCAAGTTCCTACATAATATTTGTTTTGATGTCTTTTGTCATAAGCCCAGAGAACTGATAAAATCTGTCTTTGGTAGCAACAGAATAATTTCAGTTTATGATTTCCACTCATCCTTATCTCTGTCTTCCTACACCAAAGTTGCAAGTGAACAGGATAATAAGTCACTAGGGTATGGACTAAGTATATCTTATTCATAATTACATATTCAGTACCTAACACCATGCCTAACACACAATGGATGTTCAGTAAATATTTGTTCAATGAACAATTCAAGAAATGGCTATTAAATGATTGAAAATACATGGCAAATATGGGCCAATTTCTCCCCAGCCATCAACTGGATTATATTCAGGAAATTCTGTCCACTGCTAAAAACCTAAGAAGATAAACTTTATCTACTAATAAATATAAATGATTTATATATTAATCCTTGATTTTGGTGTACTCATGCTAGCACTTTTCCCTTAATCCATGTAACTAGGGGAAAGCCAAGAAATAATGTTAGATACATTAATGAAAAAAATACATTTCCCTTGCTGTGCTCTATGAACTAGATTGTCATTTTTTAAATGACCAAGATAGCCTGTACAAAATAAGAAAAATTGTGTTTTGCTTAACAATTGTATTTTAGAGATAATCAAATCTATGTTATATCAATGGTAGACTTGCCCAGGAGACCAAGAATGCAAATAAATAGATGGATAGGTAGGAGGTGAGACCTTTTCATTTTAATAAGCAGCTGTCTGAGGTCAGGTTCCCTAGAAGCAGAGCCAGAGATGGGGATTCTTATGCAGGTGATTGGTTGAGAGAGTGCTGCAAGGTGAAATCTGTAAGGAAATAAGGAAAGCAGGTGGAGGGAAGAAACTAAGCCTTTTTAAAGATGTGTCTTTAGCTGAAAGACTGGCCTCAGGCTGTTTCCACAGGAAGATCCAGAATGTAAAAGGCATTGCAGACTTGTCCCAATGAGGCAAAGAGGCTTGATTTTAGTACCCTGTATAAGTCAATTATGGGCTGCAAGATGTCCCTGGTATGGGTAGCAGGGACTTGTCATCTCCCAGGAATCTCCTGGCAAGGTGCTTCGTTGGTCAAGGGCAATTATCTGGAGAAGGGTGCTGCTGTGAGCCTGTAAACACCCATCTGTAGAGGGCATCTGGGTGGGGCTCTGAGAGCAACCTCCATGCCAGTGCGTTCACATAGTCCATGACAGTCACTAAACAGCAGTCAAATTCATAAGGAAACCAATGCTCTCTTTTAGGTGTCTGAAATTCAAATCACCTTACAATGTCTGTTCAGGAGGGAGACCACTCTGAGCCTTTTTTAAGGAATTATCATGGAGACATTTGTAAAATTCAGTGGACTCAAAACTAAAATTCTCAAACAAAACAACACAGGACGACTGACTTGAAAAAAATGGAAGTTGGGATCACTCTGAAATGAGAGGATAAAACTCAACGTTGGTCCTTAAACTTTGCAGTTGTTAGGGTACCATGGGAGTCAAGTGAACTCGATGAAAGTCAAGTTCATTGTCCTACTCTGGGTTTGCCATTGTATGATTATTGTTCTCACTGAAGAAAAACTGAGTTTCATGCTTCCAACCATGTCATATGTGAATTTTCATGGGAATAATTATCAACTTTGCAACAAGCCAAAACAATGCGAAGCTTGAGTTCCTCATGTGTTTGCTATCAATATTTTGGACCACTGAAAAAGGACCTCTCAATCTATCCACCTAGTCCCAAATAACTTGCTTTCATGGTGTCTAAAAGAATATGATGTCAGCTTTTATGATGAAATCCGTGTTATGGAAACTCCAGTGACTCAAACATACGCTGAAGTCTAAACCAGAGAGAAGAAAATGGACTGTCCAAGGCAAACACAAAGCACATCCAGCACTGTGCAGCCTTTACCTGTAAAATATGGAATAAGATAGTTTCTGAGGACTGAGAGCTAACTGGATATCAAGCCCTGAGTAGGCAAAACATTTCTATTTCTGAATGTATTATAAAACTTGGTGTTGGACTCATTCATCCTCTAACCCCCTAATGCTTTTACATTACTCCTGTTGTAAGTGGAATTGCCTGGTGACCATCCATTTGGATCAAAATTCTAGACTTTACCTAATTAATAAAAGTCTACAATTGGTCCTGAAATAGAAACTGAAGAATTGAACATAGGGATTTTTTTTCACCAGTCAAGAGCATGTGGAAACTTTATCATTTCTGAACAATTCGTAACAGATTTTGCATATAGAGAAAATGAAGCAATGGAAGAAATAAATATTTGGGAATCAGGATCCTTCTGTAATCATATTTCTGCCATATAATTCAGGTAGCCCTGTGCAGAAACCTTAATTTCTTTGGGCTTTGGTTTCTTTTCCTACAGGCACTTCTTGCTCTAAAATTTGACAGTGAGAGAAGAAAAATTTTTCCATGTCTGTCCTGAAGGTGAGATTATCCTAACAACCCCAACTCCATGCCCTCCTCTAACCCCAAAACACAACACTATGTATCATCTTATGTATATATTTTAGTGTTTGGTTTATAAAATACTAATTTAAGAATTTATTTTAAAAGGAAATAAAAAATGAAATTAATAACAACATCTACAATTTTTCTTTTAGATTCAACCTACAACTAGGACTCTTTTTTCCCCATTGCGATATAGATAAGTAAAAAAATCTTGATCGTGAGACTGGTATAAAGAATGGCAATTTTGTAATTCTTACAAAACCAGACAATGGCAGTCTGGTAATGATCCTTTCATTTATATTAAGTTATGACTTATCATTCACTGCTGAAGCAAAACTTTACATTCTGTTTCCCTCTGAGTAGAAGTATTTCACTTGCCTTGTTTTTCCTTCAGAAGGATTTTAATGCAGATGCATGGTGCATCAGCACTTTCCATATGTCCTCACACAGTATGCAAAGGTTACATCATACCAAGGAGTGGGGAGGTGAAGGTTCCTCCCAGTGACTCCAGCAACCGCACCTAGAAAGCTATGTTCACCCTGAGCATTTCAAAAAGATGTAAAAAAAAAAAAAAAATGATATAGTCTGGAGAGGTGATAACCTAAAAGAGGGAAGATATGTCTATAAATATATGTAAATTATAAATATAATATAATTGAAATTAGAACAACATCAGAAAGGATTAAAATTCCCAGATTGCCAAACCAAAAAGTCAGTAAAAGCAAAAAACCAATAAAGACTCAGTTATTTTTCACCTGTGGCACAGTATGAATTAAGACTATAAAATCCACCCAGTAAAACTGTACAGAAACTCATGAGAAGCCATCTTTTTACAGTCTGCAATGCAAAATTATCTTGTGATCCCATAACTCCTAGAGTAAATTTTGTATGAAGGAATTCCTATGGTGCTAGAGTCACATTTGGCAATATTTATGTACATTAGCAGGACTTAAGTGGGAAAAATGCATAAATGCAAGATGTTCTGCAAAACTTTTTATTTTCTATTTTTTTCTATATGTGATAACACCCTGAAAAAACATACCAGTGAAGCCCTTGCGTCATAACTATATTTCAGCTATCAATCGATGGTAGGGCTGATTATTTAGGAGAGAAATAATGATGTCTTTCTGGCATCTTTGACTAAAGCAAACTGGCTGGGGGCTTCATCAACTTCTTTCATTCCCCATTTTGTCTTCTCCTTTTATCTACTCTGCAATTCTTTGGGATGTTTTCTATTGTGAACTGTGGAACAAAACATTTTTAGGTCATTGATATTCATGGGTGCCTCATTATTTAGAATTTTAGAGCATGATGGGGCTGGGAGCAAACACTAAAATCTCAGACATTCCTGAGCCAGTGAATGTACAAAAAGGGAATTATAATTGCTTGTCATTGTGTCTTTTTTTCCCAAATTAGCTTTTTGTATAATGTTTTCACACCATTTGACAAGAATGAAATTATAACATAGTTCATCTTTTCGTGTTTCCTGGCACAATACAAATCTAATCCTTTAATTCTGAAATATCTGTTTTGGTGACATCAAGATTTCCATTCATTATATTTGACAGAAAATTTTTCTTACAAAAATAACAAAGCAAACATCCTCAACTTAATATTTGGATGTTGAATATAAGGACATTTCCTCTCTGCAAAAGGGCCCTCAGTAAGCCATCTAAATTCTCAGTGTTACAAAATGCAACACGCTCTCTGTGGTGTGATATAAATATTGATATCCTGCAATCCACACTCAAGGGATGGGTTACCAGAATTTCACTATTGCAAAACACCACTCTTTCTGGCTTACATCATGGCTGCATGACATCATGATGCTAACATCTGCCAAGATGAACCGGAAGTGTTGAAATTTAATTTGTTAGACTCTGGCATTGCTAATCTGGGTGGGTCCACATTACTGCCTAAACCTTTGGTGCAGCCCTATTCAGTAGCACATAGAGAAGCATATCTTCCAATTTCAGCTTCAAATTTCTATTATTATTCAATCAGTGCGCAGCTAGGAGCACAAGTGTCTAGCAGTTTATTTCCTAAGAAATCAAAGGCTAGGCCCCCTGAGAAAATTCACTTAAATAAATGTTTCTAATCATTATATTTCAGTCCTCTGCCAAGAATGAAAATGATGGATGTTACAGATTGGGCAAAAACCGCAGCTTTCAAAACCATATCTCATAAAGATTAGGAATGTGCTTAAATGGAGAACTGAATTTTTAAGTAAAGTCTCATCTATATAGCTCGCGACCTTTCTTTGTAATTTTTATGTCTTAGACATTACTGGAGCATAAGTCATTTAGATTGAAATTTAGTTAAGACCACAGTCAAATAGTTATCAAATGAGCAGTGTTTTCAATCTTTAAAAGGATTTTAATCCAGCCTCACTTCTCTCTGAAAAAAAAAAAATTGGAACCTCTAGCTCTTTAAAATTGCATAAAAATATTGATTCAATATTAAGTCCATTCACAAATTGAGTTGAAGCAAAAGTATAATAAAGTTATCATTTATGAGCACTTACAATGTTTGAAGAATATTATTTGCATTATTTTAATTAATACACATCCACATGTAGTTGAGGTTAAGAGAAGGTAATTCACTTGTTCAAAGTCACACAACCTTTATGTGGCACACCCTGGACACGATCTGTGCCAAAGTTTGTCATCTAAGCTTTACATGATACAGCTTCCCAATATTTTATGGAAAATCTTAGTGAGGGCTGATTTCCTAATTAACTTAGAGATATACCCAAGTGATTTGTATGCAAATGCAAAAAAAGGTTCTTTTCTTTAAAATATATAAAATAATAACTTTTGTCATGGATCACCCACAAAAGCTTCCTGCTATCATCTGCAGATTATTAAGATATGCACAATATACTTAGGGTGGGGCGGGAGCTAAGGCTTCCAATGCCTGCTGGCAGCTGAGTGCACAGTGTGAGGAGAGAATATAGACTGCAAATGAACCCCAGTTTAACCCCAGGACTCAGGGGGATGAGGGAGTCACTTGGGAATACTCTACACCAGCCTGTGGACAAGGCTGGGGCAACTATTTTACCCTAACTGGGACACAGCTGGCTCAGTTTGGTGATGAATGAGTCATCCAAGTGATTTTCACAGCTAAAGAAAACTCTCATCCACTCTCTGCCAACATCACCCTCAGTCCTACCCTTGGCCTCACATACATTTTAGAGAAAAACAGTATATGGGGTTGGTCCGACTTGGGAGCCAAATGGAAAGCAACATTAAAAAAAAAAAGCAAACAAAAAACTATGCAGTGGACTGAGACTCAAATGACTTGTGTTCTCATTCAGCTGCGAATCCAGATTAGTTAATGTATCTGGGGCCCTTTGGCCATTGTATTCTTGTCTGTTAGGTGAAGTTAGACTCCAAAGATGAGCTCCACATTCCCTTCCTGGTTGGATGCTGTATGTTGAAAACCAACAGATCCAGCCCACAGACATTTTCTTTAGATTTCATGGTGTTTGTTTTTAATCAAGTCCATATTTAGAAATCAAGAATGTTTTATAAACATGTAGCTTTCTAGCTTCTTTTGAAACATAGAAGTTATAAAGCACTGGCCCTAAATTCTCACATAACTTTGGTTGGAAGGAGCATGCCCTCAACAACCAACCTGCTTCTCTCACTCAGGGTTCCTAAGGGCCTTTCAGTCTGCAACCTTGGTTCCTTGACTGGATTAATATTAAGATCCTTCTCTCTTTTTTTCTTTATTAGAGAAGAGAAGTTGTGGATTTACAGAACAATCATTCATAAAATACAGGATTCCCATACAACACCCCACCACAAATACCTCGCATTGGTGTGGAGCATGTGTTGCAATTCATGATAGCACATTTTTATAATTGTACTATTAATCAAAGTCCATGGTTCCACTTAATGTTCACTGTTTGTTTCGTGTAGTTCCATGGATTTTTTTCCCCCAGGGGACACGGTGGAGATAGGGAATGGGAAGTTAAGGTTTAAAATGTACAAAGGTCCTATTTGGAATGATGGACATGTGTTGGTAATGGATGGTGATGATGGTAGCACAACATGTGAACACAGTAACAGCACTGAAATATATATCTGAATATGATTAAAAGAGGCAATGTTAGATTGTATATATGGTAACAGAATAAAAACTTTTTTAAAAGGTTAAAAAAAAATTAAAGTTTCCTGTTATTCCTCAGAGTCTAGTCATCAGGTCACCGGTAGGGGGCTCTGTTGTACTGCAAACCTCGAGTCATAATGGATTCTCAGATCAAAGAGTTGCCCAGGAATGTGCTCCCTAGGAGAACCCACACTCACCTGGAAGCTGGCAGAGGCAGCAGCTGATGACTCAGAAACTGCCCTGCCCACGCCCCAGTCACTCTCTGTTACAATCCTTGAAAGATTGGTCTTCTAAAAGTACACAACCCTGCGTATGTTACCTCCCTGCTCAAAAACTGACACTGACTCCCATGGCCTACTACGTTCAGTAAGGTGTCCTCACCCAGCAGTGCAGTGAGGAGATCTGCAGTCAGCTCAGGCGGTATCACTTCCATCTACCCTCCCAGTGCTCCCTGCATGCACCATCAGTTGCAGCCAACAGCCCCTCTCTGTTCTCTGAATGGACACGACAGTTCCTATATGTGTCTTAGGGCCTCTACTAATCCCTCTACATCCATTACCATCCTCATCTCCATCTGACAAAATCCTACATATTTTTTTTTTTCAAATGCTGCCTCCTTGAAGAATTTTGTTATTTACAAATGTCATCTCTCCCTTCTTTTAACTCCCTTGGAATCATTTATTCATTTATTTATTTATTTACTTATTTATTTATTTTGGTACCTCTCAAATGGTATTTACATTCTTCATTGTACTATAACTCTTGATGTTCTTGGCTAAGTTCCAGTGGTAAGAATATTAATAGGCTTTATTCATTAAGCTCATAACGTAGACTGGGCTGAGTGCTAAAGTAACTTATAAGCACTGTCTCACTCACTGCTCAGGGCCAGCCAGGATGAATGTTTTATTGGGAAGCTCTGTGAATACTGGTTAAGAAGACAGTTTGGGGAGTTTAACAGATTGAGGTTTAAATCCAATTCCACCCATTACTAGCTGTGCTTCCTTGATCAAGTTGCTTAATTTTTCTAAGCCTTAGCTTTATTATTTGTAGAAAGGGGATAATATTTACCATATAGAGTGTTTTGAGGGTATTAAGTGCTCGAAGACTGTGAACTATTTTATTATGATCGTCCCCCATTTTTCAGATGAGGAACGAAGATTTAGAGAGTTTAAGTAACTCGTTCAATGAAAAGCACCATGTTAGGGGAGGAGCCTGAATCTGACCACGAGGCTGCTGAGTTCTAAGGCCCATGCTGTGAATTAGTGAAGGACAGGTGAGCACCATGAGAGCTGGTTTCTCTGTAAGACCTGCCCGCCCAGTGACTGAAGTTGGCCAATGTTATCTGAAGCAGGATCTGGAATCACAGAGAGCTGAGTTTTGAATCCCAACTCCACTATTTATTAGCTCTGCGATTGTAAACAAATTACTTCAACCCTATCAATCTCAGTTTCCTCAGTTATAAAATGGGCATAACAATTACACCTAACCCATAAAGTCACTTAGTATTATGTTAAATTAAACTGATAATGTATGTAAAATGTGTAAAATACAGTATTCATTCAATAAATATTACTTATAATTATTGAACATTTGAAATTCCTGTTGAAACTCTTATTGGCATTCAATGTGGTCAGTTTTGCTATAACACAATAAATGTGCAGCTAAAAATCATCATGCTGTGCAGAACTGTTCAATAAAAACCACAGGACTTATGGGAAAACTTGAATTAGTGGCACAACACTCAAAAACTTCATCCATGACGCATTAAAAATAAGAAACTAATAAAAATGATGGCACAGTTTTACATATTTAAACAGTTAAGGATACAAAAATATTACAATAAATATGACACTTTATCTTGGAAGAGACCTTAAGTTAGCTTGTAGAAGTGGGCGTCAGAAGGTTTGTAGTTTGTAGCTATTCAAAGTGATGTGGGGGATAAGGGTAGAGTGGGTTGAGCAGTGTTCCCCCAAAATCCAGGTCCACCCAGAACCTCACAAAGTGACCTTATTTGGAAATAGGGTCTTTGCAGATATACTTAAGGTAAAGATAGAGATGAGATCACATTAGGTAGGGTGATTCCTAAATCCAACAAGTGTCCTTAACAATGACACAGAAAATAAGGTGATATGAAGACACACCAAGGATTGCCAGCTATCAACAGAAGCTGGGAAGAGGCAAGGGGCACTTTCTCCCTCAGAGGCTCCAGAAGGAACCTAACCCTGCCGATGCCCTGATCTTGGACTTTTGGATTCCAGAACTGTGAGAGAATAAACTACTATTGTTTTAAGACACCAGGTTTGTGGTAGTTTGTCGTGGCAGCCCTAAGAAACTAATACAGAGGGTTATCTGAAATTGGATGGAAAGTTGTAACACCAGATATTGCTGAGTGTGGTTCATACACACGTGAATTAAGGTAGTTGGCAAATAGTTGAGATGGGTGTGCACACGGGGGGGGGGGTGGGGGGGGGAGATTGTGCTCCGGTGTGTATGTTCCTATACAGCTCAGCTCAACTAGGTGCAGTTTTCCACATTCATCTGGTGTTTTTCTCAGACAAAATCATGTAGAAGCAAAGGCAAAACTTCCATTATGATCAGACTGTTCCTTTATTGTGGAGTAAATGCATGCTTTCAAAACAAGCAATGCTACAGAACTAATTGTACCTTGAAATTATCACAACCCTTATCTCTCAACCTAAACCTAAATCATAATTATTAAGCATTTGAAGTGTTGCGATTTTATTAGGCACTCAAGAACTTGGAGGGTCACCATAACCCTCATTTCTCTACCAAAATTTTAAGAGGAATGCCAAGAACACAATTGCAAGAGCCTTAAATTATTATGGATTCAGTTTCTCTCGGTTAAACTTATAGTTTTGTCTTTTCCTTTGTCAAACTAGAAATGAATAGAAGCCTTTGGGACAATATTTTCCTTCCTAAATTAACTAACACTCCAAGGTGGTTTACATCCTAATGTTATAGACTTACAATACTAATGTGAAGAGGGCCAGTTCTTCCTCCTTTCATCATGACTGCTTCCCCTCCTCTTTCTACCCTCTACAGAAACTGTTGTTAACTTTCATTCAAAATTTTTTAAACGGTGCAGAAGAAAAAAGTTTGTCTTCTCAGTTCTACTCCAAACTGCAGACCCTCCTGCAGCATGAACTTGCTTAAAGATTAACAAAAACATTTACTAGAAAGAAGGGGCAATTAAGCAAAAGGAAATCTATAAGAAAGAAGAGAATTTAACTTGGTATATATTAGGATCCCTGGCATGAGCCTAAATCATATGACTGCAGGGTTAAGGACTGCCTAGGTGGTTAGGGCAAACAGGTGTGTTTGCAACTGGTGCTTTCTGCAGCCTGAAGTCCATTTGCTCGAAAAACTAGGGAACTTCATGTGTGGTGCTTCAAACCTGATCAAAATGGATTCACCTAGCCCCAATATATCCCAAAGTAATTTGGGCAGAGAATAAAAATGTATTTCCAAAGCCCCCTTGAGGGATGGGGAAAAATGTGGAAATATTGAACTTCCCCACCTAGGGAATGACTAACATTCTCATAAGCATTGGGGACTACCAATTTAAAAGGCTGAGCCCTTGATCTTGGGGCTTGCCCTTAGGAAGCCTGTTACTGCAAAGAAGAGGCTAAGCCTACTTAAAATTGTGCCTAAGAGTCACCCCCAGAGAACCTCTTTTGTTGCTCAGATGTGGCCTGTCTCTCTCTAAGTCAACTCAGCAGGTATACTCAGTGCCCTCCCCCCATACAGGGGGCATGACTCCCAAGGGTGTAAATCTCCCTGGAGACATGGGAAATGACTCCTGGGGATGAGCCTGGATCCAGCATTGCGCAATTGAGAAAGCCTTCCTGACCAAAAGCGGGAAAAGAAATGAAACAAAATAAAGTTTCAATGGCTGAGAGATTTCAAATGGAGTCGAGAGGTTATTCTGGAGGTTATTCTTATGTGTTATATAGACATCCCTTTTTAGTTTATAGTGTATTGGAATAGCTAGAAGGAAATACCTGAAACTGTTGAACTGTAACCCAGTAGCCTTGATTCTTGAAGACGATTGTAAAACCATGTAGCATACACAGTGTAACCACGTGATTGCGAAAACCTGTGGCTCATGCTCCTTTTATCCAGTGTATGAATAGATGAGTAGAAAAATGGGGACAAAAATTAAATGAATAATAGGGGGTGATGGGGGGGATAGGATTTTTTGGGTATTCTTTTTTACTTTTATTTTTATTCTTATTTTTTTGGAGTAATGAGAAATTCAAAATTGTGTTGATGGATACACAATTATATGATGGTACTGTGAACAACTCAATAAAATGGAATAAAAAAATTAAAAGATTAAAAATAATTGACTCATCTGCCAGTGGTTTGTGTTGTTACAGCTAGGGGAATATACTGCAAGCAGTAAAAGTTACTTTTTGTTTTGTTTTGTTTTGGCTTCCTAGCATCCACACCTCTTCTTAAAACAGCACCCTAAGGTTGGGGTAACCATCCTCCCTCAATTTCATCACACATAATTAAGGTGCCCTTACCTCACCTCTAATACCAGGGACAATCACTAACTGAGAGACAGGCAGGTGGCCTAACCCAGATTGGTGAAAATCAGTCCTGAGATTTTTATTGGAACTCTTTGGGGGAAAAATTTCTCTTTCAGATAGCATTTGCTAAATTAGAAGAATGAAATCTTGTATTTGCTAAGGGCCATCATTGCTACCACAGGACAATAGCCTGCCTGAGAATAAAACTACATAAAGATAAGCAGTGAGAAGAGTAGAAGAGAATCAAATTCCTGATGATATTGTTGGAGCCCCTGATTCATTCAAGCCACATTTGTAGTCCCAGCCCTATCCCTGGATTTTTCTATATAAATAGCCAATACATTCCATCGTTAGCTTAAACATTGGTCATCTTCCTGGACTATTAAATTTACTCAAAGATTAGAGTATAAAGTTTGGAATATTTTGCTCCTTAGTATGAACAATCTCACTTATCCATATAGACCCAGTTCACATTTGCTTTATGATAGCTCAAAGACTAAACATTTTGTTCATGCAATGAGTGAAAGAAAAATACCACAGAATTTTTTTTCTTTAGCTTAGGAAGATCTGGATACTAGACTACGGTCAATAATCCACACAGCTATGCCAGAAAAAATACTTTCTAGATGTGTCCTTGTGTCCTGCACAGCTAGATTAAAAAGAAAAAATAGTATGTCACTTTACAAATTAGTGGCAAATTTTAACGTTTGATTACATATGAGCTTCACTATCTGCCAGAATTGTGCTATACCAAATGTTTTTCTTATTAAATGCACAGCAAAACTGTGCATTTAATAAGAAATTGTTCTGCAATAAATACCCAGAAAACACAAATGAACTAAAAATTCTGTTTTTTCAAACATCATTCTGCATTTACTTGAAATAAAAAAATTTGATGTCTATACATATATGTATATATATATAGAGAGAACATATTCATGATGAAATGTCAGAAAAACCTCAAATAATGAGTCATGTTGAAAATAGGAATTGTCCATTTGGTCCCCTGGAGTGAACTGGAAAGTGAAGCTATTGATAGCAAGCTCTCAACCGTGGCTAATGAACCACTAGTGACAAAGCAGCAGATCTACAAATTTTAAGAGGTAACTAGATGCTTAATTAAACATCAGTTTCATTGTTGTGGAGCTGCAAATGATCCCAAATCTTGGTGTTCTTTGGTAAGAAAATCTGGAGAAATAAATGCATGCAATTATCAGTCTTATTGTGTATTTTAAAATTAGCATGTAGTTGAAGGATAATCATAAGATTATTTTGCCACTTCAAAGAGAGAAGTCTTAACTAAGAAGAGTGGAGATCCCAATCAGAAGGCCAAATTTAAAATTGCTTCCTTCAAAAGTCAATTTCAGAATTGGCTTGGATGGTAAATCAGATACGAACAGAGAATATTTTATGAAGCATTGCTTTGTACATGGAACTACTAGCCGAAACCAAGCTGAATAAGGTGCCTTTATAAAACAACTCACATTTTAATATTAAACAAATTATTGAAAAACTGAGTTCAACCCAATTTTGTTTGAAATTGTCTGGAAGCAAAGAATTCAATTTTTGGCTCTTATGTTGCTATTAAATTTGCTTTACCTATAAGGAAGACATCTGGGATGACATAAATTTGTAAACTGCTTGATGGTAAAATCACTGAAGACATTTTTAGGAAGATAGGTGAGTTTTTAGTATCCTTGGTATTGATTGGAAAAACAGTGCAATGTTTACACATATAGGTCAAATTTATGACGCAAAAAGTTCTCATGGGATAGCCCACATCAAAGTAATTGCATCCTGTAATTGAACTAATATTCATTCCAAACGTCTTACTTCAAAGGGTTTGCCTTATGATTTTCTCAATGTGTCTAATGAGTTGCTATAAATGTTAAAATGTATTAAGACAAACAAAACAAAACTTACACTGGTTTGAATCTTTTGTTTTAGACAAATTTGTAATAAAATATAAAGTAATAAAATAATAAAATAAAATAAAAACTTGCTCTACTTATATGCTGATTTAGAGGAGCATAGGTGCTTATCAATCTTTAAACCCAAAACTGAATAATTATTTTTCTACATGAATAATAGTAATTAAGAACAATAACATCACAACAGAGAATTTAAAAAAATACTAAAAAGTGAAAAAGAATCCATGGCTTATCTTAATAATATAGGGTCAAAAAGATCATTAATTTAACAAGTATTATTTTTAAAACTGAATGCTCAATTAACTAACTGTAAGAGCTTTAATGAATAACAAATCTGATTGTAGTTTCAGCTATTCATTTCATGGGTTATTTCTACAAGCGATATTCTAGTAATCGGATCACTATAGTGATAAATTCTAATAATTGGTGTATCTCTTACTTAATCCATGAGAAAATGGTAAGCAATTTATACCAGATACATTAATTAGGGTTGCTTACTTATTAAAATTCCTTATGGGTCCCCAAATTCCTCTCTGAATTCATCTGTATTGCAGTTACGTTTGTGGTGTCATTTCTCCTTGAGAAACCATTCATGTTCTTGGTCTTTTCCTAATTGAATCCCATGGATCCTGTTTATAAATATTTTGAGTTTCATTTGCCTTTGCTATGTGTAGCTTAGATGAAACTATTCACTGAGTTGTGAGTTTCAATTGTTCTTCTGTAAATGGACATGACCTGGAAGTAATCAAGGAAATGGCCAACTTCCACAAAAATCTGTGTACTCTGGAGACCTGTCTTGTTGTATTGACTGGCATGCCCTTTACTGCAGTTTCTATAGCAATGATTTTCAAAATTTAGGGTACACAGGCAACACATGGAGGTATGTTTCTTAAAATGCAGATTCTCAGGCTCCAACAAAGATCAAGAGAATTAGAGTTCTAAATCCAGTGCCTAGGAATTTATATTTCTAATAATACTATTTTATATTATAGTATTATTAGATACCATTGGAGATCTTTGATGATAAAGATAGAAAGCAACAATATGATCCTTTTCTTCCACAAGGAGAATATTTCTCCTAATCCTGTCATTTTTTCTTTATGTTTTTTAAAAGATCAAAAAATATAAAAAAAATTGGCATCAGGGACTTTCAAACAGATTACTTTAAAAATCTCTTATTCAAAGTATGTAGAAAGAAATATTGATGTAAAATTTAGCCACAAGATATTTTGGCTTCCAACTTATTTGAGTACTCTTGTTCTAGCTTGTTGAGCAGCAGCATGAAAACCATAAGCATAAATCTCATTGCAACTAGAATTATGTGTCATGGCTTTCCCTACGTGCCATCCATGTGGTTTATTATATGCTAATTCCTGTTCATGTGAGACTGTTGAACAAAATTAAAATACGATTAGAGTCACTCTTGCCAGAATAAATGAAAAAAAAAAATTCCTTGTCAGTATAGGTCTGAAAATAGTCTGAAGTGTTCATTGATTCCAAATCCTATTGTTTTGTAGGCACTGGTAAAATTCTATATTTTCATTTGTGTTGAATTATTACATTTTCAGCACATTCATTTTGATAATTTGCCTTTCTTTGCCTACGTAAAGGTGTGATCCAAGATCAAAGAATCAGACTTTCAAAGTACAAATGGCTATTGAAATATCAGTTCCATTGAAAACTTTCACTTACAAAGTGAGACAGCTTGAATTTCAACAATATTACTTCAGTGATAATGCTCATTTACCACTAACACAACTTTGTCACAACAAAACTATGCATCATATATGTGCTGTATTTCTCACTTAATACAGCAGTGGAATCTGATGCCATCCATCACTGCGGTGCAAAACATAACTTTGTAAAGTTCTTTTTCTATGATCTCTGACATTATCAGAGTTATGTCATTTTTCTGCTTACATTTTTATTTGGAAATTGACTTTAGTACTATAAATTACTACTGCATGACTGAAGTCAAAAGAAAGAAAGGGTCAACAGGGAAGAGTGTTCACAGAGCCATATAGCAGACATTGAAGCCATAATGGAGAAAGGGGTAACGGGTAGAACTTGTATCATATATATGCCTTAGGGCCTAGAATGTTAACCTTTCATGGGAAGAGGTATAGTGTCCTACACTAGGTAAGCTCTGCTCTGTTCATGAACAGGGACCATAAAATCTCCACCAGACAGTTGAGGCCTCAGTAGAAGGCAGAATACTCACCCCAGATGCTGAGTAGAAATAGAATCAACTTGAAGAGATCAGAGCTTAAAGATATACCAAGAATAAATACAGGGGCCTGAAATCCCATTATCCATATAGTATGGGACTCCCAAACTGAGAAATCTAATGTAAACAAAAGAGAGGAAGATTCAGAAACAGTGTCCCTCCCTGTACCTAAAGAGAGCCCAATATGAAATGAGCCAAATGGGAAGTTTCCATAACCAAGGGTACGTGATGGCCTTCCAGAGAAAATATTTCCCACTGAAGATGAGCGCACAACCAAAAATCATAAAACACATAAACAATTTCAGAGGACAGAAAGTCCATAGACCCAAGAAATGTGAAATTCATACCTAGAAAGAGGTAAGTGTGATCTCAAAGACCCTTAAAATAGGCAGTTTAAAATATTCAAAGAGATAAAGGAAGGAAACAATCCATAAAATAAGGCAGGAAATTGAAAAACAGTTAAGTATAAATCCTAGAATCGAAAAACACAGTTTTTGGGGTAACAAAAAGGAATCCTCTGTAGATGGATTAAACACTAGATTAGGCACAGCTGAAGAGAGAATTAGAGAAGAGGAAGAGAGATCTGAAGAAATCACCTAGAATGCAACACAGAGAAGAATGAAAGATACGAAAACTTTCAAAATAAGCCTAATATGAGTTCTAGAAAGAATAGTTCAAAGGAAATATTCAAGAGCTAATGGCTAAGAACTTTCAGAACTGATGTAGGACAATCAAATTGAAGATGTGTACCTAGTCTTGAGAAAGATGAAAAATACAAACAAATCATAGTGAAACTGCAGAATATTTTTTAAATCTTCAAATCAATGTGAAAAAAGATATATTGCCTTAAAAAGTCAATTAGAATAGCAGCAGATTTCTCATCAGTGAAAACAGATGTCATAATAAAACAGAATAAAATATTCAAAACATTTAGAGAAAATCACTGTTAACATAGGATTCTACCACATTTCATAATAAGAAAACATTCAATGAGAGAGGATCTTGTTGATTTCTAATAAGTGCACTCAAATCACTTACACATAACTAAGGTTTCAAAAATTCAGTGAAATTCTAGATAATAGGTTAATTTTAGTATTTTACTTCTAGTTTACAATTTTAACTAAATAGTTTTCTAGTGAAAATATTTTAACAAATAGTTTTCTAAAACAAATATTTTTTGTCTCAAGTTTACAAGTCAATCAAACTTGGAAATTTCCTTGTCCTTTTTAATAAACAGACTTTTACTCAACCTTATTAGGACTAGATGAAGAATAAACAATAAATTTAATGTAATTTTATAGCAAATCACCAGTTAAAATTTGCTAACCTTCTCTGTTATGTGTATAAAGATCTATGGTTTAATCAGTGGTTTACTTTTCCAAGGATTAGTGCTATTTGTCTTCTGATTTTTTTCAAGGGTTCTCATTGAACTCATAATTAAGGCTTATAACCTATGGCTGTAGTTTTCAGCAAAGGTTAGATTAAAGCATATAGGCTTATAATGATGTGTTCCTCTTCCTTCCTACTTTTCACCACCTTCAACCTTCTCAGCTCCCTGTAGACATGGGAGTTTTAAGCCCCTCTATCTTCCATGGCTCTTCGGGAGTCAGGGACCACAGAAAGCAACCACCAGAAACTAAAAAAAAATTAACGGAAACAGACGGATATTTTGTCCACTCAGATAGACCTTGGAGGCATGAGAAGGTTGCTTGGTCAATCCTCAGTCTCTGGCTCAAAATTTACTCCACAGCCTCCGTAAGATTAAACAACAAGGCAAAGAAAATCTTTAAAGTACCCTCCACAAATATTGGTGGGAAAGCTTTAGTCCTCATATTAAACAGATAACCTCAACTTGTCCTGTCTGCCAGAAACACAATTCTGGTAAAAATATGAGTGGAGAAAAGACAGAAAGCCAGTGTTTTATATAAATTAGTGAGTTTTATATTTCTGTGTTTATGTCTGAATTGGAGCTGAGAATCTTTGTGTCTGTCTGTCTATGTATGTGTGTATGCTATAGGCGTAAAATTTTCTTACTTCCAGTTGGTATTACCAAATTAATTTATAAAATCTTTAAAAGGGATCAGAGGCGGGGCAAGATGGCAGACTGGTGAGCTGTAAGTTTTAGTTACTCCTCCAGGAAAGTACGTAAAAAGCCAGGAACTGCATGGACTGGACACCACAGAGCAATCTGTCTTTGGGCATACTTCATACAACACTCATGAAAATGTCGAACTGCTGAGATCAGTGAAATCTGTAAGTTTTTGCGGCCAGGGGACCCGCGCCCCTCCCTGCCAGGCTCAGTCCCGTGGGAGGAGGGGCTGCCAGCTCCGGGAAGGAGAAGGGAGAACTGCAGTGGTAGCCCTTCTCGGAAACTCATTCTACTGATTCAAATTCCAACCATAGATAGACTGAGACCAGACACCAGAGAATCTGAGAGCTGCCAGCCCAGCAGAGAGGAGACAGGCATAGAAAAAAAAAAATAACACGAAAAACTCCAAAATAAAAGCAGAGGATTTTTGGAGTTCTGGTGAACACAGAAAGGGGAAGGGCGGAGCTCAGGCCTTGAGGCGCATATGCAAATCCCGAAGAAAAGCTGATCTCTCTGCCCTGTGGACCTTTCCTTAATGGCCCTGGTTGCTTTGTCTATTAGCATTTCAATAGCCCATTAGATCTCTGAGGAGGGCCCTTTTTTTTTTTTTTTTTTTTTTTTTAATCCTTTTTTCTTTTTCTAAAACAATTACTCTAAGAAGCCCAATACAGAAAGCTTCAAAGAATTGCAATTTGGGCACGTCAAGTCAAGAGCAGAACTAAGAGAACTCTGAGACAAAAGGCAATAATCCAGGGGCTGAGAACATTCACTAAACACCACAACTTCCCAAGAAAAGGGGGGTGTCCGCTCACAGCCACCATCCTGGTGGACAGGAAACACTCCTGCCCATCGCCAGCCCCATAGCCCAGAGCTGCCCCAGACAACCCAGTATGACGGAAGTGCTTCAAATAACAGGCACACACCACAAAACTGGGCATGGACATTAGCCTTCCCTGCAACCTCAGCTGATTGTCCCAGAGCTGGGAAGGTGGAGCAGTGTGAATTAACAAAGCCCCATTCCGCCATCATTTGAGCAGACTGGGAGCCTCCCTACACAGCCCAGCAGCCCAGAACTGCCCTGGGGGGACGGCACTCACCTGTGACATAGCACAGTCATCCCTCAACAGAGGATCCGGGGTGCACGGCCTGGAAGAGGGGCCCACTTGCAAGTCTCAGGAGCCATACGCCAATACCAAAGACTTGTGGGTCAGTGGCAGAGACAAACTGTGGCAGGACTGAACTGAAGGATTAGACTATTGCAGCAGCTTGAAAACTCTAGGATCATCAGGGAGATTTGATTGTTAGGGCCACCCCCCTCCCCGACTGCCCAGAAACACGCCCCACATACAGGGCAGGCAACACCAACTACACACGCAAGCTTGGTACACCAATTGGGCCCCACAAGACTCACTCCCCCACTCACCAAAAAAAAGGCTAAGCAGGGGAGAGCTGGCTTGTGGAGAACAGGTGGCTCGTGGACGCCACCTGCTGGTTAGTTAGAGAAAGTGTACTCCACGAAGCTGTAGATCTGATAAATTAGAGATAAGGACTTCAATAGGTCTACAAACCCTAAAAGAACCCTATCAAGTTCAGCAAATGCCACGAGGCCAAAAACAACAGAAAATTATAAAGCATATGAAAAAACCAGACGATATGGATAACCCAAGCCCAAGCACCCAAATCAAAAGACCAGAAGAGACACAGCACCTAGAGCAGCTACTCAAAGAACTAAAGATGAACAATGAGACCATAGTACGGGATATGAAGGAAATCAAGAAGACTCTAGAAGAGCATAAAGAAGACATTACAAGACTAAATAAAAAAATGGATGATCTTATGGAAATTAAAGAAACTGTTGACCAAATTAAAAAGATTCTGGACACTCATAGTACAAGACTAGAGGAAGTTGAACAACGAATCAGTGACCTGGAAGATGACAGAATGGAAAATGAAACCATAAAAGAAAGAATGGGGAAAAAAATTGAAAAAATCGAAATGGACCTCAGGGATATGATAGATAATATGAAACGTCCAAATATAAGACTCATTGGTGTCCCAGAAGGGGAAGAAAAGGGTAAAGGTCTAGGAAGAGTATTCAAAGAAATTGTTGGGGAAAACTTCCCAAATCTTCAAAACAACATAAATACACAAATCATAAATGCTCAGCGAACTCCAAATAGAATAAATCCAAATAAACCCACTCCGAGACATATACTGATCACACTGTCAAACACAGAACAGAAGGAGCAAGTTCTGAAAGCAGCAAGAGAAAAGCAATTCACCACATACAAAGGAAACAGCATAAGACTAAGTAGTGACTACTCAGCAGCCACCATGGAGGCAAGAAGGCAGTGGCACGATATATTTAAAATTCTGAGTGAGAAAAATTTCCAGCCAAGAATACTTTATCCAGCAAAGCTCTCCTTCAAATTTGAGGGAGAGCTTAAATTTTTCACAGACAAACAAATGCTGAGAGAATTTGCTAACAAGAGACCTGCCCTACTGGAGATACTAAAGGGAGCCCTACAGACAGAGAAACAAAGACAGGACAGAGAGACTTGGAGAAAGGTTCAGTACTAAAGAGATTTGGTATGGGTACAATAAAGGATATTAATAGAGAGAGGGAAAAATATGGCAAACATAAACCAAAGGATAAGATGGCCGATTCAAGAAATGCCTTCACAGTTTTAACGTTGAATGTAAATGGATTAAACTCCCCAATTAAAAGATATAGATTCGCGGAATGGATCAAAAAAAATGAACCATCAATATGTTGCATACAAGAGACTCATCTTAGACACAGGGACACAAAGAAACTGAAAGTGAAAGGATGGAAAAAAATATTTCATGCAAGCCACAGACAAAAGAAAGCAGGTGTAGCAATATTAGTCTCAGATAAAATAGACTTCAAATGCAGGGATGTTCTGAGAGACAAAGAAGGCCACTACATACTAATAAAAGGGGCAATTCAGCAAGAAGAAATAACAATCATAAATGTCTATGCACCCAATCAAGGTGCCACAAAATACATGAGAGAAAAACTGGAAAAACTAAAGGAAGCAATTGATGTTTCCACAATAATTGTGGGAGACTTCAACACATCACTCTCTCCTATAAATAGATCAAGCAGACAGAAGACCAATAAGGAAATTGAAAACCTAAACAATCTGATAAATGAATTAGATTTAACAGACATATACAGGACATTACATCCCAAATCACCAGGATACACATACTTTTCTAGTGCTCATGGAACTTTCTCCAGAATAGATCATATGCTGGGACATAAAACAAGCCTCAATAAATTTAAAAAGATTGAAATTATTCAAAGCACATTCTCTGACCACAATGGAATACAATTAGAAGTCAATAACCATCAGAGACTTAGAAAATTCACAAATACCTGGAGGTTAAATAACACACTCCTAAACAATCAGTGGGTTAAAGAAGAAATAGCAAGAGAAATTGCTAAATATATAGAGACGAATGAAAATGAGAACACAACATACCAAAACCTATGGGATGCAGCAAAAGCAGTGCTAAGGGGGAAATTTATAGCACTAAACGCATACATTAAAAAGGAAGAAAGAGCCAAAATCAAAGAACTAATGGATCAACTGAAGAAGCTAGAAAATGAACAGCAAACCAATCCTAAACCAAGTAGAAGAAAAGAAATAACAAGGATTAAAGCAGAGATAAATGACATAGAGAACAAAAAAACAATAGAGAGGATAAATATCACCAAAAGTTGGTTCTTTGAGAAGATCAACAAGATTGACAAGCCCCTAGCTAGACTGACAAAATCAAAAAGAGAGAAGACCCATAAAAACAAAATAATGAATGAAAAAGGTGACATAACTGCAGATCCTGAAGAAATTAAAAAAATTATAAGAGGATATTATGAACAACTGTATGGCAACAAACTGGATAATGTAGAAGAAATGGACAATTTCCTGGAAACATATGAACAACCTAGACTGACCAGAGAAGAAATAGAAGACCTCAACCAACCCATCACAAGCAAAGAGATCCAATCAGTCATCAAAAATCTTCCCACCAATAAATGCCCAGGGCCAGATGGCTTCACAGGGGAATTCTACCAAACTTTCCAGAAAGAACTGACACCAATCTTACTCAAACTCTTTCAAAACATTGAAAAAAATGGAACACTACCTAACTCATTTTATGAAGCTAACATCAATCTAATACCAAAACCAGGCAAAGATGCTACAAAAAAGGAAAACTACCGGTCAATCTCCCTAATGAATATAGATGCAAAAATCCTCAACAAAATACTTGCAAATCGAATCCAAAGACACATTAAAAAAATCATACACCATGACCAAGTGGGGTTCATTCCAGGCATGCAAGGATGGTTCAACATAAGAAAAACAATCAATGTATTACAACACATTAACAAGTCAAAAGGGAAAAATCAATTGATCATCTCAATAGATGCTGAAAAAGCATTTGACAAAATCCAACATCCCTTTTTGATAAAAACACTTCAAAAGCTAGGAATTGAAGGAAACTTCCTCAACATGATAAAGAGCATATATGAAAAACCCACAGCCAGCATAGTACTCAATGGTGAGAGACTGAAAGCCTTCCCTCTAAGATCAGGAACAAGACAAGGATGCCCGCTGTCACCACTGTTATTCAACATTGTGCTGGAAGTGCTAGCCAGGGCAATCCGGCAAGACAAAGAAATAAAAGGCATCCAAATTGGAAAAGAAGAAGTAAAACTGTCATTGTTTGCAGATGATATGATCTTATATCTAGAAAACCCTGAGAAATCGACGATACAGCTACTAGAGCTAATAAACAAATTTAGCAAAGTAGCGGGATACAAGATTAATGCACATAAGTCAGTCATGTTTCTATATGCTAGAAATGGACAAACTGAAGAGACACTCAAGAAAAAGATACCATTTTCAATAGCAACTAAAAAAATCAAGTACCTAGGAATCAACTTAACCAAAGATGTAAAAGACCTATACAAAGAAACCTACATAACTCTACTAAAAGAAATAGAAGGGGACCTTAAAAGATGGAAAAGTATTCCATGTTCATGGATAGGAAGGCTAAATGTCATTAAGATGTCAATTCTACCCAAACTCATCTACAGATTCAATGCAATCCCAATCAAAATTCCAACAACCTACTTTGCAGACTTGGAAAAGCTAGTTGTCAAATTTATTTGGAAAGGGAAGATGCCTCGAATTGCTAAAGACACTGTAAAAAAGAAAAACGAAGTGGGAGGACTTACACTCCCTGACTTTGAAGCTTATTATAAAGCCACAGTTGCCAAAACAGCATGGTACTGGCACAAAGATAGACATATAGATCAATGGAATCGAATTGAGAATTCAGAGATAGACCCTTAGATCTATGGCCGACTGATCTTTGATAAGGCCCCCAAAGTCACTGAACTGAGCCATAATGGTTTTTTCAACAAATGGGGCTGGGAGAGTTGGATATCCATATCCAAAAGAATGAAAGAGGACCCCTACCTCACCCCCTACACAAAAATTAACTCAAAATGGACCAAAGATCTCAATATAAAAGAAAGTACCATAAAACTCCTAGAAGATAATGTAGGAAAACATCTTCAAGACCTTGTATTAGGCGGCCACTTCCTAGACTTTACACCCAAAGCACAAGCAACAAAAGAGAAAATAGATAAATGGGAACTCCTCAAGCTTAGAAGTTTCTGCACCTCAAAGGAATTTCTCAAAAAGGTAAAGAGGCAGCCAACTCAATGGGAAAAAATTTTTGGAAACCATGTATCTGACAAAAGACTGATATCTTGCATATAGAAAGAAATCCTACAACTTAATGACAATAGTACAGACAGCCCAATTATAAAATGGGCAAAAGATATGAAAAGACAGTTCTCTGAAGAGGAAATACAAATGGCCAAGAAACACATGAAAAAATGTTCAGCTTCACTAGCTATTAGAGAGATGCAAATTAAGACCACAATGAGATACCATCTAACACCGGTTAGAATGGCTGCCATTAAACAAACAGGAAACTACAAATGCTGGAGGGGATGTGGAGAAACTGGAACACTTATTCATTGTTGGTGGGAGTGTATAATGGTTCAGCCACTCTGGAAGTCAGTCTGGCAGTTCCTTAGAAAACTAGATATAGAGCTACCATTCGATCCAGCGATTGCACTTCTCGGTATATACCCGGAAGATCGGAAAGCAGTGACACGAACAGATATCTGCACGCCAATGTTCATAGCAGCATTATTCACAATTGCCAAGAGATGGAAACAACCCAAATGTCCTTCAACAGATGAGTGGATAAATAAAATGTGGTATATACACACGATGGAATACTACGCGGCAGTAAGAAGGAACGATCTGGTGAAACATATGACAACATGGATGAACCTTGAAGACATAATGCTGAGCGAAATAAGCCAGGCACAAAAAGAGAAATATTATATGCTACCACTAATGTGAACTTTGAAAAATGTAAAACAAATGGTTTATAATGTAGAATGTAGGGGAACTAGCAGTAGAGAGCCATTAAGGAAGGGGGAACAATAATCCAAGAAGAACAGATAAGCTATTTAATGTTCTGGGGATGCCCAGAAATGACTATGGTCTGTTAATTTCTGATGGATATAGTAGGAACAAGTTCACAGAAATGTTGCTATATTATGTAACTTTCTTGGGGTAAAGTAGGAACATGTTGGAAGTTAAGCAGTTATCTTAGGTTAGTTGTCTTTTTCTTACCCCCTTGTTATGGTCTCTTTGAAATGTTCTTTTATTGTATGTTTGTTTTCTTTTTAACTTTTTTTTTAATACAGTTGATTTAAAAAAGAAGGGAAAGTTAAAAAAAAAAAAAAAAAGAAAAACAAGGAAAAAAAAAAAAAAGATGTAGTGCCCCCTTGAGGAGCCTGTGGAGAATGCAGGGGTATTCGCCTATCCCACCTCCATGGTTGCTAACATGACCACAGACATAGGGGACTGGTGGTTTGATGGGTTGAGCCCTCTACCATAAGTTTTACCCTTGGGAAGACGGTTGCTGCAAAGGAGAGGCTAGGCCTCCCTATATTTGTGCCTAAGAGTCTCCTCCTGAATGCCTCTTTGTTGCTCAGATGTGGCCCTCTCTCTCTGGCTAAGCCAACTTGAAAGGTGAAATCACTGCCCGCCCCCCTACGTGGGATCAGACACCCAGGGGAGTGAATCTCCCTGGCAACGTGGAATATGACTCCCGGGGAGGAATGTAGACCCGGCATCGTGGGACGGAGAACATCTTCTTGACCAAAAGGGGGATGTAAAAGGAAATGAAATAAGCTTCAGTGGCAGAGAGATTCCAAAACGAGCCGAGAGATCACTCTGGTGGGCACTCTTACGCACACTTTAGACAACCCTTTTTAGGTTCTAAAGAATTGGGGTAGCTGGTGGTGGATACCTGAAACTATCAAACTACAACCCAGAACCCGTGACTCTCGAAGACAGTTGTATAAAAATGTAGCTTATGAGGGGTGACAATGGGATTGGGAAAGCCATAAGGACCAAACTCCACTTTGTCTAGTTTATGGATGGATGTGTAGAAAAGTAGGGGAAGGAAACAAACAGACAAAGGTACCCAGTGTTCTTTTTTACTTCAATTGCTCTTTTTCACTCTAATTATTATTCTTGTTATTTTTGTGTGTGTGCTAATGAAGGTGTCAGGGATTGATTTAGGTGATGAATGTACAACTATGTAATGGTACTGTAAACAATCGAAAGTACAATTTGTTTTGTATGACTGCGTGGTATGTGAATATATCTCAATAAAATGATGATTAAAAAAATAAAATAAAATAAAAGGGATCTATTCTAATTGACTTAGAGATGAATAAGCACTTTACAAATAAATATTCCTAAAATCCCAGAAATTAAGGACTGAACTTTTAATACTTCCAATATTAAAAAAGTATTCATATAAAAACAAACCCATGTTTTTAAAATGCAAGTTTACATGAATCTTTGATAAACAGGACTAGCTTAACACTGTTAGTTTAATAAAAACATCTATATCTTCTGAGTTATCAATGTTAAGTACAATACATACATACATTCTTATTCTCCTTGAATATGTCCTAAATGATGTCTTCTTGATCTCAAACTGTTTTAGGGATTTTCCAGAAGATCCCTGGAAAATCAAAGAAGATTTGTTCTTTCACATTGTAGAAAGAGAGGTGATTGAAAAAATTAGGTTTATTTGATATGTTATGAGTCGCATGGGAAGTGTTGTCAAATTAAAAAAGATGCTTAACCATCCACTGGTTAAATATGGATAGGAAAAATGTTACTATAGATAGTCCAGATTTATATAAGTTCCTAGAGATTTGTCAATTTCATCACTGTCCATGATAAATCCTGATATTGCTTTGCCTGATATTAGACCACAATACAGTATTATCAAAGTTCAGTTATATGCAATAAAAACAATGGGAGTTCCTTGTCAGTTACATTATTTTTATAATGAATTCTCATTAAATCTTTTACTTTTGTAAAACAGTAATAAGTTAACCATGGCCACTTTAAGTCTTCTGTCATCACTGACAGTTCTTTGTTTTACTCTGATGCTCCCCTGAAAGTGTTTGCAATTGCTATAGGTCAGAACTCCATATTCAACAAAAAAGGGACTGTCTCAAAGATACACGGAAAGGTCTATGCCAGGTATACTGGGGCACAGGCTTCTAATGACATTGCTTAAATAACATTGACACCATACTTCTGGACTGAGTTAAGATTTCTAGAACTCTATTGGAGAAGCTGATGGGTTTATGAGATCTAAGATCAAGTGGAAAAAGGACTACAAGTGGAACAAGGATTAAATACATAGGACAGAATAAACTGATACAGGATGATTATGGGTTTTGTTTGAAATATTGCTGATGATTTAATGGTCATTTTTCTGGATATAAGGAACTCCTTTTTCTTTTCCCTTAAGCTATCTATAACTCATACAACATTTATCTTTTTCTCCTTGCCTGATCCCTCCAGAATTCATAAACTCTTATTGAGTTTTCTTTATTTTAATAGCAATAAAATTATTTGCATAGGTTCAATAAAATCTGACCTTCTTGTTAACAGGACATAATTGGAGACATGGGTTATATAACCAAGGCTTTGACTGCAATATCATATCTGAAAATGATGCTCATTTAATCAAATATGACCAGAAACTTTTAAGGTTGACTTTCTGGAGCCACTGCTTGAAAATCACTCCTGGGGAATCCTAGAATCAGGCTTACAGGGTTCTCAGCCTTACTGGTGAGTAAGAAAGGTCACTTTGTGGCAGGCCCAGGAAACATGCTATCTTAGGGAATATCCTCTATCTTGAGAAAAGAGGAATTCATCCAAAACTGTAGGTACTGCAAGAGAAATCTTGTGGTGAGTTCTTGGCTTGGCTTCCTAGACTGAACAGGCTTTTAGAAGTCCAATCTGAGATTCTTTATAAAAACTTCTGGCAAAGCAAACTTTAAAAGGCCTATATGGTAAATTACCATTTTTGCTGCACCTGTGTGCAAAATTTAATAAAACTAGCCTCATTTTATGATGAATAATGATCTTTCTTTGGGATTATCTTTGATCGAAAAGAAGGTGACTGCATAGAATGATTTTATGTTTCAATAGAAAACTATTGCACATTCTGCTGGGTTATCAGATTCTGGTCCTGTTCATTGTCTTTGAGCTATTTTGCAACTCTTTTGTAAACTGCACGTAAGTGAAGGTTTTGCTGTCTACCTATGAATTGGACTGGATCCATCATCTTGTACGTATTGTGAATCCTTACCCATTTTTAATTCCTGCAGTTTCCATCAGTACCTGGCTACAACTCTCCAAATTAACATTGCCAATTTTTCTCCCACCCTCATCACTTGGTTTTACTGGGAACTAAAATCTGAATGCCTAGATCCTTACTGGGACTCTAGATTGCTTTGTAGCTGGCCTTTTCTACCAGGATCTAAAGAAGGACTGTGAGCTAAAAGCCCAATGACTAGACAACATCACCAAGAGCATTGCCATCTTAGCTTCAAGAAATTCAACAAGCAGTGCTGTATAATTAGAAAAGTTTACCCTAAAATAGCTGACATTACCCCTCAAGAGATGGTTCAACTCATTTTTCAGGAGCAATGCCAACAACAGTCTTCAGGAGATGTCTTCAACCTTACTATGATCCTTCTGAGTTTTCAGAGATGAACGAATATCATTCATCAGTCAGGAGACTGACAATGTTTAACTTTACCCAAGACCTACTTTTCTGGAAAACAGCTAAATTTAAGTCCATTCCCCACTCTCACTTCTACCCACCTATCTCTACCCCAACCTCCACTACAGACACACTCTTTGTGTTCTGGTAAATGGCTTACTGCAAAGAACCACTCTTCCCTGTATGACTCAGATAAGACTCACCCATGCCCCCTTGTTTATCTATGAGACGGCCAGATGCAGACCCTCCAAATTCACATTCTTTGCCTTATAAATTAGCTGAACTGCTTATCCCCACTGATGAATCAGAAGAAAGTACTCATTTACCAAACTTCCATCAAGCTTCCATCCTTCCTCCAGACCCCTACACTTTAAAGGCGTCTCTCAGAAAATAGGCTGCTTCAGTATAAAATGGTCTCACATCCACTCTCTGATCATGCCAAACTTTCATCCAATTTCCCTATACCCAGTTCTTTCTTCTCTGTCAAAGAAAAACCCTTTTTGTCTAACTCGAAATGCCTGTAGACCTTGTGGGCAGAACATTCTCCCTATGGCAGTAGTCCCTTTCCCCCTTGCAATAATCCTTCTGAATACAGTCTCTCCTTACCAAGACCAGATTTACTTTTAATTTGACAATAGCTTGCTTCCTTCTTTTCATTAATGTGAAATGACAACAAACTTTTAAGGTTTTCTACCACAATATTATTTTAATCTTGTTTATATCTACGATTTTGCTTTCTTTTCTCAATTCTGTCCTCTATGTCTCCTATTGTGTTTTAAGCAATGTCTATTTTCTTTTTTGCTATTCCAAAAAGGGCTTCATTCCCACAAAATTTTACTTTTCTTTGATTTTTTCTTCTATGTGCTCTGACAGCTTTTGCTTCTGGTCCTTCTGTCTTTTCACATAGCCCTGAAGTCTTGTACATTATCTTTGAGAACATATTAAGTCTTTAAAACTTTAAACTTACTTCAATTGCAAATTTATAATGATGTCTTAAATCATGATTTTTATCTGCTCAGTGCAAACATTTTTCTTATGTGTTCTAAACATTCCAATTGTGTTTTTTCTCTTTTCTTTCCTTCTTTTCTACTGTCATAACTTGCAAGATTATTTTCACTAACAATATACTGAATTAAAGTATGATAAAATATGAATAATGCAAATATGGCTTTAACAGCATTGTATATAATATGCAATGTGGGAAGCAATAAATCATGGAGGTCAAAGGTGAAGCTCTGGTTCTGTACTGCTGGATTTAAACCCTGGTTCCCGGTGCCTTAGTTTTTATTCTTCTATAAAATAATAAATAAAAAAGAAATAATAGTCATAATCTCCTTCATAGGTGTTTGTCAGGATCAAATCATTGTCTCTTTGGTTTCAAATGATATTGTTTTTATCTTGATACTATAAGATTATTCTTACTCAAACCAGTAAATCAGTGTAATTAGTTTAACCAGTAGGGATGTTTTAAAAGAATGAAAAAATAGTGGGTCTGTGAATGTAAATAATTGTTTGCAAAATTTGTTATATTCTAATGCCAGTAATAAGATCATGTAGTCTCTACAAATGTTTAAATGAATAAATAATGTTATGAATATTTGCAGCAAATATTAGTTGACTGTATTTTAAAGTTAACACAAAATTTATATATTACCGAATCTTTCTGTTTATCTACCATGTTATTATTGTTTATGATAGTTATAACTTTAAATCAATAAAATGTGTGCTTCCAAGAGTCCTCTACTCAGGATTTTATTTAATCTCATCTGATAACTTAGCTATGTCCTTGAACAAAATGACTTCAAAAATGCAGCAGTTTAAAAAATGTATTAATGTTCATGCTTCCTGAAAAAATTCAAAGAAAAAAGTTAAGACTAGGTGTGCTGGTTTGAATGTATTATGTCCCCCAGAAAAAGCCATATTCTTTGATGCAATCTTGTGGGGCAGACGTATTAGTGGGGATTAAGTTGGAACGTTTGGATTAGGTTGTTTGCATGGAAATGTGCCCCACCCAACTGTGGGTGATGACTCTAATTGGATAATTTCCATGGAGGTGTTACCCACCCATTCAGGGTGGGTCTGAATTAAATTACTGGAGCACTGTATAAGCTCAGACAGAAGGAGCAAGCTTGCTACAGCCAAGAGAGACACTTTGAAGAACGCACAGGAGCTGAGAGAGTAGCTGCAGGTGAGAGACAGTTTGAAGATGGCCGTTGAATGCAGACTCTTGCGCCAGAGAAGCTAAGAGAGGAAAAACGCCCCAAGAGCAACTGAGAGTGACATTTTGATGAGGAGCTGTGGCCTAGAGGGGAACATCCTGGGAGAAAGCCATTTTGAAACCAGAACTTGGAGCAGACACCAGCCATGTGCCTTCCCAGATAACAGAGGTTTTCCAGACACCATTGGCCATCCTTCATTGAAGGTACCCAATTGTTCATGTGTTATCTTGGACACTTTATGGCCTTAAGACTGTAACTGTGTAACCAAATAAACCCCCTTTTATAAAAGCCGAACCATTTCTGGTGTTTTGCATTCCGGCAGCACTAGCAAACTAGAACACCAGGCTTATGAAGTTTTCTTTATTGCATTTACAATATAAAACCAACAGCAATTCAGGAACCAAATGAAAGCAGATGTTTGATGAAAAAGCAAAAAATGAAGTAATTTAAATTATTCCTCTTTGCCCCTCATGCTTTGGATATGTAGTATAATATAAAAAGTTAAAAGTAAAATCAGTTCCTATATTGCACCAGATGGCGTTTCACGCAAAGTAAACACGCTAATATTTTCTTTATTACTTAACCCCCAAACAAAGAAGTTCAGACATTCAAAAAATATCATACACTATTACTCAACTCTCTCTTTCGTCAAAGTCAAAGATCCTACACACTCTAAATGTGGAAGTGACACTGTTTATGATTAAGTATTATACTGATATCCAACAACTGTGCATACGTGAACACATTGCCTAAACTGCCACGACATTGCAACATTCCCCACAAATGAGGAAATTTATATCTGTTAAACTTATTTATTTTGTAATAAAATGAAGGGGCCCTTCTGACATTTTGCATATACAGTTATTTGTAACCTTCGTCATGGACAGGAATTGTTTCTGCGTTGACGTGTGTGTGCATGCATGTGTGGGGATGGGTGGGGTGGGGGTGTGACTAAAATATCATTTCTTGAGCACCTTCTATGTGCCATGCATTATTTTAAGCATTTTTCTTATGTGAAATTACTTCAACCTCAGAGCTATCCCAAGTTGCATGTTCTATTATTTCCATTTTACACATAAACTATGACTCAAGCTGGCTAAACAACTTCAAGCTAAGGAAGAGCTGAATACAAGAAAGAAATGGAAAAATATTGAAATTCATCATTAGCATCATGAAGTACTCAAGAAGTCAACTAGTCCAGTCCCCTACCTTTAGACAACACTGCATTTAAAACATAGATAACAGTCTATATTTTCTTTACCTAAAATCTTCAAGGGTAAGACTCTACACCCATCCTTTGTAGTCCATTCCAGTCTTCCAAACTGCAAAAGTACCTCTTTAAGTTTTCTACACTTTAAGAAATCCCATTTGTCTTGTCCAGAACTGAAAGAGAGAAAAATCTCTTCACTACAGCTCATACCTGAAGGATTTTCTTTCTCCTCAACACACCCCATTCTTGTGGCTATTCTTGATTACCTGCTCAGCCCAGGGATTCCAGCACAGACTGGAAATCTGTTCTCAGATTTCACCATAGGTTCCCAGGGCAGCCCTGCCACCAAATCAGAAATTCAAGCAAACTATGGGTGTCCCTTTGGTACTAAGTTGGAACAGACTGAATGCCAACACTAATACAATAATTTCATGGTTCTATTTCAAATAGGAATGACTCAGGGTTGGGTTGAATCTCTTGGGGCTTACCCCAGCATCTTACACACCTGTATGACTGAGTATTCAGCAAGGAAACAAATAGGAACATTGGAGGTAAATGTAAAGACAATACACACACACACTCCAAAAAACAAAGATATAGGAAAGCAATCCAATGAGTTTAACCTATATTTTTACCAGTTCATTTCTATGACAATATCTATGACACAATTATTGTTCACTCTTTCTACGCAAAGTCCTTAGTTAAGAATTATAATTATTATACAAGTTCTTGGAATACCTGATGCTGCCTTTGTTTCCAGTTGTAAACAGCAGATAAGATACATCAGGACTTCTTCTCTGGACGTTGTGTTCCTCAGGTCTCTGCTGTGACTGTGCAATTCGATCAGCCAGTTAAATTCATAGGTTTCCATTTAGAGTATGGGAGGGTCTCCAAGAGGAAAGTAAACTCACAGAAGTTGAATAAACACAGTTTTCTCATTTTCTATGGCAACTTTATTGTACCTCATAATGACTTCTTTATGGATATTTTTCCAATAAAAATACATAAATTGAGCTTATTTGGAAATGTTGTTAAGAATAAGATTGACCTATTCCAAAGAATCTACTACAAAGTAACATCTTCAGTACTTAAACAATGATTTGATGGACATCCAGTTTCAGTTCTGACATGTAAAGAACTTGGAAGTCATCATTCCCCTCCTTACAACAATAAAAAGCAGAACAGACTAAAAATCAGTAAATATTCTTGGACCTATCAGAGAGCTGAAGTCAGAGGACAAACCACACTGAAATCTAGAGATATGGACAGATCAGGAGAGTTACCACTGAGATCTGCTTACCTGGAGCAGAAGCCACTGGAGCTATAAACTGGTAGGAACAGTTAAATGGTAATTTTGATGAATTGCTGGAGGCTGAGTATAAACTAGTATGAGAATGAGACAGTCTTGGAGGCTGAAGACTTAGGAGATCCCACACTTTAATGTGTTTTATCTACAACAACCATACCACTTTCTCATGATAAAGAGCCAAGAACTATTGCTTCCTTGATCTGGCAGTGGCGAGGGATAGAGTCATTTTGAAATATGTCCAGAGCATTCTCCATAGAAAAAGTCTAATCTCCAGGGGAAAGACTTTACTAGAGTATTATCCCATCTAGGGGAAGAGCATTTCTCACACTCAGCCCCTTCTAGCCTTCCTGTCTCACCTAAAGGAGGGGGAAAAAAAGCTAAGAAGGTCACAGCCAAGAGACACCAGCTCACTAAAAGACTGAGATTTATTTGTAAGATTATAGAAAACTTCCCTTCCCAAACATCTTATGATCACACCAAAAGGGCTCCAGTCTAATAACAGTGGATTATAGCTGAAAGAGCTGCAAGACACATGGACTCTCCCTGAGGAGTACTACTTATGGAAGCCTAACGTCATGAAGGGGGACAAAAAAAGAGGACAATAGAGGAATTTGAAACCACTGGCACCTATAGCCACAGGAAACATTACATACAGCTCAATTTAATAGTCAGATTAACACGAAACGTCACGCTCGATTAGCCTATGTTTATCTGTAAAAGAAACTAACTGCCAAAATGTTTATCAAAAGGTGCTATTTTAGACTCCCATCACCAATGCAAGGGAATTCTACTTGCTCCACATCCTTGACAAAACTTGATATCCTCAGCTTTTTTTTTATTTCAGCTATTCCGCTGAATGTGCAGTAGTATCTCAATTGTAGTTTTAATTTGCATTTCTATGGCAACTATTGATACTGAGGATCTTTTCATACTCTTATTGGCCATTTGCTTATTTTCTTTTGTGAAGTGTCCCTTGAAATATTTTGTCCATGCTTTAATTGGAATTTTTTGTGTTCTTATTATTGAGTTGGAAGATTTTAAAAATATATTATGGATACTTTTCTCAGATATACACATTATGAATATTTTTATTCAGTCTGTGATTTGCCTTTTCATTTTCCTAATGATTTCTTTCAAAGAACAGAGGCTTTAATTTTTTTTTCTTTTTTTTTTTTCCACTTTTTTTTTTTTAATTAAATTCAGTTTTATTGAAATACATTCACACACCATACAATCATCCATGGTATACAATCCACTGTCCACAGTATGATTACATAGTTATGCGTTCATCACCACAATCTATCTCTGAAACATTTCCTTACATCAGAAAGAACCAGAACAAGAATAAAAAATAAAAGTGAAAAAAGAACCACCCAATCATCCCCCATCCCACCCCATCAGAGGCTTTAATTTTGATAGAATCCAATTTATATTTTTTCTTTTATGATTAGCCTTTTTAATATATCTTTGCCTACCTAAGGTTGTGAAGATTTTCTTCTAGAAGAAAAAAATGTGAGTTGTATAACTCTTTCTGAAAGTACTCCAGTCACAGCAAAATTACTCATTGAAGAGAAACAAAACTTTAGTGAGAATTGTAATGGCAGAGACAAATTATATAAGTTCACTATAAATATCATGATAAGAAATAAGTACTGTAGTAGTGTCTAGGGTTTATTTCAGTAGCAGTGTTTCTTTTAAGAGTTCTGCAAAGGGCATTAATCCTGTACTTATGAAACCATTCAGAGATGCATGGGAAATGTGACCATGAGGAATCTCTTAAAAACTAAAGAAAGAGGGACTTTCAAGAGAGAGAGACTCCTAGCAATACCCTGCTCAGTGGCTGTATTACTTAGGGTTCTCTAGGGAAGCAAAATCAACAAGAGATATCTGCAAATATAAGATTTTATAAAAGTATCTCACACAACCATGGGGATGCACAAGTCCAAATTCCAGAGGGCAGGCAGCGAACTGGCAACTCCAGTTTAGGTGTTCAATGAACTCCTCAGGCAGCAAACTGGCAATTCCAATGACTGTGTTCCATGAACTCCTCAGGAAACACTTGGCTGGCTAGGCAAAGAAGAAGTGTACGTCCCCTATCTTTCTCGCTTAAAAAGTCTTCAAGGATTGGATTAAATCCAGCTGATTGAATTCTCTCATTGCGGAAGACACGCCCTTCATTGAATGTAATCAGTCACCACTGCAGCCAACTGACTGATGATTTAATACAATAGCCTTCTGGTTTATTAGCCAGACACAAATGTCCTTGCAGTATTGGCAAGGCCAGTGCTTGCTTGACCAGGCACCTGGACACCATCACCTGGCCAAGCTGACATGAACCTAACCATCACAGTCCACCCCCTGTCAAATTGGCAGTTATACACATCACTTTAAACCATACTTTATTTCTTAGTAGAGAACAATAACAGACATATATTTCACCTAAAAACAGTCAGTTGTCCTACATACAACCGGAAACACACTAAATCTCTCCAGAATAGGGTGCAAGTCCTTGGGTGAACACTAACTCTTAAAATTGATTTCCTTTAACTTAAATATCATAAGAGAACAAGGAGGAAATATTCATGCAATCATAGTCCTCTTTTCTGTTACTGGTCACGTGGTTGTAGTTCATATTTATCTCTAACTTTTCCACTACCTATCCCATGTTCCCTTTATCCTCAGCAAACACTTCAGCTGCCCATGGTTCTTTGCCTGGTGGGGTGACCCAAACCTTCATTCCTGAAGTTTCTTGGCCATTGGTAGTCCTCCCTGGATTGGGCTGTTGCAGTTTTCCATTGACTTTAACACAGGGCATGGTAGTGCTAAGAGATGCCCTAGGGGATCTCTTGTATTCCAGGAAAACTCTTCTTTCCTCCATTGTGTAGTTGCAGTGCTATTTCTCCATGATAGTCAGGATCAATCACCCCAGCCAGTGCAGTAAGCCCCTTCCTTGCCTATTGATTCAGAGGCATAAGAAGCCCAAAATGGCCAGGTGGAAGTCTTAACTTCCAGTTCAATGGAATTATTGTTGTGTTTCCTGGTGGAAGCACTCCTCCTTTTGGAACTAAGACTTGTAAGACCAGGCAGAGCTTAAAGCTTCCAGGGACAGGAAGCAAAAATTTCCTAGTGGCTCAGTAGAAGTGATAGTGAGTGGTGCCACTCCTGTTTCCACCCCTTGATCCTGGAGCCATGAATCCTGGCTATGTGAGAAACAACACCATAGAGTGGAATGCTGATTTAGAGCATACACAGCCTCCTGGAGAACACTGCCCCAGCCCTGCAAGGTACTGCCACTTAGTTGGCACCATATTGGAGTCTTCAACAGGCCATTCCACTGTTCTGTCAACCCAGCTGGCCTCTGGTGATGGGGAACATGGTAAGACCAGAGAATTCCATGAGCATGTACCCATTCCCTCACTTCATTTGCTGTGAAGTGGTTTCCTTGGTCAGAAGCAGTGCTGTGTGGAATACATAACGGTGGATAAGACATTCTTTCAGTGGCAGGGATGGTAGTTTTGGCAGAAGCAATGCGTGCAAGGAAGGCAAACCCATATCTGGAGTTTGTGTCTATTCCAGTGAGAACAAATCGCTCGCCCCTTCCATGACGGAAGTGGTCCAATGTAATCAACCTGCCACAAGGTAGGAGGGCTGATCACCTCGGGGAATGCCTGCCATATCGGGGACTGTGTGTCAGTCTATGCTGCTGGCAGATTAGGCACTCAGTAGTGGCTGTGGCCAGGTGGAAGTCGATGTTGCTGAGCCCATGCATAACCTCCATCCCTACCACCATGACCACTTTGCTCATGAGCCCACTGGACAACGACAGGAGTGGCTGGGGAAAGACGCTGATTGGTTTCCACCAAACAGGTCGCTTATCCACTTGATTATTAAAATCTTCCTCTGCTGAAGTCACCCTCTGGTGAGCATTCACATGGGACACAAATATCTTCGTTTTTTGCCCACTCAGAAAGGTCTATCCAAATACCTCTTCCCCAGACTTCTTTGTCACCAATGTTTCAATCATGTTCCTTCCAAGTCCCTGACCTCCAGCCAAACCATTATCAACAGCCCATGAATCAGTACACAAATGTTCCTCTGGCCAATTCTCCTTCCAATCAAAATGAACAACCAGGTACACTGCTCGAAGTTCCATTCAACTAAGAGGATTTCCCCTCACCATGTCCTTCAGGGACATCCCAGAAAGGGGCTGCAGTGCTGCAGCTGTCCACTTTGGGGTGGTGCCTGCATATCCAGTAGAACCATCTGTAAACCAGGCCCGAGTTTTCTCTTCCTCAGTCAGCTGATTGTAAGGAACTCCCCAAGACTCCATAGCTGTGGGCTGGTAAAGAGAAGGTAAGGTGGAAGGAGTGGGGGTCATGGGTATTTGGGCCACTTCCTCATGTAACTTACTTGTACCTTCAGGACCTGCTCATGCTCTATCTCGTATATACCATTTCCACTTTATGATGGAGTGCTGCTGTACATGCCCAACTTTATGGCTTGGTGGATCAGACAACACCCAGCTCATGATAGGTAACTCAGGTCTCATGGTAACTTGGTGGCCCATGGTTAAGAGGTCTGTCTCTACTAAGGCCCAGTAGGAGGCCAAAAGCTGTTTCTCAAATGGAGAGCAGTTATCTGCAGAGGATAGTAAAGCTTTACTCCAAAATCCTAAGGGCCTGCATTGTGATTCTCCTATAGGAGCCTGTCAAAGTCTCCAAACAACACCTCTATTTGCCACTGACACTTCCAGCACCATTGGGTCAGCTGGATCATATGGTCCAAGTGGCAGAAAAGCTTCCACAGCAGCCTGTACCTGTTGCAGAGCCTCATCTTGTTCCAGTCCCCACTCAAAACTAGAAGCTTTTCTGGTCACTCGGTAAATGGGCCAGAGTAGCACACCCAAATGAGGACTATGTTGTCTCCAAAATCCAAAGAGGCCGACTAAGCATTGTGCCTCATTTTTGGGTCATAGGAGGGGCCAGATGCAACAGCTTATCCTTCACCTTAGAAGGGATATCTTGACATGACCCACACCACTGGACACCTAGACATTTTGCTGAGGTGGAAGGCCCCTGTATTTTTGTTGGGTTTATCTCCCATCCTCTGACACACAAATACCTTACCAACAAATCTAGAGTAGTTGCTACTTCTTGCTCACTAGGTCCAATCAACAAGATACTATCAATAGAATGGACCAGTGCGATGTCTTGTGGGAGGGAGAAATGATCAAGGTCCCTGCAGGCAATATTATGACATAGGGCTGGAGAGTTGATATACCCCTGAGGTAGCACAGTGAATGTATACTGCTGGCCTTGCCAGCTGAATATAAACCGTTTCTGGTGGTCCTTACTAACAGCTATTCAGAAAAAAAGCATTTTTCTGATCACTAGGTACGTACCAGGTACCAGGCGATGTGTTGATTTGCTCAAGCAATGATATCACATCTGGAACAGCAGCTGCAATTGTAGTCACCACCTGGTTAAGCTTATGATAATCCACTGTCATCCTCCAAGACCCATCTCTTTTCTGCACAGGCCAAATAGGAGGGTTGAATGGGGATGTGGTGAGAATCACACCCCTGCATCCTTCAAGTCCTTAAGAATCTCTGCAGTCCCTCCAGGAATCCAGTATTGCTTCTGGTTACTATTTTGCTAGGCAGGGGCAGTTCTAGTGGCTTCCACTTGGCCTTTTCTATCATAATAGCCCTCACTCCATGAGTCAGGGAACCAACGTGAGGATTCTGCCAGTTGCTGAGATTGTCTATTCCAATTATGCATTGTGCAACTGGGGAAATAACCACAGAATGGGTCCGGGGACTGACTGGACTCACTGTGAGACGAACCTGAGGTAAAACTCCATCGATCACCTGACCTCCATAAGTCCCAACTCTGACTGGTGGACCAGAGTGATGTTTTGGGTCTCCTGGAATTAATGTCACTTCTGAACCAGTGTCTAATAATCCCTGAAATATCTGATCATTTTCTTTTCCCCAATGCACAGTTACCCTGGTAAAAGGCCGTAAGTCTCCTTGGGGAAACCTGGGAGGAAGATTAACAGTATAAATTTTTGGCAGTGTAACAGGGTCCTTCCCCAAAGGTACCTGGCCTTGCCCTCATTCAAGGGGCTGTGGGTCTGTAAACTGTCTCAAGTCTGGAATTGATTAAGGGGCCATGACTCTCTGTTTTTGTAATTCAAGGTAGACTTTTGTTCACTTGACTGAGAATTCTTCTGCTTATACAGATGAAACAAGAATTTAGTAGACTGCCCATCTATTTTACTTACAGGTACCCCATGATCTCTGTGAGTCAGATTCTTTTGACTGCTGCTTGGAGACTGTTTTCCATTATGGTACCCACACCCACCTAGTTTTTGGTGATTTAACTGCTGCCACATGGTTTCTGCCCATTCAGGATCCGGTTATCCCCACTGTGTTTAAGGATTCCAGCTCAGTGACAGCAGTTCCCATAGTACTATCTGACCTGCAGAGGAGGGATGACAGAGCTAGTCTCACAAATTTATTCCCCACAGTCCTGATAAAAGGTGTGTCCTCTGGACATTCCAGGGGTATGTGAGCAGGTCTTCCATGATAAATCCACTCTAACATTCCAATCTCTCTAAGCCTTTGAATCCCCTCCTCTACATTATACCAGGGAAATTCTGGCATTTCAGCTTCAGGTAATGTCGGCCACCTTTTGATTTCAGCCAACCACCCAAACTAACTGTTAATGACCTTTCTAACCCCTCAAGCTACAACACTGAATACAGAATCTCTGCCTAGTGGGCCCATAGCAATAAATTCAGCTTGATCCAATTTAATATTCCTTCCACCAATTGCCCCACACCGCTAATGTCCATTCCCACATATACTCCCTGATTTCTGTCTGTATAAACTGGAAAACTCATATAGTTCTTTTGGAGTATAGTGTACTTTCTCATGGGTCACACTTTGTACCTCACCCTTTGGGGCCTGTTGGGACTTTAGTCTAGTTGTAGGTCTTGAAGCAAAGACTGGTGGTGGGGGTGGGTTATAAAAAGAATTAGAAGTATCCCTCAAGCCATTTACCTCAGGACATTCTATTGCAGTTTCATCTCATGAGTCAAGATTAATCTCTCCAGACAGAGGAGTGAGGGTTGCTTCCTCAGGGGACATGATTATAGGTTTAGCAGGCAATGAAGGGTTAATCTCTTTAGGTGGATGTTGGATGGCCAGCTCCTCAGGGCACATTTGAGGCTGAGAAGCCGTCTCCTCAAGGCAGACTGGAGATGGGGGGACTGTTTCCTCAGGACAGACCACTACAAGTATATCTAACAAAGACTCAGCAGAATCCAGGGCTCCAATGTTCTCATTGCCACTATTATCAATCCAGATGTCCCCATCCCAAGTTTCAGGATCCTGTTCTTTTCCAATTAATGCCTCTAATTTAACAGCAGACACTCTGTGAGGTTGAGATTTTAGTTTATGTTGTGAATTTGCTACTCACACAATGAGACTCTGGGTCTGGTTTTCAGAGATCTCAAGTTTGCGTCACAGAAAATAAGATTTTCTTTCAGGGCACACATAGAAACCTTTACATTTGTCATATGGCACTTAAGTTTCAAATTTGCAGCCTTTATCTCATCCCTTTCTCTTATAACTTTATCCAGCATATCCAAGAGCAACCAGTCAATATCATTATACCTCTTAACTCTGTAAAAGTCTATGAAGGTATCAAAAACACTGTGCCTTGCTTCTAACAAGAATATGATTAGGAGAATCAAAGGGTGATATTTTGCATATATCTCCAGTGCCATCTCACACCATGGACTGTCAGTGCCATCTTGATTATTGGAAATGGAGTCATTAGTACCTTTGAATCTAATCAGAGTAGAAAACCAAATGTAAAAGACCATTTTAAGATTCTGTTTCTCAGGAGACACTCCCAGTACCAAGTTGTATTAGTTAGTGTTCTCTAGGGAAACAGAATCAACAAGAGATATCTATAAATATAAGATTTTATAAAACTGTCTCACGCAACTGTGGGGATGCATGATTCCGAATTCCATAGGGCAGGATGCACAAGCCCAAATTTCGTAGGGCAGGCAGTGAACTGACAAGTTCAATGAACTCCTCAGGAAACACTTCACTGGCTAGCCAGAGAAAAAGTGAAGGTCCTGTGTCTTTCTTGCTTAAAAGTATTCAACTGATTGGATTAAATCCAGTGATTGAATTCTCTCATTGGGGAAGACACACCCTTCATTGATGTAATCAGTCACAGCTGCAGCCAATGGTCTAATGATTTAATAAACCAGCCTTCTGGTTTATTAACCAGCCACAGATGTACTTGCTGTAATGGTTAGGTTAGGCCAGTGCTTGCTTGACCAGACCCTAGACAGCATCACTTGGCCAAGTTGACACATGAACCTAACCATTACAGAAGGGGTCATTTCTATCTTATCAATCTTATATATTTTTTGTACCTAGCATTTTGCAGGGCACAGAATAGGTGCTCTATTAATATTTGCTGAATAAATTAGCTGGTAAATATATATTGACATGAAAGACCCTCAAGCCCACTGAAGATTCTTTATCATACAATAAATATATAATAAAACAATAGTTTTAGAGGCACTTTTTACCTATGGACATATTGTGTAAAGCTGGTAAGCTGAAAATCATCACCTGTGAATGCTTTTATAAATCAGAACATCTTCTGATTGAAGATGTTTTGAAAGATTGTTCCCCAAGATATATGAAATATTTCAAGCACAGAGATGGCATTTAACAATTTGAAACTAATTAGAGAGAATTTTAAGTAGTTATTAAAATACCCTAAAATTACACCAGTTTAGAACAGGGACAGAGCACAGATTTATAAAGATAAATCAGGATTGGAGTGGGAATGGGGAAGGGAGTTGAAAAAAAGGAAACAAAACAAGGGAGAGAACTTGTTTACTGAGTGTTCACTATATGTGAAATATTAAGCTAGGTGCATTAAAAGTACTCCTTCTTTTAAGCCTCACAGCAGTCCACTGAATAAATATTATAACTCCCAGTTTACAGATAAGAATTTGAAAGTTGAATAACATACCCAAGGCAGCACTGGAGCTGGGATTCAAAGCTAGATTTTTTAGATTCCAAATCCCTCGTCTTTCTTGGATGTCCTTTGTTTCCCAATACTGGTCTGTTTCTCCATGTGTGCTGGTTTGAATCTGTTGTGTACCCCATAAAAGACTATGTTCTTTTAATCCACTCTTGTGGGGGCAGACTGATTGTGGGTGGGACCTTCTGATTAGATTATTTCCATGGAGATGTGACCCTATCAATTCAAGGTAGGTCTTAATTAGTTTACTGGAGTCCTTAAGAGAGAGAGGAGCTCAGTACCTACAGAGACCAGATGCTTGGAGATGTAGACAGCCATTGAAACCAGAACCAGGAGAGAAGCTAAGAAATAAAATTCAGAGTTTGCTCTGGAGAAACTAAGAGAGGACCTCCAGACACTTAGAGAGAAACACCCTGGGAGAAACAAGTAAGGATGCACAGGAGCTGAGAGAGAGAAGCTAAGACAGAAGCCCAGAGACATTTTGGAGAAAGCAACAGAAACCAGAAGCTAACCCCAGGAGAGGCCCAGCAGACTCTGGCCATGTGCCATCCCATGTGACAGAGGAACCCCAGATGCCATCAGCCTTTCTTCAGAGAAGGTATCGTCCTATTGATGCCTTAATTGGGACATTTTCATGGTCTTAGAACTGTAAATTTGTGAACTAATAAACCCCATTGTAAAAGCCAATCCATTTGTGTTATTTTGCATTCTGGCAGCTTTAGCAAACTGAAACAGCATGGTTCCTTCAAGTTGCCTTCTTCACCATTGCCCAAGCACCAGGTTCTCTCACTGATCATGATCTGAACCCTGAGCTACATTCTATCCTTCTCTATTGTCTCAGCCCTCTTGTACCAAATCCCTTTGTGGTTCATCCTCTCTCTTTGGGGCTCATCTCACCTTTCAGAGTCCTAGCACTCTTTCCCCCACCCTTACCTTTGCTTCCACTTGACCATATTTTGGCTTTAGCTTTTGACTCTTCAGCACTGAGCTACCTTAAATTAGTAAATGTCTTTGTTTAAGTACCATAGCCCCAACTTGATAACCCCTCCTGTGAGAAAGTCACAGCTCCTCACCCTACCCTGAACCTGAAAGTAGAGGATTAACACACATGCAGACACATTATCTCATACAAGCGGTTGGTCAGGAAACATTTAAGTCCAGGATTTGAGGATCTATTTGCATGAGAATCTGAGGAGCTGGCTGAGAAGCCTAAAGTAATAGAACATTTGAGGTTGACAACTGGCTTCCAAATGAAATCCTCTGAGGTTTCCCACTATCCCAAACAGTCTATCAGATAGCAAAGTGGGGTCACATGGAGGGAAGGAAGGCTGTTTGGCATAACTTAAAGTGGAAAAGACATTAGTGATTGGGGATGAGAGGCTACTGGAGTATGGAGGGTAGAAAACTCAGAATGTTTTCTAGCCAGAATCTGATCAGAAAGTCCTCAATGATAAGTAAGTCAACCACAAGTCTGTAGCATCTGGTTCTGTAGAAAACTGAGAATATGTTATGTCCTTACACAGTTTGTTTATGACATAATAATAGAGTGTAAGGCTTCTGAAGAAAAAGGATTTCTCCTTCCTCTTAAGCCTGAGTACAAGAAAACAGTCAAGAGCTTTTTTCAAGTGAAGTGTATGTACTCAGGAGTGAGATTTGAAAGTTCCCAAAAGACACTTCCTGTTTGTAAGGCAGGAAAGGACATGGGGAGTGGGGCTGGGTTTTTCTGGGCCATGCAAGAATGGCCTAGGAAACAATTTTTAAATATCTTTCCCTTTCTGGGTAGGTAACTAGGCACCATGTCTAGTACTTTACTGAATATCTTCTAGTGCCTGATTCTATACATGGAACATTATCAGTGCTCAATTAATGTCCACTAGGTGAATGAATGAGTTGGGGGTTAAATAGGATTATATATGTGAAAGCATTGAATGGAGAGTTAAAAGCAATAGCTTGGAGTCAAATTGCCTGGGTTCAAATCTCCACTATTCCATTTATGAGCTGTGTGACCTTGGGCAAGTCACTTAACCTTTCTGTGCACTAGTTTTCCCTCACATTTAAAGCAGAAATAACAGTACTGCTATCTCTTAGGGTTGTTGTGGACCTTAAATAAGTACAAAGGATTTAGACCTGTGACTGGCACATAAGAGTTCAGTAAGGTTTAGCCATTATTGATAAAGCAACTTGGAAACTATAAACCATAGAAGATTTAAAGTGTTCTTAAAATTACTAATTTAAACAATCACAGAATCTCAATATTTTTATTCACTTTGATTTTTGAAAGGAATTCATTCATCAGTGTTTTGTGGGGATTTCAATTTTTTTGAACATCCTTTCCATATTAAAAAGGTAAAATTTGATGAAATAAAAAATTTTTAAGAAAAATATGAAACACTGTAACTTCTGGATGAATCTCACACAATCCCAGAATAACTCTTCCTGAGATCTATATCCTAGCTGCTCAGAAAATTCTCAACAACCACTCATGTATATAATACCCTTCTATCTCTAATGGCTCTTTCCCTTTGACTTGAGTGTAAGAAATATCTGGCATCCCTAAAACTCCCTCAATCATACATCCTCCAACAGGTAACAACTTACCTCTCTTACTTCACAAACACCTTTCAAAGAGTAGTCCACACTCACTGTTTCTACTTCCTTATTCTCATTCCCTGTTCAAAAGTCTGTTACCTGGCTTCCTCTCACTTTACTAATATTGCTCCACTAAGGAACATCAATATATTATTTCCACATCCACATGTCTTTTTCTGTCCTGACCTAACATGATAACACCACTGTGATGGTTAGGTTCATGTGTCAACTTGGCCAGGTGATGGTGTCCAGGTGTTTGCTCAGGTAAGTACTGGCCTAACCATTACTGCAAGGACATTTGTGGCTGGTTAATAAACCAGAAGGCTGCTTTATTAAATCATCAGGCAATTGGCTGCAACCGTGACTGGTTACATTCAATAAAGGGCCTGTCTTCCAGAACGAGAGAATTCAATCCGCTGGATTTAATCCAGTCCTTGAAGACTTTTAAGCGAGAAAGATAGAGGACCTTCGCTTCTTCTTCAGCTAGCCAGTGAAACGTTTCCTGAGGAGTTCACGGAACACCTTCATTGGAGTTGCCAGTTTGCTGCCAGACGAGTTCATTGAATACCTACATCAGAGTTGCTAGTCCCTTGTCTGCCCTATGGAATTTGGACACGGGCATCCCCACAGTTGCATGAGGCAGTTTTATAAAATCTTATATTTATAGATATCTCTTGTTGATTCTGTTTCCCTAGAGAACACTAACTAATACAACTTGGTACCAGGAGTGGCTCTTGAGAAACAGAATCTTAAAATGGTCTTTTACATTTGGTTTTCTACTCTGATTAGATTCAAAGGCACTAATGACTCCATTTCCAATAATCAAGATGGCACTGACAGCCCATGGTGTGAGGTGGCAATGGAGATACCCAAAATATCATCTTTGATTCTCCTAATCATACTTTTGTTTGAAGCAAGGCTCAGGGTCACAGTATTTGTGACACCTTCACAGACTTTTACAAAGGTAAGAGGTATAATGATATTGGCTGGTTGCTCTTGGATATGCTGGATAAAATTATAAGAGAACCGGATGAGATAAAGGCTTCAAATTTGAAACTTAAATGCCGTATGACAAATGTAAAGGTATCTATGTCTGCCCTGAAAGAAAATCTTATTTTCTGTGCCGCAAACTTGAGATCTCTGAAAACCAGACCCAGAGTCTCATTGTGTGAGTAGCAAATTTACAACATAAACTAAAATCTCAACCTCGGAGGTGTCTGCTATTAAAGTAGAGGCATTAATTGGAAAAGTACAGGATCCTGAAACTTGGGATGGGGACATATGGATTGATAATAATGGCAGTGAGAACACTGGAGACCTGGATTATGCTAAGTCTTTGTTAGATATACCTATAGTGGTCTGTCCTGAGGAAACAGTCCCCCCATCTCCAGTCTGCCCTGAGGAGACAGCTTCCTAACTTCCAGTCCGCTTTGAAGAAACAGATTCCTGACCTCCAATGTGTCCTGAGGAGCCTACCACCCACCTTCCACCTAAAGAGATTAACCCTTCATTGCCTGCTAAACCTATAATCATGTCCCCTGAGGAAGCAGCCCTCACTCCTCTGTCTGGAGAGAGTAATCCTGATTCATGAGATGAAACTGCAACAGAATGTCCTGAGGTAAACGGCTTGAGGGATACTTCTAATTCTTTTCATAACCCACCCCCACCACCAGTCTTTGCTTCAAGAACTATAACTAGACTAAAGTCCCAACAGACCCCAAAGGGTGAGGTACAAAGTGTGACCCATGAGGAAGTACACTATACTCCAAAAGAACTGTATGAGTTTTCCAATTTATACAGACAGAAATCAGGGAATATGTGTGGGAATGGATATTAGGGGTGTGGGACAATGGTGGAAGGAATATTAAATTGGATCAGGCTGAGTTTATTGCTATGGGCCCACTAGGCAGAGATTCTGTATTCAGTGTTGCAGCTTGAGGGGTTAGAAAGGGCATTAACAGTTAGTTTGGGTGGTTGGCTGAAATGTGGATCAAAAGGTGGCCGACATTACCTGACGTTGAAATGCCAGAACTTCCCTGGTGTAATGTAGAGGAGTGGATTCAAAGGCTTAGAGAGACTGGTATGTTAGAGTAGATTTATCATGGAAGACCTGCTCACACACCCCTGAAATGTCCAAAGGACACACCTTTTATCAGGACTGTAAGGAATAAATTTGTGAGACTAGCTCTGTCATCCCTCCTCTGTAGGTCAGCTATTACTATAGGAACCGCTGTCACTGAGCTGGAATCCTTAAACACAATGGGGATAACCAGATCCTGAGTGGGCAGAAGCCACATGGCAGCAGTTAATCATCAAAAACAAGGTGGGCATGGCTACCATAATGGAAAACAGGCTCCAAGCAGCAGTCAAAAGAATCTGACTCGCAGAGATCATGGGGTACCTGTAAGTAAAATAGATGGGCAGTCTACTAAATTCTTGTTTCATCTGTATAAGCAGAAGAATTCTCAGTCAAGTGAACAAAAGTCTACCTTGAATTGCAAAAACAGAGAGTCATGGCACCTTAATCAATTCCGAGACTTCAGACAGTTTATAGACCCAAAGCCCCTTGAATGAGGGGAAGGCCAGGTACCTTTGGGGAAGGACCCTGTTACACTGCCAAAAATTTATACTGTTAATCTTCCTCCCAGCCTTCCCCAGAGAGATCTATGGCCTTTTACCAGGGTAACTGTGCATTGGAGAAAAGAAAATGATCAGATATTTAGACACTGGTTCAGAAGTGACATTAATTCCAGGAGACCCAAAACATCACTCTGGTCCACCAGTCAGAGTTGGGACTTACGGAGGTCAGGTGATCGATGGAGTTTTACCTCAGGTTCATCTCACAGTGGGTCCAGTCAGTCCCCGGACCCATTATGTAGTTATTTCCCCAGTTCCACAATGCATAATTGGAATAGACATACTCAGCAACTGGCAGAATCCCCACACTGGTTCCCTGACTCATGGAGTGAGGGCTATTATGGAAGAAAAGGCCAAGTGGAAGCCACTAGAACTGCCCTTGCCTAGCAAAATAGTAAACCAGAAGCAATACTGGATTCCTGGAGGGACTGCAGAGATTCTTAAGGACTTGAAGGATGCAGGGGTGGTGATTCTCACCACATCTCCATTCAACCCTCCTATTTGGCCTGTGCAGAAAAGAGATGGGTCTTGGAGGACGACAGTGGATTATCGTAAGCTTAACCAGGTGGTGAATCCAATTGCAGCTGCTGTTCCAGATGTGATATCATTGCTTGAGCAAATCAACACATCGCCTGGTACCTGGTACGTACCTAGTGATCAGAAAAATGCTTTTTTTCTGAATAGCTGTTAGTAAGGACCACCAGAAACAGTTTGCATTCAGCTGGCAAGGCCAGCAGTATACATTCACTGTGCTACCTCAGGGGTATATCAACTCTCCAGCCCTATGTCATAATATTGCCTGCTGGGACCTTGATAGTTTCTCCCTCCCACAAGACATCGCACTGGTCCATTCTATTGATGGTATCTTGTTGATTGGACCTAGTGAGCAAGAAGTAGCAACTACTCTAGATTTGTTGGTAAGATATTTGTGTGTCAGAGGATGGGAGATAAACCCAACAAAAATACAGGGGCCTTCCATCTCAGCAAAATGTCTAGGTGTCCAGTGGTGTGGGTCATGTCAAGATATCCCTTCTAAGGTGAAGGATAAACTGTTGCATCTGGCCCCTCCTATGACCCAAAAACAAGGCACAACACTTAGTTGGCCTCTTCGGATTTTGGAGACAACAGTCCTCATTTGGGTGTGCTACTCTGGCCCATTTACCGAGTGACCAGAAAAGCTTCTAGTTTTGAGTGGGGACTGGAACAAGATGAGGCTCTGTGACAGGTCCAGGCTGCAGTACAAGCTGCTCTGCCACTTGGACCATGTGATCCAGCTGATCCAATGGTGCTGGAAGTGTCAGCAGCAAACAGAGATGTTGTTTGGAGACTTTGATAGGCTCCTATAGGAGAATCACAATGCAGGCCTTTAGGATTTTGGAGTAAAGCTTTACTATCCTCTGCAGATAACTACTCTCCATTTGAGAAACAGCTTTTGGCCTCCTATTGGGCCTTAGTAGAGACAGAATGCTTAACTGTGGGCCACCAAGTTACCATGATACCTGAGTTACCTATCATGAATTGGGTGTTGTCCATCCCACCAAGCCATCAATTTGGGCATGTACAGCAGCACTCCATCATAAAGTGGAAATGGTATATACGAGATAGAGCATGAGCAGATTCTAAAGGCACAAGTAAGTTACATGAGGAAGTGGTCCAAATACCCATGGCCCCCACTCCTTCCACCTTACCTTCTCTTTCCCAACCCATAGCTATCGCATCTTGGGGAATTCTTTAAAATCAGTTGACTGAGGAAGAGAAAACTCGGGCCTGGTTTATAGATGGTTCTGCATGATATGCAGGCACCACCCAAAAGTGGACAGCTGCAGCACTGCAGCCCCTTTCTGGGATGTCCCTGAAGGACATGGTGAGGAGAAATCTCTCAGTGAATGGAACTTCGAGCAGAGCACCTGGTTGTTCATTATGCTTGGAAGGAGAACTGGCCAGAGGTGCATTTGTATACTGATTCATGGGCTGTTGCTAACGGTTTGGCTGGATGGTTAGGGACTTGGAAGGAACATGATTGAAAAATTGGTGACAAAGAAGTCTGCAGAAGAGGTATTTGGATAGACCCTTATGAGTGGGCAAAAAACATCAAGATATTTGTGTCCCTTGTGAATGCTCACCAGAGGGTGACTTCAGCAGAGGAAGATTTTAATGATCAAGTGGATAAGATGACCCATTTGGTGGATACCAATCAGCCTCTTTCCCCAGCAACTCCTGTCATTGCCCAATGGGCTCATGAACAAAGTGGTCATGGTGGTAGGGATGGAGGTTATGCATGGGCTCAGCAACATGGGCTTCCACTCAGCAAGGCTGACCTGGCCACAGCCACTGCTGAGTGCCTAATCTGCCAGCAGCAAAGACTGATACTTAGTCCCCGATGTGGCACCATTCCCTGAGGTGATCAGCCTGCTACCTCGTGGCAGGTTCATTACATTGGACCACTTCCATCATGGAAGGGGCAGCAATTTGTTCTCACTGGAATAGACTCACACTCTGGATATGGGTTTGCCTTCCCTGCACGCAATGCTTCTGCCAAAACTACCATCCCTGCACTGAAAGAATGTCTTATCCACTGTCATGTATTCCACACAGCATTGCTTCTGACCAAGGAACCCACTTCACAGCAAATGAAGTGAGGGAATGGGTACATGCTCATGGAATTCTCTGGTCTTACCATGTTCCCCATCATCCAGAGGCAGCTGGGTTGACAGAACAGTGGAATGGCCTGTTGAAGACCCAATTATGGTGCCAACTAAGTGGCAGTACCTTGCAGGGCTGGGGCAGTGTTCTCCAGGAGGCTGTGTATGCTCTAAATCAGCATCCACTCTATGGTGTTGTTTCTCACATAGCCAGGATTCATGGCTCCAGGAATCAAGGGGTGGAAACAGGAGTGGCACCACTCACTATCACTTCTACTGAGCCACTAGGAAAATTTTTGCTTCCTGTCCCTGGAAGCTTAAGCTCTGCTGGTCTACAAGTCTTAATTCCAAAAGGAGGAGTGCTTCCTCCAGGTAACACAGCAATAATTCCACTGAACTGGAAGTTAAGACTTCCACCTGGACACTTTGGGCTTCTTATGCCTCTGAATCAACAGGCAAGGAAGGGGCTTACTGTACTGGCTGGAGTGATTGATCCTGACTATCAAGGAGAAACAGCACTGCAACTACACCATGGAGGTAAAGAAGAGTTTTCCTGGAATACAGGAGATCCCCTAGGGTGTCTCTTAGTACTACCATGCCCTGTGATTAAAGTCAATGGAAAACTGCAACAACCCAATCCAGAGAGGACTACCAATGGCCAAGAAACTTCAGGAATGAAGGTTTGGGTCACCCCACCAGGCAAAGAACCATGGGCAGCTGAAGTGCTTGCTGAGGGTAAAGGAAACATGGAATGGGTAGTGGAAACGGTAGAGATAAATATGAACTATGACCACGTGACCAGTTACAGAAACGAGGACTATAATGGCATGAATATTTTCTCCTTGTTTTCTTATGATACTTAAGTTAAAGGAAATCAAGTTTAAGAGTTAGCGGTCACCCAAGGACTTGCACCCTATTCTGGTGATATTTAGTGCGTTTCCGGTTGTACGCAGGGCAGCTGACTGTTGTTAGGTGAAATACACGTATGTTATTGTTCTCTACTAAGAGATAAAGTATGGTTTAAGGTGATGTGCATAACCACCAATTTGACAAGGGGTGGACTATGATGGTTAGGTTCATGTGTCAACTTGGCCAGATGATGGTGTCCAGGTGCCTGGTCAAGCAAGCACTGGCCTTGCCAATACTGCAAGGACATTTGTGGCTGGCTAATAAACCAGAAGGCTGTTTTATTAAATCATCAGTCAATTGGCTATAGCAGTGACTGATTACATTCAACAAAGGGCATGTCTTCCACAATGAGAGAATTCAATCAGCTGGATTTCATCCAATCAGTTGAATACTTTAAAGCGAGAAAGATAGAGGACCTTCACTTCTTCGGCTAGCCTGCAAAGTTTTTCCTGAGGAGTTCATCGAACTTGCCAGCTCGCTGCCTGCTCTGTGGAATTTGGACTCGTGCATCCTGCCCTATAGAATTTGAACTCTTGCATCCCCACAGTTGCATGGGACACTTCTATAAATCTTATATTTACAGACATCTCTTGTTCATTCTGTTTCCCTAGAGAACCCTAAGTAATATACCTTCCTTCTAGAGTTTACTGTTTAGTGGAAGAAGCAAAGAAGCAAATGCATGAAGAAGTGATGTGTTATGACAGGGAAATTTTAGAATGTAATGCAAATACAGGACTTGCAATACCTAATATGGTCCAGGAAAATCAGATAAGGTTTCCAGAAGAGGCAGAATTTAGGATGAAACTTATTTGATAGTTGCCCGGACAAGAAATAAACAAACTGTCAATTAACTGGAGCGGAAGTGTCATATTTTTTTTTAACTCAAAAGTCACAAACGTAGAAATGTTGCAAATAACACCAATACTTCGAGCTTCAAATTTACCCTATAAGAACAAAAGCCACCCCTATCCTATTATCCCACTGACAAACTGGATCCAGTGTTTGCATTTGAATATCATTTTTGACCTGCATTTCTGGAGAGCCAAGGATTTCTTAGGGCCAGAACCTTGGTACACCAGATACCTTAATAAGAAGCATAAGTTTTCATCTTTGAGTGCCACAGTATCCACTGCAAGATAAGCACACAGGGTAGCTGCAAAGAGAAGAACAGTTTCAGAATCCCCAGCTATAATGGGCAATACATTTTCCAAGTCTAAAGACATACCCTGCCATCTCGGTAGGACACAGAAGTTCTCAAGGAAATTGGTCCAAAATTGCTATAAAGCTCAGGTTTTCTTCTGGTGAAATTTTGGGTTTCATCAGCCTTCATTTTTCATATGCTCTTGGGCACACAAGTTACACTTCTGAAGCACTATTTTCTCTGATACAAAGGTAGAACTATAACTGGATTTCATAGGCAGGTATGTCTTAGAAGGAGTCTTTAGAGGAATGAAAATTAATAGTATTCCAGGCAGCTCATGAGATTGACTGAGGAGACGATGGGGGTTTTAAAGGATAATGAGGTTGGATTTACAGCCTAAGAGCCAGAATAATTTGAGACTAGAGTCTAGGAGCCAAAAGGACGATAATCTTTTCACATAACCATTTGTTTTTTTCTGATCTTAATGCCATTCTGAAGTTCAATAAGCATCATGTGAGGTCTGAAGATGTTGACCCATGTCTGTTTTCTAGTCTAGAGTCAGCTATTAGCTGTCACTGAAGCAAAAGGCTGAGGCTTGGCTCCAAGATTTGGTTTGGATGTTACTTTTACTTTTAGTCAGTATTTTTTAGTGTTGTTTTCTGTTTTGGTGGTAGTATTGCTTTTTTCAGGGGTATGTGTATGTGTTGTGTGTCTGTGTGGCAGGCGTAGGGGAGGAGTGTTTATACTCTTGTGAATTTACTTATATATGGCTTTATGATGTGCTCCCACGATTCAGTCCATCTCATAACACAGGCCCCCATACCTGGCCTCCACTGGAAATCATCCTCATCTATGCCAAGTCCCAAATCATACTAGAATATTGCCAAAGTTCTATTGCAACGGCCCTCACAGCCACCCCAAAGAACCTGCAGATACTTCTAAGTTGTGATCCGATATGAGTTGCCCTAGTGTGCACCTCTCTCTTGCCCTGTACCAAAGAGAATATGACACATCTTTTTTTTAATTCACTAAACACTTTTTTAGTTCAAGTGGCAAAGGGGATTTATATCTAACCCCATATCATTTCATTCTAAAAGCCTCAGTAAAATTTCTTCTCACGTACCTCTCTGTGGCCTCTTTGGTTTTCCAGCTCTCCCCCGTTTCCTCCAGGGTCTATCATTCCTACTTTTTACCCATGTTTTTACTCATTTCTCTGTTTCTCTTTTAGGAAAAGCAAATTGATTTTTGTCCTAGGCTCTCTAAATTTGAATATCAACATTATCATCCAGATGAACAAATAAAAGTTCCTGCATTTGAAAAGATCCTCTCTTCTCTTCTCCCTCTCTGGCTCTACATTTTTCTTCTCTCACATATAGTGGAATAGAATTTGTAGGAAGGGAATAAGAGGAGAGACTAACAAACTTTAAGTAAGAAGTGAGTGAGATAGTGAGTACAGAATCTCATAGAGTCACGTTGTCCCTCACCCCCTGCTGGAATGTGTAAGGAAACCTTATTAAAAATGCAGAAAAGATGTTCATAAGAGCTACATGGTATTGAAGAAAATGATTTTTGATGTTTCCCTCCATATTAAATAGTAAAAACCACCATAAACATCTTCTCTATCTCATTCATTTAAATATATTATGGGTTAAACAAAGGCTCACATGGAAGAATGATTACTCTCTATTACATGGATTTTATACTTAATGTCTTTACACCTGAAGAGAGGCCTGAGCTGTAAACATCCTATGCTGAGGCTCACAGATGACCTATCTTTGCCGATAGTAATATTTGGAATTAGAAGAAACACAGGTTATTCTATGTATGCAATTTGACTTGTTTCTCTATTCTACTGAACTTTTTCCTAAAAGGTGACAAGTAACCTCACTGACAAATCTCTTCCTCCATTCCTATTGTTGTAACCTCATTGTTCCACCTGACATTGGTGACTATCTCTCCTTCACAGAACACCCTCCCCCTTTAGCTTTGGGAATCCAACACCAGCACAGTTGCCTTCTTAACTTTTTTGACTCTCCTGTATGTCCTGGCAAATAAATAAATACATATATAATGATATATATGTATATATGTATATAATGAACATAAATAATGATATTCATTAATGGCAGCAATTATATCTTAAAGCTCTGTCTCACTATTTTTATTAAACGTTGTCTCATTTGAGTTCCATGATAAAACTGAGATGAATGAAAGACAGGAATAATTATGTCCAAGTTTCACAGATGAAGAAATTGAGGCTAGCGTAGATTAAATAAGGTCATAAGGTCAAAGACTCATGAGTGATAGGAGTCAGGACACAAACTCAGCCCTTCTAACTACTAATTTAATGTCTTTTCTGCTTAATTGATTATTTTCTTTTCTGGTTTTTAGATATGCAATTTATACACTTTTTTCCCATCAGAACAATTGAAACTTTCTTCATAAATGTGGTTTGGGTCATGCAACAATACAGGCATCTTGATAAGCACCAAGATCTGTATTTCCTTGTTTCTAAATCCCTATTTTTGTGTGTATATGTTGAGTTCATGACTAATAAGTTGTAAGCAAAGGGAAGAAAATGAAATAGTGAAAAAAAGGACCAACCAAAAATCCTAAAAGAGATAAGGTAAGATTTTAGAAAACTGGAGAAACCTGTTCATAAGATGAACTACTTTTTTATATCTGGAAGACATCCTGTGCTTTCACAAGCCTTTGCACACTTGTCTATAGTTACTCAATGCTTAAAGACATAGAAAGTCAAGAGACAATGAAGATGTGCTTCCATTTTCTCAGTACCATATTTTGGAGGTCATAGAAAGCTATGATATTTAGAGGTCATGTAGTTCAAAACTGCATTTTAAAAATGGGAAAAATCTGCCTATACAAAATCACACAACAATTTATTTTCAATTGGGATTAGAACTTCAATTTAAGATATGTGGTTTCATTTTCTTTCTATCTTTCTATGTTTTAGTTAAAACACCAAGCTGTCTGCTTGTAAACATACATTCATTTGGGGCCTTTCCCAGATCAGTGAATTAGAATCTCTGAGAAGGTAGGGCTTGAGCATGACTATTTTTTCAAAAGCTGACTAAGTGATATTAAAGTATAGCCACGGGTGAGAACCAGTATCCAGTCAGCCATACAATAAACTACTAACAATTTATGCAAATAATTCCTTATAGAGTAAGACGCATTACAAAACAGAGCATAATTTTTCATGTGTTATTTTATTGAGGAATATTTTCTAAGTCAAATAGACCTTACCAGCAATATCCAATACAATAAAAATAAAGACTTTAATGGCCACCACTTACTGACTTCACCAGCAATTTTTTGCTTGTCTGTTAGTGCTAAAAAGAGAAAAAAAAAATATCAATCATAGAATGATCCCCAGGACTTTTGTGACATTCCACTCAGTTTTCTAGATGTTTTTATGCCCAGGGTCTGCAATGTAATTCTGGTATCTTCGAGGAAATTGAAAGACAAGAGATTTTCAAGCTTAAATATCTACTATGTATATTCCATCCTTTTTGAATACCTGAGAAGAACATTATCACTGAGTATTTGTAAAATTACATAAATCCACATCACCATGTAATAATTATGCAGATGATTTAGCAGTAAAATGAAAAGTTCCTCTAATTAAATATATTCAATTAGATGATTCATGGTTGTATGAGACACAGAATGTTTACTGAATAAATAAACAGTATGTTTGCCAATGGAATGGCTTTATGAAAGTTAACATTTTAACTGCAAAATGTTGCTTAAGGAGCAGCAACAGCAATGAAGGCAATGTGCAATTACAGGCAACTAGGTGTTAGCTAAACATGAGACAGAAGTGCTTTAAATAGAGATAGCTGCATTCCTAATTCATCATCATTACGTGTGTAATTAACACTGTGTGTGTGTGCATGAATGACAAGAGGCTCTCTATTATTAGGGCACAGCTCATAGCAAATGCAAGGAGAAGCAGCCTAAGAATAAGTCAGGTTTCTAATATCAAATATTAGGCTCTTTTTACATTTTGTGATTATTGAATCTTTTTTTTTTTTTTCAGATTCTTCTGTTGATGAAATTTATGGATGGCATTTTGGGGTGACATTTTTAGAGTAAAATATATTTCATAAGCACCATGAACAATAAAACAGAAAGGATTAGCAAATGGTTTGGAGAACTAGCAAATGCTTTAGAAAAGCTGAAAGACTGGCACACATGATTTTTTCCTGAATGGGAAAACAACATAGAAAGCTCTCTCTAAGAAAAGAAAAGAAAATCTATCTGCAAAGGAATGTGAATGCTCTTTGAAAATAATCTGAGATTAGAAAACTACAACATCACGGATTTTAATGAAAATACATGAGAGCATCACACATATAAACACCCCTGCACTTTAGGTGCACTAAATGTTGTCAGAGGTAAAAGCAATTTAGGGTGGTAATGAATAGCATGGATGGTATAATCAGAGTGCCTGGTTTGCATCCCATCTCAATCATTTATGAGCTGAAGGGCCTGGATAAATTCTTAATATTTTTTGCTTTAATCTCATCTGTAAAATGGAAATGAGAATAGTACAACCTTCATGGGATTATCTGGAGAGTAAACAAGCAAATATATTTTTTAAGTACCTAGTGAGCTGGAAATGTTAGATATGAATATTAGCTATTAATATTATTACTGCCTTTGTGCACTTTTAGATTTTTTTTCACATCTCATTTAGATTTAAAAACAGATGTCAACTACCTTCATGTTCCTTTCCACCTATAGTTCTGAATCTAAATGAGACCATAAATAGAAGAAATTGCTTTTTAATTAATCTACTCATCCAATCAGTTAATCAGCCATCCACACCTTTCACTCAACATTCATATATGATTTTTTAAACATGTCAGAATAATTTTTAGCATAAGGAAACCCTAAAATTATTAGACAAACCAGTGAGAAAATATAATTTGCTATTTAGTGAATTTTAAAACTTTCAAAATTTTTATTTTCTTCTACCTATTTAAACATATACTGAAAGAAAAAAAAAGGGGTCCTTTTTGAATTCTTAACCAATTTCAAATTAAGAAGGGGATCAGTCCAGACCAAAAAAAAATTTTTTTTTAAATCTATGGTAAAGGCCATTTAGTAAAGAAAAGTAGCAACATGTCAAATATATGTTCTTTTTCTCTATTTTGTCTCTAGCTAGATTAAAAGTTCTTTGATTTCAGGGGCTAAAAAGAAGTATACAATACACTTACTTCCACCTGTGCATTATACTTATCTATATCTATACAACAATGATGTTGCAGATACATTCAATCAATACTTGTTGAATTAATAAATAAATGAGAAATGTGTCTAAATAGCAATCTACTGTGTTGAACTTTGGTCAAGGAGACATACAAAACATTCACTGCCACATAAAGGTTATGGAGAAATACGGAGCTAAGAATTCTGCGTGGAATTTTTGTGCTATATTTTTATTTTATGGCATTATTTAATTTAACATATACTTTAAAAATTATTATAAAAAACATAAATTCTTCATTAAAGTGGTACTTGCCAAAAAAGCCCCATAATGGGTAACAACTGACTAAATTTAGAACAAAGTCAACTTTTTTAAAAAATGGGCACCCATTAGAACAAAATCCATGCTCAAGGTCTCATATTTTGAATACTGAATTTAGCAATCTGATCTTGGACACTTTCCTAAAATTTTCCAAACCTTAATTGTAAAAAAGCAATCCAATAGTATTCTATCACAGAGGTTCGTGCAAAGGATTAGCTAATAAAAGGTTTTAAACACTTAGTGTTATATAAAAGCTAAGTCATCAAAGTAGCTATGTTCAGTTGTCAGTTTGAAAGGCAGTAATTTCATAATAAACAAGGGACAGTTGCTGTCATAGAGTACTAATTTGAGGGTGAAACCAAAGAGAAGGAAGGAGAACTCTAAGATTTTATAAGTCCTTTCTGATGCCTGATGCTGCTTCTAATTAGGTAGAAGGCCCAGGGCTTGATCCTGGCTGCCTGAGATGGGTTTTGTGCTGATACCAATTTAGGGCCTGTATGGGTATGTGCCTAGTACAGAATTTCCAAACTTTTCACCTAAGAGAACACTATTTTAATGTAAAAAAAACTATTTTTGCAGCCTCCCACTCAATAGTGGTTAAATATGTTGTGTTAATAAAGAAATATAAGCCCCAAAGCCACCATGAATTTAGTATTAATTTAAAACAAATGCATGTTACTAATCAATTGAACATGAATACATTTTTTAAAATAGTGTTAGACATTTTATATTCAGTCTATAGGTAATATTAACCCCTTGGGAAAAAAACCTAGTATTTCTCAGTTTGGGAATTGCTGATCTGGCTGATGTCTTAAAGTCAATTCTTACTTGGAAAATTTTATATGACATGAATATTTTCTTCCCAAAGTGTCCTATCTTCAAATGTTTATGCCTTTAAAAAGAATTATAATTGTATCTTATACTATGTGTGTGTGTGTATATATATATATACACACACATATATATATACACGCATATATATATATTTAAAGAAACAATTGAATAAAAGTGTTCCCAATTATTTTTAAAAAAAGAATACTGTTTTGTGGAGGCAGTGGCAAATCTTCTCTGATGTGTCATGATGGAGTCATTGTTGAAAACTAATAGCTAGAAAATTGAGTAAACAGAACCAATAAAGAAAAGATTTCTTCACAGTATATGAAATCAGCCCACAGAGAGCACACTGCTGTGGAAAATGTTGGGACAAACACAAGGATTTTTTTCAAGATGATATCTCATGCTTGCAAGCATCAGCTACAAAGTGAAAAAAATTCCTCCCCATATATCAATATTATAGACTTGACTGTTCTGGCATGACCCTGTTCTCCCTAATGCATTTCCACCCTGCCTTCTTTCGAGTATAGAGCACAACACTGTATTTGTCAAAGCTAGACATTAATCAGAACTAATAAATTCTTCTTCCTGTCACTCCTTGCAAGTACTGTACAGCATCACTGTGCAAAATAAGGAAATGCTCCTAGTTGACACGCCATTCTTTGAAATTATGCTTTCATTTCCCAGTGTGTAGAAAAAATCCATTGCTTAACCAGCAGTATTTTCCGAATTCTAATTTATTAAATTTGTGATCCTTATGAATGCCCCCACAAAACTGCACCCAATTGCCAGTATTATCTTTCTTGGTACCATTTGTTTTGTTACAAAAGAGCAGTTAATTGAACAGTCACTTCCTGTTTTGCTGATAAGATCAGAAGCCAGACTTAGGAACCCAGAATCCTACCTTAGTCCTACTGTTCATTCATTCATTTAACTCACAAATATTAACCATCTACCACATACCACCATCCTAAGCATCAGTGTTTCAGAATAATAATTGGATTTTTTTTACTGACTGCTAACTCTGTGCTAGGCACTTGGCTAAACACTTTCATTATCTTCCTATGAGTTTGATACTATTATTATCCCTATTTTGCATATAAGGACACAGAGAGAGATTAAATAACTTGTCCAAGGATTCACATGCAGTCATCCTAAATCCAGAACCCATGATCTTAAGCACTGAAAGAAGGATAAAATCTTTGTTTCCAACATGAGAATCCCAGACAGTAAAGGACACTTGAGGTGAGGGAAGGAGGGAGAAAGAAAAAAAGAAAAGAAAGAAAGAAAGCAAGAAAGGAAGGGAGAAAGGGAGAAAGGAAGGAAGGAAGGAAGGAAGGAATGAAGGGGGAGGGAGGAAGGAAGAAGAAGAGAGAAAGAGAGAAAGAAAAGTAGAAAGGTAAAAGTTATTTATATTTATCAGATTCTATTTTTCTATTCCAATATGTATTGGGTACGCTAAATTGAATTACTGTACTTAGGCCTTATGTGGGAATACAATAAAGAGTAAGAAATTTATGTTTCCATACAGATCTGAACATTTCCTTAGGAGAAAGAAAAATTAAACAATAAAAGTAGTTTCACCAGATGTGAAGTACCAGAGCTAGAAGTCTATAATTCTAAGGGTGAAGATAAACAATAAAAGCTGTCAGAGATCAGAATGAAAAGAGATTATGTAGGCCCAAGAAATCCAGGCTCTTGAAGTGAAATATGACAAGGAGTTGGATCTGACTAGGTCCAGAAAAAGGCAGCCATTCTTCCAGAGAGTGAGTCTACCAGCAAAGGCAGGAAAGTGGGAATAAGCAGAAGCATGAGTTTCTGGCTGAGATCAGACAACTTGGGAAGCAAGTGGGAGATGAGGCTGAAAAGACTGGGTATTCATTTGTGGGAGGCCTTGTCCAAAAGGCAATGGAAAGCCATTGAAAGATTTTGTACAGGGGAATGACAGGATAGGGCAGCTAAAATTTAAAGCAGCAGGCTGACGGACAGAACATAGTACAGAAGAAAAAAATAATTTAGTGCTTTTCTTCATAATTACTAGACTTCAAGGCAATAAATGCCTGGATCGTGTTGGAAGAAGAGGTGATGGGAAGGCAGGTATAGATGTAAGGTGCATTTCTGGGCGGCAGCAGTTCGAAAACGAAGGACAGCCATTGAGACGTTCACTGACAAACTTCAAGCATTTCCGCTAACAGGCATTTATCATAGCGACATTAGTAAAGTTACACACACACACTCAAAGCTCTCCAAAGCACGCAATGGGGAAACCAGCCCTGGCTGGGGAGATTAACCTTGACTCTAGTTATGCCTGTCACTCAGAGCAACTGAAACCATTCTCTAGCCCGCAGGACAGGTGACCGCACAAAGCAAACGAACCCAAACCATCTGGTCCACGCTGCTCTCCACCTCCTCCCGCATGAATCCCAGAAGGAGATGGAAAAGTTTGGGGAGTAGTACCCCGGCTAGCTAGACGGACGTTTTTTTATTCCGTAACCACTCCCAGGTGTTCCAAGGAAGATGACATCCGGACCGTCCTCCGGCCACTCCCCGCCCGGGGCCGACCGGTTATGAAACTCTGGGCACTTTGTACCTCACCCCGCTAGTAAGTCCTCCGCCGGTGGCCCCTCCCCAGGCTTATAAAGGCCTCAGCGTGGGGCCGTTGAGCTCACTTGCCTGACAGACCCGGTGTCAGAGGGACTCGCCGACGCGTGGCCCCTTGCAGGATCGACGCGCAGCTCCCGCCGCAGTACCGTAGGGCTCCGCCCCTGCCCGTGCGCGCCCCGCCGCCCGCCGCCCGCCGCCCTGCCTGAGCTCCCTGCACGGTTGGTCGACGCTCGCCGCCGAGAGCAGGATGGAGACGCGCCGCACCGCACTCATCCCTGCTCTGCTGCTCTGCCTGGGTAAGCCCCCGCCTTCAGTCTTCCCGCGGCTCCAGCCCGGGGCCCGCGACTCCAGGAGAGGAGACATACAAAGCCATGGGCATTTGTCATAGGGATAAGTCGTGAGTTTTCTGTAAAACTAGAGAGTAATCCATTTAAAATGTCTCATTATGTGAGACTGTCTTTACTCTATGAGGGAGGTCGTGGTGCTGGTAACCGAGAGTCAAAAATGCCTTTCTTTAATTGTTAAAATGAATTAATGGCATATTTCTTTATGAATGAGTTAATGTATCTCCTTATTAGGTAACATTAAAAATTGAAAAAAATTTTTTTTCCTTTTGAAACTTTACTAGCCCTAGCAATTCAAAGACCTGGGACGCACTGTTGAAATTTCATGTTTTGTTCTTTCTTTTTGGCGAGCCGGCGGGTGGAGACTAGACCCGCGGGTAAGAGACTTTTGGAGATGAAATGTTTTTCCTCCTATGTCTTGCATCCAGTTTTCTAAAATCAAGTCTGGTTAAGTTTCCTAGGGGGAAGGGAGGGGGGACGTTGCCGTGTGCATGTACCATTTTTGCTGGAGATCCACACGCGACACGAAAAAAAACGCTGCCTGGAGCGGGAGGAACCTGGGCAGATCCCCAAGCTTCCCGCGGCGATTGGCCCCCTACACTTGCCGCCTCGCTAGTCCCCCTTAGCCTGCGCGCTGGGAGGCTGGTCCCGCGCTTTGCGCTCCCGACTGGTAATTGCGCTCCGTAGACTTTAATCAATGAGTGTATTTTAATCCCTGTCTTCCTATTTGAGGTGATTTAGTTCTAGTGGGTAGGAAAAAAAAAAAATCCTCATTTAGCCTTTTCGTTTAAAAAAAAAAAAATCACTTCTCCCTATTTTCCTTGAACTTCAAGAAAATTTGGAGCTGTATATGAACATTTTAATAAGGAAATAAAAGTCTCCAACCAGTCTTACATTCTTTCTGGGGTTGCAATAAACCTATTTCCCTAACACATTAACTCTACCTGTGCAGTATGGCAATTAAATTATTATCTGGACACCTTATCTCACAGGTTGAGAGACCTAATGAAATGCATACTATGTATAGTTGGAACTTAACCCGGAGTCTAAGTGCAGAAACAACTGGAAACTGGATCTGAAGTTTCTACCAAAACGGAGCTAGGAATGACTTGCTATAAGATTCTCAGTAAATGTGGTTTTGCAGTCTTTGTTTTGAAGCATCTATTAAAGAATAAATATTAGAAAGTCCACAGTGTTCCTAGAGTTAGAAATTAACCCAGAGGTCAGAAAGCATTAACATTTTTCTTTCTCCACCTGTAAGGTTGTGTCTGAACAATATTAAGTGTCTGTTCTGGGCAACTTATTGAATATTCTAATTTGAGACAGTAAGCACATTTGAATAACCTGGTTACTGCCTAATGGGTTACTACCCAGTGTGTCTGTTTTTGTTGTCATGAAAGTGCTTAACTCCTTTATTGCATTACTTAATTATAGTTCACCTATTTCATCAGCTGCCAAGCCCATTTCCAAATGAGCTAGGTCAGTTTCTGTTTTCCCAGTTTGTTTAGATATTTCTCTGCCACTAGGAAAGTTCCTGTTTGAAATTCTGTATTGTATCTTCACACTCTCTTCAGGTATGCAGGTAGATAGTCTTATTCCAAAACACATGGAAAAAGGCAAGGACACCTGTTTTTTCTGAAATTGCCTTTTTCCCCCCAAACAAAAGAATACCAAAGTATTCTTTTCCCAAATATTTGTCCCTCAAAAGAAGGAGGCATTTATTTTAGATTTCATCAAACATTTTATTATTGTTGGCCAGGTAGCTTTTTGTGGTTTTCATATGTATTTATCATTGTGGAAAAATATAGGTGCCTTCAGTTTATCCCCGGACCCCCAACACTTGCAGATTTAAATTGCTACCCACACACAAAGTCATTTAGTTACTTTTGAATTTTATATATGTTTGATATTGATGATCTTGCTTTATGGATTGGGAAACTATGACCCAAGATCATATAAAAAAGTTGGGCTACACTGAGAGCTCACATCTGGGTTTGCAAGCACTTTTAGCCTACTGAACATTAAGTAAAAGAGCTGAGATATTCCAAACCAGATAATACATTCTAAATAACCTACAATTTTAGAGCTAAGTTATTTCTCATCTTGTGGTTGTTTCAGAAAGGAGACATTTTTATCTTCAGTTCTGCAATTATGTTTGGGGCTCTCAATCTGAAATCACATATTTTCATTAATGTACAGAAATACTAGAGAGAGTACAAACAGGTTTTTGAGCATATTCCTGACTCACCTCCAAGACGAGTTAGTTTTACTTAATTGTACAAGGAGAGAGAATTCAGCAGAATAAACATTCTTTCTTGAAAATATGAGAAGTATGGATCTCCATGAGACAACTGGCTTGCCTTAGACCTTCTCTGTTGACCCTGAGAGTTTATGAGCTACCTGGGCCTTGGCACAACCTGGGATGACACATCACAGGCAGAAAACATAATGACAGGTCTCTCCTGTCTGATTTTGACCCAGGTAACATAGCCGCTTTCCTCATTGGCTTGCCACATGAGGAACTTGGGTAGTTGGGTGTCTGGTTCAGTACTGGGACCCAAATCCAGGAGTCAGGAAGGAAACTAACAGTTAACCAAATGCCTGCTTGTGCCAAACATGTTCTGTGTTACGTGCTTTACACCCAGCATCTCATTTACTCCGTAAGAAAACTATGAGGGAGGTATGGCTAGTCCACATTGACAAATGAAGAAACTGAGACTCAATGAAGTCAAATACCTTACAAGAACTTAAAGACAGTAGAGAGCAAAGGTCATTCTGTAACAATGTGTACAGAGCCATAGGGTCTCAGGGTTACTGGGAGGATGATAGAATTAACAGATTCTAATAGGGAAGTTCCAGGCTAGAGGGGCTGCCCCAGGGTTTAGAACCTGTTATGGAGAGACACACCTGTGCAGAAATGGGCCTTCTGACTCCTTTATGGTATCACTCCAAGTCAGGCATAGAAAACTGGTGACTGTTTTCTTAATCTATGCTAAAATATGTTGAATATATATTAAACTTTCATGCACCATTTTCAATCAATGCAGTTCTTAGGGTATGACTTTTATAAAGCTGATTGACATCAGTTGGCTGAGACCTTTTTTCTGTATTTGCCAAGATGTATGTTAAGTAAAGGAATTGAGGAGGATATACTATATGCTTTTTGTACCCTGTATCCTTTTATATTATTGTGAATTGAATATAGCATCTGTAAAGGGCCAAGTTGGAATCTACAGCCCGTTCCCTTTAACAATGAGGAAACAGACATATTTCATTTGTTAAAAAAAAGAACACAGATACTCCTGTAATCACTTAGGCAAAATTGAATTTGAATGTCTTCTGTCCTTTTTTGCACAAGAACCTTCCTTTCCTGGTTGATGGTCACCCAAGAGATGCAAATGTCAAGTAAGAAAGCCTCTTAAAAGACTGTCAGTTAAGGTGTGGTTTTTCCCATGGGTCCATCTTCACTCTGAATATAGGTCTATGCAAGTCGTCTACTTAATGTGGTTATGACTGCTGTTGGGAACATTCCATTGGAAGGCAATGGCAGGTCTCCCCAAAGCTGTAAAGGAGAGATCCCCAGGGAGGAGCAGCCTGACAGCCATAGCCTTGGTATGGCAGTTCTGGAACCTTTGGAAAAATGAAGCCCCACAACAGACTCAGTGTCCTCTGTCAATGCCATTTATGTAAGACTGGGGTGTCTGGTTACACAGCAAATAAATGTTCAGTGACATTCTAGGTTAAAGTAATGATTTAATTAACCAGGCTACTATTTATAATACAGGGGATGATTTGATAGTTGTCCAGAGAAAAATGTTAACTCTTAATTTCCTGGGGCAAAAATCCTCAATTTTAATTTTGAGGCATGAAAATGAGATAAATACAAATCTTCATGAACATCCTCAGGATAGGGGAGAAAGTCTATCTCTCTCAAATATATATAGGTATATACGATGGAACTTTTATGATGGACTTTTATGTCATTGTTTATTATTATAGTTATTGAATTATTATTATAGTTATTTTATATACAACATAGATTTCACACACCCCAGCTCTTTTAATTCATGCTTTCAGAAAAAATTACTCCTCTTTGTCCCTCAGATTTCTCATCTGTAAAATGGAGATAATAATATCTTTCTTGTCAGGTTATTCTATATGGATTTAATGGATATGATGATATTAGAAAATTATAAAAAGCATATTTAAAATTATAATTGTTATCATTCATCATCAAAGTTCTTTCTTACAAAAAAGCCTTGTTTGATTCTTACAATAACCCCTTTTTAACCAGGAAAGGTATTATTAGTTCCATTTTAAAAATGAGGAAGCAGACTTAGAGAGAAATGAGCTACCTAACGTGTAAGGCTCTGTGTTTGAACATGCTGTACCCCCTACGATAGATGCCTCCAGCTCAGTCCTCACTTCTGGTGAAACTTCTACTCATCCTTTAGAACTGAAGAAAAGTGTCACTTGCTTAGGCAAGCCTTCTCTGATAAGACCCTCCATCTTTTCTCTCACCACCCAAAACTATGCCTCCCACACCCTACCTAGCCCCCATGTCCCCATTTCTCCTCTCCCTTTCCTCTGGAACTGTATTTGTCACACAGTCTGTACTTAGTCTGTGTTTAACGCTGTCTCCCTTACTGGGGCTTTACTTATCATTTATCATTTGTATTGTGGTAGGCTTATAGTAAACACTCAAAGTTTGCTGGGAGGATGTTTAGATTGATACTTTAGTTCTCACCATTATGGTTTCATTCAATCAGCTGTTTTTTGAAAATGTGCTTGTGAAGCAAAATATTTTGAGACTAAACAATATCTTTTGAAAATTTAATTTTTTTTCCGGCAAATTCTAATGCTTTTTCTGCCTTCTCTATTTCTTAATATAATCTATAGTCATTGATGGTATGCCTACCAAAATTTAAGTGTATCTGCACTATGTGTATGTGGGAAAAAGAGACAGAAAAGACTGGGCTGTGAAATGACTGTATGATAGACAGCCAGTAGGAGAAAGAGAAGTATTCCTCTCATTTTAGAAATGCAAGGTACCTTAGAGGAATCTAATGAAAACTCTGTCTCTCTATCCACATCAGCCCCACTCCCAGGACTCTGTTCTCAGAGATAAGAAAACTCGGTTGCAGGGGGATCAACTTAGTATCTGAGCTAAAACGAGATGCTATAACACATGAGTCTAATGCAGGGTTTTTCAATCTTGGCACTATAGACATTACAGATTGGATAATTCTTTAATGTGGGAGGGCTGCATTTTGCTTTGTAGGATGTTTGGCAGCAACCCTAGTCTTTACCCACTAGATGTCAGTAGCATCCCAGTCCCCTCAAGTTGTGACAATTAAAAATGTCTCCAGACAATGCCAAATGTCCCTGGATAGCAAAATTGCCTCTGGTTGAGAACCCTTGGCCTAATATATTTTCCATTTTTATAACACATTGCCCCCCATAATTCACAGTTTGGATAGTCAGTGTTTGAGTTACCAAGCAAATAAAATAAATATTAATGATAGGTTTGATGCAAATATAAAGCCAATTCTAGGATTAAAAAAATCAGCTTAGTTTAATGTATTGCTGATTTTAGTACTATTTGCATTTAATAATGATGAATGACTTAGTTCTGATTGATTCACTCATACTGTTTTCAATCACTGCATGCTGACCATGCCTTTTAAAACTCTGTTCTCTTGGCTCCCACTGAACTTTCTTTTTTCCCCAATTTCTTTTTCTCTTTCCTGGGCTGTTTCTGTCCACTCCCTATCACCTATTTCTCAATGTTCCATTATTTTCTATCCATACTATTTCCCTTGGAACAATGGAATGGTTCCCATGCCTTTAAAGGTCATATCTTCTGATATGACTTTCAGATAGACTTCATCAACTCCATTCTTACTCTTTCACTCAAAACCTGTATTCCTAACTCCCTCATGAATATAAATAGATGATATTTGGGCTTCAAACTCAAGTCCCTTTACTCATTATGTCCTTTGTTCATGCTAATAGCTGCAAATGCCACCGCAAACCTGCTATCCTGCCTGTTTCTATTTTAATGGCTCCAACTTCCTTGGTGTTTTCTGGCCAGAATCGTAGGTCATTCTCTCTATTCCTTACACCCCCAAGTGTCTAGCCCCATTAATTCTATTAGGACAGGAACCATGCTTTATTCCCCGGTTTCCCTTTCAGCACCTTGTTCAATATCTTGCATATAGAAACATCTCAAAAGATATTTATTGAATAAATAACATCTAAGATGTAGTTACTAAAAGTCAGTATGAAGAAAGGTGCCCTCTTCCTTTTCTGTTTATTGGGCATAGCTAAAGCCTTCCCACCCTACTATCATACTCTGTGTGCATCTGTACCTCTCACTGAAGTCAAGGTCTCGCACGTTAACTAAAAATATATTTTCACAAAATCAAATTCCTTGGCAGCTTACAGGGCACTAATTGAATTACGTAGGTTCTCTGAATGAAAAGTAATTAGCTTTGAAACTTTTAAAATGATCTCTTGTGCACTAATTTCCTCCTGTATTTTAATTTTTTGTTTGCGTGCTCAATGGTTAATACTCCATCCTATTGCAAATTCATGTTAGTCAATATGCTTGTGTAAAGAAAGCATGATAGTTAATATGCTTCTGAAAGTGCCATTAACTATTCAAAGCTCCAGCCTTGGTATAACCATAAAGAAAAGAAGGCAAATGGCAAGAATTTATCATCCGCATTGTTTTCCCTCAGGAGATTTGGCTTTTGAAGCAATAATGTGATAGTAATTTAAATTTCTGAATTGGATATATAGAGGTAGGAGTTTGAAGCAAGATGGAAGGGAATGAGGAAGGCAAGTTATAAAACCCCCTCCAATATAAGATTATCTTTTGAAAAAAAAACATATTTGTAATAGAAAATTTGAAATAATACTCTAGAGGTGGAGGTTGGACTTTTAGGGGTGACAAGCCCCATCTGTTGAGCTCCAGGTCACAAAATTCCAAAACTCCAGGATTAATATGAATGGTACCTTTTCACAAGAGTGGTACCCATCCTTCTGCTTTATGGAAGCACTTCCATTATAAGCTGGATTTACAATTTTAAATCAAATTTTAATGTAATATAAATTATATCCTTATATTTGACTCATCAATTCTTGATTGAATAGCTTTAAATATATCGTATGACTAAAATATATGAGTACTTTGAAATATGATTTATCAGTTACTACCCAAACTGAAGAATATAATTTAATCCCTATGAATGGAAAAAATAACATGATATATTAAATCTTTTCTTGCCACTTGAGTTTAAAACTCAAAATTAAAAGAAATACTATTTGTGAACCTTTATTATATCAACCTTTGGTTCCATGCTGTTTTATTTCAAATAATTATTGTTGGTTTTTATATTTTCCTTTTAATGATGCTTAGTTATAAGATTGACAATGAAAAATTATAGGAATAGAATGATTGCTGGCAGAATGCAAAGCTTTTATCTACACATTTTTATATACATTTTTTCTCTGAAAAGTAGACTGTTCTACAAAGCACTGACTAGTTATTTTCAATACCTTATGTGATAAGGAGTTACAGTTATTTTAACCAAGGTGAAACAAGATCATACCTAATAGTGAAATTTAATTTAAAACAAAAAGATACCCGAAAAAAGTGAAGGCACATTCACTTCTTGAAAATATACAAGACCTAACAAGCCTGCTATGTTACAGACAAACCATTAAATTACAGATTTTCATGGAAGAAGGTAGCAAACTAACAGTCCTTGAGGAGGTTGGCGTGTGACCACAGAAAAAGCGTGAACAAAGCGGATTTTTCTACCTGTTCAGGCTGGGCAAATACTATGATTCATTGTGAGTTTGCTGTTCTGGTTAGAAGTTTAACTGGGAATGTAAGATGCATTCCTTTTATTCTGTAATCTTTCTCATTTTATTTTGGATCATGTTATCCCTTGAGAGTTACAGTTGATTTTGTTGACCCGGCTTGGTCAGCCAATCAGATCACTGAATTCCAGCCTCCTCTGTATCAGCTTCCTTTGGGATGAGCCCCGCAGAGCAGCCATTAGGAAGCAAGGTCAAAAGAAATTGTGTACAATAAGGACTTTTTCTACATCTGACATTCCTCCTGACTATTGGGCAAACACTTCTTAGTGCTTCAGAGCTCACAACATTTAGTGCTACCCCCATTCCAGTGAAGGTACTCAACTTCTCCCACACCCGGCCCCCGATATTGTGTAAGGGTGTAGGCTCGCCCTGACTCACAGGGAAGAGCTGATTTGTATCCTGTGAGTCACTGGCACCACTTCCTGCTGGCACATTTGTGATTTTACTGAAATACAACCTCCAAAGGTGAAGGTACGCAGATGCATAGGTGAGCTTCACAGTCCTAAAGGCCATTTGGAAATGTGACAGGAACAATCTAAAGGGATTTTGATTTTCATAGCATATTGGAATGGATGTTCCAAGTGCCAATTTTCAGTTTACAGATCATCTACCCTAAATCACCTTGCACAGAATTCCCCTGTATCTTAGTTATCCTTGTAGAGCTTGCCACCAGACCTCGGTGGTTTTTTGACATACTGACATTATCAAAATCTTTAGCAACATAGTGAATTATTATTACAGAAGGGGTCCTTGGTTAAGTATCAAAAGCTCAAATATAATGTCTGCGATTGAATCACAGAGACTAATATTCATATGACACTAAAGACATGAAACAATAGATTGAGGAAATGTGTGGATATGGCTTTAGCACCTATTCCATTCCTGTATAATTTTAATAATAATGAGTGATTCTTAAGGATGATAAGGTAGTGGGTATCAGAATGCTCCGTGGTTAGAGTTTTCCAATCTTCTGATCAACCCACTTACTCCTCTACCCCAGTTTGCAAGTGCCTGGAGCACAAGTAAGGTGAAGGAAAGCTTGGGAACCAGTTTTAAAGTAATAGAGCTGTGCATGTAGACATAAGATTTAGAACTGAGTTGGCTGTTTTTTTCATTTGAGAGGGGCATTTGAAATTATTTATAATTTCATCTGTAAAACATTCTGCTGTTGGATTAATGCCACAAGTCTCACAGAAACCATCCTGAGCGATGGACTGTGTCCAAGGGAACGTCACAGGTAAGGAAAACCCGGTTTTCATAGAGGCACACCCTAGGCTGAACATTCTTTAATTAACAAAGGCAAATATTTCACCTGTAGCCTGAGCAACTGAAACAAAGTTTCCAACTGTGGAAAAACAAACAACCACTAAAATCCTTGAATTTAAAAAAAACAACAAAAAACTAAGAAGGAACACCCCAAAAGAGTTAGCTGGATTCTATAATCATCACAGGTTGCAGTTGTAAGCGATTCCAAACAGGAAAGGCTGGTCTCTGGTGTCTGAAAAGGACAGAGAAACTAGCTTCAAATCTGCATTTTCCCAGCAGTCCTCTCCTACTTGGGGAATTGGTAACATCTCTTCCAAAGCATCCTTCAGTTGAAGAAGCATGTAGAAATAGGAATATCAGGATACAAAACACGTAACTAGAACTCTGGTTTGTATTTGAAGAGACTATGTAAGTTAAGGGGTTTAATTCTTTAGTAGTGAGAGTGGATGGCAAAATTATATTGAGGAGAACAAAATTGGCTTGGGTAAGAATCTCACTCAGCCTCTCAAAAACTAAATGGAACATAGGACTCTTTAAAAATTCTGTTCAACAAACAGGAAATTCAGATTTTTGGCCCTTTTTTGGTAATTTAAGAAATATGACTCATTTTGTCTATAAGAGCAAGTGAAGCAGCATTTATATTGTAGGAGAAACACGAGGTGGGGGGGGGTAGATGTAACAACAGTATTTTCAGATCATTGAAAGATAATCCAACTTGATGTTAAAAGATAGATTCTGAACTCTTATTTCATATGGTCACTGTTTATGTGATCTGGGACAAAGCATTTAATTTAACTGTACAGAGATTGCTTGTGACTAATAACTATTTCACAGGGTTGTTCTAAGTGTCAAGTTGAATATGTTATAAAAATATAAACCATGATGCTTATGTGCAACTTGGTTTTTACTACCCAAAGAATACACAATTTGCTTAGCAGGTACAAGCTTCCTCTGATTGAGAAAAAAAAATAAAACTTCCTATATTGCATGAATTAAGTCATTCTTTAAAATACCAAATTACAAAGAGATTTGTAATCTTATTATAGACCATTAGAGGGCACTGCCCATATATACTCTTAAAACTAGAGGCTCAAAGTTGAAATACTGCACTGTGAAGTATCAAAAATCAGACACTTCAGAAAAACAATTTTGTTGAATTTTCCCCAAAATTAAGGTAGGAAAAATTGAGACCCAGAGAAGTGTATTAATTTGTCCATCCTCACAAAGCTCACATTTTCTGACAGGATTGCCTTTCCACCAAACTTTGCTGTTTTCCTATGGGCTTAAATATTCTGCACAAATTACAGTGACCCTACTTTGTTATGCATGATGTCCATTACACTCTACTATTGTCCACTTCCATACTCTGCAATGTGGCCCATTATCAGTATAGCTATATACCCTTGGAAAAGTTATATAAACTCTTTATGCCTCATTTTTCTCATGTCTAGTAGAGATAATAGTGCCTTCCTCAAAGTGTCATTGAGAGGATGAAATGAGATTTTAGATAAGGCGGATAGAACCATGCCTGGCAAATAGTAAGTGTCCAAGAAACATTACTTGCTGCTAACTACATTACAACTACCACCATTAATATTTCTTATGTGACAGTTAACTCCTATAGAATGGAAAGAGTGGTTGAAGTGCAAATACCTGAGACTTAAACAGAAAAAGCTCAACTCTCTTAAGTAAACATGCGTGCAATTAAAAGCGTTCTTCTTATCCTGCTCTCTATGCAATTCAGAAACTGCTTGAGTCATTCTGATGCTTGTTTTCAAACATTTATCTTTTCACTGGAGACAAACCATGAAATACCTTACTTAATCTCTCTATGTGCTGACAGAAACTGGATTCTAGGGTTCAGTGTGGTTCATCTGGCATGTGTGTTCCTTCTCATATTAGATAAGATTCATTCTGGTTTTTCTCAGACTGCATTTTAATTAAAATATATTTTAGCATGTGAAACAATACAAACGGTAACTTTAGCACTTCAGTCAACTAATGTATGTGTCTTAGGGTGAGTTTCCAGTTTAGTTGTTACCATAAGTGGAGCCTGATTTTTATTTGAAGGCTTCTTTTGTGATGGGGCTTGCCTTGGTATATTGCTCTGAACATACCATTTGAAGGGAGTAAAACAGTGGAACTTCTTAGGAAACCAGACTTCAAAATCAGGTCTTCGAAGGTTACTGTGAAAGGTTTAGAGCAGATCAAATCTGTAATTATAAATATAATGCCAAGGCTTTTACTCTGGGACTGGGAACTGAGGTCATTCATTTTCAATTATGCTTGTTTCTATTAATTATTTCCTTTCATGGTTTTGATGGATCAAATCCTTGAAATAATTAAAAGAATTCTATAAATGCTCTATTGTACTCTGTTATATGTATACATATATATATATATATATATATATATATAAATACTCTAGGACTCTATAAATACTACAGTTATGTAGGATTCTGATTAAGGTTTCTTTCTCTGAAATATTAATTATATATTTGGTTTTCCTTTATTAATAGGTTTCCATCTTCTACAAACAGTTCTAAGTACAACTGTGATCCCTTCATGCATCCCAGGAGAATCCGAGGACAACTGCACAGCATTAGGTAAACCTGACTTTGTCAATACTGCATCAAACAAAGGATTACAATTTTTTAACAGAAATTTAAACTCTAAGACCATAAATATGTGGCACTGAAAAATGGGAAAATAGCTGCTGTAATAACAAAGGATTTTTTTTTACCCCCCCATGAACTAAAGGACTGGGGAAATTGTATAACAGGAAAAACTTGTAGGAGAGGGACCAGGCATTTTGTTATATACAAAGATTTGATCTTAAAGAATTAAGGAATGAATAAAGTGAGGTTCCCTGTGGCCATTCACTGGAGCCTTGCTGTGAAGCCATCGTTAGAGGTCACACTGATGGGCTGGGTCCCAGGCAAATCAGCAACATGTAAACTTTGAACACAGTAGATACTAATATATATATAATAATTTATATATTATATAATATATATGTATATATAATATATATTATATATTATATATATATATGATGAACAAATGATGTCCTTTCTTTCCAGTCACAGTGTTCATTTGGAAAACGTTTGTTGAGTATTTTTAACACATCATCTGTAGGCACAAGGAAAATAGAGCTAAGTAAGGCACAGTCTTTTTTTTTTTTTTTTCCTTAAGCCTTAGAGGACTCTGGATGGTCCAAGGAAGATCTGTTTTATATGCAATCTGAGCTATCGAGTGAAAGGTTATCCTGAGGAACCAGGAAGTTTTCCTCAACAACTTCACTTTCTTTTATGCCCTCCTTCATTGCTGGGCTCTCTGAAGATTTTGTCTGTTTTTCTTTCCATCTTTTATTTTCCTTCTGGTTATTTAAACAAGAATATCACAATCAAGATTCTGTTTTTTTTTTGGCTATTTCATATGCATCCTTCACATTTTAGTAAATAAAATATTCAGAAGTAAATCTTAGAGGTAGATTGCAATACTATCTCTAACAAAACTTCCTATTCTTATGGTTGTGAGACATTGACTTTTTTGGTGGTAACCTTAAAAATTTGGGAATGCGTATCAAAACAAGTCTTACTGTCTTAAAAATCCACCATAGAATTAAGTTCTCTTGAATTAACTAATGGCATCAGCTTTCAATTGCTTTTGGAGTAATTGGTTTGAGAATTATTTTGAGATTAGAAAAAATTGGACAACTTCTGTTTGGAGAAGTGAATAATACTGACTGTAAGAGGTAATGTTTTTGCGTGTGAAAACCAGTTTTTCTATCCTTAAAAGTTGTCTTTTGAGAATTAAATTCTTAGGTTTAGGTTTTTTTTATTTGTTTTGTTTTGTTCTTTAAGCCCACTGGATATTTTCCTTTTGGTTCAGATGTTTGTTTATTGGTCTGGGAGTGAGATAACTAGAGTGACTTCCAACTTCTGAAAATTCTCCTTACCTGATAGGCCATCCGATCTGCTTTGTTGAAATAGCTCATAGGTTACTATTATGAAAGGGTGATTAATGCTTGAAAGAAGGCAACAAAATATACTCAACTTTCCATTCCCTTCACAGTTCAGACAGAAGATAATCCACGTGTTGCTCAAGTGTCAATAACAAAGTGTGGTTCTGACATGAATGGATTCTGTTTGCATGGACAGTGCATCTACCTGGTGGACATGGATGAAAATTACTGCAGGTAATATGCTATGAGAAAAACAAACAAACAAAAAACGTAAATAAAAAACAGTTTTTTTGAATCTATATATCTCCCTCCCTCTTTATTTTCTGGTTACCCTATATTTCCATAAGCTGTTTGAATGCAGTGTACATGTATTATTAAAAACTTTAACTGAATTTTAAAAATTAGTACAAATTTAAAATTAGCATAAAAATTAATACAAAATTAAAGCAAGTAGCAGTTTTCAAGTTGTAGGGAAACTTCAAGGGTGCAGATGGGGAGGACTTCAGAAGACTCCCTCCACACTGGCACAATAGCAGCTCCACATTGATCTTTTCATTGAACTTCTATATAAGCTGATTTGTAAAGGATTGATTCCCCTGACTTAGAAAAAAAAAACACCCTAAATCTACACAACTTACAAGACACTCTTTTAGATTGTCAGCCACCTTCCTAGCTGAACCAGAATGTCTTTTTAATAACCACAGTTTAGCCTGAGTGCTATAGGGAGCTCTTTTGTCAATGTTGGCCCAACTTTAAGGTCAATCTTTGAATTCATCCTTACAACTTTTGGCAAACTTTGTTGATTTCTTGCATTGCAGTGTGATATTAGTTCTCACAAACTAATTCATAACCATCGTATTTTCCTAAATAATTGACCTTTCTCTTGAATTTTCCTTTAGGTGTGAAGTGGGTTATGCTGGTGTGCGATGCGAACACTTCTTTTTAACAGTCCATCAGCCCTTGAGCAAAGAATATGTGGCTTTGACTGTGATTCTTACTATGTTTTTCGTTGTCATAATCACTATTTCATTATACTATTTCTGCAGATGGTAAGAGTTTTTTTTTTAACACTGCTTTTATAAATTGCTTGTGTGTTACACATCTTTCACAAGAACAGAGCTTTAAATTGGGAACAAATGTAGATAAAATATTATTTAGGGGGATTAGATGATATCTTTATCATCTGCACTGGTGATATTTACAAAGACACAACATACCTGAATTTGATTCTATTATTAGCTCTGTTACTTATTACCTATGTGACCTTATGCAATCAAACTTCAATCTCAGTTCCTTCCTCTATAAAACACAGATAGATATTCTTATCCTACATTAAAAACAGGGCTGTTTTTAATATCAAATGTGATAATGTATGTGAAAGTAAACTGTAAGGCATGATAACAATGTTATAGTTTACCACCTGCATTTAATTCATTAGCACCTAATTTTGTATTACATAAAACATAGCCTTGTAAATTTATAACCCCAGAGGCTAGGGTCTTAAAATTTAAGACAGACTAGTAGAAATGAGTTTCCAGACAATTATAAAACTTAATGTTAAAAAATGGTTCATAGTTCCCCAAAATAGTCAGACCCCATTCTCATGTGTAATATGCTGGTAATGGGGGTAAACTGACGGTGTATCAGATTGCCAATTTTTTAGGGCTAGGACCAAGGTATGGAAATTGAGTATGTTAGTAACAGTTACTCAAAAATTATCTTCATGAAATCCTTCTTTTTTTGAACTAGTATATACTGTTCAGTATAGGTTTGAGTGTATGCTTTTTGCTGAAAGTAGAGCACTTCTATTTTTGAAGGTCTGTATGTGTGCTCCTTTTATAAGATTAAATTTATTTTGTCCATATTTGATTCTAAGTATTCATCAAATAATAATGCCTTCCTAATGGGTTATAATCACAGAACAGGATATTATTGAAACTGAAATAAACCTGAAAGACCTTTGACTATACAATCTTTCCTTTATGGATGGGGAAACTGAGACCTAGAGAGGTAAATTAGCATGGTTATATAGTTGAACTGAATCTAGAACAAAGGCTTTCCAATCCAATATTCTTCCAATAAGCATGGGCATTATGCAGTCTTCTCTAAGCCACATGCCTCATCTCTTTAATGGGTTAAAAAACAAACTCAAAATATCAGGAAGATAACAATAAATGAATGAATGGATTCTTAAGTTTGATAGATCTATGCTTAAATCCTAACTGTGAGAGTTGAGCAAGGTGCTTAACCCATTTGTACTTTACTGTCTTCATCTGTAAAGTAAGGATAATGGTAAATGTGAGGATAAAATAAATAATAAATAATGCATGTATAGCATTTAGAGCATCGTTAGTGGCTTAATTAGTGTCTCATAAATATTAGTTTTGATTGGTGATCACATTTCTATGTGGCAAGCAGAATAAAGTAACATAGGTGTTTCCTACTACATCTGTAGATGGAAAAGAAGGAAAGATGGAAGGGAAAAGAGAAGAGGGGGAGGAGAGGACAGGACAGGAGAGAAGACAAAAGTAAAAAAAGAAAATGAAAAGAAAAAGGCTTAAATGTGGTCACATGCCACTCCTGGAATTTCACAGTATTCATTATCAGGTTCAAGTCTAAGAAATTCTGTTGTCAAGAAACTCATTTAATTGTATCTCCCCATTTTCTCACTAAATAATTTGACCATGGGTCACTGCCCCTTACCTTGTACTCTCTCCTTTTTTTTTTTGGCCGACTTAAAGCTATTCACCTTTGTCATTTTGGAAACACTTTGTTAATATGCCTTTTGAGTTTGTGTATCTGTTTCTTTTGTTAATATACTTTGTTCTTATTAACTACAGTGCTAACAGTTTCATTTCTTACTACTTCCAGGTACAGAAACAGAAAAAGTAAAGAACCAAAGAAGGACTATGAACGAGTGATCTCAGGGGATCCAGCATTGCCACAAGTCTGACTGACACCATCAAGCGTATGGACAGGGATGCACAGCATGCCTGACTAATGTTAAGATTCCTATTTTATTAATAATATTTATGTTGGGTCATGCATTAGGTCAGCAATGATGTATTTTTAATATACTTGGAAAATATTTTTATTTTTGTTTTATTTTTGAGAGATTATTTGCTAATGTATAATGTACACAAAATATTTAATATAGAAAGACAATTGATATTTTTGTAAGATATAATTTCCTGGGCTAAACACCTTATTGAAAGCTTCAAACGTTAGTTGCTTGCTGCACTAGGAGTGAGAAATTCCTAGTACGTTGTTTAAGGAATGTCAACAAGTGACAGATTTCTGTAAGCCTAAATATATAGTCAAATCAATGTAATAAGTATACTTTTCCCTACCATTAAAATCAATAATAATTGGTTTGACTATATCAAGGTTTGATATATTAGGTGGCCATGTATTTGATATATTATTGTGCCATGTATGAGAAGAGTAATTCATTGGGAATTAGGGAAAAGCAAAAACAGGTCATGTGCTAAATACCACACACTTGAAACAAACCAATCCTGGGGAGGATATGCTCTCTCCTTCAATCTTCAGCAATAATGTGATGTTTATCTGCTTCTAGGGGAAGTGTGCAGTTTCCCATTCCAACCCACAAGTCTTGTAGATGACTATCTAACAGATTCACCTTCAGTAAAATGAATTGGAAAACTTAATTTTATATCATCTTTTATGTAAAAGTAGTACTTTATAGATTCACAATGTTCCTTATTTTTGTTATCATACAACATTTATGTGAGGTAACTTGTTCATCAGACAATTATAAAAAATCCACACTTAAATCTGAATTTTGTGCTCCTGTTTGGAGTATTTATTTTCACAGGAACATTGCTGAATAATTCCAAGACTAAACCATAGTCTAAAATTTTATGGTCCAATCATTATTTTAAAGAATAATGTAGGACAATAGTTCTATATATTATCTAAGGATGGAAATCCAGTTTTTTCATTTTCTATACAAAAGTTTTAACTTAAAACCAACTCAGTAAGAACTACTTCTAGAATTTAAAATTATGTATTTAAAATTATATTCTGATGCAGGGAGTAGGAAAAATAGGAAAAATAAATCATAGTGTATTTTTCCAAATGAGCAAGCTCATTTGAAAGCTTTTAGAATTTAGAGACTTAACCATACTTCCCTGTGGTGGTTGACATGAAACCAGACGCCTTCTGTTCCCTCATTTGTTTAGTTTTTGGAAGAGACTAAGGTTTCTTCTGTACTCTGAGCCCATAGGTCTCAGTGAATTCATAAGGTACTTTGGTCAACTGCTGATCTCGTGCCTGGCTGCCCCATTGAATGCTAAACCTTGGGGTATATCTTTCTGGATAACATACCAGGTCAGGGAGATCCTGTTCTTCCTCTACCCTTTTTCCTGGTGTGAATTAGGGCTGACCTCTGGAGTGGCAGGTGGCAGGACTTGCCTCCATATGTATCCATGCATTATATATCCTGGTGCATACACATGACTCTCATCCAAAGTACTGGTTGTGTTTCCTTACTAATAGGGAAACCAGTAAACACACACACACACACACACACCTCTTGAGCTCAGTAGATCATAGAACTGCAATATTTTTTGTTCTTTCAACCAATCCTCTTGAGCTCAGTTGACCATAGAACTGCAATATTTTTTGCTCTATCAACCAATATATAAGATAAAGCTTAAAAACAAGATGAAGGGAAATAAAATAAAGATCAGTGAGATCTAAAAGGATATTTCTGTATCCCATTTAAAACTGCTGAAGTCAAATGTGTTAAAAACACATTTTAAATCCTACATCTACATATTAAGCACCTACTATATGTAAAGGAAGTCTTCCTATCTTCTGGGATCTTTACTGTTTCAAAGAAAATTTATTGACTAACCAAGAAATCAATTGCAGTGCATTTTTTTTTTTAAATAAGGGGAATCATATTGGTTCATGTTTAGCATCTCAATTCACATTCATTGCATAGCTAAACACAAATAGTTTGGGCTGTTTTTGATCTTTACCTAAGAATGCGTTAAAACTAACCCCTCTAAGAGATAAATCCTTATTTATAAATGAATATTAAATAATAAAAAGAAATGACTCGGATTACTTTCTATGAGTAAAAATAAGTAAAAAATACTTGTTATAATGGAGATGATGCTTAGCAAGCATAAAAAAAAAATGATTGCTACCAGTTCATGTTACCTAAAAACAATGGAAAAATTTGGCTCCTATTTAGCCTATCTTGTTCATTTTACAAATTTATCACCACACAGAAACACACACAGAGACACCTGTTTCTAGAAGGGCTATGTATTTTCAGTATATTGAGAACAAAAGCAAATGGAAATGCATAAATACATAATTTCTGGTTTCCCACCAAGGCCACACAGTAACTCATCTGACACATTCCATATCCAAGGATATAAAGTTCTATGATTGTTACTAAAGGTTTAACCTTAAAATTCAGACACATGTAATATACTACACATTTATAATACAATAGAACTCAACTGTTCTCCTAGACATTCTTTTGGTCTTATTCCTCTGCCAAGAGTCAAAGTGATGGGAGAAATGAATGTGATACACTGGTGTGACTATGTCAACTTAGCTTTTTACTTTTGAGTACTTCAGAAGAGACCTAGCTAAATTCAAATGCCATCAGGTGAATTTTTTCTACCACAAATATATGATGCTAGTGTCTAATTTCTGTTGAATTCAATAATGCACTTTTTAAACTGAAATCTGATCCTTTTGTTAATTTTGCTTCCATGTCTACTCTGTATACTTTTGGAAAAAATGTGTCTAATTCAGTGCCCAGTATTTTCTGACATTTTCTCCTCATATTCATAAGGGAGAAGGGAGAGTAACAACTTGTATAAACAGTATATCTGGGATGCATTTTAATTTTCTAACTAAATATTAATTTTATCTAAACATTTATGTTATTCAAGTTGGATGATGATAAATGTAAGATCATGTATTTTTCTCTGCTTTTTTGCACTCTGTAATTGCACTTTTTAAGTTTGAAGAGCCATTTTGGTATACAGTTTATATTAAAGATGCTATGGAACATAAAGTTGTATTGCATGCAGTTTAAAGTAACTATATGATTATGAATTTTATCAGAGTACTGAATTGTATCAATTTGTTTATGTTCATATCAGCTTTGGTAAATGTGTACCTTAAGATATTGAAGGAGAATATAGATAATTTACAAGATATTATTAGTTTGTATTTATTTTTGCTGGGAACTGAAAAAAAAAAACACAATTGAAAAATAAAAATGCATTAAGCACCATGCATAAAACCTCTTCACTGATAAATACAATCTCTTTCCTAATTTTTCTGCTATTTTTTTCATAATATGTTCAAGGAATTCAAAGCAGTGAGTCTTGTGTTTAGATAGAAAAACAAAATGGTCTTTGGAAAAGAATTATATAAATTATATAAATTCATCACATTACTTTATGGCCTGCTACAGTGAAGGATTTTTTTAAATAAACCATATTAATTATAAAATACTAGATGTTACTATATTTTAAAATTACAACAGAATAAATATCCTACTGAAAATTAGCTTTGGAAAGGACACCTCAGAACAGAGGCATATCTCATGTTTCCCTCAGCATCTTCCAACTACAAGTCTTGGCTTCCAAGGCATTTATAGCAGAAGACATTGGTTTCTCGGAACCTCCATCACAGTAACAGCTTTCTTGGTGCACTACTTCTATAACCTACAGAGTGCATTATCAATTGTCAACTCTTTGGATCCTTCAATAAGCCTATGGATACAGCAGGCAGACATGGCTATGAGCATTTTACAAGGAAGTGAATGGATTTGTCCAGGGTGAGACTGGAAGTAAAAAGATTGACCTGGCATGAGAAATCAAATCTGGTTCCCAATTCTGCTGCAGTTCTGGTGCTGTCAGAGCTGTCAGATCCATCCTGAAGAGTTAGTGTAAGATCTTGTTTAGAGTTTCTTGGAATAAATAGAAATTCTTATAAAAAGAAATCAGGATCTCACAGAACCATCAGACTGGCTTAGTTCAAAGCCTGAAATCCCAGACGTCAAGGAAAAGAACTCCTAGAAACACTTTTTTCACTCAGCTTTCTAATACCACACTTCCCTGGCTTTCCACCTACTACTCAGTCTCTCTTGCAGGCTCTTCCTCAATATCTTCTCATCCCCAACCATTGACCAGTAAATGCTGGAATGCCCCAGAATTCAATCTTTGAACTTTTCTGCATATACAGCTACAACTTGCATACAGTCTTATGTTTTTGTTTTTTTTATCTTCATTTTATTGAGATATATTCACATACCACGCAGTCATACAAAACAAATCGTACTTTCGATTGTTCACAGTACCATTACATAGTTGTACATTCATCACCTAAATCAATCCCTGACACCTTCATTAGCACACACACAAAAATAACAAGAATAATAATTAGAGTGAAAAAGAGCAATTGAAGTAAAAAAGAACACTGGGTACCTCTGTCTGTTTGTTTCCTTACCCTATTTTTCTACTCATCCATCCATAAATGACAAAGTGGAGTGTGGTCCTTATGGCTTTCCCAATCCCATTGTCGCCCCTCATAAGCTACATTTTTATACAACTGTCTTCGAGATTCATGGGTTCTGGGTTGTAGTTTGATAGTTTCAGGTATCCACCACCAGCTACCCCAATTCTTTAGAACCTAACAAGGGTTGTCTAAAGTGTGCATAAGAGTGCCCACCAGAGTGACCTCTCGGCTCCTTTTGGAATCTCTCTGCCACTGAAGCTAATTTCATTTCCTTTCACATCCCCCTTTTGGTCAAGAAGATGTTCTCCGTCCCATGATGCCGGGTCTACATTCCTCCCCGGGAGTCATATTCCACGTTGCCAGGGAGATTCACTCCCCTGGGTGTCTGATCCCACGTAGGGGGGAGGGCAGTGATTTCACCTTTCAAGTTGGCTTAGCCAGAGAGAGAGGGCCACATCTGAGCAACAAAGAGGCATTCGGGAGGAGGCTCTTAGGCACAACCATAGGGAGGCCTAGCCTCTCCTTTGCAGCAACCGTCTTCCCAAGGGTAAAACTTATGGTAGAGGTCTCAACCCATCAAACCACCAGTCCCCTATGTCTGTGGTCATGTTAGCAACCATCGAGGTGGGGTAGGCCAATACCCCTGCATTCTCCACAGGCTCCTCAAGGGGGCACTACATCTTTTTTTCCTTGTTTTTCTTTTTTTTTTTTAACTGTCCCTTCTTTTTTAAATCAACTGTATGAAAAAAAAGTTAAAAAGAGAACAAACATACAATAAAAGAACATTTCAAAGAGACCATAACAAGGGAGTAAGAAAAAGACAACTAACCTAAGATAACTGCTTAACTTCCAACATGTTCCTACTTTACCCCAAGAAAGTTACCTAATATAGCAACATTTCTGTGAATTTGTTCCTACTATATCCATCAGAAATTAACAGACCATAGTCATTCCTGGGCATCCCCAGAATGTTAAATAGCTTATCTGTTCTTCTTGGATTATTGTTCCCCCTTCCTTAATTGCTCTCTATTGCTAGTTCCCCTACATTCTACATTATAAACCATTTGTTTTACATTTTTCAAAGTTCACATTAGTGGTAGCATATAATATTTCTCTTTTTGTGCCTGGCTTATTTCGCTCAGCATTATGTCTTCAAGGTTCATCCATGTTGTCATATGTTTCACGAGATCGTTCCTTCTTAGTGCCGCGTAGTATTCCATCGTGTGTATATACCACATTTTATTTATCCACTCATCTGTTGAAGGACATTTGGGTTGTTTCCATCTCTTGGCAATTGTGAATAATGCTGCTATGAACATTGGCGTGCAGATATCTGTTCGTGTCACTGCTTTCCGATCTTCCGGGTATATACCAAGAAGTGCAATCGCTGGATCGAATGGTAACTCTATATCTAGTTTTCTAAGGAACTGCCAGACTGACTTCCAGAGTGGCTGAACCATTATACTGTCCCACCAACAATGAATAAGAGTTCCAATTTCTCCACATCCCCTCCAGCATTTGTAGTTTCCTGTTTGTTTAATGGCAGCCATTCTAACCGGTGTGAGATGGTATCTCATTGTGGTCTTAATTTGCATCTCTCTAATAGCTAGTGAAGCTGAACATTTTTTCATGTGTTTCTTGGCCATTTGTATTTCCTCTTCAGAGAATTGTCTTTTCATATCTTTTGCCCATTTTATAATTGGGCTGTCTGTACTATTGTCACTGAGTTGTAGGATTTCTTTAAATATGCAAGATATCAGTCTTTTGTCAGATACATGGTTTCCAAAAATTTTTTCCCATTGAGTTGGCTGCCTCAGTCTTATGTTTTTAATTGCCATCTACACAGTACTTACTCCTAGACTAGATATTTCTCCCAGGCTCCAGATGTTTATATCCAGTTACCTATCTAAGATTTTTACTTGGATAGCTTCTAGACATTCAAAGATAGCATACTCAATAACTGATATTTTCCTAAAAATATTCTTCCTACAATGTTCCCAATTTCAATTAAATTAAATGCAATCCTTCTAGTATCTCATAGTATCTCAGGCCAAAACCCTGTTTTCAAACCTGGGAAGTACTGAATGATAACCTTCAAGTGATTTCATGAGGATTACCCTAAACTTATTACAATAATGGCAGAATTGGTCATTTTGAAGAGATTATACAGACAAAAAATTTTCCAGGGATCTAGAGTTAGACAGACTATCACAATTTTCAAAAGGAGAAAATTATAGGCACTGAATTTTACTTGAAGCAATTCTAGAACACATTTCTCCCTAAATGCACATAAACCAATATAAAACATAAATGCTGTTCATGAGGCCCAAACATGGATTCATTAAGAAAGAGACATAAAATACAGATGTCTTTTAAATATTCTGGCTGGTCACCAGCTGGTCACACAAAATAAAATGCAGAGGCTCCATTCAGTTGATCTGAATTTCAGAGAGAGATTCAGGAAAAGTCTCCCACAAATTTCACATGAGCCTGCAGTGCAGTGTACCTATTAAGAAAATAAGCAGAACTTAGGCTGTATTCAATGCAGGAATTGTAAACAAATGGAGGCCATATGACTGGATGATACAAAAGCTATTCCAATAAGAGCTAGGATATATACTCAATGGGGAGACAGGAAATATACATAAAAATTACAATTGACCTTTTCAATCAATCCTTCATAAGGGATAATTGTTTTTCTACTATTCTCAAGGTATTGTCTCTTCTGCAGGAGGATAGCAGAATTGGCACCAAAGAAATATTGCCTTGGCCCTCAAACTGCTATCAGGAGCACAACAGATTCTTTTAAAAAATTGTAAAAAGTTATTAATCAACCAATATTTAATGAAAAATTTTTTAACCTAGCAATATACAAGGGGCCATGGAGTATTCAAAATAAGTACAAAAATACACTGTAGTTTGCAAAAAAAGCTTAGGAGTCTAAAGTTTAGGGAACATTTAAAGAGCAATGCAAGGCTTTAGTAGTCAGAGTTCTTTGATTTTTAAGAAACAGAAAATGACCATGGCTTAACAGAAAAGGAATCTGTTGGAAGGGTATGGGTGGTTCAATAGAATCAAAGTAAAAGCAAAAGAACCTGGGCAATTTAAGAGATTTAGGTAGCAGCGTGCTGCTTCTTGAAGGTGTGAACTCCAACCATTTTCAGTACTTGGTCTCCTGTGGTCTAAGCAATCAGCATCTGACTGCCTAGCTGGGGTCCAAGACATCTTAGTTATGAAAGCACTAAGTTTGAATCTATTGGAGAAAATGGGTTCCCCAAAGGAAAACCAGGATGCTATTGCCAGAGGAAGAAAGACTGAATTCTGAACACATGAACAACAGAAGTTCCCCACATATACTAAATAGTATGATACCAAATAAAGAATTATAATAATTTAGAGAAAGATGATATCAAAGAAAAAGTTATATTGAGGAGGTGGAACTTTAACTGGACCTTGGAAAATTGACATGACTTTGATAACCAAAGGAGAAGCTTGGAGGACATTTCAAATGGAAGAATAATCAGCAAAACCACTAGGAAATAGAGACAAACGTGGAATGTTTAAGGTGTGTTAGGGAGACTATGCTGACAATAGCAAAGGATATATATTTGTGAATCATTAAGAATTTAGCTTGGAGAATCTTCAAGCAATAGTGAGAAGATTAACTTCATGTTAATGGGCTATAGGAATCATTTATAACTCTTGCTCAGGAAAGTGGCATCATTAAATTGCTGTGATAGGTAGAACAATGATCTCCCCAAAGTTACAGACATTGAGTTGAGGAGGTTATCCTGGATTAGCTGGATGGGCTCAAACTAATCACACAAGCCTTTAAAAAATGGGAAGCCTTTCTAACTATGAACTAAGATATGGAATGTGAGAAGGACTCCATTCACCCTTGTTGGCTTTGCAGATGGAGGAAGAGGGCCACAAGCAAGGAATGCAGGTGATCTCTAGAAGCTGGAAAAGGCAAGAAAATGAATTCTTGCCTAAAGCATCCAGAAAGGAACATACTCTTTCTAACACCTTGCTTTTAGCCAGTGCTGACACTTTGATTTTAGGAGAGTGAGGCCTATAATGGACTTCTAACCTATTATCTTAGCTTGCCAAGGCAACTCTGATAAATACCACAAACTGCTTGGCTTAAACAATGAGAATTTCTTGTCTTACAGTTTTTTTTTTTTATTTTTTTAAATTTTATTGAGATTGTTCACGTACCATACAAATATCCAAAGATCCAAAGTGTACAATCAATTGCCCACGGTACCATCATACAGCTGTGCATCCTTCACCACAATATTTTTTTTCAATTTTTAGAACATTTTCATTACTCCAGAAAAAAAATAAAAACAAAAAAGAAAACTCAAATCCTCCCATACTCCTAACTACCCCTCCTCCATTATTGACTCATAGTATTGGTATAGAACATTCGTTACTGTTGATGAAAGAATGTTAAAATACTACTAACTGTAGTACGTAGTTTGCAATAGGTATATATTTTCCCTATATACCCCTCTATTATTAACTTCTAGTTATAGTGTCATACATTTGTTCTAGTTCATGAAAGAGATTTCTAATATTTGTACAGTTAATCACAGACATTGTCCACCACAAGATTTACTGTTTTATATATTCCCATATTTTAACCTCCAGCTTTCCTTCTGGTTTGTCTCACAGTTTTCAAATCTAGAAGTCCATCATTAAGCTATTGTAGGGCTAGCTATATCACAGAGTCTGTAGCATGCCAGCAATCCTCCATCAAGTCACAATCTCTTCTTCTGTCTGCTCATCTCATTTCTGATGACTTCTGGCTTCTAACAACTTCTATCTTCTACTGACTGACTGTGTCCAAATGTCCTTTGCTTATAAGGACTTTAATCATATGGATTGAAGGTCACGCTTATTCAATTTGGCTTCATCTAAATAGGGTATTTGAAAATCCTATGCATGAGTGAGCTACATCATAACTAGTAATAACAACTTCAGAGGTTCTATCTCCAAATGGATTCAGAATCACAGTACAGGGGGATTGTTCTAGTTTGCTAATGCTGCCAGAGTGCAAAACACCAGAAATGGATTGGCTTTTATAAAAGGGGGTTTATTTGGTTACACAGTTACAGTCTTATGGCCATAAAGTGTCCAAGGTAACACATCAGCAATCGGGTACTTTCACTGGAGGATGGCCAATGGTGTCCAGAAAACCTCTGTTAGCTAGGAAGGCACATGGCTGGCATCTGCTCCAGAGTTTTAGTTTCAAAATGGCTTTCTCCCGAGACATTCCTCTCTAGGCTTCAGCTACTCAAGAATGTCATTCTCAGTTGCTCTTGAGGCATTTGTCCTCTCTTAGCTTCTCCGGAGCAAAAGTCTGCTTTCAAAGGCCATCTCCAAAATGTCTTTGTAAGCTGAAGCTCCTCTCTCAGTTCCAGTGCATTCTTCAAAATGTCCCTCTTGGCTGTAGCTCCTCTTCAAAATGCCACTCTCAGCTGCACTGAGTTCCTTCTGTTTGTCAGCTCATTTATATGGCTCCAGTAATTTAATTCATACCCACCCTGAATAGGTGGGCCAATACTTCCATGGAAATTATCCAATCATAGTCATCACCCACAGTTGGGTGGGGAACATTTCCATGGAAACACTCAGAGAATTACAATCTAATTAACACTGATAGGCCTGCCCACACAAGAGTACATCAAAGATACTGGCATTTGGGGGGACATAATACATTCAAACTGGCACAGGGATTGAACTTGAACATTTCTTTATGGAGGACATGATTCAATTACCAGCATCTGTAGAATTGTAGATAATAAGTTGTGTCATTTTAATTCATTAAGTTTGTGGTAATTTGTTTTACAGGTGATAGAAAGCTAATACAATTGGAGTTATGGAAAGATTGAAATGAAGTGTTTGAGAAGACTGGTAGAGAAGGAGGTTGAAGGCAGAGAGCAGGAAATGGGGTCTTACAATGACCTAGATATAAATTGATCTGGGAGAACAAAGTAGAAGGGCATTTCAGACAAATCACAGAGAAGGATTTAAAAGTGTTTAGTTTTGGATCCGAGAAATGAGAGAAAGCAAAGTTGGAGAGAATTCAGTTTGAGGGGAAAGGAAATGAATCTAGCTTACTATGTTGAAAAAAATATAGCAGCAGGGCATATATGTAGAAATAGTACTTTTGAGGTATTTTGCAATACCTCAAATTTATATACTGCTTTGCAATTTACAAAATACTTTGACATTGTGCTGGATAAAAGACTATGTTCTTTTAAACCACTTTTGTGGGGGCAGACCTATTGTGGGTGGGATCTTTTGTTTCCATTGGGATGTGTCCCTGTCCATTCAAAGTGGGCCTTAATTAGTTTACTGGAGTCTGTAAGAGAGCTCAGGGAGAGAAAGAGCCCAGAGCTGACACAGACCCAGTCACTTAGAGATGCAGACAGAAAGATGTTTGGAGATGCTAAGCTAAGAGATGATGCCCAGAGTTTGCCCTGTAGAAGCTAACTGAGAACCCACAGATGCTTAAAAACAAAGCCATTGGAATCAGAAGCTGAAAGCAATGCAGCCTGGGAGCACAGGAGCAGGAGACACCAGCCATGTGCCTTGCCAGCTGACAGAGGTATTTCAGACACCATCATCCTTTTTTCAGTAAAGTTATCCTTTTGTTGATTGATGCCTTAGTTTGGACATTTTTATGGCCTTAGAACTGTAAATCTGTAACCTAATAAATCCCATTTATAAAAGCAAATCCATTTCTGGTATATTGCATTCTGGCAGCTTTAGCAAACTGGAACAGATTTTGGTGCCAGAGAAGTGGGGTGCTGCGAGATGCAAATACCAAAAATGCTGGAACAGCTTTTTAAATGGATAAGGGGAAGATTCTGGAAGAATTGCAAGGAGCTTGACAGAAAAGGCCTAGATTGCTTTGAAGAGACTGTTGGTAGAAATATGGACTCTAAAGATACTTCCGATGTGGCCTTAGACAGAAATGATGAATGTGTCATTGCCAACTGGAAGAAAGGTGATCCTTGTTTTAAAGTGGCAGAGACTTTGGCAAATTTGAGTCCTGGTGTTGGATGGAAGGCAGAATTTGAAAGTGATGAGCTGGGATACTTAGCTGGAGAGATTTCCAAACTAAATATTGAAAATACAGCCTGGTTTCTCCTTGCAGCTTATAGTAAAACACAAGAAGCTAAGAGAGAAGCTGAGAGAGACATTTTGGAGATGAGCTAAGAAATATAATCCAGAGTTTGCCCTTGGGACAAGCAAGAAAGGACCCACAGGAGCTTAGACAGAAGCCCAGAGACATTTTGGAGAAAGCCACAGAAACCAGAAAGTAAATCTGGGAAAGAAGGTTCAGCAGATCTAGCTATGTGCTTTCCAAGCTGACAGGTATTTCAGATGCCATTGTCCTTTCTTCAGTGAAGGTATCCTCTTGTTGATGCCTTAGTTTGGACACATTTATGACCTTAGAACTGTAAATTTGTAACCTAATAAATCCCTTTTATAAAAGCCAATCCATTTTTGGCATATTGTATTCTGGCAGCTTTAGCAAACCAAAACAAATGTCTATCCACTTTTCAATTAAATGCAAATGTTCTCTGTGATGGCAAAGTAGAAATTAATAACTATTACCTACATGAAAATAAAGCCTCCAGAAAAGCTATGATTTTCTGCTGGATCAAAGTGTCCTAGGCCAAATCTCTCCCCCCATACCCACCCCCAGCCCCAAAGCTGCCTCCACTGTGTGGAGCTTGGGTGTATGCTCTGGGTTAAAGATGTTATTGTGGGAATCCCCAAAAAAGACCATAGCTGAAGTTCACCAGAGAAAATTAAACATTTCAAAAGAGTGAGGATGGGGGAAAATGCCAAGGAAATTAATGATAGTCTGAGGAAATGTTTTCACCTAAGGACTTGATAAAAGAAAGGTAACCAGTGAGGACCAAATAAATGGTTAGTTAATTGTTCTATCCATCCATCCATCCATCCATCCATCCATCCATTCATTCAAGAAATGCTTACTGAGGGCTTACTATGTGTCTTAACGTTTTACATTCTGAGAATAAGTGATGAGCAAGACAAATAAAACCTGGAACTTATATTGTAGTGGGAAAATAAAGGAAATAAATAAATACTAATAAAAATAATCACAGCAGACAGGGATTACTATGGTTAAACTTTTCAAATACAACAACTCTACGAGGTATGATATAATTTTTATTTATAAGATTCATTTTTCAGATGAGGAAGTTGAGACTCATAGTTACTAGCCCAAGTTATCATGGGATATGATAAAATAAGGTAGTAACACAAAGTATACTATGCCTTTAGGGCTGCTTTTAGCTAGAGTGGTTAGGGAGGCCTCTGTGTGGATATAATATATGAGCAAAGATCCAGAGCAATGAGCTGAAGACAATCACACAAAATGTCAAGACAAAGTATTCTTGATGGGGGTCAGCAAGTATATTGACCCTAATGTTCAAGAGACAGTAAGAAGATCAGTGTGGCTAAAGCATGCTAATGAACAGTGGCAAGAGAAGTCACAGAGGTGAACAAGGATAGGAACTCTAGGGAGTATGGACTGTGGCAATGTTTTTTTTTTCTATTATTATGAAAAACGCAATAAGAAACCATCAGAGTTGGTGGCGGGGGGAGGTGCTGATATGATTTGTATTTTTAAAAGATCAGTCTATCTGCTTCTGTTCTGTGGAAAGTAAACTAAACAGGGACAAGACTGAAACCTGGAAAATAAGGTAGGGGGCTATTTTAATCACTCCCCTTAATAATAACATGGCTGGGAGAAAGATAGTAGTGGTGGAGGTGATGAGAATTGGTTGAATTTGGGGAGTATATTTTTAATATACTTTGAGTCAATAGGACTTGCTAATGGTTATAACTAAGAGGACAAATAAGGGAACATAATTGCATGAAAGTCAGAAGAAAGAAAAAGAAATCCAAGCCTTACAGCAATAAAAGTATCCAGTATACAAGAAAACTACCAAAAAAAAAAAAAAAAAAAAAAGTGAAACGAGGGAAAATATCAGTGGTTTTCACCTCTGAATGTCATGAAGGTTGGGAGAGTGTTTTTAGTGGCATGATGAAGGTGGAGGTTAGATTACATTAGATTAAATGAGTTGGCGGTGGCTGTTGGTCATAATTACTGATCTATATTCTTGGCTATGAAAGGTAGAAGGGGATAAAAATAAAAAAACACTGTAGAATGTAGAGCCATGCTAAGTGAAGACAAAGAGAATGGAAATGACAAGCTCTCCACTATTCAGTTGTTGATGAATAATTTTTAGATTTATCAGAACTTACACATTTCTCTTTGGTCTTTTGTGTGTTCATTAAAATCCATGCTAAGGAAAGTTGACATCAGAGAGGAGGTTAATTTTATTAGCTGAAATGGAAGTTGGGGATAATTGATGGATTTCACTTCTTGCAGTCATCTCCGGCACCCAGAGCACAGATAACCAAGAGCTGGCTCTCACCCTGAGTTTCAGGAAAGGGACCAATGCATGTGAGTCATGTGCTTACATAAGATGAAGTCCAGATTACAGTGGGAGAATCTGGCTGTGGGAATATACCTAAGCCCTTATCAGTGGGTAGAGCCTCTTTATAAAATGGGTTGGGCCACGGAACCAAAAGTTGAACTGGAAAACATATACAGGAACTAAATTGAGAAATCATTCCTCTTCCAATGCCTATCATGGCATTTAGCAATCCTGAAAAGGAGATTTTAGGTTCATGGATACAAATCATAGTTGACTTCTTGGAGGTAACAGTTTGCTCCCCTTGATGTAATGGGACTGGGAAACATAACAAGGGTTTGTAGTTGAAATAAAGAGCTAAATTGCAATGTTGTTTCTGCCTTGTTAACAACAATTCACAACCACTGTGGTGGCTTGGAGTTAGATACCCCAGAAAAGCATGCCTTACTCTTAATCCATCCTTGTGGATATGAACCCATTGTAAATAGGACCTTTTGATGAGGCTACTTCAGTTAAGGTGTGGCCCAACTAAATCAGGATGGCTCTTATTCCTATTACTTGGAAGCTTTATAGAGAAGGCCACAAAGAGAGAAGCCACTGGGAGCAGCAAGAAACTGGAAGTCAAGAGAACCCAGAAGAGAAAGAAGGCACCACTGCATGCATTGCCATGTGATGGAAAAGCCAAGGAATCCCACAGATAGTTGGCCAGCTGGAAGATACTGACCCAAAGAGGAAGCAAGTCCTCTAGCTTCTGAAATCATGACCCAAAAAATTCCTGCTGTTAAGCCAGCCCATTGTACGGTATTTGTTTTAGCATCCAGGGAACTATAACAGCCTCCATCATAGTATTTCTTAGGTTGGGGCCCAATCCTTGGTAGTTTATTTATTTGATATGTATTTGTTTTCTGACTGTACTATTTGAAATTTAGATCTGAAGAAATGTAAAATAAATTACTCTTAGAAATCAAACCACAAAGAGAAATAATTGAATTAATTTCCAAGTCCCTGACATTGAGAAAATACAAATTTAGAAAATAGTATAAAGAAATGTAGGCAGCCAGTCCAGGGTGAAAATATCCCCGGCAACATGGGACATGACTCCCAGGGATGAGCCTAGACCCAGCTTCATGGGACTGAGAAAATCTTCTTGTCCAAAAGGGGGAAAAGAAAGAAAATAAAGTTTCAGTGGTTGAGAGATTTCAAATGGAGTTGACAGGTCACTCTGGAGGGTATTCTTATGTGCTGTATAGACATCCCTTTTAGTTTTTAGTGTATTGGAATAGCTAGAAGGAAATACCTGAAACTGTTGAACTGCAACTCATTAGCCTTGATTCTTGAAGATGAGTGTATAACTGCATAGCTTACACAGTGTGACTGTGTGATTGTGAAAACCTTGTGGCTCACACTCCGTCTATCCAGTGTATGAACAGATGAGTAGAAAATGGGAACAAAAATTAAAAAAATAATAGGGGGGATGGGAGGATGGGATTTTTAGGTGTTCTTTACTTGTGTTTTTACCCTTATTTTTATTTATTCATTTATTTATTTATTTATTTTTGGTGTAATGAAAATGTTCAAAAACTGATTTTGGTGATGAATGCATAACTATATGATAGTACTGTTAACAATTGATTGTACGCTGTGGATGATTGTAGGGTATGTGAGTATATATAGCAATAGACTGAATTTAAAAAAAAAAGAAGTGTAGACAGAGCACTAACTTTCATCTTTCCTGGCTCACTGCTGCCGTGGAACAAGCCATCTCCTGATAACCATATAACTGGAAACTATAAGACATAACCAAGTAAAATTGCTTGAACAAACAACAACCAAAAAGATAATACCAAATAATGCTTCAACAGATACGTTTAACAAGGTATTAGAGACCCTTAAAAAGAAAACAGCGAACTGAAAGATAGCTAAGAGGAATTACTATCCAGAATGAAGCATAGGGAGACAAATGGATAGAAATATTAGACACAGTGAAAAGCTCTAACACATGTAAGTGGAGTCCCAGAAGGAGAGGAAAGGTGAGACACTGGGGCAGAAGCAAAATCTGACGAGATAATAGCTGAGAATTTTCCAAAACAGACGAAGGACATGAGATCCTAGATTCAAGAAGCATTACAAGCCTCAAATAGAAAGCACATCACAATAAACTTCTTCAAACTGAAGACGACAAAAATCTTAAAAGCAGTCAAATTAAAAAGAGACTACTTTCAAAGGAGCAAAATAAAACTGACATTATTTCCCTGAAGAAATAATGGAAGCCGGAAGCAATGGAATATATCTTCAAAATGATTATAGAAAACGGCTGCCAATTCAGCAAAAACGTCCCTTGAAAATGAATGTGAAATGAAGACAGTTTCAAGACACAAAAACTGACAGAATTTGTCTCCAGCAGACATTCACAAAAAGGACCTACTAAATTATATCCTTCAGGAAAGAGAAATATAAACAGATAGAAGCTTAAAGATCCATGGAGTCATGAAGAGCAACAGGAAAAGTAAATATTCGGGTAAATGTGAATGCACGGTTCCTGTGTAAAAATACTGTCTTGATTTTAAAAATATATATTAAGAATATGCGATGTATATAACTTGGGGTGGGGTGGTAAAAGAAGTTGACGTAAGGACCCAGGCCCAGGCCCCGCCCCTCCTCCGTTATGAGACACACGCAGCCGCCCACATGACCAGGCAACAGGCCCCGCCCCACCCAGGGGGGAGAGCATTAAAACTTCCCTCCCCTAATCACTATTAGTAACCAAATCTCGTGATACCTTATTGTAATCAACTCTCACGAGAAACTCCATTGTTGTATACCTTTTAAAGCACCCCTGCATGGCACTCTTTTGTCTCTAAATGGAAAGGCAGAATGCTGACTTCACTTTCCCGACCCGAGGACATTGGGAAAAATTGTCTCCTGTTTTGTAAGTCTCTACTTAAACTCAAGGTTAATTAAAAAAAAAAAAAAAAAAGTGCGTTTTTCACACATGCTAAAAACCGTATTGATTTTTTTGCCAAAATGAGCAGTATTAGGTTTCAGTCTTCAGATAATTTCATCAAGAAAAAATTCAACAGGCCACTCCCCTTTATACCAGGCATACATCAGTTTTCAGTAATGGAAAGAGGATTTCCTAGGTGTACATTCCACCAAAGGAAGGGTTTTATGACCTGCCGTAAATATCACTCACCAACTTCAGCAACGGGTTCTTGTGTCATTAGAAGGAAGTTATAGTATCTAATAAGGATGTGTATGTGTGTGCATGTGTGCCTGTGTGTTACAAGAGGCTGGGACTCTAATTAAAATTTATGGCTGGCTATGCCTCTTTTAAACAAATAAATACCTAGACTTCCAGGAAATTATTTGTTTTTATAATTATTTTTATTACAAAATAATGTTTGTTTTAGCAAATTTGCAAAGTAATAGCAAGTAAAAATAAGTTTAAAAGTTACCCTTTCCCTCTATGCCTTAAAATGACCACTATTAACATTCTGAGGTATAGTTTTGCAGTTTTTAATATGTGTGTGAGCATAGTGTTATTGTGCGTATGTTTACATGCACAAGTATATACAGAAATGGAGTCATTATCTATGTACCGCTTTGCATCTTGTTTTTATCACTTAACATGGCACTTTTACAAGCTATTAAATATTATTTGATAACATAATTTAATGACAAGCTAGTCTTAAAAGAACACTGTGTTATTAGGCATTTAAGTTGTTTCCAATTGAATACCCTTGTAACAAAACTATTGTGCTTCTCCAAAACTGAAAGTGAAATTACTGGACCAAAGCTATGGGTATGATACAAACCCTCATGAATTATTTAATTCCAGATGATAAAATTTAAAAGTACATAGTAATATCAATAGGAAACTGACAATCAAAAAATGAGTTTACCTACTAGCTTTTCACCCCCACTTGCTTTAACATTCCTTCTGTCTCTCTAAGCAATTTGAAAAAAGTTGCAGGCGTTATGCAGCTCTGCCTCTAAACACTACAGAGTTTATTTCCTAAGAATAAGGTTGTTCTTTTATATAACCACAGCCAAATTATCAAAATCAGGAAATTTAACATTGATACAATTCTGTTATCTGATATTTAGCTCATTTTCAAATTTCTTCAATTGTCCTAATAATGTCCCTTATGGTTATAATTTTTCTTGGTCCAGAATTCAATACAGGATTACATATTGTATTTGGTTGTCATGTTTCTGTTTTTTTATATCCCCCTTAACTTGGAACAGTTCCTCAGCCTTTTTTATTTTTTTGTCTTTCTTGACCTTGATATTTGTACAGATTACAGTACAGTTATTTTCTAAAACGTTCCTCAATTTGGGTTTCTCTGACATTTCTTCATGATTTAATTCAGGTTATGCATTTTGGCAGGAGTATACTGGAAGCCGTATTATATCTTTCTCAGTACATTATATCAGGAAACATGTCACTTTATTCCAATATTAGTTACATTAACTTTGATCACTTAGTCAAGGTGATACCCACTAGATTTTTCCACTGTAAAGTTACTGTTTTTCTCTTTAAAAGTAATAGCTACGGGAAGATGTTTTTGGGCTATTTAAATGCATTGCTTCTCATCAAAATGTTACCCACTTGTTTTAGCATCCACTGAGGATTTTTCTAATCCATAATTTCTTGCGCATTTATTATTTGGCAGTCTATTGTAAGGAAGACTTTTCCCAATCCTTTTAAAAAATTCATTGTTTTTAATTTTTAATTTACTCTTATCACCATGACCTTATGAATCCTTATTCTACCACTATTTTTATAAATAAACTGAATTGGCTTTCCTGCCACTTCAGTGAAAGGATTCAGAGAGCCTGCTCAGGATCCAAGCTGACTGAGATGACGTCAAGGCTTTGGTCCCTGTGGCATCTCACTTAGCCAGTGAGCTTGGGCATGTTACTTCACTTCTCTGTGCCTCCATTTCCTCATCTTTATAGCAATCCTGCCTTATAGGGTTCCTATGAGGATCAATTGAATTAAGACATGTAAAATGCTAACAACGGTACTTGGCAGATATTGAATGCACAAGTGTCATCCGTTATTACTATTTCATAAGAGCATATTTCCTCATAACTAGTGGCGACTTGAGAGTATCTGAAGATTTAAATCACTTGTCAAATCACTTCCAGTTGCTCCTAAGTTACATCTGGGGTGACTGCGTATTCTCCCCCATATAATTAAATCAGCTGTGCTTTCCTACTTTTGGTTTCTGAAAGTTTTCAGCAATGCTTTGTTGACCTTTTGTCAGAAATGTTCCTGGGCAATAGAAAGCAGAGAATGCCCAGCTTTCTCACATTATCTACGAAAGGTGGCATCATGGGAAGTTGAGAAACAAAGCTGACATTTTTCTTTTGGTGGGGTGTTTGGGTCTCCTTGATATTATTATAGCTGCAGAAGACAATAGAGCATATTGCCCTCTTTCTGTGGCTCTCTATCAGCGAGGACAAGTAGAGTAGACTCGAAGCTGCCTTGGAGGGGTTGCTGTTTCTGTTTTAGGGGCTGTAGTTCAGGAGTAGGGAAGAGGTAGTTCAGTGTCTACATAAGGCCAGAAAAGACTGAAACCAGAGCTGGAATCAGAAACACTTCAATTTCACTGAACTTTAAACATGTACATGAAAATTACAATGGTGTTTTTATATAAAACACGAGGAATGTTTTCCAAACTAGAAGTAACTTTATAAGTTGTTAACATACATGCAAGTAAAATTATTAGTGTTTTTCTCTTTTTGATATTCCATTTCTGCAGGCCAAATGTTCCCCATTGAAAGTTATTTCTGTGAAGCTAAAAGGTGCTGCACATCCCAGAGCAAAATCATTCTATTTTCTTTGTGTACCTTTTTATAATTGGTGAATCTCTCAGTAGGTTTCTCATGAAGCTCTCCCTGGGTTTCTCATTTGAGTATTCACATTTTCAAAGGGGGCCTTTGAGTTGGAAAAGGATGAATGTCTAAAGATAAAAATGATGAACTCCAAAGGGAACAGGGGGAGGGTGACTTGCAGGCAGGATTAGGAAGGGGAGAGAGTGGGATTCCCTTGCTGAGGCTCCCCACATCAACCCAGATAGGCAGCTGCTAGCACCTACTCCTGCCTCAAGGACGTCTTCCTTGAGACTTCAAAGTTGGTTTCAGATGTTCTTTGCTTTAACAGTATCCTTTGCTTCTCCATGGTACTCATTATCCCTCACTATTTGTTGAAAATCTGTTCTTCCCCTCTAGATTCCAGGAGAGAAGAGCTATATCTGTCTTTTCCACTGCTATATCCCCAGCAGCGGAACAGTGTCTCACTCACCATAGGGACTCCATATATGGCTATTCCTTCAATGAATAAATGTATGGGTCCTAAACTCAGCCCTACTTCTTAACGTAACAGTGGTTTTCAGTCTTCACTGTACAACACTTTCACCTAGGGAGCTTTAGAAGAGACAGATGCTTAGGCCAGTTGAATCAGTCTCTCCCGGGGTTGGGCCCTGCAGGTCTTTAGTAATATTCCCAGGTTACTCTGACACACAGTGAAGGCTGACAACCACTGTTCTACGGACAGTCTTCCCAATTCACTCTCCTTTTGTCCAGTCTGCCTCCATGCCCCTGTTCCTATAGGGAAATAAACTAGATTTCTTTTTTTTTTTAATGCAGTTGTCAACTTTTTTTTTTTAATTGAGATTATTCTCACAACATGCTACCATCACTTCTGTTCATTTCCAAACTTTTATGTTCAACCTAGTTGAACATTCTGCTCATAATAAGCAAATGCCCACCATTCTTTAGCTTCATTCTATATCCTGGTAGCTTATATTTCATGTCTATGAATTTACATATTACAATTAGTTCATATCAATGAAACTCTATGATATTTGTCCTTATGTGTCTGACTTATTTCACTCAATATAGTGCCCTCAGGGTTTCTTCTTCAACCCACTTTTTTTAAGACAGTTTTGTTCACACACATACATTCCATCCTAAATAAACAATTGATGGTTCCCTTACAGACATTATTTATGTATTCACCACCACCACCACTATCTATAAAAGGACATCGCCACTTCTTCCACAAAGCAGGAGGAAGAGTCACAGAAGGTAGAGAGACAAAAGAAAAAGAAAAAAGAAAGACCAAAAAAAACAAAAAACAAAAAACACGTAACAGCTAGGAAGCAACAAAAGGATAGATAGCATTAAACTAAATTAGAATAAAGAGTCAGACAACATCACCAGTGCCAAGAGTCCCATATCCCTCCTTTATGTCCCCCTCTTATATGCCTTTAGCTTTGGTATATTGCCTTTGTTACATTAAAGGAAGCATAATACAATGTTTCTGTTAATTATACTCTCTAGTTTGCATTGACTGTATTTTTCCCCCAACACTTCCCTATTTTTAACACCTTGCAAGATTGACATTCACAGAAATAGCTTTTAATGAGGATCATTTGGCCTGCAGAAATAGAATATAAAACAGAAAAACACTAATAATTTTACTTGCGTGTGTGTAACGACTTATAAATAAATACAAAGTTACTTCTAGTTTGGAAAAAATATATTTGTACATTTATCACAATTGTTGAGCACTCTAGGTTTCACTGAGTTATACAGTCCCAGTCTTTATCTTTCCTCTTTCCTTCTGGTGTCCCACATGCTCCTAACCTTCCTCTTTCAAAGTTTCGATTCTACCTTATGTATGCCCAGTATTTTCTTTATAGCCTTCATCTCTTTTGCTATATCTTCTCTAAACTTTTTGAATTGATTTAGCATTAGTTGTTTCAGTTCTTGTATTTCAGGAACCATCACCCAAAATTGTGTTCCAACCCTCTCCCTCCTGTCCCTTCCTACCTGTCTGTACTGCTTCACCCACCCCCCCCAAGCATTTCCCATAGAGCAGGTATCTTGTTCACAAACTCTGTTATTGTCTGTTTGTCAGAGAATATTTTAAACTCTCGCTCTTATTTGAAGGACAGTTTTGCCGGATATAGGATTCTTGGTTGGTGGTTTTGCTCTTTCAGTATCTTAAATATATCACACTGCTTCCTTCTTGCCTCCTTGGTTTCTGCTGAGAAATCTGCACATAGTCTTATCAAGCTTCCATTGCTTTTCTCTTGCTGCTTTCAGGATTCTCTCTTTGTCTTTTATGTTTGATAATCTGATTACTAAGTGTCTGGGCATAGGCCTATTCAGACCTATTCTGTTTGGGGCGTGCTGCGCTTCTTGGATCTGTAATTTTATGTCTTTGATAAGAGATGGGAAATTTTCATTGATTATTTCCTCTATTATTGCTTCTGCCCCCTTTCCCTTCTCTTCTCCTTCTGGGACGCCCATGACACATACATTCCTGCATTTCATATTGTCATTCAGTTCCCTGAGACATTGCTTATATTTTTCCATTCTTTTCTCTATCTGTTCTTTTGTGTGTAGGATTTCAAGTGTTTTGTTCTCCAGTTCCTGAGTGTTTTTCTTCTGCCTCTTGAGATCTGCTCTTGTATGTCTCCATTGTGTCTTTCATCTCTTTTGTTGCGCCTTTCATTTCCATAGATTCTGCCAGTTGTTTTTTCAATCTTTTGATTTCTACCTTATGTATGCTCAGTGTTTTCTTTATGCCTTCATCTCTTTTGCCATATCTTCTCTAAACTTCTTGAATTGATTTAGCATTAGTCTTGTCAGTTCCTGTATTTCAGTTGAAGTGTAAGTTTGTTCCTTTGATTGGGCCATAACTTCATTTTTCTCAGTGTAGGTTGTAGTTTTCTGTTGTCTAGGCATCTGATTTCCTTGATTACCCCAATCAGGTTTTCCCAGACCAGAATGGGCTCAGGTCCCCGAAGGAGGAAATATTCAGTATCAGGTTTCCCTGAGGGTATATCTTAGAAGATTGACACACCTTGTGAGGCCTCAAGCTGCTGCTTTTTTCCTAACCTGCCCAGCAGGTGGTGCCTGTCAGCCTGTAGCTCCTGACTGGTGTAAGGAGGTGTGGCCCATGTCTGTTTTCCCCCAGGCTCTGGGGTCTGGTTCTGAATAGAAGGCGGGTAGTAGAGCTGGGCACCATGTCTTTCCTCTTAAGGAAGATACACCCCTAGGGAGTTTTCATTTGCATTTAAATGTGTTCTTTGTCTCTCTGACTCTGCTATCTCCACCTTTGTTTGGGTCAGAGTGCTGTGAGCTGAAAATGGCTGAGGCTTTCTCTACTGAGCCGCTTAGGTTGAGAGAGAGAAAAAGGGACAGAAAGTCCCCTTTCAGGGCCAGTCCATGGCCCCCAGTTTCACCTGCCAGCCAGAGACAGCACTCAGTTCTCTGGGCTCCCCCTCTCGGCACAGCGAAGTCCCCTGGCTCTTCAAGGTCAGTCATCACTAAAAGCCTCTGTCTGCTTATTGGGGATTTGCAGCTTGCATTGAGCAGTCCACATTTCCCAATTAAAACTCCAGTTGGAGCTGGACTGAGGAATATTTGCTTGTTCAGAGAGTGCTGCTCTCTATCACAGCAAAGCTTTGCAGTTTGGGCTGCTGTGGAGGTAGGGGGCTCCTGGCTCATTTCTGCATTTTCTACTCACAGAGTCCACTCTGCAATCTCAGGCATTCCTCCCAATCCTGGTTGTTGTATGATGTGTGGACCGTCACGGTTGTCCCCCAGCAGTATTGCAAATCATTTACTAGTTGTTCCTGGTTATTTATTAGTTGCCCCGGGGGGACTAACTTCCACTCCTCTCTATGCCGCCATCTTCTTCTGTCTCCTTAGATTTCTTTTTAGTAAATGTTAGAAACTTTACATATATTATCTCATCCAAATCTCTGATTATTCCTCATCTTCTACTTCTAAAATTAAAATTTAAATTTTTTTTTTTTTTAAGTTTAAAAGTATCACTTGTCATTCTTTACTCTTCATTTCCTCTAAGGCATGGAATTTGCAAATGTCCTATTTTTTTTCTTATAAAATTTCTTATTATTTTTAGCCAGTTTCTATTTAATAAAAGCCAGATATTTCAAACACATGAACAATTAGATAGAGTATATGTTATTAAGCTGATATAATTGGTCTGGTTCTTAAAATTTGGCATCTGTGTTGAGGATCTTTTTCCTTGATTAGCTAGGGGGATAGAATGTGGGGTATAGTTGAACTTGGTTAGATACAAGAGTTAGATACATTTACATTCCAGTAAAGGCAAATCATAGCTGAAGAGCCCTGGGCAAGTCAGCCTCTAACAGCCTCTATGTCTTCCTCTTCAAAAGAGAATAAGAGTAGCTAAACTCTAATATTGCTGTAAAAATTACAGTGTCTATAAAATATCAGCATAGTACTTGGCACAGAATAAACTCTCAGAAATTGGCAGCTCTGAATATTATTAACTCCATGGAATGGGTCCACATGATACATAATTCTGCCTCTTAGACTACTCTGTTTCCAATAGCCTACATTTCATCTGTGTTTCTAGTGAGTTCACTCTGATCCAAACCATTCCATTAGCTCTGACCATCCTAGCCACCAACTCTACCAGCAATAAATGACTCCCTGGCTTTGCTTTATCTTCCTGCCTGCTGTAGTCATCCAGAGATGCCTGATGTTGTCTCCCTTTCCCCTCCTACCCCTCTGGTTGGATCATGGCTAAGTGACTATTAAGTGCTTTGCAGAACATTGGGGCTTTTTTTCCCATTTTACCATGGGAAAATTGAGACAGGTTGAAAGAGAGGAAGTTTACCCTACAGAGGGTGAGTTAACATGGAGGGTGAGATTACTGTGCTGAATATGCAAATCTTTAAATTTATGTAATGTTTTGTCTCTTGGAATGAAATCATTAATTCTGCAGAAGTTGCCTTACTGTTGACATGTGTTTTAGGACACCAGAGTTGTCACCGAAGCAAATAAATGGCATATTAAAATAAAACACACATCAGAAAGTGGAAAGAAAAGGAATATGGAGATATTTAAGCTTTTATGGTCTGAATTTCTAATGGCCTCCTATCTTTGCAATGTCAGCCTTACTGATATACTGTATTAAAAAATGTGTGTACTTCTCTCACACACAGCTTGAGGAATGTCTGCCATCCAGTATATATAGAACACAGTAAAATGTGTAAGGATGCTCCAATCCTCCCAAGCCCAAACCATCATCCCAGTCTGTGATACTAGCCTACTGGTGAGATTGAATAAGAAATGTGAATAAAGATTTATCTACAAAGATATTAATAGAAAACCTATGCTTGAAAGCACAAACTTAGGCCCTAGATAAAGGTTAATTAATGTGGAATTAATTGCTGGTAAAAATTTAAATTCTTGGAAAAATGTTTTGTAAAATGTAACAAAATCCCTAATTGGTAATTCCATTTTGAGGAATCTATTCTGAAAAAATATTCTGAAATTCATGTAAAAAATTTGAATAAGAGTGCTCATAATATTATTTATAATGGCAAAAGGTTGGCAACATATCCACATAATGAATTCATATAATGTAAATAATATTTATGAAAATATTTTAATGCTATTGGGAAATGTTCTATGTTAAATGAGAAAAGCAAGATGTAAAACTGTGTTGGTTGCATCCTCTGGGAAGCAAAGATTTTGGAAGGGACAATGCCCATGAAAGATGAAAGGGACAGGGAATACGATGTAAGTGGGGAGAGACTTCAGACTGCAGTGTAGGTCTGATACCAGTGGAAGGACAATTGGGTAGAAGACATTCAGACTGTGGTAGTGTTCTGAGAAAGTCTCAGTGAGGGCAACAGGGAGCTCTGGCACAAAGATTGCTTGTGGAGGAGTCCTGCATTTGGCAGAAATGGCCAAGCCCTGCTATCCCTGTGCCGTCATGAGCTAGATATGGTTGGAAGAGCATGGCCTCATCTTAAACACTAGCAGATTTCAAAGAGTCTATAGCTGAAGACCGTCAGCTGACCTCAATCCTCCCAGATGATTGGCATGTTCTTTCTTGAAGGGAGATCTGATTGGTACATTTCCACAGTGCTATAAAAACCATTCAGTGTGATCCCATATCAGAGAGAGAAGGGGGGGGGGGTAAGGAAAGGGAGAGGGAGGGAGGACTATGGAGATGGACAGAAGGGAAATACTTTTTTTTTTTAATAAGGTTAGTCTTGATTATCTCTGGGTTATGGGAATATTAATTTTTTAAAACATGTACTTATCTTACAAATTTCTGCAATAATCATATGTTAATTTTGCAATAAGAAAATTGGTTAAAAAAGAGTGCACATGAAAATTCATGTGCAAGGGCACAAAATAGTTCCCTCTTCCCATCTCAAATCAATCATTTTTAAAAGCTTGTTTAGATCCTCTGCCACAAAAACTCCCAGTTATCTTTGTCACTCACAAAAGATGAGCAATTCTTCAATGAATGAGCAATTAAATCCTAATTTTCATAAAATGTGTCATAAAAACTCTTCATCACTATTTTCAGAATGAATGCTAAAGTTGGTTTTTAAAAATCAATATTAAAAATATTAAATCAAAACTTATTGCAGACAAATGAGTCCTAACTTTTTTTTCTACCTCCCACAGTGAGTGAAAGAATAATACGTTATAATCTCTTGCAAAGGTATTTGCATGCAAAATCACTTTCAAACTATTTGGTTTTTTTTTAATTTTAAAAGTAAATATGGAGGCAGTGCAAGACAGCAGCATAGAGAGGTGTGGAATTTAGTTAGCCCTCTAGAACAACTAGTAAATAGCCTGGAACAATTGTTGGGGGACATCCATGACTGGACACGCACTGTACACCAGCCTGGAATGGGTGGAATGACTGAGATCACAGCACAGAACTGTAAGTAAAGCTCCCCAAAGGGCGGAGCTGGCATCCCTCCCCCACCAGCATGGCAAGCTGAGTTGGAAAAGTTCACTATGGGAAAAAGAAGCAGGCCACCTGGAGCAAGGGAAAAGTAACTCAACCAAGCTCCAATTGCAGTTTTACTTAACACATTTGGACTACAGAATACAAGCTACAAGCTCACGTAAACCCTGAGCAAGCAGGAAAGGAATCCTGAGGTTGCTCCCAGCAGAGAAGAGGTGGAGCTGGTGGGAAAAAAATAAATAAAAACAGAGGCTTTTGGGGACAGTTGAGCTCAGACTACTGGAAAAGGGCTGTGTCCCAAGAAAAGGGGCACAGAGAACTCAGCACCAACACTGGTTGACCAGCAAAACTGGAGGCTGGGGACTGGCTCTGAAAAGGGGCTTTCTCTCTTTTTCCTTTTTTCCCCCTCCCATTCCAAGTAGCTCATTAGAGAAAGCCTCAGGCATTTTCCATTGTCAGGGCTGACCTAGGCAAGGGTGGAGTTAAAAGAGTCAAAGAGACAATGGAGAAATTCAAGTGTATGAGTTAACTCCTTAAAAGGTATATCTTCCCTAAGAAAAGGGGGTTGGGGCCTAGCTCATGTGGCTGTACTCCCACAGAGAATTCAGATTCCAGGGCTAGGTTGGGGGAGGAACCAGAAGAAACTTAAGCTTGGCTTCTGACACCCTCAGCCCCTGGCCAGGACAGGGTGTCCTGAGAATTAAAGGGGCCACACCTCTTTACACCAGTGGGGAGCTGTAGGCTGACAAGCACCACCTGCTGGGCAGGATAAGAAAAGCACAGTTGAGAGGCATCACAGGAAAGCCTGACAATCTGTTGAGTCTCACCCTTAGGGAAAACTGAAACTAAATACAGCCTCCTTCTGAGACCTGGGCCCATCTGGCCTGGGAAAATCTGATTGGGGTAATCAAGGAAACCAGATGCCTAGACAACAAAAAATTATGAATCACACTAGGAAAAATGAAAATATGGCCCAGTCAAAGGAACAAACTTAAACTTCAGGTGCAATACAGGAGTTGAAACAACTAAAGAACTTCAAACAAATATGCTAAATCAATTCAAAACTCATATCAATGAGTTGAGGGAAGATATGGCAAAAGAGATGAAGGATATAAAGAAGACATTAGGCAAACATAAGGAAGAACTCGAAAGTTTGAAAAAACAATTGGCAAAATTATGGGAATGAAAGGCACAATACAAGAAATGAAAAACAGGGCAGCCTGACGCCATGGCTGGGGCGGCGGGAGTCTTGGCCGAAGTGAGGTGGAAGGTCTTGGAGCAAAGAGCCCGGACCAAGTGCTCAGTTTAGCCTGGAATGCTTATGATTAGAGTCAACAATTTGAAATGGCCAGCTCACCTGATGCAGTCGCCTACTCTCCACCTGCTTTCTCAAGGTCTGACTCAGTTTATGAACCTCTTAAAAGCATTGATCTTCCAAGACCTGATAAAGAAACTCTGTGGGATAAATTGGATCATTATTACAGAATTGTCAAGTCTACATTGTTGTTGTATCAAAGTCCAACCACAGGTCTCTTTCCCACTAAAACTTGCGGTGATGATCCGAAAGCCAAGATCCAGGACAGCCTGTACTGTGCTGCTGGGGCATGGGCTTTGGCCCTTGCATACAGGCGCCTTGATGATGACAAGGGAAGGACCCATGAGCTGGAGCACTTGGCTATAAAATGTATGAGAGGAATTCTCTACTGCTATATGCGTCATGCCGATAAGGTCCAACAGTTTAAGCAGGATCCACGCCCAACAACGTGTCTTCACTCTGTATTCCACATGCGCACAGGAGATGAACTCCTCTCCTATGAGCAATACGGTCATCTTCAGATAAACACAGTGTCCCTCTATCTGCTTTATCTTGTGGAAATGATTTCTTCAGGACTCCAGATTATCTACAACACTGATGAGGTCGCCTTCATTCAAAACCTTGTATTTTGTGTAGAAAGAGTTTACTGGGTGCCTGACTTTGGTGTCTGGGAACGAGGAAGCAAATATAATAATGGTAGCACAGAACTACATTCAAGCTCGGCTGGCTTAGCAAAAGCAGCTTTAGAAGCAATTAATGGATTCAACCTCTTTGGCAACCAGGGCTGTTCTTGGTCAGTTATATTTGTGGATCTCGATGCTCACAATCGGATCAGGCAAACGTTGTGCTCATTGTTGCCTAGAGAATCAAGATCTCACAACACAGATGCTGCTCTGCTCCCCTGCATCAGTTATCCTGCATTTGCCCTAGATGATGAAGCTCTGTTTAGCCAGACCCTTGATAAAGTGGTTAGAAAATTAAAAGGAAAATATGGATTTAAGTGTTTCTTGAGAGATGGGTATAGAACATCATTGGAAGATCCTAATAGATGCTACTATAAACCAGCTGAAATTAAGCATTTATGTTTGAACTGAGCAGATACCACCCTGCATATTTTCAACTTCAGATCAACTCAGCAGATCTCTACTTTTTTAAGTGCTGCTGCAAGGAAAGCCAACAACAGCATAGATAGTTGCCACCCACAAACCAGGACATCCATCTCAGTTCAGTCCTCATCTCTGCTTTCACTGCTTGTCAGTCTTGCTATGTGACCCTGCTAGGAACTCCTCTTAAAAGCTTTTCTATGGGAGGTTTGATTGTTAAACCTGCCCTTCCTTCCTAACCACTCAGGCACATGCCCCTCATTGAGGGCAGAAAGCACTGACAACACACCCAAATTAAGTGCACCAATTGGACCCCAAAAGAATCAGATCCCCACATAACACAAAGTTGGGGAGAACTGACTTTAGAGGAATAAGTGACTCACGGATGCCATCTGCTGATTAGTTAGAGAAAGTGTATGTCACCAAACTGCAATTCTAACAAATTAAAGATCAAGTAAAGCAAATGCCAAGAGGCCAAAAACAACAGAAAATCTTAAAGCATATGATAAAACCAGACGACATGGAGAACCCAAACCCAAACACTCAAATCAAAAGATCTGAAGACACACAGTTCCTGGCAGAATTAATCAAAGAACTACAGACAGGCAAAGAGAGCATGGCACGGAATATAAAAGACTTGAAGAAGAGCATGGCACAGAATATGAAAGACATAAAAAAGACCCTAGAAGAGCATAAAGAAGATATTGCAAGAGTAAATAAAAAAATAGAAGATCTTATGTAAATTAAAGAAACTGTAGGCCAAATTAAAAAGACTCTGGATACTCATAATACAAGATTAGAGGAAGTTGAACAACTACTCAACCTCCTCAAGGAGCACAGAACAGAAAATGAAAGAACAAAAGAAAGAATGGGGAAAAAAATTGAAAACATCGAAATGGATCTCAGGGATATGATAGATAAAATAAAATGTCCGAATTTAAGACTCATTGGAGTCCCAGAAGGGGAAGAGAAGGGTAAAGGTCTAGAAAGAGTATTCAAAGAAATTTTTGGGGAAAACTTCCCCAACCTTCTACACAATATAAATACACAAAGCATAAATGCCCAGCGAACTCCAAATAGAATCAATTCAAACAAACCCACTCTAAGACATATTCTGATCAGACTGTCAAATACTGAAGAGAAGGAGCAAGTTCTGAAAGCAGCAAGAGAAAAGCAATTCACCACATACAAAGGAAACAGCATAAGACTAAGTAATGACTTCTCAGTGGCCATCATGGAGATGAGAAGGCAGTGTGGCATGACATATTTAAAATTCTGAGAGAGGAAAATTTCCAACCAAGAATACTTTATCCAGCAAAACTCTCCTTCAGATTTGAGGGAGAGCTTAAATTTTTCACAGACAAATGCTGAGAGAGTTTGCTAATAAAAGACCTGCCCTACTTCAGATACTAAAGTGAGCCCTACTGACAGAGAAACAAAGGAATGAAAGAGAGATATAGAGACTTTTAACAGACATATATAGAATATTACATCCCAGGTCACTGGGACACATGTTCTTCACTAGTGATCACGGATCTTTCTCCAGAATGGACTGTATGCGGGGACATAAAAACAAGCCTCAATAAAATAAAAAATATAAAAATGAATTTGTTCAAAGAACATTCTCTGTCTACAATGGAATACAAATAGAAGTCAATAACCATCAGAGACTTGGAGAATTCACAAACACCTGAAAGATAAAAATGAGGGGGAGATGAAAACATTCCCAGACAATCAAAAGCTGAGGAACTTCATCACCAGTAGATCAGTCCTAAGCAGGCTGAAAGGAAGGGACACTAAACAATTAACTGAAACCACATGAAGAAATAAAGATTTCCTGTAAAGATCACATAGTAGATATAAAGACCAATACTACTGTATGGTTGATTTATAACTCCACTATTTACTTCCTACAGGATCTAAAATACATAAACTGTAATGATAAATCGGTGGTTTTGGACTCAATGTAAAATATGTAATTCTTGACAAGAACTACATAAAGGTGGGGGAATGGAGGAGTATAGGAACACAGTTTACATGTCCTATTGAAGTTAAGTTGGTTTCAAAGAAAAACAAGACTGTTATAGATTTAAGAGGTTAAATTTAAGCCCCATGGTAAACACAAAGAAAGTATCAAAGAATATGACCAAAGAGATGAAAAGTAAAGTAGGGGTTCCAAGAAGTGGGGGAAGGGGCAATGGGGAGTTAAGAAATGAGAGTAGGGGTTTTGGTTTGGGGTGAAGGGAAACTTCTAGAAATGGATGGTCGGAAGGTGATAGCATTGCAACATTCTAAATGTAATTAATCCCAGTAAGGGAATGCTAGGGAGGGGTGGAATAGGAAGATTTAGGCTATATATATCTTTCCAAAATTGAAAAAAAAAATAAGACAGTCTAAATAGACGACAATTAAATGCCAAGGATGATCCTGGATGGGATCTGAGGCTGGAGGAGAGGAGGCTCAAAGGACACAGCTGGGACACAAGAAAAAATATAAATAAATAAAAATGAAATATAGAATGTAAGCTTTATATCAAGGTTGAATTTCTTGAACTTCTTAGCTATGTTTAATGAGATTGCATAAAATAATGTTCTTGTCCATGGGAAAGATATATGTGAATTATATTGCCTGTTCAAAGATATGTGCAGCTTGCTCCCATATGTTCAGAAGATAGAGCAATAGATGATGGGTGTTAGAGAGGGAGGGAGGGAGGGAGAGAGGGAGGGAAAGAAAGAGTGATGTGACAGGATCTTAAAGGTGATGGATCAGGGTATCGGGGGAGGGGTGTCAGGGTATGATGGAATTCTATGTAGGGGGTTTGTACTGTTTTTACAACTGTTCCTGTAAGATTGAACTTATTTCAAAATAAAATGTATTAATAATAATAATAAAAAAAAAAAGAAATGAAAAACACAGTGGAGACATACAACAGGAGATCTAAAGAGGCCCAAGAAAGAATTCATAAACTGGAGGACAGGACATCTGAAATGCTACACACAAAGAACAGATAGGGAAAAGAATGGAAAAATATGAGCAGGGTCTCAGGGAAATGAATGACAACATGAAGCACACAATTATACATGTTATGGGTGTCCCAGAAGGAGAAGAGAAGGGAAAAGGGACAGAAACATTAGTGGAGGAAATAATCACTGAAAATTTCCCATCTGTTATGAAAGACATAAAATTACAGACCCAAGAAGTGCAGCATACCCCAAACAAAATACATCTGAGTAGACCAACTCCAAGACACTTAATAATCAGACTATCAGATGTCAAAGGCAAAGAGAGAATTCTGAAAGCAGCAAGAAAGCAGTCCATCACATACAAAGGAAGTTCGATAAGACTATGTGTGGATTTCTCAGTAGAAACCATGAAGTTGAGAAGGCAATGGTATGATATATTTAAGTTACTGAAAGAGAAAAACTGCCAACCAGGAATTCTATACCCAGCAAAACTGTCCTTCAAAATGAGGGAGAGTTTAAAATATTTTCAAACAAACAAAGACTGAGAGAGTTTGTGAACAAGATACCTTGTCTATAAGAAATACTAAAGGGAGCACTACAGACAGATAGGAAAAGACAGGAAAGAGATGTTTGGAAAAGAGTATAGATACAAAGACTATCAGTAAGTGTAAAAAGAGAGGAAAAATTAAAAATAAAATAAATTACAGCGTATAAAATCCAAAAGACAAAATAGTAGACAGGAAACATCAAATTGAGTGAAATTAGCCAGAAAAAAAGGACGGATACGGGATGGACTCACTAATATAGACTAACATTGATGAGTGAAATTTGAGAGATGAGTACACAGGTTATCAGGAGATAGAAAGAGGTTAGAGATTGGGCATTTGATGCTGAAGGAGTACAGAAGGCTCAACAGGATTCATTGCATAGATCCAGAAATGGAATGGATACTGTAATAGTGTGTGATGGTAACACAATATTGTAAGTACTCTGAACAAAGATGGGTGTGAGTATGGTTGAAAGAGGAAGGCTAAGGGCAGGTATGACACCAGATGGAAAAATAGAAGATAAAGACTGGGATTGTGAACCTAGAGTGGTCAATGGTGGTGATTAAATGTACAATATAAGAATGTTTTTAAATAAGGGAGAACAAATGAATGTCAACATTTCAAGGTGTTGAAAATTGGATGATATAGGGGGAAAAATACAATCAATGCAAGCTAGAGTCTATAGTTAACTGTAACATTGTAAGATGCTTCCATTAATTGAAACAAAGGCAATATACCAAAGCTAAATGTCTATAAGAGGGGGATATAAGGGAGTGATAGGGATTCTTGGTGGTGGTGATGTAGTCTGACCTTGTCATTGTATTTTATTTTTATTTTTCATCTATCTTTTGTATTTTTATTCTTCATTTTTTTCTCCTTTTCCTCTTTCTTTGGGGAAGAGATGGAAATGTCCTCATACAGATTGTGGTGGTGAATGCATACTTATGTGATTATACTGGGAATCATTGATTGTTTAGTTAGGGTGCATTCTATGGTGTGTGAATAAAACTGTTAAAAAATAAACAGAGAGATACAAGTGCTGAAGAAAATTTGGAGAGAGGGATGTACCTATTCCCTGTTCGTAGGGAAGTAGAATGGCACAGACCAGCTGGAGGGCAGTGTGTTGGTACAACAGGAAGCTAACTGTGGGGTTGCCATATGGTCCTGCAACCCTGTTATTGGGTATATACTTGCAAGAACTGAGAGCAGAGACATGAGTGGACATTGCACACTGGTGTTTATGGCAGCCATGCTCATGATTTGCAATGGAGGGAGGTGGCCTAAGGATACATTGACTGATGAATGGAATGATGAATTGTGGTGTATATGTACAATGGAATACTGATCACTGGCAAGAAGAAATGAGGTTGTGAGTTATGCACCTAGGTGAATTGTCCTTGAGGCCAATATGTTGAGTAAAATAAGACAGAATCAAAAAGACAAACATTATAGTGCCTCACTAATATGGACTAACTATAATGTGTAAACTCTAAGAATTGAATGAAAGCATTGGTTATCAGGGAAAGGCTTTTGGTAAAGGTTCCTAGATTGTAAGCTCTTACAGCAGTCACATCTATTTATGAATTGTAATGATTATCTCTAATTCTGAGATGCTAAGCTGTTTGTATATCTGGTTGGTCCCTGAAACTTTGGGTATCTGTGTGACACCTGAGACTCAGAGCCAGAGTTCATCTATGAATGTTAGCATTACCCCATACAGCAAATGTTAAAGAAAGTGAAAAAGAGATCAGACTTCAATTAGAGATATGAATGAAATGGATTTAATTAGAACTAAGTTAAACCAGACTAAAGGGAAAAGGATGATATTGTCTGTTCTTTAAAACTTCATCTTCTATGTGAGACCAAAGGAAGAGATGTTTATTTGGTGTATAATCTATACTTTCTGTAGCACACTATATAATTTAACTTGTATGGTCAGTTTATTCAAACACCATAATTACATGGAACCTCGATTAGGGGGTGAGATCTTGTTGGTTTGTATAAGTTAGCATGAAGCCCTGATATATCCCAGAGTAATTTGGGCAGAGAATAAAAATTATTTGCAAAGCCCCCTTGAGGGCCTGGGGGAAAATGTGGAAACATTAAACTTCCCCACCTGAAGAATTCTTCATATTCTCACAAGCATTGGGGACTACCATTGTAGTAGGCCAGGTTCTTGATCTTGGGGCTTGCCCTTAGGAAGCTTGTTACTGCATATGAGAGGCTAAGCCTACCTATAATGGTGCCTAAGAGTCACCACAGAGAACCTCTTTTGTTGCTCAAATGTGGCCTGTCTCTCTCTAAGCCCATGCGGCTGGTAAACTCATTGCCATCCCTGCTGTATGGGACATGATTCCCAGGGGTATAAATCTCCCTGGCAATATGGAACATGACTGCCAGGGATGAGCCTGGACCTGGCATCGTGGGATTGAGAAAAACCTCCTGACCAAAAAGGGGAAGAGAAATGAAACAAAATAAAGTTTCAGTGGCTGAGAGATTTCAGATGGAGTCAAGAGGTCATTCTGGAGGTTATTCTTATGCATTATATAGATATCCCTTTATAGGTTTTAGTGTATTGGAATAGCTGAAGCAAATATCAGAAAATGTCACTGCAACCCAGTAGCCTTGATTCTTAAAGATTATTGCATAACTGTGGAGCTTACATGGTGTGACTATGTGATTGTGAAAACCTTGTGGCTCACACTCCCTTTATCCAGTAAATGTACAAATGAGTAAAAAAAGGGGGGGACAAAAAGTAAATGAATAATATGGGGGAAAAAGGAGTACAAGATGTTTTGGGTGTTCTTTTTTATTTTAATTTTTATTCTTATTCTTATCTTTCGGAGTAATGAAAACATTCAAAAAATTGATTGTGGTGATGAATGCACAACTATTTGATGATACTCAGAACAATTGATGATTGTATGGTATGTGAATATATCTTAATATAATTGCATTAAAAATATAAAATTTTGAAAATAGAAGTAAAAGGGAAAAAATTTCATAGTTCACTGCCTAAAGACAATAATTATTGGTGATTCTGTATTATTTTCTATATGTAGATTTTTGTATATGCAATTTCATATTTCTTTTTTCTTTTAACTTAAAACTGTTCCATATATATATTTTTTTAATTTTATTTTGAAATAAATTCAAACTTATAGGAACAGTTGCAAAAACAATACAAACCCCATACACAGAAATCCAGCATACCCCGACACCCCTCCCCTGATACCCCAATCCACCAACTCTAACATCCTGTCACACCACCATTTCTTTCTTTCCCTCCCTCCCTCCCTCCCTCCTTATCTATCATCCATCATCTATTGCTCTGTCTTCTGAACATTCCATATAATTTTAATGGATACAAAACATACCATTATAGATAGATCATCCTCTACTATGGGGCATTTAAGTCATTTTCTAATTTTGTCTACGATATTTTTCTTATCCTTAGGCAAGTATTCTTATTATATTAGCCAAAAAGAAAATAATTTAAAGATAATACAGAGTTTGGATGGTGTTCTGGTTTGCTAATGCTGCCATTATGCAAAATACCAGAAATAGATTGGCTTTTATAAAGAGGATTTATTAGGTCACAAATTTACTAAGGCCATAAAAGTGTCAAAATTAAGGCATCAGTAAGAGGATACCTTCACTGAAGAACTGCTGATGGCATCCGGAACACCTCTGTCAGCTGGGAAGGCTTGTGTCTGGTGTTTGCTGGTCCTTTGCTCCTGGGTCGCATTTCAAAATGGCTTTCTCCAAAATGTTTGTGACCTTCTGTCTCTCTTAGCTTCTCTCAGCTCTCTGCTTGGTTCTCCTCAGGCGTTTCTCTCTAAGCATCTGGAAGTCCTCTCTTAGCTTCTCTGGGGCGAGCTCTGGGCTTCATCTGCAAACGTCCTTCTGTCTGCATCTTCAAGCATCTCCAAATGTCAGCATCTGTGTCAGCTCTTGAATTGTCTTAAGTGCTCCAGTGAACTAAATGAGACCCACCATGAATGGGTGAGGTCCACACCTCCATGGAAATAATTTAATCAAAGTCCTCACCCACAGTTGGGTGAGTCACATCTCCATGGAAACAACCTAATCAAAAAGTTCCATGCTGCAAGATTGGATTAAAAGATCGTGGCTCTTCTGGGGTCCATAATAGTTTCAAACCAGCACAGATGGGGATTAAGTTATTTAATTTTTGTGAAAAATTGGAAGCTGTAACTATGATTATAACACTCAAAAATAAAAAGATCCTCTTCTAAGTTTGCAACTCTCTCTTTAAAACACAAATTTTACCAGTTTTAAAAGATGATAAAAATAACTACATCCAAAACTAAGGAAGATTCATACAGAAACTGCTTTACGTATGGGCAGGTTAGGTTTTGAAAGTGTTTCAAGTCTGTTTCTCTTCAGTCAAAGTCAGTTTACAGGCTTTTATACTAAATTGAAATGTGAGTGATCCTTCAAATCTTTACAATCTGGCATACTTGTCTCTTCCTTGCTAATAGATACTCTATGAAGCATCTTTTCCTAAAATAAATCGTTATCCTCTCTGTGACAGTTGACTGAAGACCACAACATCCTCCCCATCAACTCTGTCAACATAATACTGAGGTCCTAGCACAGCACCGGTTATATTCCATGTTACTACTCCCTGAGATGTTGCTTAGAATCAACAGCCCTTAAACCTATGAGCCATCTGTGGCTTTCTAGGAAAGTTTCATCAGCCATACGTTTAACCATGTTGAACTTTTAAGTTTCAAACAAACTTCTTTCTTGAATTACTATTGTTTAATAGACTTCCAGTGTCAATGCTTATTTTCTGGCCATAGTCTGAAGTTTTTCCATTTTTATCTATCACTTTTCCTGTCCTTAATTATTTCGAATAGCATACAAATAGCAGTTTCTTCACATTAAAAGAATTGCTCTTACTGAATTATGATCCATGTTGTTAAAATATCTCAACACTAAGCAAACAGCCAATAAAATTCTCTGTTCAAAGACAGAAGTTACCACACACAGCCCCTTATGCTACCTGTTGGCCATAGGCAGAGTTGACATGTTTCTGCTCTGTACTATCCCTTTGTATCTATAAAAGCATATATAAGTTTACAGGTTGAAAATTCATAAATAGCAATGCTTCTGTAATGGAAAATAATTATATTCGTCTCTCTACTTGTAGGTTTAGCAGGTTTTGTGTACATGATATAACTGATGGTGCTGTGAAGTATTCTCTATTCCAGCTCTCTACCACCAAACCACAAATGCTCTTCCCAACATTAACATAAATCCTTAGGATTAAGACAAATGACTCCTTTTAAAAGGCCAGTGCCATCGAGGAGACATAGCTCATAATATCTACAGTATCATATATCCAGATATCATGTTAGCAGAAAAGTACACCTCAATAGGAGAAGAATTTAAATGAGGAGCAAAGGAAAGTGGACCATGGAAAGTTATTGAAGATGATAATCCTGGATAAGAAGCTAAAGTACACACCATAGGAATTGAGGTGACAGAAGGCTTTGAAAGACAAGGAGTCTGACAGTACCTAGAGAAAGGGATGTTACACAGAGATGTGGAGGCATCCATATATAGCCTTTGCCTTTTTTACCAATTTTTCCAAGGATAAGAAAATTCTGTAACTCATGAAATGGAATTTATAAAGTGAGCTAGTCATATCATTCTCTTCTCTCCGTAATTTATCCTTCTTCCTTCAGCTAAGCAGTGACGCTTTCCCAAAAAGAAAATATATGCGCAGGGACTAATTTTTTTTTTTCCTTGCTTTAAGTCAGTTCTCAGTTACATTGGTTAAAAGGGGAGGAAGTTCACATGGTAAACTAAATACATTATCTTATTGAATCAGTTAGGACCAAGATCATACAATGTAACATGACGTAAAATCCACTAGCATAAACAGTAAGTAAAGGCATTAGCAATTTAATGGATACAAGTCCTAACTTTCTGAAGTTAAATTCATTTAACCACAACTTTATTAAATAGGCAGTCATGTGCTCTGTCAATTGCCCACTAGCAAAAATCCACCAGGAACACACACGCAGTTAAACAAAGCTCTGTTTACTAGTTCTGCTGCTGCTACAGGAAGGGGAATGCACACCATAGGGTGCTACTGAGAGGGAGTTGGGAGGGAGGGGCTTGGTATAGGGTATGGGGCTGTGCTGCCTGATTTTGGGGGTGGCAGTTTAATTAAGTCAGGGTTTGTTCTGGAGTGGTTGATGTCAGAAAGTGGGTCAATTCAAAAATTGGATATCTTAATTTTTATTTTACAGTCAGGAAGAAGGAAGGGCTACAGTTGTCACCAAGAAAAAAACAATAGTCACTCATATTAGCCAAAAGAGGGGAGGTTGGTTATATTTTTGATTGCATCTCATCCTGTGTTCATCTGTGATTGTGAAGTGGTCTTGTTTTTATCTTGTTTGACCATGGTTGGGGAATGGCCCTGCCTGAGTCTTCTTGATATTCTGTGCTTAGGGAAATACAGTGGCCCTATCTGTGAGCTGCCAGCTGTTGGCTCTCAGCTGTCAAGGCATTTTTATTTTATTTTTATTTTTCTCATCTTATTTAGTCCTACATTCAACAAATACATATGAGCTTCAGAATGTCCCTGGTGCCGTGTGAGGAGCGAGGGATAGAATGGTGAACAAGACAGACACATGGAGCTCAGGTCAACATATAGTGATCAAGAATATGGCTTTGCAGTCAAAGTGCTCAGATTTAAATCCTGGTTTTGTCACTGAGTGTCTCCCTGGGCAGGTTATTCAACATCACTAACTCTCAGTGATGAGAATTGATAGACGCTCCTTCAGGAAGTTGCTACCGACGTTAATTGAGATAAATGCTAGTTAACATCATCAGCATCATTGAGGAAGACAGATACTGAGTGAGAATTCATAAAACCATTAAATGCTACAAAAGAGCACTTGAGATCAGAGGGATCTAAACAACTCTGTGGAATCAGAATAGTGTCCCCGAGGAAGAAATCTTTAAAGTGAGTCCTGTGAAGATTTAGGCTGTATATATGTTTCCACAACTGAAAAAAAAAAAAGACAGTCTAAATAGATGACGATTGAATGCCAGGGATGAACTTGGATGGGATTGGAGGATAGAGGACAGGTGGCTCAAAGGGACACAGTTGAGACATAAGGAAAAGGAAATATAGAATGTAAGCTTTGTATCATTGTTGAATCTCTTGTACTTCATAGCTGCACTTAATGGGATTGCATAAAATAATGTTTTTGTTCATGGGAAGTGTATATGTGAATTATAGTGTATGTTCAAGGATGTATGCAGCTAACTCATATGTTCAGAAGACAGAGCAATAGATGATGGATGATAGATAGGGAGGGACAGAGGGAGGGAAAGAAATAGTGATATGACAGCATGTTAAAGTTGGTGTATTGAGCTATCGGGGGAGGGGGGTCAGGGTATGATGGAATTCTTTGTATGGGGTTAGTATTGTTTTTGCAACTGTTCTATAACTTTGAATTTATTTCAAAATTAAAAAAAAAAAAATAGAGCATAGAAAAAAAAAATAAAAAAAATAGAGTAAGTTAGTTAAGAGGAAGGAGTGAGGGGAGGGGTTTGCAACTGAGGTAGAAGAGGAAATTGCAGGGAAGACTCTCAGGTGGAAGAGAACATGTCACATTTGAAGCCCTGGAAGAAATCCTGAGTAGTCAGAGTCTAGACCGGGAGGAGGAGGAGGATTGTGCAAAATCAGATAGAAGATGGTAGGGACAGATCAGATAGGGCCCTAAGGCCATATTAAGGATTTGCACCATAGTCTAAGAAGAAGAACACACCAATAACAAGTGTCCTTCTTCCCCAAAAACCTGTGAGAGGAGCTCAACAGTCACACTAAGGGGCTTGATTTTAACTTCTTTATTCCCCTGCCTGGTTCCCAGAGACTCTCAGTTGAAGGAGTCTGGGGTGTCAGTTCAAATAATTAGGAAGGCCAAAATTTGTGCCCAGCACTAGCAAAAGAAAAGAGAGAGGGATCCATGGACAAGGTAGCTTTTCACAGTTTCAGATAGTAGAATGTTTGACACATGCTTCATTGTTCCCTTTACCCAAGTATGTTTGACATTACATTTCAGGTTTGGATTTGAGTCTAGTGTTTTCACAGCTTTTCTATTTTTCTCAGTTAAATGTCTGCAATTCACTTAGCTTCCATGTAATTTAATTAGGATGGGATTACCAGAGTACAAATGAATAATCTAAAATACAGATTTTTTTCAACCTTCATAGTTATGTCGATGAAAAGTAAACCATGAGGAAAAAATGAAAATATATAAATATTAATTATTTCTAGTGATTTTTGCTCCCTTCTGTGTAAAACTAGAATAATAATCTCCCCTAGTTTCTAGGATTGTGCTGAAAATTACATGGGATAACATATTCAGTAGATTTTTCATACATGTTAGCCACCATGCCTTCTATCAAAAGAGCACTGTTCTCAGGAGAAGCCAAGGCTTCCCTGATTAACCTGTGTTGACCTTTCTTTCATCTTCCTCAACCTGATTTGGGATGTGTATTGCCAGGTTAGCAATGGAGTTGGCATGTGATGCTGTGATCATTTAGAGGAAAGTTAAGCAAAACACCAGTGTATGTAATGGTCTTAGGTTCTATTTATTATATATTTTCTAAAAAATATTTCCCAGTGAAGATCTTTGTAGTCAAGAGCCTACAATAACTCATCAGACTTTGTTCTGGTAGAGCTGAATTTAAAAAAAAAAATAAGGAAAATAAACTGCCCTAGGCTACCATTCATGTAAGACATTTGAACAGAAACATTAATTGAAGGCATAAAGAAAATTTGATGTTAAGCGATCTAAATAAAATGAATTAAACATGTAGAGATGAGACGAGTCAATTCTTTTCTCCCAAAGCTCCAGGAATCCTGCTGACATCATTGAGAATCATTAGTCATCCCATAATTATTCCACCTTTTCTTTCACCTGGCATTCACTCCTTGGTTCATCTACATTTTTGTCCTAACTGGACAAAAGCATACAGAATTTCTCAAGATTGTAAAGCCAGCACAATACGGTTTACATTTTTGAAGTTAAATCTTAACAAATGGGAAGAATTATTGGTAATTTTGCCTTTTATGGAAGCTATCTGAATTTTTATTAAAATTTCAGATTTTTAGTACTTCCTATTTATGAATAATTGATATAATGCATTGGAAGGATCCATTTATATCAACAATTCTGAGGAACTTGACACTGCAAGAAATCTCCAGACTGTATCATTGATTACATGATAGAAAAATTTACAAACAAATGATAGTTTAAATAGCACAATGTTTTGTTTTATCCACACAAGACGTACATGGGGTAAATAAATTTCATCACCAGATGGTGGTTTGTATAGGTGGTAGCATCTGTGTTGAAACAGTCATACATACTTGCACGCTATTCATGTCTGGGCTTTTTCCACTAAAGAGTGATGACTAAGGATGGTCACAACAGCTCATGGGGCCAAGAATTCTGGGAGAGCCTTCTTGCCTGTCCAAGCCCAACCTGTTATAGGTTTAGGGATAAAGCTATTTCTGATGACCCTCATAACCATCTATAACTGGGAAAAATCAAACATAGTAGCCTCTTAGACTGGTGTTACTTAGTCATTAAATACAACCAGTGACAACAGTCAGTGACAAAAATTGGTAACTGTTTCTGCCATATTCCCTTCACAATTATATATAATTTTTTGTTACCCACTGATCCTGTGCTTATCAACTCTGGCTGCATGTTACGATTGAATTTGATAGATCTCATCAATATTTATGCCCAGTTCCTACTCCAGACAAATTATCAGAACCTCTGGGGGGTGACACTTGGTGTTTAGAAGCTCAGCATGATGCTTATGTACAGACAGTGTTGTGAACAGTGGCTTAAACTAATGGAATCATCTGGGAAGCTTCAAAAAGTAGGGATGCTTGGGTCCCACCCCCAGAAATTCAGATTTAATTGGTCTGGGATGGGGCCTGAGCACTGGGAGGTTTAAAAGCTTCACAGGTGACTCTAACATGCAGCCATGCTTAAGACTCACTAGCCAAGAAGACGACCTTATTTTTAGATGTCTGGCATCTTCTATTCTGGAGTTCTGAGGAGATCTAGGAAAAGCAAACCTCCTAAAGCAGTGACTATAGCATTGCTTGAGAAAACAGTTATTTATAATCACAGTAACTGCTCACATGAGCTCGCAGTCCATTTCTGAGTGTTTTTGAAGCATCAGATCGGAAAGCACATTAAGTAACCGGTATGGAAATATTTTTTTGAAAATAATAAAAAATATACAAAACCTCTGTAATGTTACCTATCATTTTCTGCTTTTTTATTTACTAGTTATTTTAACTCATACCTAGCTGTTCCAGTAAACTACAAGTTCCAAAAGGTTAATTTCTACATCTTATTTACCCTTGTATTCTGAAGAAGTGTTCAGTAAATGTCTTAATCTTGGCAAGTCTGAATAAATGTCTCCTGAATGACTGATTGAGCAATGCAGTTTGCTCGTCCTCTCTGCCTCTGCCATAGGCCCTCTAGGTATAGTGAATGTTATACTCATAGCCTCTGTTTGCATGGGGCTTACATTCCAGAGAATGAATAAAATATTGAGATTTCAAATTCCAGGACTACTTCATCTCACATCAGAAATGACATGCCAAAGCAAAGCTCCAGGACAGGCATGAGCTAAAGAATGTAAGAGACATGTGTCTTTTCCTTTGTTAACAGGCAATCAAGAATCAGCCTGTCTTAGATTATTGCAATCCTTCTATTTTGAATGAATACTTCCTGATACTTTGAGCTTCATCACACAGAAGACCTGAAAAGCACAATTAAAGAATGCATTAGCAATGCTTCAAACAGAAACCTGAAATAAGCATATGATGCAAATGCCCCAGGTTGCCATTCAACCTGTTTGGAAGGGCTGTACTAAGGCTTCTGAGGTGAAGCCTCAGAACTGGTGATTTATACCTGCAATATACACCCGTGGGAAGGAGGGGGAGAAAAGAAGAGAAAACATAAACCATCCCCCCTTCTTACTAAGAGTCCCACCTGATTGGCACCTTGGCCAAAAACAGATTTGCCAGCAGTTTTGGATTTTAGAATTCAAGTTCATAGCATTTTTTACCAAAATGTCTTTCAGAAGTACTGGTGGTCCTATTGGGGTGATTCTATTCATAAAACCCTTTGCGCTTAACATAGAGTGAAGATAATATTCAGTGCAAACACTTGATCATTACCTGATTTTAAAGAATTTTCTCTAGAGGAGAAAAGCCAGTGATTTTGAGTTTTGCTTCCAAATATAAGTGATTTACAGGAATAGAAAAATATTAATCTATTTTCACTCTCAACTCCCAACTAAAATTATTTATCATAATGACCACAATAATTATTTTAAAAAGCACCTTGATAAAAATTCACAGAGTGTAACAGGTCATCTAACCGAATTACTGATGTCACAATCTTAGATTCTGATCTAAAATTACTGTTTTCTTTGTTAATATCCTTTGCTTTGTTTTTACAGATGATAAACTCAGGTTTATGTTTTTCAAAAACAGTGGACGTCTTCCAGTCCCTTATTACCTTTTTGAAATGAGGTAATAAAAAGAGATAATTACTATGGAAGAAAAATCCCCTACGTATCCAAATGGCTGACCCATATTAGATATCACTTTCCTTTTCTAAGGCAGAATAGGATGATAATCTAGTAATGACTTTTAAAGATTGGAAACTAGCAGGATATAATCATCTTGGTATGAAGGTTGGGTAGAGAAGAATTTGGTTGCCACCCAGTAATTAAGCAAAATGAAAATATACAGGATACTTTATATGAAGGCAAGGGAAATTTTACTGAAAGCAAAACATTTCTATATTGCAAATATTGACAGGTGAAGAAAGACTGTTATATTAGTTTTCTATTATTTGGCATTTTATTAACCAGAATTCTTTTATTTGGCACTTCTGCAAATGTCTAGCACATAATGAAATGCTGTTCATTATTCCAACACTGGGATATTTAAACATTGTGAATAATTATTTAAAGGCTGATCATATTTATAAGCTTCAATACTTGAAAATAAATAATACATATGTAAGTTATATTTGACAAATCTCTATTGACCATCACATTATTCCCTAGGCATGCCAGATACCAGACTTTTTGTAAATAAGATCTGTTTGGAGAATGTCCCCTTAACTTTTATTACTAGAAAAAGATGTGTCCTTGACGTCAATTAGAAAAGTGAGTTACACTGAAGAAAATACATTGTGTCATCAGTCTCATATTGCAAAAGTGATAATGAATTGTACTCATTTGTTTCACTTCCCCCTCAAGTGATAATGAATTGTACTCATTGGTTTCACTTCCCCATCAATTTCTTGGCCTTAGATAGTTTTGCATTGAGATTGGTTCTTTTTACCTTATCTGTGATCTGTGACGTAAGCTATTTGGCAACTAATATTACGGGCTTTAGTTATTGAGTTGAGGCACAGATGTGCAATGGTGGAAGTGATTACAAACTGTGAGAGTTGGTGAGACCTCAATCACTAAAGGCCTTAAGATGGCATTTTACAAAGTATACCCCTTGGACCACCCGTATCAAGAATTACCTGGGGTATTATTGTACATGTGGGTTCCCAGGCCTGCCTTGCCCTAGAGCTACTGAATCACAATCTTGAAACATGAATGGACAAATTTATTAAATACCTCAGTTGATTCTTAGTTATGCTAAAGATTGAAAATGCTTGCCTTTATATGACTTCTTTTCTATCTTCGCACATCAACATGTTATTGAAATGAGTACTTAAAGATTTAGACTTACACTGAGCTCTAAGCTCTGCCTAAGTAGGACAGTCTTTGATGGAGCTATCTCAACAGTATGTTCTATGAAGTACTTAGGAAGCTCTTCCAAAGTTACCTGATGATGGTGATGGTAGTGGTGGTGATGGTGGTGAGGCTGCTGCTGATGGTGATGCTGATAATGGTGGTGGTGGTGATGATGATGATGGAATCAGATGAATTTTTACTAAAGTTCCAGGTTTTTCTTGAAAATATTAAGCACAACACTCATATCAGAGCCTTTGCACGTATGTTTCCTCTGCCTGAAAAGATCAGTCTGTAGGTTTTAAATGGCTTACTCCTTTCATTTTTCTCAAAAATCACTTTATCTGATAGTTCTTCCCTGATCATCCTAGAATTGTATCACCCTCCCTCATGCTGTACCCCCTCAATTGTATTTATTGTTCTTCATTGGTCCCATCACCTTATATATTATATATTCATTTACTCATTTATTTTGTTTCTCCTGCACTAGAATGTAAGATTGTTGAGAGCAAAGTCTTTGTGTGTTTTGTTCACTGTTGTAATCTCAATGCCAAGGACAGTAACTGGCACATGAGAAATCTTAACAAATTTTTTTTGAATGTGAATGAAGTGACATATGCAGTTGTTAACTAATCCCTCAGCAAAATATACTTTAAAATATTATAAAAGGAAACTGGTATGTGAATTTGTAAAACCCCAACTTTCCCCATACTTTTCATGCTCCAGCAATGCTGCTTACACAAATAATATGCTAAAGGTGAATTTTTGTTCAGTATGTTAAGACAACCCCCTAATACACTAGTCTCTATGCTTCCACTATTGCCATACTCGAATTCATCCTCTACACTGAAGCCAGGGTGATCGGACACATCATTAATCTGCTTCAAACCCTTCAATGGCAGCTCATTGCATTCATGATAAAAATCCCCTGGGGCATTGCATGATTCAGACTCGCCTCCTCTCCAGCCACTCTGCCTGATAAGTTTCTCAAACAGGGCAAACTCAAAGCTTCACCTCTGCTCATCTTTCTCCTTGGACTGTTCCCAACCCCTTTACTGGGCAAACTACTTCTCATTCTTCACATCGCAGGTAAAATACCATTTTCTCTCAGAAACCTTACCTGACTTTGCAATCTGAATGAGTTTTCCCTTGTATGTTTTCTGATAGCATTCTATGCTTCTCTTCCCTAATACTTATCACAATTTATATAGGTTTTGATGGTATGATTATTGTTGTGGTGGTTTATCTTCTCTACACTAAATTTAAGTTCTATTTCACAAGATCTTTGTGTTCTTTTTGCACTCCCAGTAATTAGCACAATCCGGTGTAGACTCTCAATCAGTATATGTTGAATTAATGAATGAACTGTCCAAAGCTACCCTTTGGTAGGAGTAGTGTTAAGATATGACTATTTTATACCATTGTGAGTGCTTTTGAATTCCCAGAAGGCTTAATGATTTTAAATAGTTTCACCATTTCTATTATCCCCTTTATATTCTTAACAGTAACTCATGCATTGTCTGATCAACTGATTTAATCTTTTAAGAGCTTTTTGAGGTAGGGATTATTTTTTATACTTAGATGAGGTTCACTAATAATGGCGGGAACCAGGATTTGAGTCTAGCTCTGTTGACTCCAAAAACTGTGCCTTAACCTTTATGCTGGCCTGCCTCTGCAATATAGAGTCTCTATTTTCTTCCTGAAGTCTTGGACACTTATTACATATCTGGGGAGTGCCCTGAATTCACATTCATTGAAACTTTATTTTTCTCCGATTATTTGAGTATTTACAGAATCTAATGGAAACAAGTTAAAGCATCCTACTTCATCAATAGATACTGCACTCAAATATTCAATTTATGGCCTTATGCTTTTAGGTTCTGGGTTTGGGCCTTATAAGACAAATTAATGCTTTACCTTATTTTCTCAGTACTATGGGTAAAAAATTTTCAATAAGTGCATATATAGCCATATATATATATATATCAAGGTTTGCCTAATATGCAAGCTTTGTATTTGCAGCCACCCAGCTTGCTAAATGCTGAGCTTAAACATGTCTTGACATGTATAACTGAGTTTGCTCTCTTTACCCTCCTTATTGCATTCAGGCTGATAAAGAGGCTCTGGAGTCAATGAGAATGCCAGATCAGCTATGGAATTTGCAACATTATTTGCTTTGAATCAAAGTTCAATTGATCTCTGGCATTCCAGATATTGGCCTGGGCCCTCCTAAATTGTCCTTGTCTAGTCTAAAGTAAACTTTCAAGTCTTGATTAACAGGAAATCAGTTGACTCTGTTTAAGTAAGTAAAAGGCAAAAATTCCTTTTGTGTGAAAGTCCACTAAGCCTCTGAAGACAAGCAAAAATGATGTGAGTCACCAACCTGAGTTTATTATACATCATTATAATTTTACCTTTAATCACTAATGTTTTATGACATGGGACAACTGTACTATTTTAAATAAGTGTAGAATTTCAATATTCTTTGTGCCTTTATGTTAGACCCCAAATCTGATTGTTCTTGCTTAAGTTAGGCCAATAAGCCAAGTCAGGAAGTCAGAAACTTTATGACTATCAGAAGTATCTGTTTTTCCATAATATTTGTAAGAAAGACCAGGAACAGCATTTAAGAAATTTAGAAAAATTGTAATATTCCCAAAACTTTATCACCCACATTTTTTTTTTTCTTTTAAGCACTTTTATTCACACACTGTACAGTCCATCCAGATGTACAGTTGATGGCTCTTGGTAAAATCACAGAGTTGTGCGTTCATCAATACAGTCAATTGGAGAACATTTGCATTGCTCTGAAAAGAAAAATCCCAAACCCCTTATGCCCCACCCCCTATTATCGACACTCAGCGTTGGTATGTTCCCTTTGTTAAAGTTGGTGAAAGAATATTAAAATCTTACATTAACTACAGTCCATAGTTTGCACTAGTTGGATTTTTCCCATATAACACCCTATTATTAACACCTTATAATAGTGACGTGCATTTGTTCTAGTTTAGAAAAGAACTTTCTTTATTTGTACAATTAACCACAGTCATCATCCACTAAATGTTTCGCTGTGTTGTACAGCCCCATGTTTTATCCTCTGGCTTTTCTGCTGACATACATGACTCCAAACTTCCCCCTTTCAACCCCAACCACACACACGATTCAGTGCTGTTATTTACACCCACAGTAATGTGCTAGCATTGCCACTATCCATGTCCAAACATTTACAATCAACCTTACCAGAAGTTCTGCACAAATTAAGCACCATCTGCCCATTTTCTGCCCTCACTCTATCTCCTGGTATCCTATACTCTAGATTTTAACTACATGAGTGTGCTGATTATAATTAGTTCATATTAGTGCGATCATACCATACGAGTCCTTTTGTTTCTGGCTTACTTCACGCAACATAATGTCCTCAAGGTTCATCCATGTTGTCGCATGCCTCAGGACTTCATTCCTTCTTATTATTAATAATATTCCATCGTATGCATAGACCACATTTTGTTTATCCATTCCTCAGTTGATGGACACTCGGGTTTTTTCCATCTTTTGGCAATTGTGAAGAACGTCGCAGGTGTTATTGACAAGCCTCGGAGACCGAGTTGGACACCCCGTGTGTTCTGTTGTTTTTTTCTAGGATAATCGCAGCCCAGTCCCCATCATCACACCCACTGACCCCATTGACAGAGAAATCGAATTCCTTCCATCCAGAGCCCCCTACGACCCCCGGTGGATGCTTGCAGGGAGACCTCACCCAAGTAAGTCCTCGAGGGCCTGCCTGAGAGACCTGGATTTTGGGGCCTCTCTTCTGGGCCTGGGCTAAAGGAGCACTTTCCATTGAAGAACTGATGCTTGATCTGATATTTCAGAGAGGTACATCTGAGTTCATATACAGCAGGGAGAGGAGGGATGGAGATTTAGATTATTCTGTGCTTTTCCTGAGCTGTTGATCAAGGAAGCTTGGAAACATCCTCTGTCTTCTGGAGCTAATGGGATGGAACGAGCCACAGTGGAGGTTGTGTCCTCCCCAAATGGCCCATGGTCACATAGATGGAAAATTCAGTGCTGAAGCATTAGAGTTTCAAAGAGAAGTCTGCCTGCTTTTCTTCTCTCGGACCCTGGCTCTATTTGGCTAAACCTTTACAAGGGATCTCTCTGTGAGTTTTCCCAGGATAGATGACTTTGGCTTCTACACACGTCTGTGCTCATTCTCAAGCACACAGGTGCCCACACAGAGTCACACATGTGTGCACACACATCTGTTCTCTCTTTGAGAGGCAGAGGCTTGTCCTGGTGGTTTATTATTTCTTTTTTTTTTTTTTTTTTTAATTGAGATATATTCACATACCACGCAGTCATACAAAACAAATCGTACTTTCAATTGTTTACAGTACCATTACATAGTTGTACATTCATCACCTAAATCAATCCCTGACACCTTCATTAGCACACACACAAAAATAACAAGAATAATAATTAGAGTGAAAAAGAGCAATTGAAGTAAAAAAGAACACTGGGTACCTTTGTCTGTTTGTTTCCTTCCCCTATTTTTCTACTCGTCCATCCATAAACTATACAAAGTGGAGTGTGGTCCTTATGGCTTTCCCAATCCCATTGTCACCCCTCATAAACTACATTTTTATACAACTGTCTTCGAGATTCATGGGTTCTGGGTTGTAGTTTGATAGTTTCAGGTATCCACCACCAGCTACCCCAATTCTTTGGAACCTAAAAAGGGTTGTCTAAAGTGTGCATAAGAGTGCCCACCAGAGTGACCTCTCGGCTCCTTTTGGAATCTCTCTGGCACTGAAGCTTATTTCATTTCCTTTCACATCCCCCTTTTGGTCAAGAAGATGTTCTCCGTCCCACGATGCCAGGTCTACATTCCTCCCCGGGAGTCATATTCCACGTTGCCAGGGAGATTCACTCCCCTGGGAATCACCCACATTTAATATAGGAATTAGTCTACTTGGTGGCCATGAAGATTGCTTAAGTGTGAACAGAGTGTGAGTAGTCATTCAGCTTCTTATTTTTCCAGGCTTATTAGATGAATGCGCTCTAAGTCAGTGCTATTAGATGTTAATGTGTAATTGGAATCCCCAGGGGATCTTGTTAAAACGCATATTGTGATTCAGTACTTTTGGACCTGAGAGTTGGCCCTTCTGTCAAGCTCCCAGATGATGCTGATGTTGCTGATCCAAGGACCACTCTTTGCATGTCTTACCCAGGGTAAGAATTCAATAAAGGTTGGATTAATTAAATTCAGGAAACTTGAATTCAAAGGCATTCTATGTCTCAGTCATTCTCTCATTTCTTAGCAAATATACTGAATGCCTACTATTTCCAGGCACTCTGGGAGGTACTGGGAATCCACAGTGAACAAAATAGATATTCAGCAATCCTTACAGGCCACAGTAGTGAGAAGCATCTCAATTCCAGTCTTGTCCCTGCCTCAGAATCTTGTGGAGAAGACAAATACTAAATGCACAGAAATATAAGCATATAATGTAATTGTAATCATGATATATGCAATAAACAGTGAAATGAAAGAAACTAACAGATTTATACTTGGGCACACAGAAGTGAGTTTCAGCAGACTTGAAAGGTGTTTAAATGTGAGCCAGATGAAAAGTGGAAGAGATGCATTCCAGCCCAAAGAGCTGTCTTGGGCAGGCACCCTAACATATTAAAGTTTCACTTCCTCCTTAAACTTAAAATATGTCAGTGTTGCTAAATATACTAAATCATAAAAGGTGGAGGGTGGGGAGGAATGGGGATGGAGTAGAGTGCCTACCTAATTTATTATTCTAAGGGAACACTTTTAAAAGTAAAAGTGCATCATCAATTACTTTAAGACAATAGGTATAAACCAGGATGTATGGTTTGTCACTCTAGTGTGGAAAGGCAGGGAGAGGCCAAATCATAGTGGAGGTTTTGGCTATAATGGCTTTCTTTCCCTATGAGAAGAGTTCTTCATCATGGAAGTAACAGAACCTCATCTATGCTTAATAGATCACTGTTAAAAGTGTAAGGGACCAATGGGTAAATAATAGACTTATTTTCAAGCAGTTTTGGTTTGCTTCAGAAGACTCAATGCCAAAAGAACATATCATTAACTTGAGGAAGACTTAGGATATATTTTTATTTTGACCATTTATTTGTTTCAAGTGGGTACATAAATTTTAATATATGGCTTATGAATTTACATAGTGTTTCCAATTGTTTAATTAAAAGGGATTAAGCATTAACTAAAGAATTCCTATAAAAAATCTTGAGTTCCTTGGAAAAAAGTGTTATAAAAACTCAAAGAAGTTTTAATTTCAAGGAATGTAAATATGATGAATAAGATATGTGTATGCCAGAGACCTGAGGTGAACAAGTAAGTATTCACAGTAACAATGGTCCTTCTCCCATCTGCATCCACTGGGAGATGAAAATGTCACAGGTGATATAGGAAGACTAGTGAGGAACCAAAAAGCATGTAAGATTGCCCTTTAGATTTATTTCAAACAAGTTGCTTTGCTACAACTAGTTGCCACCAACCTCTCTGCATCTCTTCTCTTCACGAAATGCCTTCTCACTTACTTCCCAACCTTTCTAAACAGAAGTCCTAAATGCTGACAATTTACAATGCTCTTCTATTGCGGCGATTCTTCTAGTGTCATCACCTTCCAAACCTTGGTGTGTCAGACCCTTCCGTAGAGTCAAGCTGGTTTCTGGTAGTGGTTTGGTTGTTTGGGAACACTGCTCTCTCTTTCAGAACAGTAAGGGCTGTTCATGTACCCCAGGAGTCTAGTGTGTATACTTGGGTGTGGGAGTGAGGGGGTTCAAAAGCCCCACTGCTTCCTTTCTTCCCTCTTTCGCAACCCCTTGCCACACGCCCTCTGATGCCGATTGACTCATTCTCTGTGACCCATCATCTCCTCTGGAACTGGTCCATGTTTTCCACGCCTTCCTATTTCCTCTGCCTGGAGCTCTAACTCTAAAACAGAGAAATGCTTTCCTAAAGAGATGAGTGATATCACATCCCTTTTCAAACTGGTTGTCTTATCCCTAGCCAATGCTACACCCAGAAAGTTTAATTCACTTTGTGACTGAATAAAATTTATTTTAAATGCATTAGGGTATCTTGCTACTGAAAGTGGTTTTTAAATAGTCTTTTAAAAGAAAGAAAATGAAGCAAAAACAACAACTCCCCACTTACTATCCATTTATAAATTTTCTAAGAGGGGCACCTGTGCTATTTGACAAAATGGGGTATACCTGTATGAAACAAGGACACCTGGCCATCTCAAATACTAAACACTTCTTTTTTACTATGAAACGACTAGGGACTAATATTGCCATTGGGAAAAAAAAAGGTCATTTTTAAAAACAAAACCTATTGAACACAGTAAAATGCAATGGAAAAAAAAATTACCCTTAATATAACCACCAAGGGATAAGCAAGGTTAACTTTGGGGACCACTTAGGTCACATTTCCCAAAGTGAGTTTCCATGTTCTCATACTAGGTGACCATGGCTAGAGATAGGGGTGGGGATGAGAGAAAAACAATCATGGCCAATAGCATCAAAGTATTTCCAAGTAGGTGGTAGAAGATGTATGTCATTTCCTTATCCTTGCAGAAGGTCACAGCTGCCTCTGTAGAGAGTAAGAAAGGAAGTAGGAGGTGTGAAAGCAGAGGAAGGGTATGTGAACAAAACTCATCCATCCCTACATTCCTCTGGATGCTTCCTCAAATGGCAGGGAAAGTCAAAGAATAAAACTTAATGGAACTTACTAAATAAGTGGTTCATCAAGGCTCTTTTGTGGGCACACAAACCCTTTGTAAGGCACTCATAAATTGTAACTTGGATACTGAAAGGATTTTATAGTCCAGTCCATTCATTTGGTACATGGTGGCTAGACATTTGTGACACTCTCTCCTTCATAGGTCACTTAATGCCATTTGGTTATTAGTCCCACCAAATGCATCTTGTTCTCCAGAGCACTTAGGTCAGTATAATATGCCATAAATCATTCCAGCCTCAGGGGATTTGCACTTGCTATTCACTCTGCATTAAGCATTGTTCCCCATAAATCTTTGCATGGCTCCATCCTTAGCATGCATCCAAGCTCAAATGCCCACCAAAAACAACTTCCCTGATTCTCTCAATGTCCAGCAGCCAACATCACCCAGCCCTCTCTAACTCATTTTATTTTCTTCATAGTCTTATCATCATTTGAAATGGTTGCTTTAATTTGTTCACTTAATTGTTTATTGTTTCTGCCTCCCCACCTCCCATTTTAACAACAGCAGTCACCTCATCTATCTTGTTCACCTCTCATCCCCAATGTAGAAAAACATCCAGCACATGGAGAGTGGGTACTCAATAAATATTTATTGAAATAATGAATGCATGAAACAAACAAGTGATCTAAATTATACTTAAAAATAAAATAATTTATTGAAAGCAATGAATAAGGCTTAGATGTTGCAACTGTCTAGCTAGTCACTTGAAAACTGAAGCAAACAAAAATAGAAAATTCTGGATAGATAAAACATGTGACTTGGTCCATCTATAAGTCAAAACCCAGGAGATGAATAGAATCTGAGGGTTTTCTTTCATTTGCTTGTGCATTTTTCTTCTCCAGATGCTATGCATATGACAATGCTTGTACACTGTGAAGTACTATTAAACATAAAATATTTTTATTTCTATTACCAACAGTCATCTTACATTCACCCTACCTCTGTTTAGGATGAGGAGAATAATTGATATGTGTGGGAGAACTGATTGACATAAACTCTCTGAAGGCACACTACATGGAAGGGAATCATGTAGACTGGGTGTCTACCATGGATCAGACACAATCACAACCCTGAAAACAAACCTATACAATATTCCTTGTCATTCCCATTTCTTACATAAGGAAACTGACATTACAAAGAGTTCTGGAATAGCATGTCCAATATAGTAAAACATAATTAAAGCTGCTTCTGATCCCAAAGGTAGTGCCTTGCTATACCATGATGCTCCAGAGGGCAATGAAATATGTAGGGTGAAGCCAAAAATATGACCACTCCTTACCTCACATTATGTATGGTATCTGAACATGATAGCTTATGGTCATGGGTGAAATTATTTGAAATATGGAGAAAAAGTGTAAATCATTTACTTCTGCCTCCTCTTGAACATGCTTCTTCCCCTGAACTCTCCTTTCTACATGACCTTGACTTATTTTACCGTTGCCACCATGCAGGAGAAGGAGGAGGAGGAGAAGGAAAGGAAGAAGAGAAGGAGATGGGGTAAAGGAAGAGGAAGTGGAAAAGCAGGGAAAGGAGGAAAAGCAAGGGAAGAGAGAGAAAATGAAGGAATGAAGAAGGAAGGAAGGGGGAGAAGAGAAAGGAAGGAAGGAAGAAAGACATAGTTAGATGCTGGGTGCCTCTGTCATTTATTTTTTATCTATTTTATCAACATCTGTATTTCTGTTGCAGAAAATGAGGCTAAACAGAAATCCATCTTTCCTTCACTTGCATCATGCACCAAAATATCTGGCTCAACAGCAGTCTAGATTTTGTCTTTCCATCCGTTCTCCTTCCATGCATTTACTGACCCCCAATGTGCTCTTGCTAGTTCCCTTTATCTTTGCTGAACAACCTTCAACAGTGGGAATGTTTTTGCTATCACTATAACTCTTACAGGAAATATTCATATCTTTAAGTAAGGTAGGAAGAAGCTGATGAGAGATTCAAAGTATGCTTCACTTTACTAGAAACTGTCAAACAGTTCTCCAAATGGTTGCATCATTTAAGACTCTTACCAGCAATGTATGAGAAATCTAGTTGGTTTCTCCACATCACCGACATTTAGTGTTGTCAGTCTTTTAATTTTAGCCATTCTCTTGGGGGTGTGAAATGGTATCTCAATGTAGTTTTAATTTTCATTTCCATGTAACTAGGGATATTGAGTAACTTTTCATATGTTTATTGCCTATTCATATATTCTTTTGTGCAGTGTATTTTCAAGTCTATCTTATTGGGTTTATCTTATCGGGTTCTTCAATTTTATATTGTCAATGTGATTAAATTCTTTATATACCTGGATACAAATATTTTGCCAAATATATGAGCTATAAATAAATGTTCTAGTCTGGGTCTTTATTCATTTTCTTAATGGTGACTTTTGAGACTCAGAAATTTTGAAGATGTCCAAAATATAAATTTTTTACCTTTCATGATTAGTGATTTTTGTGCATGAACTGTCCAGAAAATCTTTGCCTACCTCAAGATCATAACAATATTTTCCTATGTTTTATTCTAGAATGCACAGTCCTAGAACTTACTTTGATTTTAGAACTTTCTTCTACAGTGGCACTGTCCAGTACAGTAGCCACTAGCCACATATAGCTATTAAACTCTTGAAATGTGGCTAAGATGACCAGGGAACTCAATTTTTAATTTAAGTCAATTTAAACTTAAAAAGATACATGTGGCTAATGACAACAATTTCTACTGTACAGAGAAATTCTAGAAGTTTCATGGTTCTGGGTTTTACATTTAGATCTGTGATACATCTTGAATGAATTTCATGTAGAGAGTGAGAAAGAGGTCACAGTTCATTTTTTTTCCATAAGGGCATCCAGTCGTTTAGCTAGATTTTTTTTTAAAAAGACTTTCCTTTCCCCCTTGAATTGATTTAGCACCTTGGTTGAAAATCAATTCTCTGAATAAATGTTAGTAAAAAAAAAAAAAAAAGATTTTAGTGTATTATTATTTAAATATTTATTGAACAGTTATTCATTTAGCACCTTCATGTGCTAGGCAGTGTGCTAAACGCTGGGGAAATAGAGTCTTCCATTTAAGTTTCAATCAAGATACGATTGCCCCTGCTCTCACTGAGTTACACTGTAGGTAGAACAATTGCCAGTTCACAGGGAATTGCAACTTGGTGCAACATGCTAGGGGAAATACAGGGTGCCTTGAGTATATGTAGAAGAGGCACACAATCTGGATTTGGGTGCAGGTGTCATGGAAGGCTTCCTTGAAGAATTAGTATCTAATTGAAGGTTGAATACAAGGTAGTCAGTCAAAGTGTGGGAAAAAGTGTTTCCGGCAAAAAGAAGACAAAAACACTGAAGCAAAAACCGTTGTTTGAGTGCTTACTAGTCAAGCACAGTGCTTTACATAGATTACTCGTTTAATCTTCAGAGCAACACACTGAAGCACAATAACAATTCCATTTTGCAGACAAGTAAACTGAGGTAATCAAAGCTAAAGTAACATCTCAAAGTCATATATGTAGAAGGTAGGAAAAATAAGATTTGAATCCAGGCTGTCTTATTCCAGAAGCCAGGCTCTTATCCATTGCTCAATAATGCTAAAATTATTTGATACTTATTTCAGTATTCTGTATTATTTTAGATAAATGTATTTACTATAGAAAAATAAAGATCACAAGCCCTTCTTGTTGTTAGGTCCTCATCATCAACTTTCAAGGTATCATTTTTTCTTGATTACAGTCATCTCTGTCAACACCTTAGCCAAAAACTTACACTTCCTCTCTAATAAGGTCAGGGAATTTTAAGAGTTAGAAGATATCACAAAGGTCACAGAATTCTATGCCCACCCTAAGACTGATCAAATCTTTTAACCTTACAATAAGTTAAAAAAGTATCACACGTGTGGTCTGGATATTGTCTTTTCTCATTCCCCTTCTGCATACTTTCACATTGTGATTACAGTTCTGTTTTTAAAGGGTCTAATGCTCTGATACAAGATCACAGCAGAAAAAAAAGAAACCAGACCACAGAGTATATAATGAGTCCCCTAGTTATCAAGAGTTGGTCGTAACAAACTAAGAATAGAGTGTAATTCACTTCCAAGTCGTTGGTGTTAGCTCTAGAGTGCTGACAACAGGGAAAATAAACAGTCAACAAAATGGTTATGACTCATACATAGTACATGGTATGTTTATAGAAAGCCAAGTCTGGCTTGTTCTTTGTATCCCACGTAGTTCCTCCTTATGCTGAGTTCTTTTTGAAGTCAATTAAAGTCTTGTGATGGAACTGCATTAAGAAACATGCAGAAGAAAACAGTAAATGTGATGGTAAGTGGTTTAAATAACAGTCATTTGGGAAAATAATCATTACACCTAATTTAGGAGTCTCTTACAAATAATTTCCTAGCATCATCCAGGTGACAATCAATTATACTAAAGCTAGAAAGTAGATACCCAAGTGTTCTTTCCTTTTATTTTTATACTTCCTTTCTATAAATACATTACATTATAAATATTCTTTTGTTTGCATAGACTATTTGATTAAAATGAAAAATACACTTCATAACATTTCCCATTTAAAGATACATCAGGAAATTCTAATTCTTCCCTTCTGCATTTCACTGTGTGCATTAGTAAGCTTTTGTATTTATTGCAATATAATTTCATTTAAAGTTATTTATAGTGGAAAAACTTAAATTTATGTAACTCTGAAAGGTTAATAGTTCATACTAGAAGAAAACACAGACCTTCTATTTGATTTTCAAATAATATCTAAAATTCATACTATATGCCTTAAGAGAAAATCCTATAAACTTCTGAAGTGATAAGTGAAGGATATTCTAAAAGAAATGACAGTCAGACTGATGTTGGATTCTCAGCAGCAATGCTGAGCATTAGAAGAAAGTGAAGCAAAGACTAGAATTTTCTGAGTGGAATTATTTTGAAACGAGAATTTGATATGCAGACCCACTATCAATTGAATGTGAAAGAAAATAAAGTTGGACAACTAACAGCTCACACACTCTAAGTTAAAAAGTTGATTCAAATTTTCTAAACAATATAACTTCTACCATCAGTTTGTTCAAAAACTACATGGAACTTTGAATAGGAAGTGAGCTACGGTAGGTCTGTATATTTTAGAATTAAGTAGCAATACATCGTAAAGTAATTTGGGTGGAGAATAAAAATGCATATTCGGGGCCCCCCTGAAGAGCTGTGGGAGGATACAGAGGTGTTGGACTTCCTCACCTGGATTATTGCTGATGTTCTCACAAACACTGGGGACTGACAGCTTGATGTGCTGAGCCCTCTGTCTTTGGGGCTTGCCCTTATAAAGCTGGTTGCTGCAAGGAGAGGTTAAACCTGCTTATAATTTGCTTAAGAGTCTCCCCCTGAGTGCTTCTTTGTTGCTCAGATGTGGCCCTCTCTCTGTAACTAAGTCACTTTGGCAGGTGATCTCACTGCCCTCCCCACTATGTGGGACATGATTCCCAGGGGTGTAAATTTCCCTGGTAACACAGGATATGACTCCCAGGGATGAATCTGGATCCAGCATCATGGGATTGAGAACATCTTGACTAAAACAGGGATGTGAAATGAAACGAAATAAATAAAGTGGCTGAGAGATTTCAAATGCAGTTGAGAGGTCACTCTGGTGGACATTCTTATGCATTATGTAGATAACACTTTTTAGGTTTTAATATATTGGAATAGCTAGAAGTAAATACCTGAAACTACCAAACTCCAACCCAGTAGCCTTTATCCTTGAAGACGATTGTAAAACAATGTAGCTTACAAGGGGTGACAGTACGCTGGTAAAAACCTTGTGGATCGCACTCCCTTTATCTAGTGTATGAATGGATGAGTAGAAAAATGGGGACAAAACCTAAATGAAAAATAAGGTGGGATGGGGGGGGGTGATTTGGGTGTTCTTTTTTCTTTTCTTTTCTTTTCTTTTCTTTTTTTTTTTCTTTCTTTTATTCCTATTCTGATTCTTTCTGGTATAAGGAAAATGTTCAAAAATAGATTGGGGTGATGAATGCACAGATGGTACTGTGAACAGTTGATTGTACACCATGGATGATTGTATGGTATGTGAATATATCTCAATAAAACTGAATTAAAAAAAAAGTTGATTCAAGTAGATATTCTGGGCAAACAAAAAACAAAAGGGAGAACATGAAAGATGATGATTCCTAGTACAGGAAACATAGCAGCTGAATATGACCTACAAGAATTGGAGAAAATTAAACAGAAAGTCCCTCTGAAAGAGACTGAGATACTGAGATGCTTGGAAGATTCTTTGAGCAGCAAAATTTAAATGATATTTCTTCTTTCACAGGTCCAATATAGTATTTGCATTATAATAATGCAAATGTTGTGTACTAATTTTCAGATTTTTAAATAATCTACAAAAAAAGCAAAAGGCACTTTCAGCAACAGAAAAGAATGTTAAAGATATAAGTTAGGATAATATTAATGTAATATAATAACCATTGGGGGAGATTTGGAAGTGAAAAAGTAAAAAATGAAGCAAAAAAAGAAAAAAGAACAAAATGCACTATATCCTATTTTTATGTGGAGAGAGTTAATATTCTTTCTATAATGTTGGTTGATCCAAAAACAGCATTGTAAGTAGTTGTCTAAAGTCATAAAGGCAACTAAAAATAGAAAACTAAAATTATAATGCAACTTACAAAAACTTGGGGATTGAAGGGGTTTAGAAGTGTTAAGTATCACATTTCTTTTCCTCCATAGAATAACTAAGTAATGTCTAAACTTGAAAAGTCAAGAAATGGAGCTACCACTGTATAATTTAAAGTTATAGTAATAACCAACAGAAGAACCCAAACAAAATAGATGCCAATGATTACATCTGAGAAATACCACTGGAGGAGGTGGTAGTAGGGGCAGGAGACATTTACAAATTGTTTTATGCATTTTTTCTCTTGATTTCTTTTCTTTCTAAAATAATTACATGCAAGAATTACCTTGAAAATTTAGCAATGAAACAAATTGTTTTAAATTACCTGCTTTAGTTAGTTATTTTAAATTATCTGAAATTCCAAAAATAATTTCAGGAAGCTCAGTTCTATGAGATTTTCTGTTTTATACTTGTTAAACTCTTTTGTTTTTTCATAAAGCATTTTGATTTTTTTCCCAAGGTATTTTGTATATCTTGAGTATATCAGAAGCAAGAGGAAAAATGTCCTAAAAAATGCATGGTTGCTGAAGACAACATGTTAATGATTTAAGAGATGTCAGAGAGTCTCCTTTTAAATCATATCCTCATTGTTCTACCCCATCACTGGCCTTCCTTGTGTTGAGCAGAAAGCAGGCTCTGAAGATGACACACACCCAGACTTTCATATGCAGGACTGAGTAACCATTCCACCATCTTCTCAACAGACTTATGTAGCTTTTTAAACCTATGCTAACATTTGCTTTTTCCATGTAGAAATCCTCAAGAATGTTCTCTTCAACTAGGAATGGAAAGGTCACTCTTTGATTTCCCCTTCAGAATTCTACAGCATAATGTTAGTAGCTTCCAACAGCAGGCTCCGAATCACCAAACTGTATAATTTGCAAACAGTTCACATATTGAGAACTCATGAATGTATGAAGGGTACTAGCTATGGCGAGGTCTCTGGAATGACTCCTCTTTAATAGAACTGCCACAGCAACAGTTCTAGGTGTAACAGTCTTTCTCAAAACATGAGGAAACAGAGCAAGATGATGTCATAGAGGACCAAGACCAAAGAATACCACTGCCCAGGGCTTTGACTTGCTACCTGTTTAGTGTGGCTTGTGACAAAGTAAAGAGGTCACAGAAGAAGAGTATTTGTTACAAGGATGAGACATCAAATATATCTTAAGAGTCAGATCTATTTCATCATAACTTTTAAAGGCTGCTGACAGTGGCCCAGCCAGCTAATAGATGGAGCTCCATCAGCAAATCCCTGGCTCCTGATTACTTCTACAGTGTCTTGAGTTCAGTGTCTTGCTATCACCACCTCTAATGCTATTAGGCTCCTGCCATTCTAAAGGCACAAGAATCTCTTAGATGAAAATGTTTTTCTCTTTGCCTGGAACACAAACACCCCATCCTTGCCCAAATAAACTTACACACTCTTTCCTCACCAAACTAGACCAGTTTATCCTTGCCAGATATCATTACTCCCAAGAAGACTTGGAAAATCTCCCACATCTAGGTTACATGCTTATCCTATGTAAATCTCAGGGTAATGTGCCCTTTCCCTAGTATTATGAAACTTATTACAATGCATTCTGATTGTCTGCTTTTCACCTGTATCCACTTCTACATTGTAAACCATCTAAGATAATTGTCTGTCTTGTTCACTTTTGTGTCTCTACAGTTTATTGCAGTGCCTGGAATATAATCAATGCTAAATGAATGACTTCTAGGCTCAGAACTCCATCATGACCATTCTTAGAGAATAAAGCTAACTTTCAGAGGTGGTCTTACCAGATTTTAACAGAGTGAAGTGGAAATCCAGAAGAACAATTTAGTAATTTACAGTGAGAATTACAACTGATGATATGCCTTGATACAAGAATCCCTCTAGCCTGCATTGCTTTTCTTAGACAACTGGAAGAGAAGCCAAATTGTAATCAGAAAGTTGTAATGGTACTTGTTCCAGTTTGCTAAAGCTGCCAGAATGGAATATACCCGAAATGGATTGGCTTTTACAATGGGGGTTTATTAGTTCATAAATTTACAGTTCTGAGGCCAAGAAAATGTCCTGATTAAGGCATCAAAAGGATGATACCTTCTCTGAAGAAAGGCTGATGGCATCTGTGGTTCTTCTGTCACATGGGAAGGCATGTGGCTGGCTCTGCTGACCCTTCTGTTCCAGATTTAGCTTCTGGTTTCAATGGCTTTCTCCAAAATGTCTCTGGGCTTGTCTTAGCTTCTCTCTTAGCTTCTCCTGGGGACAAACTCTGGATTACATAGCTTCTCCTAGGGGCAAACTCTGTATTACATATCTTAGCTTCTCTGAACTCTCTCCAAAAATGTCTCTGCCTTACTCCAGCAAGGCTATTAAGACCCACCTTGAATAGGCATGGTAAAATCTCCATGGAAACAACCCAATCAAAGGTCCTACCCACAATAGGTCTGCCCCCACAAGATTGGACTAAAAGAACAGAGTCTTTTCTGGCATACATAATAGATGCAAACCGACACAGTACTAGACTGAGCAAGGTGAATGCATACATCAGTCTCTTCAATAGTGATGTGTCACCTATCAGGATATAAGAAATAGACTCCTTGGGCTAGAGAAGACCCTTCCCAGCAGTGTATTAGGATAGAGACAACCAAACTTAACTGTCCTAAATCTCCCTTCTGTTTGGCATATTTGTCCTTCAGTTTTGTTAAAACAGTCAATGTCCTGTAGGCCTAGAGGGTATTCTGCTTTTTTAGAGTTCATTCACACATTTTTGTTCTGTGTTACTAGTTATCATACAATTCAGAGATCAATTTTATTTCCACATTCTTGGAAGGATATTGTGGGGTGGAGGAGAGAAGGCAGGGGGAGTTTTTCATTTTACACTAGGGCATCATCAGTATTTCAGTTTACCAAGCAATTGATCTTGTTGAGCACCTACAGTAAGCCTAGTGCTATGCTAGCCATTATATGGAAGCATTGAAGCACAGTGATTAAATGCATGGGCTTTGGATAAAAGAGAATTGGGTTTGAATTCCACCTCTATTGATAAACAAGTGGCCTCAGCAACTTATTTGAAGCCTCAATTTCCTCATCTGTTACATGGGGATGATAATACCTTCTTCATAGGGTTTTACAAGGATCAAATGAGGTAAAATCTGTAAAGTGCTTAGCACACAGTAAACCCTCAATAAATGTTATCTAAATTATATGATGACATTTACAATTTAAAGGAACTCTTTTTCCAGTCAGAAGCACCTCTTAGTAAAAAGGAAATCCAAATCCAAACCAATGGCTTCAGAATTAACAATAAATTATGAGTATTTTTAATGTTTTTAAATTAATAGACTATGTTTAGAATAGTTTTGGATCGATAGAAAAATTGTAGTACAATTTTCATGTAGAAAAAATACAGAGAATGCCCATATATCTTTCATCCCCTGCACAGTTTCCCCTATTATTAACATCTTGCATTACTCTGGTTCACTTGTTAATAGTAATGAGTTAATATTGATACATTATTATTAATTAAAATCCATAGTTTACATTAAAGGTCACTCTGTTTTACAGTTCTTTTTTTAATGCAATTTTATTGAGATTATTCACATAACATACAGTCCTTCAAAGTGTACAGTCAGTTCATATTATCAACGTATAGTTGTGCCTTCTTTACCACAATCAATCTTTGAACATTTTCACTTCTCCAAAAGATAAAATAAAAATTAGAATAAAAAAGAACATCCAAAACATTCTATTCCCCTCCTCCCCCATTGTTTCTTCTAACTTTCTCAAAAAATTAAAAAACAAACAATAAAAAAACATTTCAAACAAACAAAACCAAAACAAAGGAATAAGAAAAACAAATAACCTAAAATAACTACGTTGCTTCCAGCATGCTCCTACCCTACCCCAAGAAAATAAACAGACTATAAGAAAAACAAATAACCTAAAATAACTACATTTCTGTGCACTTGTTCCTACCATAGCCCCCAGAAATTAACAAACCATAGTCGTTCCTGAGCATTCCCATAACATTAAGTTTACCCTCCATAATTTACCTGTTCCTGTTAGATTATCGTTCTCCCTTCACTATGTGCTGTCTATCACTAGGTCCCCTACATTCTACAATACAAACCATTTATTTTACCATTTTCACATTAGTGGTAACATATAACATCTCTCTTTTTGTGCCTGGCTTATTTCACTCAGCATTATGTCTTCAAGGTTCATCCATGTTGTCATATGTTTCATGTCCTTCTTATAGTATTCCATTGTGTGTATATACCACATTTTATTTGTCCACTTATCTGTTGAAGGACATTTGGGTTGTTTCTATCTCTTGGCAATTGTGAATAATGCTGCAATGAACATCGGTGTGCAAATATCTGTTCATGTTACTGCTTTCAGATCTTCCAGGTATATATCAAGAAGTGGAATTGCTGGATCAAAGGGTATCTCTATATCTAGTTTTCTAAGGAACTGCCAGACTGTCTTCCAGAGTGGCTGTACCATTATAAAGTCCCACCAACAATGAATAAGAGTTCCAATTTCTCCACATCCTCTCCAGCATTTGTAGTTTCCTGTTTGTTTAATGGCAGCCAATCTAATTGCTGTGAGATAATATCTCATTGTGGTCTTCATTTGCATCTCCCTAATAGCTAGCGAAGATGAACATTTTTTCATGTGTTTTTTGGCCATTTGTATTTCCTCTTCAGAGAAATATCTTTTCATATCTTTTGCCTGCTTTATTGGGCTGTCTGTACTATTGTTGTTGAATTGTAGGATTTCTTTATATATGACTGATAAGTCTTTTGTCAGATATGTGGCTTCCAAATATTTTTTTCCCATTGAGTTGGCTGCCTCTTCACCTTTTTGACAAATTCCTTTGAGGTACAGAAGCTTTTAAGTGTTGTATAGTTCTGTGGGTTTTGACAAATGCATAGTGTCATGTATCCACCATTATAGTATCATATAGAATAGTTTCACCATCCTAAAAATCACCTTTGCTACGTACTTACTCAACCTTTTCCCCAACCTGCCCCCACAACTCCCAAGTCCTGGCAACCACTTTTTATTGTTTCTATGGTTTTGCCTTTCTCAGAATAATGTATTGTTGGAATCATCCAGATGTAGCTTTTTTCAGAGTAGCTTCTTTCATTTAGCAGTAATCATTTTAGTTTCCTCCATGTGTTTTGCTTGTTTGATAGCACACTTCTTTTTATCTCTGGAAAATATTCCATTGTATAGATGGACCACAGTTTATCCATTCACCTATTTAATTAGTGGTTGTTTCCAGGTTTTGTCAATTATGAACAAGGCTTCCAAAAACATTCATTCGAAGGTTTTTGTGTGGACATACATTTTCATGTCAGTTGGATAAATATCTAGAGGCACAATTGCTGGTTGTATGGTAAAATTATGTTTAGTTTTGTAAGAAACTGCCGAACTGTCTACCAAAGTGTTTATACCATTTTGCATTCCCACCAGCAATGAACGAGAGTTCCTGCTGCACAACATTCTTGTCAGCATTTGGTATTGTCAGTTTTGTGATTTTAGCCATTTTAATAGGTATTTAATTTGTTGTTTTAATTTGGCATTTTAATTTTCAATTTCCTAAGGACATATAATATTGACCATCTTCTCATATGTTTATTTCTCATCTCTATATCTTCTTTGGTGAGGTGTCTGTTCAGCAATTGTGCCCATTTTTAAATTGCGTTATTTTCTTATTGTTGAGTTATAAGAGTTTGTATATTTTGGATACAAATCCCTTATCAAAAGTGTATTTTGCAAATATTTTCTCCCAGTCTGTGATTTGTCTTTTCATTCTCTTATTTTTTTCAGACCAGAAATTTTAATTTTAATAAAGTGTTATTTGTCAACTGCTTTTGTACATCTTGCTTTTGATGTTGTATCTAAAACCTCATTGCTAAACCCAAGGTCACCTGGATTTTCTCCTGTTGTTTTCTAGAAGTTTTATAGTTTCATGTTTTACACTTAGATACATGAACCATTTTGAGTTTATTTTTGTGAAATGTTTAAGGTCTGTGTCTAGCTTTATTATTTTGCATATGGGTCTCTAATAGTTCCAGCAACATTTGTTGAAAAGGTCTTTTCTCTATAAAATTGCCTTTACTCCTTTATCAGGGATTAGTTGACTTCATTTGTGTGGGCCAATTTCTATAATCTAGTCCATTAATCTATTTGTGTATTCTTTCACCAATTTCAAATTGTCTTCAGAAAAGCTTAATAGTAAGTCTTCAATCAGGTAATGTGAGCTTTTTGAATGTGTTCTCATTCAGTATTGTATTGACTACTCTTAAGTTTTTTGCATTTCCATATAAATTTTAGAGTCAGTCTGTCAATATCCACTGTGATGGGTTGAATCATGTTCCCCATAAATCATGTTCAGGTCCTAACTCTTAGTCCTGTGGCCATGAACTCATTTGTAAATAGGATTTTAAAAGATCTTAAGATGAGGCCCAACTGAATCAGGGTGGGCCTTAATCCCATATGGCTCAAGTCCTTAGAAGCAAAGGAAATTTGGACACAGAAGTGCAAGCCACAGGAAGGGACAGAAAGAGACAGATCACCATGTGGTGGAGGCAGAGACTGATTGCCAGCAAGCCACCACCAGAATGGCTACAGACTTTGGAGAAAGGATACCTTAATTTTGGGCTTCTGTCCTCCAATGTCTGAGCTAATAAATTTCTGTTGTTAAGCCATTCAGTTTGTGGTATTTTGTTATAGCAGCCATGGCAAATGAAGACATTCACAAAATAACTTGATGGGATTTTGATGGGGATTACATTGAATCTATAGATTAAGTGGGGAGGATTGTCTTCTTGAAAACATTGAGTCTTCCTACCTATGAACATGGAATATCTCTTCAGTTTTTAGATTTTCTTTGATTTCTTTCATCAGAGTTTTTTCTTATATTTACTAATGTAGTTCCTGCATATATTTTGTTGCATATTTGCCTAAGTATTTCATTTTTAGGGGGTGCTAATGTAAATGTTATTGTGGTTTTTCTTTTTTATTTAAAATTCCAATTTTTACCTTTTGTAGGATACATTTAATTAATTTCTCTTTTCATCTCAGGACCTGCATATATAACTATAAATATTATTTACTGAGAATATCCACTATATATAAAAGTGTCCTAGAAATTGAGGGTGATGAACAGATTAACAAAACACATTCCTGCCTTTTTCCTTAAAAATTATCCAAGATGTATGTTGTTTATTCTTGGAAGCTTTTCAAAGATCTCTCATTTTGCTTTGGTAACCACATTAACCAAATCATTATCAAGTTTTCTTACGTAAAAACAAAATGAGTTAAAATACACACACACACACATTCAAATGTCACTTTGGCAACTGGGAAATAAAAATAATTCAATGTTTTTGATTTATTTACCAACCAATTGTTAATTCATTCAACCAACATTAATTGAGCCTCTACCCTGCACCAGGCGCTGTTATAGATAAGAAAGAAGAAAGCAGCTCCTACATCCATGAGCTGGCCTAATAATATCACTTAGGTCTCAGTGTTCTCCTGTTGAGCGTAAACACTTTCATAGAACATCAACATCAGACACAGCTACACTATGGCCATTCCATAATCACATCTGAAAACAAATAAACTGTACATTGTCTAAGCCACAGAAATGACCATTTATTTGTAATATATCAATTACAGTCTAAGCCTTTCTCCTAGGTAAGATTTATTAAGATACCAAATCATAGAATTATCCCTGCTTCCTGACAACATTCAATCCATAGCAAAGCCCTGCTCCCTAAAAGCTTCTCCAAAATCACCTAATGCAAGCCCAAACTCCATATAACCTTTCTAACCCACGCTTACTAAGATATCAACAGTTTTCCATGATGTAAGCTCCTCCTAGCTAAACTTGTGTGCACTTCTAGTAGTCTTTGGCTGTAGGGCATTGACATAGAAGAGAATATCACAATAATAAGACAGGGTTTGCTGATTACTGAATTATTCATTATTGGTTTCAGTTGCATATACCAGAAATCTTAAAAAAAAATAGTGGCTTAAACAAGGTAAAGTTTTTCTGTCTTAAGTAAAATAAGTCTGAAGGTAGAGAGTGCAGGACTGGTATGGCAGCTTCAAGTCATGGATTTGAACTCTTTCTGCCTTTCTACTCCATCATCCTATCACCTGCCTTCTAGACTCAGCTCACTTCCAGGTCCAGTATGACTCCTGGAGATGCAACCAAGTGGCCATATTCCAGGCAGTTGAAGGAGTGAAGGGAGAAGGACCATAGGACCACATTTCCCACCTTTATCAGCTTCTTTCAAGAAGCCTTCCAGGAAATCCCAGACATTACTTCTCCTTACTGCTCCCTGGACCTCACTGGTTGAACTTACTCACATGGCCACCCTAAGCTTCAAGACGGCTAAGAATTGTCATCTTTAAGCTGAGCACCTTACCAGTCTAAATAAAATCAGGGCTCTGAAAATAGATGGGAATGGATATTGAGTAGAATCTATGGCACAATTCTTGACATGATAATTGGTTTTGAAACAATAACTCTCATTTTTATTTTAGAGTCAATTTTACCAGTTTATGATAAAACAGAAATGGTCTGATTCTGTATGAAATCATGGCATGATAGCCTCACATAATAGGAAACTGCGCAGCTGAAAAAAGAAAGATAAGATAAGGAAACTTCTGTACAGGATTTAGGATGTTTAAAAACAAGCAATGTTCTAGATATGTCATGTCTTTGGAGTCAGCAATGCAAGCTATTTAAAATAGGACCTTAATAGCAGGGCTCACTTTTGCTGCCTTCATTTTAAAAAAGGTTTGAATTCTTACAGGCTTATCTGCCACAGTAAGCAGAGGTTTCTCAAATTGTGAAATCAGTTATAATGGTATTTAATTATCTCATTCCACAAATATACATTGGAAAATTTCTAATTGGAATCCCTAGCATTTTCTTCATTGATCTCAATATCAATAATAAAAATACGTAAGATATTTTAAGTAATTATTAAAAGTCAATACTATTCTAACTGTTTTACATTCATTATCGCATTAGAACCTCACAAGAACCCTATGATTTAAATACTGTTATTATCATCCCAGTTTTGACAGATAAGGGAAACAGCTACAAAGTAGTTAAGTATAACGTGGCAAAAGGAATGACACAAATGTAGCTGCTGTGCAAGTATAAGAAAGGGTAGGAAAAAGAAGACAACTGAAGATTTCAAAATTACATCCCCATTGTAAAAATTTATGCAGTTGCAATTGTTAATGGAAATCATGTCAAATCAGTTTACTTGGCAAATCATCTTCTTGTCTAGTATGAGTTACATAAATTAAAAAATAGAAGCAATACATGATATTTATATACATTTTGAGAACTATGGATAACCAATTAATTCCTTAGTCAAAAGATAAACATTGTCAACATTTTTATATATAGCCTTTCAGAATATTTCTATGCATGTGTATTTATATATGCATATTTATACATAATGTGTACATAAATATTTATAAATCTATTATTAAGAGGTTCATACTATTTTAATTTTAACTGTTTTATAAATGTTTACATAACAAGTATCCTAAATTATTTAATGTCAAGAAATATACTCTTTATAACTTTCAAATTTCAATCTTAATGCATTTTTAAAAATGTAGGTTTGCTCTTAAACTATTCTTTTCTCTGTCTTTCTGTGTGTGTACATGTATATTCAAAATCTATGAATTAAAAAATAAGATAAACTTTTAGTTTTTCCAGGAAAATTCCACTCAAGCTATTCATTTTGTACAGATGGCAATATTGTTGTAAGGAAAATAAAAATAATGTACATCTTATAAATTAGGACAGACATATCTCTAAATACATACATAGAATTGGGCAGATTTAGAAATATGGAATTTAACATAGAATTTTTACCAGTTATTATATCCTTAAATATCTGCCAGTTAAAATAACTTTTAAAAGTGAAAACTGCATGACTTTTCCAAAGATGTTATTTTAGGCAAAACATATCTTCAAAATTTCTGATTTATACCCTTTTTCCTATTTCAATAAACAGGAGTATTTTTAGCAAATACCATTATTGAAATGAAATCATTTGATCAAATATTAAAAATTTCTTCCCACCTTCCAATGAGTCCTCCCCCACCTTTATATAAGGATTAGCTTAGGCCAGTTTTACTGCTGGAAAAGCCAAATATTTCTTTATTTTCATGCAAGTTTGTGCTTGGTATTTCCAGGGTTATCTAGCAATTTGTAAGAGAAAATATTTTTGTTGAAATGTTTGTTTTCTTGAGAGGTGACCAAAACTAATGATTTTTTGAATTCCTAAAAAAAAGGGCATAAATCTAGGAGTGAAATTACTTATAAAATCTATTGCAAATAGCAAAATCATTTGGGACTACATAAATCCAAGTTTAAAACAAAACTATTATTTCAGGAAGAATACTGGGGAATACTCATGATGTTTATAACATTTTTAGCTATATTCCAATTCCTTTTGTTCTTCCAGTTCTGAATGTTTCTGTGTTTTTCATATTAATAAATATATTTTCTTATTCTGGCCACACAATTCCAGCATACACATTCAGAGAGCTTTGGACAGTATGACACATAAAGTACAATTTCTTTGTGGTTTACCCTGTCCCTGCCTTGGACAGACTGTATAGGAGTGGTCTATAGAGCAATTAATAGTTTCTTCACTTATGAAATCACAAACTGCTTTTCTCATTGAACTCGGAAACAAAAGCCTATTGTGTTCATGGGAAAATTCAGCAAAATCTACATACAGTTTAGTCTAGTTTACTAAAAAAGCATGAAACTTCAAAAACACTATGTAAACTCATAACAGGAACTCATCAAATATGGGTCATTAACAAATAGGATTATGTAATTCTTTAAAGTATGACTATGTCATTAATTTTTAAGTAACAGTAAGGCAAATAGAAGAGTTTGATAACTATGAAAAAACTAGTCCTCACATAATATTTGAGTATGAGGACTGGGGTGGTAAAATATAAAAAAAAATGCAAGAATACAAAGTGTAAAAACGCATTAAAGAAAGGTTATATATATATATATATATATATATATATATATATATATATATATATAATATACACACACACACAGTTTTTTTCTGGAAATAATAAAAATCAAGGATATAATTATTAATGACTATAATCAGTGGTCCATAAAAACCTTCCATAGGTCTCTGATTACATCAATCACCTAACTTCATTGTTTTTCTTTAAAAATTAAATGGCAAAACATCCTGAAATTCTAAAGCCACAAAGAATTAATAGAATAGTAAAATTTGACATGCTTCCTAACTGAGTATGTGATAGTGAAAGACACATCGTTTTCTAGTCCTACATTCAGAATCGAGTTAGGCTTATAATTCAAGGTAGCTATAATTTCATTTTTGTAACAAATTGGTTCCAGAAGAACTGTATGAAAAATTGCCTTCTTTATTTTTCATGCATTCAATGTTTTTTTTTTTTTGAAAACATGAGTAGTTCATCATTTGAAAGAATGGTATTTGAATCATTTTGTAATATGAGTTTCTTAGAGGTAAAATAAAGGTCTTCATCACACTTTTTAATTCAAATGCCATCTCAGCCAATGTAGGCTCCCTGTTGAAATTAATTTCTGCATTCTCCACAGTCCCCAAAGAACTTCCATGAACAGTACATGAGTGTGTAGCAACACCAGTTCCAATCTCTTTGAGGGCGGAGTTGGAACCTTGGTCTATGTATCCCCTTGTGGAATGGTTCTTAATCTGAGGTGCACGTCAGAATTCCCTTGAGAGTTCTTTAAAAAATCTACACAGGCTGGACCACACCCCAAACCTACTGAATCAAGAGCAAAGAATGGGATGTCTATTTTGAAAAAGTTAAGTTCTTAGGTGATTCTGAGTTCTCATGACTAGCAGGGTTTGGATGGGTGCTCCAGAATGATTAGTGAATTGCATTCATATACCAGGTCCTAAAAGCCTCCCCATTTTTAAGACTCAGTTCAAGGTCTACACCTGTTCAGCATCCCTCATTTTTCCTGTCTGTGCCCATCTCTACTCTTCTGATCTTTCACAGTTTTATTATTATTCAGCAGGCTTTACCTCGCCATTTTATTCTGCCATCTGTTTACTCTAGAGAGAAACAGTGAACTACTCCCTTGTACTTTTCATCGTCAACTCTCACCATCCCAGGTACTCTAGAACAAATATTTTCTTCCTTTTCTAGCACTTCTCACAATCTAAAACTATTTTACATATTGTTTAATTGTTTTTTAAAATCTGATTTCCCTTAATGTAATGGAAGGTAGTAAAAAGCAAGGAATTATGTCTTATTCAAAGTTCTATCCCCAGTGCCTAGAACAGTACTTCTAAAAAAGGATTTGATTAATAGAGGAAATAACTAGAGGATTATCTCTTTTGTGTCCATTTAATTATTTGCATATTTTATTTACTTAGTTCCTACCTTACAGTCTCCAATCCCATGTCAGTTCTTGCTCTGCAAAACCATAAGGTTAAGGCTATAAAGAGCAATAATTTGATTTTACTAGACCTTAAAAGTATGCCTTTATGTGTTATATAAAATATTGATACCAACAGGAGTAGGAGTAGATGTCATTTCAGCTCTCCATACTCCCAGTGGTTTCATTTTGTAGCTCTGTAATTCTTTCACTTAATTGGCAAACTTTCTTAGTTTAATTTACCTAATTATGCACGGCAACCAACTTCAGTTAGTGCCTCTTTTTGAAGGAACTAGAAACTATATATTCTTAAGCATGGATAAATTCCAAGATGACAAGTAGAAAATTATGAACATCTAAATGGATCTAATGCTTTTATTGATAATATAGGATATACTATTAATATATTGGAGACGTTCTTAGTCGTGATTTGGTGGTTTGTATGTTGACTCATAAAGATGGTCATGGAGTAATCCTCCCTGAGACTCACTATCTATAATATAAACTCAAGATCAATTATATGAACAAACACATAATCACACTATTGATTCTATAGCACATATTTCAGGAGAGTCAAAGTGGTTCGTTTTCACACACAATATTTTGAAGAGCTTTCAGTTGTGGGCGAGCATCTCTATCACTTATCCTTATTTCATTCTTGCATTCATCATGCATTCATTAAATATTTCTTGAGTGTCTCTGATGCCCCAGACATGTGCTGAGCCAAGGAGAAGTAAGACTGAAGCTCTGTCACTGCAAAAATCTTGGTAATAATATCAACATTGGAAAGTTGCTCCAGAGGATCTCACAGAGTGCTTACATCTTAAGACATTCATACGCAGGTTGGTAGTAAGTGAGGTCAGGCCAAAGAGAACAGTATTTACAAATTGAGGTTTAAATCAGAGATGACTCAAAAGAAACAAGGGAGTGAGCAGAACCTACAGTGTTGTAGGCATTCTAAGCCCTTTAGATGCCTCATACGTTCAAACCTCACAAACATCTTGTGAGGTGCTCATTACTATCCCTGTTTTGCTGATGAAATAACTGAGGCTTGGAGAGATTATTAAGCATTAGGAAACAAAATTTGCGTCTGAGAACTGGGATTCTCTTACTGATTTTCTCCATTTCCTGAGGTGGGATACTGAGAGAAGTATTTGGTATACCAGAGAAGGTCAGCTTTGAGAGTGGTCTCAGTGTTAATACTGAGGAAAAAGTCTTGTCACTTCAGAAAAAGGTGAAGTCTACTTTAGTATTCCTCTAGCCCATTGAGTTCCTAAACATTTATGATAAAAAATAATGACTACAACTAATGATACATTTAATCAACACAATTTTATTGTTTTTCTATCATTTAACTGGTTGAATGTTACTTATATTTAAAGGGAAAAACTTTGAAGAAAAGCTTTTTTAGCTTGGGCTACTAAAAAAAAAAAAGGGAACTATATTAGGTTGCGAAGGGTTAGGGATAGCTAAGCACCCAGGGTTTAATGGTGCAGTATAAAAATAGTCCCTTTTTAACTTACTTTTATGACAGCACCTGAGAAGAACCAATGTTTTACACTGGATTTCATGTAGAAAGAGAAATTTTTCTGGAAAAAAAAGATGTTTACGTGTCAGTTGCTGGTCACCTCTCGTATGTCTTAAATACTCTAATATTGGGAAACAGTAGTGTCTGGGCCGGTGGATTTCTGCTAGCCTATGGGCATGCCCTGAAAACTACTGTAGCTGACTCTGTTTTCATGTTCCATGTTTCGTTTTCTTGGAAATAAATTAATAAGTTGTTGGAAATAAATTAATAAGTTGGTCCTCAGAGTAAGCACCAAAATTAATATTTTGTTAGGAGCTTCTGCTCTTAGGGCTGCACTAACCTCAAGCATGGATGAGGGAACCATCAATCTGTCAGGACAAAGAAGGGCTACCCTACTTGAATTAACTGAACTTGTCCCTCCTCATCACAGCCTAGCATGCAGAATGTAAAGAATCCCACACTGACAATGGGTTTGGCTTCCTACTCATGCATGTATTTCAGAATGCCATGACACATCAAGGGGTGCTGCATTGTGATGCGCTTATGATGACACCCCATGCTATTCTATGATGCACTATAAAATGCTCAAAATGGTTAGTCTTAATATGAAGTAGGCACAAAGTTCATGGCTTGAAAATGTTGAAGGGGATTTCTTCACTTGTTCTGTAAGTAGCTCCATTTATGAGTCACTTAGTTCTTCGATGTGATTAACATAGTGTAACTATCATAATGTCAAGGCCAATAATAATAATTACCATTTATAAAGCACTTACCATATGCTAGGAGTTGTGCTACTTATTTATGCATCTTATCTCATTTGATTTGCCTTAACAGCAGGTAGGCATCTTTATTCCTATTTTCAGATGAGGAATCTGAGTCTTTGAAATATTAAGTATCTGTGGAATTTGTATATGAAAACCCAGGTTAGTTTGAATATAAACCTCATATTAAGCATTAAGCTAGTTTATGCTTCCATGATGCTCTCTTATGACACATATCAATGTAAATCATCATTCTCTAAATTTCCAATTGGAAAACGACTAAGCAAGTATCAATGTTAAGAGCCTACTTTCACTTCAAATAGAAAAGGAAACATTTCTGATGACAGATCAGCACAACTTGGATTCACCTCAATAAGAAGGAGAAAACTGGCAGAACAGGGCTAGAATGAAAATGAAACCCATAGGAGCAGAAAGGTGCAAAAGTGTGGACAGACTTAAATGAGTTCAGAGTAAAATCTCCACCACCATCTTTTGAAATCTGCTGGCAAGTTTCTGAATGTCTCTGAATCACAATCGCCTCATCCACTAAAAAAGATGACAATGCATGCCCCTACTTCATCCTAGAATGGGCGGGGCCAATTTTCCAGACTTACTTTCCACTTTTGTCACACCCTGCCATCAGATCTAAACTTTCTGCTGGGAAGGACTTTGATCGGCTTTTCCATTCTTCCACAAAACCTCCCCTGATACAGGCCTAATTAAATTGTGCCCCCTTGTTTTCCGAAGACACTATGAACCCTTCTTAAAGTCTGATAAGATACTAGAATCATGTATCTATGAATCTGGCCTGTACCACACTCTGAGATCTTGGTCATAGTCATCAATTTATCTTCTCCCACCCCTGCCCAAAATATAAAACAAAACAGGTGACACACAAAATAGGTGGATGAGAGATGGCATGATTCATGACCTCTATTCCATCTCACTAAATGCATGGTATTATTTAGTCTATTCACTGCAGTATGGCATTAAAAAAAAAAAGCAGCTTTAAAAAAGTTTCCCAGAAAAAGGACAGATGCACCGTGACCCATATTCCTCAAAAGGCTGTTTTACCAGAACATCAGGGAAGAGATATGTATCTCCAGGACAAGGAAACAGTTAAAGAGAACAATGCTTTTTTCTCTTCGTTAAGTCAAGAAAAATCCAATTCTGGAGTTGCCACTGCATCAGAGTTAGTCAAATTGAGCAGCTCCCTCCTGCTGGCCTTTTTATCCTGGGATTTGAAAGGGACAGGCCCAGTACCAGCCTACATGCCAATAAACTACCACTAGAGATTGAATCCTTTAGGTTAAGCATTGCTCTCTTCAGAAACTCCCTATTCAAATGTCAGTTTTGTCCTGAATTCCTCCATCAGTATGGAAGAGGTTTTACCAATTGTGTAGTCTTTTTCCTCCCTTTTTAAAGCGGCAGTTTCTCCTCTTGTATTACCGGAGCAATTATACCTACCTCTCAAGGTTACTGAGTAAGGTGATGTAGGTGAAGTTCTCTGTAAAGTTCAGCAATCGTAATTAACTAATATAATTTATCTTTGGTGAAAACCCTGGGCCACATATGAAAATGGGGTGGGAGATGGTTTGAAATTCTGACCACTTCACACTAGTGGGTGGGAAAGGGCCTGTGATGGAGACATGGCTTCATAAATGAAGCCCCTCCTCATTTGGAGGTGCGCTATCTCCAGTCATTAAATGCACTTATCATTGAAAATGATATCCACGCCATCATTAAGATACTCTTGGTCTTGAAGTACAGTTACATCTTAATATAGAACTTTTCTAATTGATCCCGGTCGGTTGAAATATGATCAACCAAAGTATAGACAGAGGTTTTTCAGATGGATTTTGAAACTTTGGGAGTTTTGACTATCGGGTACTGCCTCCCAAATTTCAGTCCCGCCCCGGAATGAGGATCGGATACTTTTTATGCTTCCAGCTAGAGGTCTAATTTCCTTCCTCCCAGTGGCTCTGCACGCACGAGCGGGTGGGGGCGGCGCCCCTGTCATCCGTGTGCGGTTTTGGGGTAGTAACCTCCTCCGCGCGGCCCCGGCCCCGCCCACGCCGCGTTCCTGACGTCACGACCCTGCCTCCCTCCCCGCCCGGGCTCTCCCCGAGGCTGCTATAAAGCGGCAGGTGCGGGCGGCGCCCCTGGAATGTCCACGCACCTCGGTGCCCAGCTGGAGCGGGAGCCGAGCGATCCCGGGGGGCTGAAGGCGCGGCATCCACCACCCGGAACCCGGCCGGGTCTTCTTCCAGCGCGTCTTAACTCCCTTCTCCTGTCTCGCTTCCTCCTCTGCCTCTTCCTCCTCGTTGCCCCCGTCCGAGTTGCCCGAGAGACCGGGACGCCGTCGCTCCGAGGGACCAATGAGAGCCCCGCTGCTGCCGCCGGCGCCCGTGGTGCTGTCGCTGCTGATCCTCGGTGCAGGTGAGGACGCCCGGGCTCGGAGCTGCCGGGCGCTTCTCCCACGGCGGGCAGAGGCTGTCGCCTTTTGAATGGCCACTTCTCCACGGAACTCCCCAGGGCTTCCCGGACGCTGTCCGTCAGAAGGAGGTCTCTGTCCCTCCCGCCCTAAGGGTGGCTCCCTAGAAGGAAGAGAGAAGGAGCAGGTGTCTTAGACGGTCCAGGCCAGGAGGAAGGTGCCTGACGGAATCCCTGTACTTTCTTTAGTCCGGCTGAAGGAGACATCAGAGATCATGTGATCTAACGCCTCCTTTTCACAGATTAAAACAAACACACACAAATCGAGGTCCAGAGAGGTGAAGTGATTTCCGCAGATCTTATAGTGAGTGGCTGAGCGAGGTCCTGGACCAAAGTGCTGCCTCCTGCCTAAATCCCCCATCTCCTCCGTCTAGTGATTTTATTTTTACCTTCCAGGGAGGTCCTCAGGGTGTCCCCAGGAGAGGTTGGAAGCACAACTCTGATGCTGTTTTATTGAGATCAAAAGATAAAACAAGGGCTTGAAACTCTGTTACCCAGTTTCTTCTCTATATAACAACAATCATAATGAAACAATGACAACAAGGATCATTATTATCAACTACCATTCATATTTTTCGCATTTCTTTTAATATATGTGGTTTGTTAGGAAAATACATGTGGATTTTTAAGAAAACCTAATATTTATATCCAGAACTGTCTTTTAAGGTGGTGTGGAATAGCATTCTAGCAAAGACAAGTGCATTTGGAACAAGAGGTGATAGGAATATTTAGGCATCTCCTGTTAAGTAATTACATTAGATTAATGTGCCTATTTGGCAGTGATTTTTTGATGTGGAAATTAATGTGGACTGTGGAAAAGAAAACCTTGATAAAAGAAGCTCTGTAATTGGAACAGCTGAGTTTGCTTGTTGGCAAAATCTGAAGTTGCTTTCATAAGTGACTCAGTCACAAACAATAGCACATGTGAAATAACTTGCTTTGATATCAGAAGATAAACATTTCTACTGAAAGCTGTTGACTGGCAAGAAAGGCACCCTGCTTTACTTTTTCTTTTCTTCCATCATTCTTTTCCCCACAGGTCATTATGCTGCTGGATTGGATCTCAATAGCACCTACTCTGGGAAAGGGGGATCGTTTTCTGGGGACCACAGTGCTGACGGAGTTGAGGTGACCTCAAGGAGTGAGATGTCCTCAGGAAGCACGATTTCCCCAGTGAGTGAAATGCCTTCTGGTAGTGAACTGTCCTCAGGAACCGACTATGAATATTCAGAAGAGTACGATCAGCCACCTCAAATATCTGGCTATATTGTAGATGACTCAGTCAGAGGTGAGTACAGGATAAAGTGAAAATGTAGCCTCTGAGATGTGGGTTTGTAGGAGCAGAACTGCTTGAAAAGAAAAGCCGCTCCCTGGATTTTCTACTGGTTTTCTTGCTGTGCATTTATTGCATACCCTTTAGGTAAGCTACAACTTGAGAGAGACGAGAGAGCTATATGAAGGTGCCTCCTGCATGTTCAGAACTCTCCCAAATGTGTTTTGTTCCATAAAGTCTAATCTTCGCAACAACTTTATGAAGTAGGAATTATCCTCATTTTGCAGATGAGAAAACTGACACCCAGAAAGGTCCCATAGCTAGCAAGCATTTGAGCTGGAATTAGAACTCTGACCTGTTTGATTCTAGATACCAAGGTCTTTCCCACTTTGTATCTTAGCTTTTATATACACTCCCCACCCCCACCCTAAATAATTGTATTTCAACAAAAATAAGAGAACAGGGGAAATAATAGAGCAGGAAGAGTTGGACTTTACTCTTTAAGTACTAGGTTGAAAAATTGGTGATTCTATTAATAATAATATTAAAGAAGGACAAATATGCATGATTATATTGCTAAAATCACAATTCAACCCCAAACCCCATTTGTCAGTTAAATAACAATAATCCATGGTTTTCTTCCTTTTTGTTGTTATTAGCTCTTTTAAGGACAGCATTTGCTTAAAATGAGGGGCTAAAGTAAGAGATAAATATTGTCCATTACCCTCATACTACTTTGGAGTTTGAGTACAGAAGTCATCAATAAATCACTTCTAAATATCCTAGAAACATCCAGTATGGAGGCAGGGCATAGTGGTTTAAGAGGTCCTTAAGAGGACTTCCTCACCTTAATTTCCCTGTCTCTTTCCCCTCTGCCTGGCTCCCAGCACTGGTGAAGGGAGAGCAGGTGGGTGTCACAGCAGGTGGGTGTCACAGCTTCCTAACTGGCAAGTGGGAAAATCTTTGATGAACCCTCTACTTCTGAACTTACTCTTGCTTCTGAACTTATGCATTTATGTGACGTGGGGAGGGGACCCTATTTATAACTCTTATTTTTGAAGAAGTGGCATTTGAGCATTAAAGTGATTAGAAACTGTTCCCTTAAAAATGTTTCAAGTTATTAGTACTAAAATAAGCCAAATAAATTGTTAGTGGTGAAAATGACTTTTGCTCAAAATTGTAACGCATAGTGAAACAGAGTGAAAATGTTAGTTGAGCTCCTTTGAAAACTGTTAAGATAAATGTCCATGGGTGAATATCTATTGTAACACTTTAGCATGGTGACTATTATTTATCTCTGTCCATATTCATGATCTATCTGATAAAGTTCAGTAATGTTCACTTAAAATATTCTTGTCTTATTCTAACTTGTGCTCTTTTAACATCATAGGAAAGTTTTAGTATTAAAAATCACATAATTACTTATTAAATCTCACATGCTATTATAATAACTTCTAAAATATTCATATTTGTCATTTCCTTAATCAGAGGGGTTCTATCTTTGATTTCTTTGTTAATCTTCTTGATGTTTCTAATGTTTTCTAGTCATTGAACAGGTGCTGGATAGTCATCAGGTCTGATGATATTTTCTCTTTTCATTGAGCTAAATACTTACTCAAATAAACCTAATGAGGGATTATATAACAAAACTTGTAACTCCCCTTCCCTGTCTTTCATATGTAGATAAACTATACCTTGCATACCTTATAAGACTAAATAAAGATTTCTATGTATCTGGTACTTAAGTTGAAACTTTGAAGCATCAAGTACAAATATTTGTGGACTTACGTTTTCAAATAGACTGACCACAGAAATGAGACCTCCTGGAAGGTATTGGCTAATAATATCTGTTACGATCTGGAAGGTGGAGAAAGTTGATTAACTGTAATGCATAATTCTAAGTGTACCCCTCTAGAAGTAGCCACTAATTTCCAACTCAGTAATGGTGAGCACAAGGCTGACATGGTCAAATAAAATCAACAAATATACCCCATGCCCCGTTTTAATTAAACAGCATTGACCATCACTGTGAGAAAGCATAGTATAGTAGAAAAAGAACAGACTTTGACATCCTAGCACTGCTGTTTTCTAGCTAGTTGTCCTAGGGTGAATTATTTGTCTTCACTGAACTTCAGGTTCCTCATCTGTATCAAGTGGATAATAATACATAAAACTGTGATTTTGTTTTAATTGTATTAGTGCTCATTGCTAAAAACTTGGTAGATATTAGAAATTCTAGAAATGTTTAAAATATTTCATGGATTTTCTTAGACATATAACTCCTATTTTCAATAATATTGATAATACAGTAATCATAATTTACAAGTGATTTAAAAAATATATTTCTAGGATGTTAAAATAACAAAGGGATTCAGAATTTTAAATGCCATAGATACAGATATTCTCTTCACCCACTTATTGTGTAAGTATTATATTAAATAATGAGACAAAACTTGGTCATTATCCTCAAAATCTCATTACTGTGGTTTCTTTCTTTTAAAGTGATATTCAAGATGGAGATTGTTGCTAATAAATTTTATTTATTTATTTATTTTTAGTTGAACAGGTAGTTAAACCCAAGAAAAACAAACCAGAGAGTGAAAAGACTTCAGACAAACCCAAAAGAAAGAAAAAGGGTGGCAAAAATAGAAAAAACAAAAGAAACAAAAGGAAGAAAAACCCATGTGATGCAGAATTCCAAAATTTCTGTATTCATGGAGAATGCAAATATTTAGAGCACCTGGAAACTGTATCATGCCTGTAAGTTTACCTAAATTACATAGAATTTTACATTTCTAACACCATGTTTGAAATCCCTGGCTTTAGAAACCATTTTTCCAATGTGTAAATCAAAGGTCAGCAAACTTTTTCTTAAAGGACCAGATAATAAATATTTTAGGTTTTGTGGTCTAAAATCATGTATATACTTATATAACCAATTAAAATGTAATGATTCAAAAGTAACCAAGCTATTCTTAGTTTTGCATGGTGAGTATAGAGCTTTGTAAATAAAAATTAAAATAAATTCTTAGCTTGCAGGCTTGAAAAAAATGAGCAAAAGGATGGATTTGACATGTGGGCTGTAGTTTATTGAGCCTTATTATAAACCATAATTTTATAATATGTAAGAAGCTCTTTCTCAAAAAGAACCTACAGGTACTTTTCACATAGTCTTTTATATTGCTATAGTCTCCTTCCCCCAAAAAAGTTGCTAGCACACTAAATTATAGTGGAATTTATTAATTGCATAAAAAATTCCTGAACCCACTAATTGGCCATAAAAAGAGACTACAAAGAATGAAAAGGTGTATCTTCTTGTAATATCATACCCAAACTAATCTCAACTTGTCCTAATACTAATACATATTTGGCTGGAATGCATTCTGTGTCTCATGATTTTGAAAAATATATGGACTGTTTCTAGTGATTATAATTTTTAATTGTGGTTTGTTTGCAGATGTCATCAGGATTACTTTGGTGAACGGTGTGGAGAAAAATCTATGAAGACTCACAGCATGATTGATGGTGATTTATCAGAAATTGCTTTAGCAGCCATAGCTGCCTTTATCTGTGCCGTGAGCTTCACAGCTGTTGCTGCTGTTATTACGATTCAGTAAGTACAGTAATATTTAAAAATTCCTAATAAAATAATGCAAGCTATTTTTTTTCAGTATTTCTACCACATTATACTATTTTGTTTTAGATGAATTATACTATTGGTAACATGTAGTCTTTGGTTTATATCTTTTCACTTCATTGACAAAGATCATAGGATATGGTAAAATTTATAATATTACTTTGGTCACCATTGGAACTTAATATGTAAAGCCCCTTTTCAGAAGACCTAGAAATTTTTTGAACTTCAAAAATGATGGTTTTGTTGGCGTTTTACGTTTCCACTCATGGCTACTTTTGAATCTCAGAAAGTATTGTCATCTTCTGTGACTATCTTAAGACTAAGCAAGCATCCCAGTGACAAGCTAATTAAAGCTTTGTTCATGATAGGTTTTCAGAGACACTGCTGTTCTAAAAGTCACAAAGAGCTCTAAAGTAGCAGCCAAGAAATATTATGCCTTCTGTTCACATTAGAATGCAAAACCCTGAATTGGGCATTTCATGGCATGGTACTGATTTACTTAGAGCTCATGCCCATTTTGTTATTGTCAAATACAATAATATGGGAACTCAGTTATTAAAGAAAACATTTCTTCCATATGGCATACTGTAGGAAGCAGAAACAATTCTATTACTGTTCTGTTCCAACAGTATCTTCCCTTTGCTCACAATAACAGATCACATTCTTCACTTCATGACCAATGAATATTAGACCCAGACTCTTCCAGGTGTGGATACTGATGGGTAGGTCAAAATGACATTGTCTGTCAAACAAAAGCCATCAAAGAAGGGAAGTTTGGGGGAGGGTGTGAATGGCTCTATGGTGACTAATGTGCTACTAAAGCTTGGGAAAAGCAATGGACTCATTATTCTAATTTTAGGTCTTGGTAATTACTTGAACAACTGGATTGTGTACATGATCTGCTCTTTGAGGAAACAAAGTTTATCTTCTGCCATTGTTTACTATTATTTCATGTGCAGATCATGATAAAATGACACATGAAAACTGTTTTATGCTGCACAAAATTTTGATGTTTGGCTTAAATTGAGTTTGTTAATTTGAAAGTTTATTCTGGTATTTTAGTACCTCAAGCTAGATATGCAAATATATTTAGGAGAGATAACTTCAGACAAATCATTGTTATTTGTCCTAGAAGGGTGGAAGGAAAGAAACAGTCAATTAAGGAAGCTGTTTTGTAATAATTATTAGACATTATAATTATTCTAGTTGAAATATTTAATAATCCTTTGGAAAGTACGGAAAAACTTTGTCATGGTGGCACTCTTAAAACTAGCAGTACCTTGTTCCTTTTTATCCATATTCTCCTCGTATTTGAAATACATAGCAAAACAAACACTAAGCCTAAGCCGTAATTGTTTTTTTCATATTTGAGAGTTTTTCCCAAAATATTACAACAAAGAAAAGTTCTTGTGATTTTAATAATAATGTTTAGTAGATGGATTAAAGAAAGATCTTCAAAAAATAAAATTGCATGTACAACACTAAGACATTTTAAACCATTGTGGTTCTTTGCAAATAGAAAATGACAATAAATAAAACTGGATGGAAATATTTATTATGTTGAGAAATAAATAAAACCCTTCTTGTTTGGTAATCCTATTTACAAAAATTTCAATAATTTAAATTAGTTCTGTGTAAGCATGAAGTGGTCAAACTATACCATCTTCTTCCTCCAATTCTGCAGGCAACTGTGCAATGTCCTTCTAGAAAAAAAACACATACCATATATGCATGTGTTCCATGCCTTGTGAAAGTTTGCATCTTAAGACACACTTATTTTAACCTCAGTCCTCTGGAAATATGTTTATATAAAGTCAACATAAATATCTCCTTTAAAAAAATTTGTCGTATTTTATAGTTAGGTTTAGATTTGGGTTGGTATCAAGTAAAGTGCTTAATTGCCTAAAAGGACTCATGAAAATCCCAGTCAACATGTAGATAAGTGGCAGGAGAATGACAGTAGAATGTCTTGTTCTCTGAAGGCTTCGTAAACGATACTTCCATGAATATGAAGGAAAAGCTGAAGAACGAAAGAAACTTCGGCAAGAAAATGGAAATGCACACATCATTGCGTAACTGAAGATAACATTACAGGTTTGTTTTAACAGATATCCTTAGATTATATCCTATACTTCTGGAAAATTTAACACCTGTTATCTCAAGAAAAATAAGGGAAGCAAATTTCCTTATGCACGGATGAGCCATGGCTATATTAAAGTGTTACTTGAGCATGAGATGGAGTTTGATATTGAGAATGGACTATGTGCTCAGTCAGTATTATAACGATTGCAAAGACACCGATCCCTGTACTCAAAGAACTAAGTATCTAGTAATATTGAGAGGAAAAAAGTTAAAGGGCCGGATTACTAGGGGAATAAAATAGGTGTCGTAAGAAAGGAACCAATGGAGTATAAGTATAAGGAGTTTCCAATGAAGGATTGAAGGAATTCAGTGGAGTGTGTTTAGTGAGCAGGAAAGGATGTTTATACAGAGTGGCATTTGAAATGAGCTTTAAAGGACTGATGACGTTATGACTGGCGTTTATGACAGAAGATGAAGGTTAATAGTGTTTGATGGAATGGATCATTTTGGGAGCTTGTGAAAACTGGCCTAGTTTAAATGAATGTTAAGGGAGATAAGACTGTTAACGATAGGTTGAACTGACATGGTAGAGAGCCAGAATCACTGTGCCAGCACTTAAATGTGAGGAAGTGGAGATACCAGATTGATTACCCTTTTAAGGAAAAGAAGTAGAAAGGGAAAGGGGTACAATCTTGAAAGATAGTTTGGTAAGTATATAGGTGTTTATTTCTTTTCCTTTTTTTTTTTTTTTTTTTTTTTTGTAAAATTGGAGAGCTGAGCATGTTGTTGGTGAAGGTAAGAAGATATGGACAGGGGTATTTCACTGATAACAAAAGTGAACTGCTAATGAAGAAAGCTATAAAAGGAAGAGGGAGCTGAGGAGATCAAGGACACAAAGTTGGTCAGGAGCTCAGACAGGAAAGAAGATGCTCCATCCTTAAGTCACTGGTTTTCTTAATATTGGGTTTATTAATTATTTAGGATGTTTGTTAAATATGCATATTCCTAAACGCAACCCTAAACCTGCTGAATCAGAATTTCTGTTTTTAATGAGCACTCCATATGTTCGGATGTATATGGATACTTGGAGAACCACTACCTTCAGCGTCAATTACGTGTAGATCTTATGTTTTGACCTATTACAGAATTAGCTTGATAACTTATGAAATGGATAATCATCCATGCCTGTGCTATGCTCACTATTTATTGCATCACACTGTATTTATGTTAGCTTTATGTATTGAAAGTAAGAGCACCAACATGAATAAGGGTGGATTTTTGATTACTTAGTGCAGTTGAGACTTCTTAAAGTAGGTCCCAGAATGATTTTAGAAAAAGGAATATGCTGTGCTAGCGCATAGTGGCTGCCAATTAACTGGGAGCTACTATTATTATGTCTTTGGTACTAATTATACTAAATTAACTGTATATCATAAATACCCTGAGCCACTTAATCTTTGTTTTTAATTATGTCCACTGCATAGATTTGGCTAGGAAAACTATTTCTCATGTCTGTTGTTGCTTTTTTATTAAGCGCAATTTGATGAAACAGGTGTGAATATATGCAGGCTTCTACCTAAGCAGGCATTAACCAAAGCAGGTGAAAGAGGGATCCAAATCAAAGTGGTAATTAGTCCCTAAAAAGCTCTTAGCATTTTTCATAAGACCTCCTAGAAAAAAAAAGTACCATAAATTCTGATTCGTTATTTTTCTTTGGAATTTTCTTAAAGCTATGTTGTAATTCAGCTTATCACTAACACTTTATTCTGTTTTCTTGCAGGGTATTCGATCAGGTTCACTGCCAAGTCACAACCATGAATGATGAGTCAGTTCCTCTTTTCAGTGGATCATAAGAATATGGAGCCTTTGTGTTCTGATGGTTTTAAACTATCAATTGTTGCTTTTTATGCTGTCTTATTTCTGTACATAAAGGTGCATGGAGATAAAAAGTATTTTTTCAAGTTGTAAATAATTTATTTATTATTTAATGGAAGTGTATTTATTTTACAGCTCATTAAAGTTTTTTAATCAAACACAGATTGAGAGTTTGAATATTAGTTTTGGGATTGCAAGACACTAGGATATTTTCTCATAACACTTGGTTGGTCATATGAAAAGGATTTCCTCCTCTTTTTTAAGGTTTTTATGTTGATTTTTTAAAATACAGTTTTCTTGAGATATATTTACATACCCTACAATCTTCCACAGTATACAATTAATTGTTCACAGTAGCATCATATAGTTGTGCATTCATTATCAGAATCATTTTTTGAACATTTTCCTTACTCCAAAAAAATAAAAATTAAAGTAAAAACACCTAAAACATTCCCTCCCCCCATCCCACCTTATCTGTCATTTAGTTTTTGTCCCCATTTTTCTACTCATTTGTCCATACACTGGATAAAGGGAATGTGAGCCACAAGGTTTTCACAATTACACAGTCACACCATGTAAGTTACATAGCTATGCAATCATCTTCAAGAATCAAGTCTACTGGGTTGCAGTTCAACAGTTTCAGGTATTTCCTTCTAGCTATTCCAATACACCAAAAACTAGAAAGAGATATCTATATAATGCATAAGAATAACCTCAGAATGACCTCTTCACTCCATTTGAAATCTCTCAGCCACTGAAACTTTATTTTGTTTCATTTCACTTCTCCCTTTTGGTCAGGAAAGCTTTCTCAATCCCACAATGCCAGGTCCAGGCTCATCCCCAGGAGTCATGTCCCGCGTTGCCAGGGAGATTTACACCCCTGGGAGCCATGTCCCATATAGGGGGGATGGCAGTGAGTTCATCAGCAGAGTGGGCTTAGAGAGAGAGAGGTCACATCTGAGCAACAAAGAGGTTCTATGGGGGGACTCTTACGCACAATTATAAGTGGGCTTAGCCTCTCCTTTGCGATAACAAGCTTCATAAGGGCAAGCCCCAAGATCGAGGGCTCAGTGTACTAAATCGGTAGTGCTCAATGTTTGTGAGACTCTCACTAATAACCCAGGTGGGGAAGTCCAACATTTCCACATTTTTCCCCAGTTCCTCAGGGGAACCCTGCAAATACATTTTTATTCGCTGCCCAAATTACTTTGGGTTGTATCAGGATTCCACACTATCCTGTATAAACCTACCAGAGCTCAATTCCTATTCAAAGTTCCATGTAATTAACATGTTTGAATAAAGTGGCTATACAAGTTAAATTATTTAGTGTGCTAGAGAAAATATAGATCCTGCACCAAGTAAACATCACTTCCCTTGGCTTCACACAGAAGTTGAAGTTTTAAAACACAGTCAATATCATCCTTTACCTTTTGGCCTGATTTGCCTTAGTCCTAACCAGATCTGCTTCATTCATGTCTCTAATTGAAGTCTGAACTCTTTTTCAGCTCTTTTAACAGTTGCTGTATGAGGTAATATTGACATTCATAGCTGCCGAGCTCTAGCTCCGAGTTTCAGGGGTCACACAGACACCCAATGTTCCAGGGACTGATCAGGTTATACACAAATTGTTCAGCATCTCAGAATTTGGAGATGACCGTTACAACTCAGCAATAGATGTGACAGCTGTAAGAGCTTACAATCTAGGGACCATTACAATAAGCATTCCCCTGATAAGCTGTGCTTAAGATTCAATTCTCAGCATTTACACATTATAGTTAGTCCATATTAGTGAGGCATTATAATGTTTGTCTTTTCGTTTCTGGTGTACTTCACTCAAAATGCTGTCCTCAAGATCCATTCCCCTAGTTTCTTGTCTCACAGCTTCATTCCTTCTTCCAGCCACTCAATGTTTTATTGTATGCATGCATCACAGTTCACCATTGTGTTCATCAGTCGATGCACCGTTAGGCAACCTCCATCCATTGCAAATCATGAATATTGCCATTATAAACACCTGTGTGCAAATGTCCATTCATGTTCCTGCTCTCAGATCTTCCAAGTATATACCCCATAATGAGGTTGCAGGACCTTACATACCACATACTTAGCTTTTTATGGAACGAACCACCACACTGTCCTCCAGATAGGCTACAAATTCTACTTTCCCACCAACAGTAAATAGGCACATCCCTCTCTCCATATTTTCTCCAGCACTTGTCTTCCTCTGTTTATATTTTTTCCTGCAATTTTATAGAGATACATTCACTTACCATGCAGTCATCCACAGTGTAAATCAATTGTTCTCAGTATCATCATATAGTTGTGAATTCATCACCACAATAAGTACTTGAACATATTCATTACTTCAAAAAATCTTTTAAAAATTATAATACAAAAGATAAAATATTTAAATACCATATAATACAATATAATAATATCAGACAACACCACCACTACCAAGAATCCCATACCCCTCCCTTAAATCCCCCTCTCATAGACATTTAGCTTTGATATATTGCTTTTGTTACATTTAATGGAAGCATATTACAGTGCTACTGTTGACCATAGACTCCAGTTTGCTTTGGTTATATGTTTTTTCAATACCATCCCTTTTTCAATACCTTGCAAGGTTGACATTCATTTGTTCTCCCACATGTAATAACATTTTTTATTTGTACATTTAGTCAACATCATTGACCACTCTAGGTTTCAAGAAGTTATACAGTCACAGTTTTTAGTGTCTATCTTTCCTTCTGGTGTCATACTTGCCCGTAGCATTCCTCTTTCATATTTACTCACCAACATCTTTGTTCAGTGTACTTATAGTATTGTGCTACCATCATATAGTATTATGCTATCCATTTCTGGATCTATACAATCCATTCTGCTGAACATTCTATACTCCTACAGCATCGAATGCCCAATCTCTACCCTTTTTCTTTCTCCTGATAAACTTTGTTCTCAGCTTTTAACTCTCAGAAGTTTGCTCATTCGTGTTACTTCATATTAGTGAGACCATAACATATTTGTCCTTTTTTTCTGGCTAACTTTGCTCAACATAATGTCCTCAACTTTCATCCACATTATTATATGTTCTGTGACTTTGTTCTGTCTTACAGCTGCATAATATTCCATTGTGTGTATATACCACAGCTTGTTTATCCACTCGTCTGTTGATGGACATTTGAGCTGTTTCCATCTCTTGGCAATTGTGAATAATGCCGCTGTAAACATTGGTTTACAAATGTCTGTTTATGTGTTAGCTTTCAGTTCCTCTGAGTATATACCTAATAATGGAATTGCTGGATCATGTGGCAATTCTATACTTAGCTTCCCGAGGAGCCGCCACACTGCCTTTCAGGGTGGCTGCACCATTCTACATTCCCAACAACAGTGAATAAGTGTGCCTCTTTCTCCACATCCTCTCCAGGACTTGTAATTTTTTGTTTTATTGTTAATCGCCATTCTGGTAGGTGTGAGATGATATCACATTGTGGTTTTGAGCTGCGTTTCCCTAATAGCCAGTGAAGTTAAGCATCTTTTCATATGTTTTTGAGCCATTTGTATTTCCTCTTCAGAAAAGTGTCTCTCAATGTCTTTTGCCCATTTCTTAATTGGGTTGTTTGTCTTTCTGTTGTTGAGTTGTAGGATCTCTTTATATATTCTGGATATTAAAACCATATCTGATATGTTGTTTCTAAACACTGTCTCCCATTGCATAGGCTGCCTCCTATCACAAGATCTTGAATATGTGGTCTTAGCACTAATGTTTAGTTCTTTGATCCATTTCAAGTTAATTTTTATATAAAATGTGAGATAGGAGTCCTCTTTCATTCTTTTGGATATGGATATCCAGTTCTCCAAACAATATTTATTGAAGAGGTTGGTATGTCCCAGTTGCTTTGGCTTGTCTGCCTTATCAAAGATCAATTGTCTGTAGATGAGAGGGTCTATTTTTGAACACTCAATTTGATTCCATTGGTCAGTATATCTATCTTTATGCCAATACTATGCTGTTTTGGCCACTGTAGCTTTGTAGTATGCTTTAAAGTCATGTAGTGTGAGATTTCATTCCTCTTTCTCAAGATATTTTTGACTATTTGGGGCACACTCCTTTCCAAATAAATTTGGCTATTGGTTTTTCTATTTCTGCAAAGTAAGTTGTTGGGATTTTAACTGGTATTGCATTGAATCTATAAATCAGTCTAGGTAGAATTGACATCTTATCTATATTTAGTCTTCCAATCCATGAACACAGTATGTTCTTCCATTTTGTTAGGTCCTGTTCTATTTCTTTTAGCAGTTTCTTGTAGTTTTCTCTGTATAGGTCTTTTGTGGCCTTGGTTATGTTTATTCCTAAATACCTGATTCTTCTGGTTGCTATTGTAAATGGGATTTTTTTCTTGATTTCTTCCTCCTGTTGCTCATTACTTGTGTATAGGAACACTACAGATTTTTGCATGTTGATCTTGTAGCCTGCCACTGTGCTGTATTCACTGATTAGTTCCAGTAGCTTTGCTATGGATTTTCTGATATAGGATCATGTCACCTATAAACAGTGCAAGTTTTACTTCTTCCTCTCCAATTTGAATGCTTTTTATTTCTTTTCTTACCTAATTACTCTAGCTAGAACTTCCAGCACAATGTAGAATAACAATGGTGACAGTGGGCATCCCTGTCTTGTTCCTTATCTTAGGAGGGAAAGCTTTCAGTCTTTCCCCATTGAGTATGATGTTAGCTGTGGGTTTTTCATATATTGCCTTTATCATATTGAGAAAGTTCCCTTCTATTCCTATCCTTTGAAGTGTCTTCATCAAGAAAAGATGTTTAATTTTGTCAAATGCTTTTTCTTCATTGAGATGATCATGTGTTCCTTCTGCTTTGATTTATTGATTTATTGATGTGGTGTATTACATTAATTGATTTTCTTGTGTTGAACCAACTTTGCATACCTTAAAAAAAATCCCACTTGGTCATGGTGTGTAATTCTTTTAATGTGCTGCTGGATTCGATTTGCGAGTATTTTGTTGATGATTTTTGCATCTATATTGATTAAAGAGATTAGTCTATAATTTTCTTTTTTTGTAGTATCTTTGTCTGACTTTGGTATTAGGGTGACGTTGGCTTCATAGAATGAGTTAGGTAGCTTTCCCTACTTGTGCTAGTTTCGATATATTATGACCCCCAAAATGCCATGTTCTTTCATGCAGTCTTGTGGGGGCAGGCCTATTAGTGTTGATTAGGTTGGAACCTTTAGATTAGGAAGGTTCTTTGAGAAAATCAAAGAAAGTGTGGCCCCGCCCATTCTACTTGGGTCTTGATTTAATTACTGTAGCCCTATAAAAGATCAGACAGAAGGAGCTCACTGTTTGTTGTAGCTGAGAGACACATTTTGAAGATGGCCATTGAAAGCTGGCACTGACCTTTTGGAGAATGCCATTTTGAAATGCAACCTGGAGCAAACAGATGCCAACCACATGCCATCCGCTAACAGAGGTTTTCCGGATGCCACTGGCCATCCTTCAGTGAAGGTATCCTATGGTTGATGCCTTGCCTTGGACACATTATGGCCTTAAGACATGTAACTTTTTAACCAAATAAACTCCATTTACAAAAGCCAATTCATTTCTGGTATTTTGCATGATGGCAGCATTAGCAAACTGGAATACCTCCTTTTCAATTTTTTTTGAAGAGTTTGAGTGGGATGGTACTAATTCTTCTTGCATGCTTGATAGAATTCACATGTGAAGCCATCTGGTCCTGGGCTTTACTTTTTTGGGAGCTTTGTGATGAATGACTCAATCTTTTTAATTGTGATTGGTTTGTTGAGGTCATCTATTTCTTTTTGAGTCTATGATGATCATTTATGCTTTTCTGGGCAGTTGTCCATTTTGTCTAAGTTGTCTGGTTTATTAGCATATAGTTGCTCATAGTATCCTCTCATTATCTCCTTTATTTCTGTGTGATCACTAGTTATGTCCTCTTTCCCATTTCTGATTGTATTTATTTGCATCTGTTCTCTTTCTCACTCTCTTTTTGTTAGCCTAGCTAAGGATCCATTGATTTTATTGATTTTCTCAAAGAACAAACTTCTGGTTTTGTTGATTCTCTCTATTGTTTTCCTATTCTCAATTTCATTTGTTTCTGCTCTAATCTTTGATATTTCTTTCCTTTTGTTTGCTTTGGGGTTAGTTTGCTGTTCTTTCTCTAGTTCCTCCAGCTGAACATTTAATTCCTCATTTTTTTTCTCAGTTTTCTCTTTATATAGACATTTAGGGCAATAAATTTTCCCTCTCAGCACTGCCTTTGCTGCATCCCATTAGTTTTGATGTGTTGTGTTTTCATTGTCATTTGCCTCAAGGTATTTACTAATTTATCTTGTAATTTCTTCCTTTACCCACTGGTTGTCTAAGAGTGTGTTATTAACCTACATATATTTTGAATTTTCTGACCTTCTGCCAGTTATTGATTTACAATTTCATTCCATTCTGATCTGAGAAAGTGTTTTGTATAATATCAATATTTTTAAATTTGTTGAGACTTGCTTTGTGACCCAACATACAGTCTATCCTAGAGAATGATCCATGAGCATTTGAAAAAAATGTGTATCCTGCTGTTGTGGGGTGTAATGTTCTATAAATGTCTGTCAAGTCTAGTTCAATTATTGTACAATTCAACATCTCTGTTTCCTTATTGATCCTCTGCCTAGATGTTCTATCCATTGATGAGAGCAGTGTATTGAAGTCTCCAATTATTATTGTAGAGGTATGTACTTCTCCCTCCAGTGTTGTCGGTGTTTGCCTCATGTATTTTGGGGCACTCTGGTTTGGTGCATAAATATTTACAATTGTTATGTTTTTTTAGATTAATTGTCCCTTTTATGTTGACTTTTAAAATTAAAATTCTTTCTTTCTTTTCTTTCCTTCTTTCTTTCTTTTTCTTAGAAAGTGCTGTTACTGAGAAAATTATGAACTAGAGTCACTTGATCCTCCTACAAAAATTAATATCCCAAACCATCCTAACTTATTCCATGTAGAACTCATACCAAGTCTCATTAATTACGAAAGCTTCTAAAAACAACATGTGGCATCTGCTTCTCTGAATCGATAGAACCTGATATTACAGTAGAAAGCAAATCTACTGCCCATCACCCTAATATCAAAGACAAGGAGACTAAGTTTATTTAAAAAGTGGCATTTCAAGAGAAATAGGAAATATTTAGATTTGAAATTTCTTTCTCTAATATGATACAAATGTATGAGGCAAGTAAAACCCACTCTTCCTTTCCCTCTATTTGCTACTTTTTCTTACAATATTTTAATAAATATATGTGTGTACTTGTGGTGGGTTGTCTTTCAAGAATATTACTTTTATGGGGCTATTCATAATCTGATTCCTGGCTGAATTACCTTTGTGCAAAACAAAACCAAGCCACCTTTATAATGTGTGGGGAGTATTTTGATAAAATGAACCAATATCAGGCATAATACCATTAATGATCTCATAGAATTTTAGGTTGAAAGTTGCCTTAAGCAGCAACATTTCTGTGTCTGGCTATCACTCACCAAATCCTTGTCCAGTGACCATCTAACACAATGGTCCCACTCCTGGCTGCAATATTGTCACATGAGGAGTACTGAATGTCTATGCACCCTGGCCTCACTCCCAGAGCTTCTGATTTAATTGGACTGGGATGGGTCCTTGGCTTCTATATTTTTAAATGATTCCCAGCTATTTCCTATATGCAGCCAGTGTTGAGAACCTCTGATTCACCTCTGCATTGAACATCTTCTGCACACATTTTCCTCAGTTAGACTTGTTCGTTAAATATTCATTGTGGATGAATCAAGTATAGTGCTAAGAATATGAAGCAGAGAAGTGTTGACTTTGAGAAATTTACTACCTCGTTGGGGAGAGAGGGTATGTCTTGTCAGTACAGTGCAGTGAATAACTGGTTGAGGTGTTTATCAGAGTTCTGTGAGAGCCCAAGGGAGCTCTTGCCTAGCCCAGCCTGAATGAATCAACAAAGGTTTCCTAGAGAGATGTTATATCATTACAGGTAAAAGCAAAATTCCAAAGTCATCAAACAACAGGATCTGCAAGGAAAAATACAAACAGTTCAGTTATCACCGAAAACAGAAAGTGTAAAGTTGGCGGAGGTTATAAAGGAAGCTCGAGTAATGAGAACAGGGTCACATAGAGCCTTTAACTCATACTGTAGGCTTTGAGGAGCCATTCAAGCCAGCAAAATGGGATAGAAACTTGATCAGATTTGCATTCCAACCTTGTCCAAGAGGGACTTGAACCAAGGTCAAAAGTCAGATGATTGATTAGGAGGCATTTGACATAATCCAAACAAAAAATGAAGAGCACCTGACATTGAGAAGTTGAAGCAGGGAAGGTGTTCTACATGGAATTGAAGTTTTTTTGATATATAAATACATAAAAAAACAAAAGCAAAGTGGTTTATCTACTGAGGGTAATTTTACAGTAAGAGAGGAGAAGAAACCTAGGATGACCCTCAGGTTCCTGACACTTGGGAAGCTGGGTGGCTAGTAATATCATTTAAAGCAGGGCATCCCTTGAACTGGCTTGCTGAATATTTTAGAAGGGAATCACTGCTATTTATTTATCCTTGACTAAAGAATTGCTCTACTCTATTTTGAAAACTCATCCTTTTGAATCTATGATGGATCTATGGAGAAAAAAGTACCAGCTGAGCCAGTTAGTCAACTGAATCAAGCCATCCACCACGTCACATCTGAGATAGTAAATATGGGAGGGAAAAGACCAGGTGTGCAAGGACAATAATGAATTCAGTTTTGGGATTCGTTGAATTTGAGATGTTGGTACACATCCAGTAACATTTAGATGTACAATACTGAAGTCTAGGGAGGGGAAAAATTATAGATTAGGAGTCATCAAAACATATTTGGTAACTGAAGTCCCCAAAATGCCCGAGATTACCAAAGAGTATAATGAAGCAGAAGAAAATATATTTGTATTGACGTATCTTCCCAGTGTTTACCAAACTCTTGGAGGGAGGACACAGGCCTCAGTAGCTCCTATGGAGGTTCTAGGTACATGGCAGGCCTGCTACCCCATCAGCTTCTCTAGCTCTTAAAACAATGTTAAAAGTTAGTTACTACAGTTGAATAGAAGGAAAACAAGTACCATCATCATCATCATCATGTCATCAAAATCATCATCATAGCTTAAGTTTATTCAGTACTTAGATATACCGCAAACTGTTCTAAGTGCTCTATATACATAGTAACCTATCTAATCCTTACAACTTCCTTAGAAGGTAGATATGTTTTCTAGATTGATAAACTGAGGCCTAGAGAGACTAAGTAACTTGTCCATGGTCACATAGCTAGTAAAATAGCATTAGGCTCTCTGGCTCCAGAGCTGATCTGCTTAAATTCCCTTCTCTACTGATTCCCCTGCAGTCAACGTGTTTGTTTTCGGGTTTAGAGGACTCTATCTGCCTACCATTTTAGCTGGCTTTTAACAGCCACCGATTTATAAGATATTTAAATAGCTGGTTTATATCTTTAAGACCTGATAAGATGACGCAATTTTTTTTTTTATCTACTTGTGCTGCCTTCACAAAATTTCCCAATCCATATCCTCCTGCATCACCCCTTAAAATGTGACTGACCTCTTATTTATGATATAGCACTCAGTCAGGCTGCATGATAAACAGAGACCAGGGCATATCAGCTCCATAAATCTTGGAGATACACAATTAAAGCTGGATGCTGTTCTTTAACCAAAATAGTGACACCACTTTCTAAAAAGGCTGTTGTTTAATTAATTAGATAACGTCTATGCATGTGTGTTTTGCTTAAGGGAAAGGCAATTTATGAGATAATGATTGGTAGGAGACTGCAATATCAGCATTCCTTCTTGGAGGCAAATCCCACTAATTCTTTTCTAGGATTGCTAAATAACACCTAGATTTCCATTTTCTTTCATTCAAGATCTCAGAAATAAGGTTTAGGATCAACTTTAATCCAGGATTTCTATCTGGCAGGTTATATAAGGAATGTGTGCCAATAATTGGGGTTATCAGTGCTCCTTGGGTATCTCCAGCACTGTGGTTCTTAGGAAAGGAGCATGGTATCACAGTCAGGTCCTTAAGAGCTCCTCACCTTAGTAAGTGATATGAGAACAACTCAACCTCTCCTCTATTTCCCTGGGTGGAACCCCAAGCTTTGGTGCTTATTCTGCCTATAGAAATTCTACTTTTCAGTTCAGACTCTTCTGCACAATTTGCTTTCAGCTTAGCTATCTCTTCCAGCAGGATGTCTTCTTCCATTCCCCTTCTTGCCATCAGGCTAGGTAAGATTCTCCTATTATAAACTCACATAGCATTTACTAATATTTCAATTATATGACTATTTGGGTAATTCTTTATTTATTATTGTCCTCTTCCACTGGTCCTTAAGCTCCCAAGGGCAGGGAATAAGTCTTTTTCACTACTCAATAAATATATGTTGATTAAAAAATAAATGATTAGAAGTGATCCAAATCATTTCCTCTTACAACTACCATCACTGCAGAAGACATTTTGCAGACACCTGTATGGGTTTCAAATTCTCAATAACGTCTTTCTTCACTGGCAGTAACCCTTTCATGGATTATGGAGTGACAGCTTTTCAAATGGATCTAATAACATTCTTTTTAAAAGCATGTAAAAACTATACACAATTTTCAGTCAGGTTTTGTGGGCCTCATGGGGCTGTTATGTTCAGAAATTTCTTATGTCAAAAATTGTCTCTGGAATTAAATCATCTTTTTTAAAAAAATTTCCTTCATTTATTCAGCCAGCATGTTTTGAGCACTCAGTACATGAAGAACATTGTGCCATTTGGAATGGGGCAGTAAGTGAAATAGTCTGCTTACCAAGAGCTGTCATTTTGGAAAGCTGGTTCCAAGAGGAAAACAGACAATCCATCCCAAAGAAGTACATATTAGGCAGGGATATTTGTAGTAGGTTAACAGTGACAAAGAGAAAGAGACGAATTCTTAGCTTAGGAAAATTGTCCATTTCCCCCTGATTTCCCTTTTATATAATTTGATACCTTTCATATAACTGATGCTCAATATCAGTTGCTCAGAAGTAGATACCTGAGACTAGGATATGAGACAAAATAATAGTTTATTTGGGGAAATAAGACTAGGATGTGAAAGAAGAAATAAAGGGTATATTATCAACACAAGACAGCTGATATGTCCTGGTCTCTGTTTATCATCCAGCCTGACTCAGTGCTATATCATAAATAAGAGATCAGTCACATTTTAAGGGATGATGAAGGAGGATATGGATTGGGAAATTTTGTGAAGGCAGCACAAGTAGATAAAAATCCTTACAACTTCCTTAGAAGGTAGATATGTTTTCTAGATTGATAAACTGAGGTTATTAGATCTTAATCCTGCTGGGGAACTCTGGAAGACAGCATAGAACACACATTTTAGATATATTCCATGAAAGGGGTAAGGGAGCTGGAGTATTTATACACAAACTTCCATCAGTTATTGGTTAAGAGCTGCTTCTGGGGTGGGTGTGAGAGATTAATATCCTGGAACTTCTGGCTTGCCCTGTCCAAGCATAGGCAAAGCAAGCTGTAGAGGCCAGAGAACGTCCTCAGACAATGGCCTACAGGTGGGGAGTAGTTAGGATCAGTATGCTTGGAAAGAGTGGAGCCCAGGATATATGAGTCTGATATAAAGAGCATCTGCTTCAGTGATTGGCTTACTGCTAGAACAATGTGACTTCCTGGCTATTGTGTCATTCATTCAACACATAATTTTAAATAATTATTAAACTACAACTATGTATCAGGCAACCAAAAGTTACTGAAAAGTAACATCTGGTAAGGAGATGTGCCCATAAAGTTAACACCACCAGAGGAACAGCAGGGTAAAAGGTACAGATAGTGCCAGACTTGATAATTATCTTCTCAATATTTAATAATTCACTGTGTCAGATGAACCTGACCTTTATGAATTGCTACTAAAGAAACAAAAATCGTTTTCTTCTGTAGCTTGGAAAATTAATATAATCACTTCATAATACCTCATGCAAATATATTCATATAAACTTCCAGTCTCTCAAATTATAAACATATGCAATGTTCACTTAATGATTATTTAATTTAACAAATATTTATTGAGCCACATAGTGATGCTTTGGACACTGCAATCCAACCTTCTTCAGGTCTCTCTGGGGAGAGAAAGTATGTCACAAACTGCTCTGGGTGTTCATATAGTGTGTGCTTGTGGGGAGGTGGTTGGCAGCTTGGGTCAGAGGGTTATAATGCAATACAATTAGAAAATAATTTTTAAATAGCATAGCAAAAACACATATTTCTAGACACCAATTAAGATATTGCAAAAGCCTTTTGGGTTAAAAAAATCATGGACACATTCAACTTCTGAAAATACATGTGAAGATTCAAAAATAATATATTTTAAATTACATCTCATGAAAAAGTAGAGTTTTTCCCCAGGAATGAAAGGATGGATCAACATCAGAGAGTATATTATTTTTTTTTTACCATGTTGTGATACGAAATAGAGTAAGAAAAAAGATACAATTTTATCATTAGAGGTAGGAAAAAAGTTCAAATCTGCTTCTAATTAAAAATAATTATTAAAGTAGATACAGAAGGACATTGCCTTAACCTAATAAAGTCCTATATACAAAACTTACAAAGGACTTTGTTCTTAGTCTAATCTTTAAGATCAGGAATAAAGCAAAGATGCCCATAATCACTATTACTGTTTGACATAGTACACAAATTCTGACCAAATAAACATAAAAAATGTAAAAATTGGTAGTGAAGAAATAGCTCTGTTCTTATTTGCATATAATATTATAATCTGTCTAAGAGTGCCAATAGAATTGATATATAAATTATTAAAAATTATAAGAAAATTTCATGAGATTGCCAGATCAAATACAGACTTCCAAAATTAATCACTTTTTCTGTACTGGCAAATTATCACAATATTAAAATGAAAAAATAAAATAGCATCACAATTGATAAAAAACTATAAAATATATAGTCATTAACAATGAATCTCATTTTTAAACTACACCTTGTAAAAGAAAACAAAAAAATCTGAATAAAAAGGAAGACATTCCTTCTTTTAAACTTTATGCAGCAAAAATGTTGATTCTCTCCCCAAAAACCTTTAAATTCAATGTAATACTAATCAAAATTCCAGCTGGATATTTTGTGGAACTTCATGAATCATATTCGGATGCTTATTTGGGAAAATAATAGACCCACAATAACAACAACAACAAAGCAATAAAGGAGACTTGCCCTAGCTGATCTAAAGACATATATGAAGTAAAGTAGTAAAACAGTGTGGTTCTGGCTTCAGTGGGGACAAACAGATGAACGACACAACACAGAAAGCTTAGGGACAATTTATTACTTGACAAAAATAGCACTACACATTAATGGAGAAAAATGGGCTGCTTAGTAAATGCTGTAGAGAAAATTGTCTTAAAATTTGGAAAAATTTAATATTGAATGACAACCTTATACCATAGTCAAGGTGGATTCTACAAGGATTAAACATCTAAATGTGAAATGAAAAACTGTAAAGTTAATAAAAATAATATAGAGAATATATTTGTGAGTTAGGGGTAGGGGAAGATTTAATCAACACCCTAAAATATAAAACACAAATAGAAAAATAGATTATTTCAATTATGTCAAAATTAGGAAGTTCTGATAAGAGAACATCACGAACAAAATTGAGACTGTTGACAGAATGGGAGAAGAAATAAGCAATGTTTAAAACAAAAAAGGATTATAAATTCAAGGAATGACTAAAACTCAACAAGAAAATACAAGACCTTCAATTTAAAGAGGGAAAGAATATGAGCAAGTAATTCCCAGAATTTGAGACCTAAATGACTAATCTGCATGTGGTCATGTGATCAGGACCCGAGCTAGCCCATGTGTGGCTTGGTGAGAATTGGAAAAAGGCACCCATTTCTCCACATGGTTCAGGCCCCATGCCACAGCATGCAGGGCATGGGCTGGATTTCAGCTCCCACTCACATTCTTGGCTGGGTGTGTCTTTGTAGGTACATAGCACACATCTTACCTGGTGGCCCTGCCTATAAAGAGATGCTCAGACTTACTGGAAATGACAGAAAGAAAAGTCAAACCAACCACAGGATATCACTTTATGTCCACCAGGTTTGCAAAAATAGAAAGCTAGATAAAGCCCAATGTTAGCAGAAACTTGCAGACATAGGAACCCTTAAGCATTACTGGTTGGAGGTTAGCCTGGAGCTACCATTTATGGTAGTATTTAGTCAAATTGGTAATAAATATGTCCTTTGATGGAGAGTAAATATATCCATGAGACATGTAGGCCCACCAAGGGTCTTGCATGAGGATGTTCATTGTTTATGGTAGTGGGGATTTGGAGGCAATCTAGTGTCCTATCACTGGGTAATGCAGAAGACAAATGTGGTAGATGCACACTGAAATACTATGTAGTGTTAGAAATAAAATAAATGTACTCACAGCAAAGTGGGTAGATATTAAAAAGGTGATGTTTAATAAAACATTAAGAAAGCAACCAATACAACTCATATTTAGTTATGTTCATTAAATACACGTTTTACCAGGCACACATAAAACATATCAGAATGGTTGCCTAAAAGTGAGGGAACGGTGATGGGGCAGGGAAGTGGCAGAGAAGATATGGAGAAATAAGTAAATAAAACAATGGGACACCTTCCAAGGATTGATGTTGGCAGCATGATGTGAAATGAGGAGCACATTTAATTCAATCACCTGCACCTAAGGTAAATGAAAAAAAAAAGGAAAAAATACTTGCCTAAAATTGCTAATAGTGATAAGTGGACTGAAGTCTGGGGCAGAGACCAGTGTAGACCAGGTGGATAGTGTCACTAAGGAGGAGCTTGCTGATACTTGAAGGATGAGAAGAGACTGGTTGTGAGACGAGCAGCAAGGGGGCTGTCACCAGGGACTCCAGACCATTATGATGGGGGAAGGCACTTAGCCCCTTTGAGGAGCTGAGATACCAGCAGCCGAGGGAGGGAAGGCATTGGAGGAGTTTAGATTGTCATGTGAGTGCAATGGGGAACTATGAATTGACTTAAGAGTGGAAAGTCTGATTAACATATTATGTTGCTATGTGGAGAATGGACAAGAACAGGACAGGGAAAGAAAATACAGAGAGACCAGTTGGTGAGGGGACTCCTTCAGTGGTCCAGGAGAGGAAGGTGACGGTAGCTTGAAATAGTGTGGTGTGAGTGGCAATGGAGAGAAGGAAGGAAGTGTTTGAAGATAGGGAAGGCTTAGCCTTGGGGAAAGAATTTTAGGGGAAATAATAGCTCTTGCTGTATTTAAACCCTTATCAATAAAAATGCATAATTTTCCTGTTACTTTAGAGGGAAAAAATGTGCTTCTATTGTTTCAATCCTTTTGGTTTATTGCAAGGAAGAAATATCTAAGAAATCTCAATAGACTTCATTGCCCCTGACAGTCTAGATTCCCAGTCTGTGGAATCATTTAAGCCAGGAATATGACTGAATCTGTGGTAGGGAGGGAATGAGTAACAGTGTGAAATCTGCATACTTTGGGGACCATGAATGACTTTTATGGTCTCTTTCAATATTAAGTAAACTTTCATTACAGGAAAAGAGTAAAAGCCTGTATAAGCAATCAAAATGTGAGATAATCACATTGTTACTAAATCCCAGGATAATGGAAACAATAAGGTCACTGTGGTTCTGTGCTTAAGATTGGAGTAAATGGAATCAGATCTAAAATACCTTCTTGAAGGAGCTAAGCTTAAAATTTTTTTAAACAAACTTTATTTTTAGAGAAGTGAATGCTCATTGTTGAAATTTAAGAAAAAAGAAAATAAAAATCACCCCAAATTCCACCAATCATAAATAACTTTAAATTCCAGTACAAATTCTTCCAAATATTTTATCAACATACACTTGTTATTTTAAAAAACTGGATCATACTTTTCATACTGTTTTAAAACATACTATTATACTTAATCTAATATGAACATCTTTCTTATATCATTAAATATTAATCTATAATATAACATTATACACAATGGAGTATTTCACTGTATCCCTGGACATTTTGTGGATCATTTTGAAAGAGGAATGATGGGATGCAAAATAGGTAGACTTTCTAAATAAAATTTATGTCATATGCTGTAAGAATATTATGGGTGGAGAACAAAATTTGAATGACTTTTCCTACTGGACAATCTGCAAAGCTGTAGCAAATAACAACTAACTTTGAGTGATCACCAGGCAAACTTTAAGCATCTATCATGTATGCATTCATTTATTCCTTATAAGAAACCTACTAAATATTAACCACCCATCTAAGAGATGAAGATACATACTTCGGCACAGATTTTCAGTAACTTTTCCAAGGCCACACAAATGGTAGAACTGGGCATGGAATGCAGGCATCAGGTCTGCCTGATTTAATTTAGCCTGTCCTCTTAATTACCATGCTGTACCATCTTGGGCATAGTTCTGTAGGTATAAGGGACAGACCTGAGCAGCCTTCATCTCTGGTTACTGCAAAGGTTACATTTCTGAGCTTATTAAACTTGCTTCAGCTGGGATCAATGAAAAATAAATTGTAAGCGATGTACATCACTTTTCTTGTTAGCTAGGAACCCTTACCTCCCATACCACATTTCCATAGAAGCAAAGTGACACCTTACCCCAGCTGGGTCAGTATTGGAACATTTTCACTTTCTTCCTTCCTCCTCTTGATTTTCCGTAAAAGAAGATGAATGACTTACCTACTTGGCAGCTTGGTTATAGGTAAAATTCATTGGCTTTGGTTATCAGTAAGTGGGGACACTGCACAGGGAAGATAAATGTCCGTGCATCTGCCCTACCTCTGCTTGCTTCCTTCTTCAGGGTAACTGTGAGTAAATGAGCTGAGCTTCAGTTTTACTGTCTGTAATAAGTTAGTAAGTCATGTGGATCCATATTTTGATGCACCTTTCTTCAATTCAAAAGGGAGGAAGTAGAAAGCCCAATTTTGGGTTCAGATCTCACCACTGTTTTTCAGTCCAGGCTTATCATTCTTTACCATTGATTCTTTGGGCCCAATTTAGCTACTTGTTTCTATTCTTAGTTGGTTAGCAACTGAAGAGAGTGGTTAAAACTACAAACCTCTAAGTCATTACATTTTGTTGAAATTTTTACTGTAGGACTGTGGGACCATTTCGGGATCACAAATTCCTTTAAAGATAAATGAAAGCTTTCCCCATCCATACACACTTTTTTTGTTGTTGTTTACAATTACAGGATGTCCCTGAAGCCCATTTATTAACTACCCAAGAGTCCATGGACCAGGATAAAGGACCCTGGATTAAAAATACCCCACTGGGTCCTACATGTCTTATTTTATTTTGGGTTTTTTTTTTGTTTTCCTTATACTCTAATGCAGTCAACAATTCTTTACTATTCGCGAAGACTCAGCTCCAATTCTAAGACCTTGGAGGCATGAAGACATTTTTTCTTGTGCTGTTGAAAGTGTACAGCTTTCTTTGTTGTGAAAATAACAGGGATGGGCAAACAATCCAGAGATCAGGAGGGCTGACATGAACCCTTGCTGAGGCCTGAAACAAAGGCCCTTTGAGGTCATATGAATCAGTGAGTTCCTTTACATCCTTGCTACTCCTGCCCAATTCATTTGCCATAACTTCTTTCCAGGTAAGGAGAACTCCTGAACTTATTTATTTTCTTGCAGGATTCTCATTTTTGTAGGCTGAGGATTAGATTGGAATTGTGCTTCACTGAACAATTATTGGGAAAATTATTGGGTGATACCCAGAGTGAAATTAAAAATAACTATGCTATATATACCAATGTTTTGTTTCTTGAAAAGCCTTTTATCTGAGTTTAATATTCAAACATACATATGAATATAGCATGCACATTCATATATATCCAAGCCAGTGGGCATATAAAATCATTTCATTGCAGAAATATTATTGAGTGTGATATAGAATAAATCATTGCAAACATATATGGACACTTGACCATAAAGGAAACATTAGCAAGGGCCTTACTCCAGGATACTGGCTCTTAATGACTCTGCCACACCATCTGGGCAAACATAGATTCCTAATATTCACAGTGCTTGGTTATTAAATGTTTATTGATTTAATTAATTAATTAAAAGTATTCTGAGATTCTAATTATGGCTTGAAATAGAGACCCATTAATTTCTTAGACAGCCCGAGGTCATGTACCCACCACATGCTGGCAAGTGACTTGGCAGCCTGCCTGTTGGGCTTCCCCCAAGGATCGTTTCAAGTACATGACTCATTCAATGTCAGGTTTTCAGATGAGCCAACGACCTCAGTGCCAGAAACAAGGGATGGAGATCTGGCTCATTAAGTAGTCTTCAATTACGAGTGAATGGTGAGAATCGTAATTGGCCAGGGTTTGATTAGAAATGAGTCACGGGCAAGGACAATCAAGAACCTAATTTCAATCTCAGTCAACTGACTCTGTCATTTAAGTTCCCAGAGGACATTGGAGACCCAATAGCCGACTGTGTTAAGACTAGCTTTCACGAAGGCATGAACCATGACCCCGGGCAGAGTGCTAAATGGCTCGGTGGGCTCTCAGATCACCCCTGTCACTTCTGCTTACCAAAAGGGCCAGTGTGGCTGGAAGGGGCTTTCAAGTGGATGCGTCTGTTCCTGATCCAGTCTGGATTACTGCATGATTTGTAGTTATCCTTGTATATTATTTCCCCTTACTTATAAAGGATTAGGTCCCTCCAGTGAGAGAAGATAATGCTACCTTTAAAATACTATGGACCCTGCACAAAGGAATGCTGGAAAGAATACTAAATCCTGAGTCAGGGGTCTTGGGCCTGGTAAAGAGGCTCTATCTCTTGTGATCTGTAGGGTTGCAGTAGGTCCCTCAGCCTCATCTGAAAACAAAGGCCTTAAAACAGTTAACTGTGAGCTCTTTTCTAATACTGAGGTGATTAATTGGACATAGGCCAAGTTTGATTATTCCCGGTCAGAAAGGAGCCTTACAAAAATTTTAGAAAATGCAGCTAGTCTTCCCAATTAGTTGGGGATTGGGTTCCTCCACCCAATTTCAAAAGACAATTCATGAAAGCCATTCAAGTCAGAATTTATTTTAGCTGAGCCAGAGCTGTGATTCTTGTCTATAGTATCTAGAAGGGTGCCTAGAAATCATAGAACCCATCAAATACATTTTATTTTTAATATATGAGTAAATGAATAAATGAGGGATTCTTAACTCATGTAGAGGGACTGAATGATTTCTTGGGAATGTGAAATATGTTACAATGAAAGCTCTTTGCTGTTAATTATTAACAGTAAAATAGAATGAAATGAGCATTGGATTTGTCATCAGCATGTGAGGCTTGAATGGCCTTTGGGAAGGCACTTGGCTTTTCTAAGCCTCAATTTTCTCATCTACAAATTGGGAATAATAATACCTACACTATCTGCCCACAGGATTTTGATAAGAATCAAATAATATTTGATGTTAAAAGCCTTTGATATCACAGTAGAGGATTGACGCTAGACATTGAGCAGTGTGATTGTTAGAGGTAATAGCTTATTTCCCCTGATATTTCTTTAAATATTATCTATTTAATGCTTTATTAGTAAGCCACTTTAAGTCATAGTTTAAGAAAAAATGTCTCTGAAAATTGATCAATTATTCTCAAATATAATATAAATTCTCACTTTCTCTGAAATATATTTTAATCAAATGAATAATGTATGTAAGCATATTTGTTATCATGACAGCAGTATCTGAACATATTTTGTTCCCCAGAAGCTTCTTAGGTTCTTTTAAAATACAAGTTCTCAATCCTTAAGTATGCTATATATAAGATATTACCCTTCTAAAATCAGAAATATTCTAAGTTTCATAACACATTTGGTTCCAAAAGTTTTTGAAAAAGGACTGTGGACCTATATTACAGTAAAAGGATGAAAACATAGTAATAATAGCAGCTCAGTCACATGGAAGTCTAATTTTTCTTATCCTTGAAAGTGTATCAAGGATATATTTTCCTTGATAAGCTCTATTCTTATGCCTGTGTTGCTCAAGCTTCCCATTTTTAAATTGTCCTTACAGACTGTAACATATTTCTTTTAAAAATATTCTGTAATGGCAAATCCTCTTACTTTTGTATGGACTAGACTCTTGGAAGCAACCCCAACCATCAAGAAGCAAATCTATTAAAGAAAGTGGACATTCAAGCTAAGAAACATGTTGTCATTTTTATTGTTATTGTTGTAAAAAATAATATCTGGTATAGGAATATTGACAAGGTGGAAGCCAATAAAATAGACTGCAGTTAGGTCTTTTCATAACTTGTCTACTCTCTCAGATAGCTTATACTCTCTACCTCATAAGATTAAATGACTTAATGATTATGGAATAAGTTCTGTATCAGCAATAGCATCATATTAAAATCAAAATAAAACATTCTTATTTAGGCTTGTCAGTTGTTGTGTTCTGGAATGTTAGCATCTTCTTTGGCAGAATTTACTGATTTTTTCCCAATTCATCATGGAAAATTTGCTTCCAGCCATGAAGAAGTAACTAGTACTGAACTTGCTATCCTGTGTTAATAACTAGAAAACTAGAAAAAAATTAGACAACTCTTTTAGGACTTTGGTAACAGTTAGCACAGGATTGTACTTGAGATAAGGAAAACAAATGAGATGAGTTTTACTATTGTCCTGGATTTCTGCCTGGAGGCACTTTTTGTGTCCTAGCATGGGAAGGGGAAACCTAAGCAGAGCATGGAGGTCTCAAAGAGTTGAGGAGACAGAGATTGAAGTACAGGGTGGCTGAGACAGTTGAAATTTATGGGGCAGTGTGCCAGTTGGATGTATTATGCCCCCCAAAATGCCATTATCTTTGATGCAATCTTGTGGGACAGACAGTTTAGTGCTGATTAGATTGAAATCCTTTGAGTGTTTCCATGGAGATGTGACCTACCCAACTGTGGGTGATGACTCTGATTGAATAATTTCCATGGAGGTGTTACCCCACCCATTCAAGCTGGGTCTAAATTAAATCACTGGAGCCATATAAATGAGCTGGCAAACAGAAGGAACTCAGTGCAGCTGTGAGTGACGTTTTGAAGAGCAACTAAGAGTGACATTTTGAAGAGGAGCTACAGCCAAAAGGGACACTTTGAAGAATGCACTAGAACTGAGAGGGGAGCTTCAGTTTACAGAGACATTTTGGAGACAGCCTTTGAAAGCAGGCTTTTGCTCTGGAGAAGCTGAGAGAGGACAAATGCCCCAAGAGCAACTAAGAGTGACATTTTTGAGGAGCTGAAGCCTAGAGAGGAACATCCTGGGAGAAAGCCATTTTGAAACCAGAACTTGGAGCAGATGCCGGCCATGTGCCTTCCCAGATAACAGAGGTTTTCTGGACACCATTGGCCATCCTCCAGTGAAGGTACCCAATGGTTGATGCATTACCTTGGACGCTTTATGACCTTAATACTGTAACTGTGTAACCAAATAAACCCCCTTTTATAAAAGCCAATCCATTTCTGGTGTTTTGCATTCCAGCAACATTAGCAACTGGAATAGGCAGTGTGCTAAAGAGATGGAAACCATGAAGAGAAAGACGTGCAGAAATCTGCATAGGCATCCCCTTAAGCCTCTGATTGAATATAAAGTTATGCATAGTTAGGGTGAAATTCCACTAGGCCAGACAAAAACAACTGCTGTACATCTGTGAATGGAACAATTCCCAGAGCTCCAATAGGGATGGGAGATATTCAAATTGGTATCACCCACTTTGGAGAGACCTAATTGAATTCCTAGAATATTACAGATTACAGAGATTTCAGAAGAGCTAGGCCTTAGTAGTATGGCAAAATTATCACTAAAATAGAGGCTACTCTAGGCCCACTCAAACAAAGTTTAAAAACAATCTCAAAAGCTTCAAACTGAACTGAAGTAACTCAGTTGAATGCCACAAAGGAAAAAAAAAAAACAAAACAAAAAACTTAAAAGACAATTAAATCCAGACATTCAGTAACAAAATATTAGCAATGTCTGGTATGCAATCAAAACTTACTGGATATCTAAAGATGCATGAAACAAGGAGAAAAAATCAGACATGAAATAACAGAGATGATAGATTAGAAAAGAGGGACTTTAAAGAAACTATTATAAAAATACTCAAGGACTTAGAGTAAAATATAAATATGATAATCCATACTTGGAAAGCATTCATGATTACTAGTCATTATTTTCCTGAAAACACCGTTGGTTTGCTCAGGTTCAAAGGTAAAGAAAGAACAAAAATCATGTTTTCCCAATTTCTGTTTATTGTTTCTCTCCTGACTTTTCTTTCTAATGAAACTTCCCTTAAGAATAAGCCTATATCTTACACTAAATTGAACTCTTCACTGTCTTATTTCAGAATGGTCTACTCAAGATGTCATCTATTAAGATGACATCTCTGACAATTTTAACACTTCTTTGGACTTTCAGTTGCCTGGAAAATAAAGTACAAATGGATCTAGACAGGTATGTATGGTTATGGTCCTATATAATTTAAATACGCTATTATGCTCCTTAAAACTCCTACTCCAGATAGTGCTTTCCTCTGAGGAATTATTTACATAGCTCAAAGTTTGTTTGACTCCACCCAAAGCTGTTAAGAAGACTCTGTTCTAACTAAAATACATATCTACTAGAACATGAAGTACCATGCCTTTCTAATCCCCTCTGCTATTTCTTCAACACTTTCAGGCTGCCCTTGAATTATAGTAGACTTAGGTTGAAATAGGGTGCAAAATATCACTGCTGCAGTCACTTTCCCTGTGCACACAAAAGACTGGAGAAAATTAGTATCCATTTCTTCATTTTCTAGTCTTACCTTAACTAAAGAGACAATAGATACTTCCATGCTCCATTAATTCAGTTTTTGAAGAATAAGTTATAAATCAACTCTGTAAAAAAGTCCATAAACATAATCACAGTCAGCCCAATTTGGCAAACACATACTGAGTATCTAATATTTGCCAGATACTCAGACAGTAAAATTACAATTTTATTTAGTCTTGTACTTCCATGTATTTAATTTTCAAACTCCGCTTTCCTGTATTATAAACCAACAGCCTTAAACTGGTTTATTTTTTTTTTAATTAACTTTATCAAAAAAAAACAAAAAAACAAAAAAACATTTCCAGACAAAATAAAACAAAAGGAGTAGGAAAAACAATTTTCACTCAATTTTAATGTTGAGTGAAATAAGTCAGATACAAAAGGAGAGACATTTTATGTTACCACTAATGTGAGCTCTTCTTGTAGAATACAGGAGACCTAGAAATAGATAGAAGTTAGTGAAGGGGGAACAATAATCTAATAAGAACAGATAAGACACTGAGGGTAATCTTAATGATATGTGAATGCTCAGAAACGACTATAGTTTGTTAATTTACTTATGGTATGGTAGGAACATATTGGAAGCAATGAAGTTATTTTGGGATATTTGTTTTCCCTAAACTGATTTTAATAAGCCTTATTTCAACATTTATACATCAATTGACCTACATTCCAAGTCATCGTGTAGCAATGCTGTCTGTCAACCAAAAATTCAACTTGGAGTTTATTGTCTTCTTTGTTAGTATGGAAGTCTTTATTTGTGCAATTATCTTAATATTTTATTGCAGTGGTTTTCACACACCTTTCTAAAATAGGAGGTACCTCAGAATTATCTTCTGGGTAGAGCTGAAGGCAATTTGATAAAGTTCTAAGTCCTCTACCCTCATTTCAGTGAAGCATCTCTGCTTCCATTTTTGTGTTGAAGAGGGATGTCAAGAAGGCCTCGTTTAAATAACTTTTCCACAACTTAAAGAAAATTAAAAATCACCAGTGGTATCTTATATCTTTATTGTTATCTCATAAAACATGTGGAAAATGGAAAGATCAATGTTGTCAATAACTTAATAGAACTAAGTAAAAGATATACATTATTTGACTGCCAAAATGACACATTTTTAATCCTGTTCAAACACTTATTGTGTTCAACAGGTAAATTGCCTTCATTTGAGAAGGGAAAAAACCAAAATTAATAAGTATCATTAAGTATCATCAAAACTACTTGAAAGAGTAGGGGTTTTTTTGGAGTTTAGTTTTTAATGCAACTTAATTGAGATATATTCACATATCATACAGTCATCTAAAGTGTACAATCAGTTGTTCATAGTATCATCACATAGTTGTGCATTCATCACCAAAATCAATTTTTTGAACATTTTCATTACTCCAAAAAATAAGAATAAGAATAAAATTAAAAATAGAAGTAAAAAAGAGCATCCCAAACATCCTTTTCTCCTTTTCTCCCCTTATTCATTAACTTTTTGTCCCCCTTTTTTCTACTCTTTTGTCCATGCACTGGATAAAGAGAGTGTGAGTCACATGGTTTTCACAATCACACAATCACACCATATAAGCTATATAGTTATTCAATAGTCTTCAAGAATCAAGGATACTGAATTATAGTTCAACAGTTTCAGTTATTTCCTTTTAGCTACTCTAGTACACTAAAAACTAAAAAGTGATACCTATATAATGCATAAGAATAACCTCCAGAGTGATCTCTTGACTCCATTTGATATTTCTCAGCCACTGAAACTTTATTTTAATTTCACTTCCTCCTTTTGGTCAGGAAGGCTTTCTCAATCCCATGATGCAAAGTCCAGGCTCATATCCCTGGGAGTCATGTCCTACAGTGCCAGGGAGATTTATACCCCTGGGAGCCATGTCTCATGTAGTGGGGGAGGGCAGTGAGTTTACCTGCTGAGAGAGACAGGCCACATCTGAGCAACAAAAGAGGTTTTCTGGGGGTGACACTTAGGCACCATTATAAGTAGGCTTAGCCTCTTCTTTGCAGCAATAAGCTTCTTAAGGGGAAGCCCAAAGATCGAGAACTTGGCCTACTAAAATGGTATTCCCCAATGCTTGAGAAAATATCAGGAATTCCCCAAGTGGGAAGTTCAATGTTTCCACATTTTTCCCCAGGCCCTCAAGGGGGCTTTGCAAATACTTTTTATTCTCTGCCAAATTACTCTGGCATGTACTGGGGTTTCACACTACCCTGTACAAACCAACCAGATCTTGCCCCCTAAGAAAGGTGCCATGTAATTATGGTGTTTGAATAAAATGAACATACCATTTAAATTATATAGCATGCTAAAGAAAATATAGATTTTGCACCAAATAAACATCTCTTCCTTTGGTCTCACAGAGAAGATGAAGTTTTAAAACACAGACAATATCATCCTTTTCCCTTTAGCCTATTTTGCCTTAGTTCTAATCAAGTCCATTTCATTCATATCTCTAATTGAAGTCTGATCTCGTTTTCAGCTTTTTTAACATTTGCTGCATGAGGTAATGCTTATATTCAGGTGTCACACAGATACCCAACATTCCAGGGACTGACGAGGTTACACACAAACAGCTCAGCATCTTAGACTTTAGAGATAACCATTACAACTCATGAATAGATGTGACTCCTGTAAGTAAGAGCTTACAATCTAGGAAGCTTTACTATAAGCCTTCCCCTGATAACCTATGCTTTCAGATTCAATTCTCAGAGTTTACACATTATAGTTAGTCCATAATAGTGGGGTGTTATAGTGTTTGTATTTTTGATTCTGACTTATTTCACTGAACATGCTCTCCTCAAGGTCAGTTCACCTAGGTACATACCTCCCAACTTCATTTCTTTTTGTCACCACTTGGTATTACAATGTATGTATACACTGTGTTCACCATTCTGTTTATCAGTCAGTGCACCCTTAGGCCACCATACACCATGAATTGTGAATATGGCTGCCATAAACACCAGTGTGCAATGTCCACTCATGTCCCTGCCCCCAATTCTTCCAAATTTATAACCAGTAATCATGTTGCAAGACCATATGGCAACCCCACAGTTAGCTTCCTGCGGAACTGCCATGCTGCCCTCCAGCTGGGCTGTGCCATTCTACTTCCCTACCAACAGGGAATAGGTACATCCCTCTCTCCACATTTTCTTCAGCGCTTGTATCCCTCTGTTTATTTTTAACAGTTTTATTCACACACCATAGAATCTACCCTAAGTAAACACTCAGTGACTCCCAGTATAATTACATAATTATGTATTCACTACCACAATCTATATGAGGACATTTTCATCTCTTCTCTTTAGAAAGAGGAAAAGGAGAAAAAAATGAAGAATAAAAATATGAAAGATAGAAGAAAAATAAAAATAAAACAATGAAAAGTCATGCAACATCACTACCACCAAGAATTCTATTTCACTCCCTTATATATCCCCCTCAAATAGACATTTAGCTTTGTTATATTGCATTGTTACAGTTAGTGGAAGCATCTTTCAATGTTACCATTAACTATAGACTCTAGTTTGCATTTATTGTATTTTTTCCCCTATACCATCCAATTTTCAACACCTTGCAATGTTGACATTCATTTGCTCTCTCTCATTTAAAAAATTCTTGTATTTGCACATTTGATCACCATCATTGATTGACCAGTCTAGGTTTCACTAAGTTATACAACCCAGTCTTTATTTTCTATCTTTACTTCTGGTGTCATACATGCCCCTAGCCTTCCTCTTTCAACTGTACTCACACTCATCTTTGTTCAGAGTATTTACAATATTGTGCTACCATCACACTGTATTGTGCTATCCATTTCTGGATCTATACAATCAATCCTGTTGAACCTTATGTACTCCTTCATCATCAAATGCCTGATGTCTACCTTCTTCCTATCTCCCAATAACTTGTGTTTTCAACTTACAAATTTTGCTCATAATTGTTAGTTCATGTTAGTGAGACCAGATAGTATCCATCCTTTTGTTTCTGGCTAATTTCACTCAATGTAATGTCTACTGTCTACCATTTTGTCTTTTGGATTTTATATGTCATATCTTACTTTTATTAAATTTTTTCCCCTTTCTCTCTTTTTTTACCCTTACTGATAGTCTTTATTTCTGCACTCTTCTCCAAACCTCTCTCTCTTCTCTTTTCCTATCTGCCTGTAGTGCTCCCTTTAGTATTTCTCACAGAGTAGGTATCTTGTTCACAAACTCTCTCAGTGTCTGGTTGTCAGAAAATATTGTTAAACTTTCCTTCATTTTTGAAGGACAGTGTCACCAGATGTAGAATTCTTGGTTGACAGTTTTTCTTTCAGTATCTTAAATGTCATACCATTGCCTTCTCGCCTCCATGGTTTCTACTGAGAAATCTGCATATGGTCTTATTGAGCTTCCTTTGTATGTGATGAATCACTTTTCTCTTGCTGCTTTCCTAATTCTCTGTTTGTCTTTGACATTTGATAATGTGATTATTAAGTGTCTTGGGTATGCTGCACTTCTTTGATTTGTACTTTTATGTCTCACAACAGATGGGAAATTTTCATAGATTATTTCCTCCCTTATTTTTTCTATCCCTTTTCCCTTCTCTTCTCCTTCTGGAACACCCATGACACGTATATTCATGCACTTCATGTGGTCATTCCATTCCCTGAGACCCTGCTCATATTTTTCCATCCTTTTCCCTATCTGTTCTTTTGTGTGTAGGATTTTAGATATTCATTCGTCCAGTTCTTGAATCCTTTCTTCTGCCTCTTGAAATCTGCTTTTTATGTCTCCACTGTGTTTTTTGTCTCTTGTATTGTTCCCTTCTTTCCCATAAGTTCTGCCAATTGTTTTTTTCAAACTTTCAAGTTCTTCCTTATGTTTGCCTAATGTCTTCTCTATATCCTTCATCTATTTTGCCATATCTTCCCTCAACTCATTGATTTGTTTTTTTTAATTGATTTAGGAGATTTGATTAATAATAGTTATTAATCAATTCCTGTATCTCAATTGAAGTGTAAGTTTATTCCTTTGACTGGGTTATACCTTCATTTTTCCTAGTGTGATTTGTATTTTTGTTGTCTAGGCATCTGTTTTTCTTGATTACCAGATTTTCCCAGACCAGACAGGCTCAGGTCTCAGGAGGATACTGTATTCAGTATCAGGTTTTCCTAAGGGTGAGACCCAGAAGATTGTCAGATATTCCTGTGAGGCCTCTAAATTCTGTGTTTTTCCTATCCTGCCCAGCAGGTGGCACTTGTCAGTCCACAGCTCCCCGCTGGTGTAAACAGGTGTGGTGCATTTTATTCTCAGTGGGCCCTGTCCTGACCAGGGGCCAAGGATTTCAGAAGCTAAGCTTAACTGTTTCTCCCTCTCCCCAGGCCCTGGGGTCTGAGTTCCCTGAGATATGGCCACTACATGAGCTGGGACCCAGTTCCCTCTTTTTTATTTTAGGGAAGATAAGCCCTTTAGGGAATTGTCTCCTACACTTGAGTTTTTCCTTTGACTCTCTGATTACCTTAACTCCACCCTTGCCTGGCTCAATTCTGACAATTGAAAATGCCAGAGGCTTTCTCTAATGAGCTACTTAGAATGAGAGGAAAAAAAAAAAGGAAAAAAGAAGTCCCCTTTTCAGAGCCAGTCCCCAGCCCTCCAGCTCACCAGGCAAGAACTAGAATTGGTTCCCAGTTCTGTGTGCCCCTTTTCTTGGAGCACTGCCATTTTTCAGTGTTCTGAGCTCAGCAGACTCCAAAAGCCTCTGTTTTTATTTATTTATGTATTTTTTCATTGCCCCTGCCTCCTCTCTGCCAGGATAAATCTCTGGTTCCTTTCCTGCTTGTTCCGGGTTTATCTGTGCTCATAGCTTGTATCCAGTAGTCCAAATTTGTTAACTAAAACCACAGTTGACGCTTGGTTGAGCTATATTCCATTTCACCAAGCAGGAACTGCTTCTTTTTCCCACAACAAAGTTGTGCAACTCAGCCTACCATGCTGCTGGGGGTGGGGCACCAGCTCTGTAGTTTGTGGAGCTTTACTTACAGTTCTATGCTGCAATCTCAGCCCTTCCACCCATTCCTGACTGGTGTATAATGTTGTCCAGTCATGGATGTCCCCTCATCAGTTGTTCCAGAGTATTTTCTAGCTGTTCTAGCTATTTACTAGTTGTTCTAGGGGACTAACTCAAAAGAATAGTTTTATGGATTTTGAGATATGTTATCACTTTCTGGGAGCAAAGCCCTTCCCATATAACATATGAGTCTCTGTTTGACTTTGTGTCTTCAACTTCATTATACATTTTCCTTTAAAACAAAAATAGGGATTATGTTTACCAGATAATGGGAAAATGCACCAAAACCATCCTTATTGAAGGCCTCTTTTCTTCTCATTTGGGAATAATAAGTAGTCTTTTCCTAGAAATGATGCCCTAGGGGAGCATGACCAACTGTGATCTCTTAGGGACCTATGAAGGGAATCAACATTCCTCTACTGGGAGCAATAATGGGGAGAGAGATGAGGTGAGGGGCCTTCCTAATTGAAAAGCCTAGAGATCTAGCAAGTCATTTCAGGAAAATGTACTGTTTGAACTCCTTGTGGGAGGGACAGTGGATCAGTTATATTACCCTGACATAGACAAGCAAAGCTCTTCTGGATAAACTGCAGTCCCTGAAGCTTCTAATTTAGATGTAGAGAATGTCTGTGGCATTGGAACACACCAAAGTCCTCTGACAAATAGTTTTAAGGCTCCTGAATGTAAGAAAAAAAATGGGACTGAGGCAAAGGGATTTGACCAAAATTCATGAAATAGCAACTAGGACAGTGGAGATGGGGTGTTGTGGAGTGAGGGAGATAACAGGAAGAGGGGATGGAGGAGTATGAGGAAGGGATCAGTTAAGAGGGAGGGTAGGCTGAGGAACAATCTAACCAACTTGAACTAGACTTGTCCAAATAAACTACATCAGTTCTCCTTGTAGATTCATTGACATTCTAGTCTCCTGTTTAATCCAAATTTTCTCACTATTTTCCTTGATATAGCAAAGGAAGAGTATGCATTAGCTTTTTTTTTTTTTTAAATTCAATTTTATTGAGATATATTCCCATACCATACAATCATCCAGAGTTTATAATCAGGTGTTCACAGTAACATCATAGAGTTGTGCATTCATCACCCCAAAATATTTTTTGAACATTTTCCTTGTACCAGAAAAAGTAAAAATAAGAATAAGAAATAAAAGTAAAAACACCCAAATCATCCCTCCCCACTGTATTAGTTAGGGTTCTCCTTGGAAACAGAATCAATGAGAGATGTCTCTTATTATCAAATTGTAAAAGTGACTCACACAACTGCGGGAGCACACGAGTCCAAATTCTGCAGAGCCGTCAACAAGCTGTCAACTCCAAGGAAGACGTCCGACGAACTCCTCGGGAAACAAACCGACAACTTTGACGAACTCCTCAGGAAACGAACCGGCAACTTTGAAGAACTCCTCAGAAAACGAACCGACAACTTTGACGAACTCCTCAGGAAACGAACTGGCAACTTCGACGAGCTCCCCAGGAAAAGCTTCACTGAGCAGCTGAAGAAGAAGTGAAGGTTCTCTAACCGTCCGGCTTATAAGCCTCCAACTGATCACCCGGACCAAATCCAGACAATTGCATTCTCTCACTGTGGAAGCATGCCCCTTAATGAGTCATCAGTCAGCTGCAGTCAATTGACTGATGATCCGACAAACCAACCAGCCTCAAATAGCCTCACAGCAATCGTCAGGCCAGTGCCTGCTTGACCAGACAGCTAGGCCACCTAGCCAAGTTGACACATGAACCCAACTATCACACCCACCCATCCTATTTTTCATTTAGTTTTTTGTCCCCATTTTTTCTACTCATCATCCATACACTGGATAAAGGGAGTGTGATCCACAAGACTTTCACAATCACACTGTCACCCCTTGTAAACTACATTGCTATACAATTGTCTTCAAGAGTCAAAGCTGCTGGGTTGCAGTTTGATAGCTTCAGGTATTTATGTCTAGCTATGCCAATACATTAAAACCTAAAAAGGGTTATCTATATTGTGCATAAGAATGCCCACCAGAGTGACCTCTCAACTCCATTTGGAATCTCTCAGCCACTGAAACTTTGTTTCATTTTGCATCCCTCTTTTGGTCAAGAAGATGTTCTCAATCCCACAATGTTGGGTCCAGATTCATCCCTGGGATTCATATCCCACATTGCCAGGGAGATTTACATCCCCAAGAGTCAGGTCCCATGTGGGGGGGAGGGCAATGAGTTCACCTGCCAAGTTGGCTTAGCTAGAGAGAGAGGGCCACATCTGAACAACAAAGAGGTACTCAGGGGCAGACTCTTAGGCACAATTATAAGCAGTTTTAGCCTCTCTTTTGCAGTAACAAGCTTCATAAGGGCAAGTCCCGTGATAGAGGGCTCGGCACATAATATCACCAGTTCTCAATATTTGTGAGAACATCAGCAACAATCCAGGTGAGGAAGCCCACACCTCTGCATTTTATCCCAGCTCCTCAGGGGGGCCCTGCATATATATATTTATTCTTTGCCCAAATTACTTTGGGATGTGTTGCTGTTTCACACTAACTTATGCAAACCTACCAGGTCTCACTTCCTATTAAAAGTTCCATATAATTATGGTATTTGAACAAACTGTATGAGTTAAATTGCTTAGGAAATATAGATCTTGCACCAAGTAAACATCTCTTCCCTTGGTCTCACATGGAATTTGAAGTTTTAAAATGAAATCAGTATTGTCCTTTACCCTTTGGCCAGATTTGCCTTAGCCCTAACCACATCTGCTTCATTCACATCTCTAGTTAAAGTCTGGACTCTTTTTCATCTTTTTTAACAGTTGCTCTATGTGCTAATACTGACATTCATATCTGCCGAGCTCTAGCTCTGAGTTTCAGGTGTCACACAGATACCCAAAGTTCCAGGGATTGATCAGGTTATACACAAAGGGATCAGCATCTCAGAATCTGGAGATAGCCATTACAATTCAGGAATAGATGTGACTGCTGTAAGAGCTTAAAATCTAGGGATGTTACAATAAGTATTCCCCGATAAGCTGTGCTCTAAGGTTCAATTCTGAGTTTACACATTGTAGTTAGTCCATATTGTGTTTGCCTTTGTTTCGGGTGTAGTTCACTCAAAATGCTGTCTACAGGACCAGTTCACCTCGTTGCGTGTCTCACACCTTCATTCCTTTTCGTGGTTGCTCAATATTCCATTGTATACACACACAACAGTTCACCATTCTCTTCCTCAGAACCCTTAGGCCACCTCCACCCATTGCAGATCATGCATACTCACTCCATAAACACCAGTGTGCAAATGTCCGTTCATGTCCCTGCTCGCAGATCCTCCAAGTATATGCCCCCTAATGAGGTTGCCAGACCTTATGGAACCCATATACTTAGCTTTGTGTGGAAACACCCCACTGTCTAAAGAAAGGCTATATCATTCTGTCTCTTACTCAACAGTAAATATGTACATCCCTCTCTCCATGATTTCTCCAGCACTTTTATCCCTGTTTATATTTTTCCATACACTTTTATAGAGCTATATTCACATACCATATAATGCATTAGCTTTTTAAAGAGATTATTTTCCCCAAGAAGTGGCAACAAATACTGGTTTTAGTATCATACAGAATAAAGTATAATCTCAAGTCTATCCTCTTTCCTGGTAAATTTTCTGGCTTAGCTCCACAGTCTTCCTCATTTGAAAACTGAAGAAATGATGATTACCACCCAAGATGATTGTAATTAGATGCCATGCACACAGCGGACAGTCAGTAGCTATAAGTGAATTCATTGTAACCCTAAGCCAGTGGTCTGCTGACCATTGTGGTTACTAGCTATGTGACATTGGGTAAGATACACAAACTTGCTACATCTTAGTATCACAGCTAGAAAATGGAAAAGAACCTACTTCCTGAGGTTGTTACTGGGATTAAATGAAAAATATCTCTATAAAATATTAACCCATAGACCTGACACATGAATAAGAATTCTGTAAATATTAACTCTTATTATCCTTCTTCTCTGTAAAAGACTACTGCTGTAATATTCTTATTAAGGACTCAATCCTGACCTTTTAAGTAGTGTCACAAATAGAGCTAGGCAAGTAGCATGTTCTCTCACTTGATTTTATCAAATATCAAGGAAATGGTGATGATGGAATGAGGTGGGGAGTTGGTGTCAGAAATTTTTCATGTTTCAGTGTACCTTCTTTCCAGAGATAGACCAAACTGAAAATAAAGTAAAAATAACTTGATTTTGCTATACTGGCATCAAGATAAATGGACTTAAGCTTAAAACTGTCTCCAAGTCCCTAATTTAATTTAAAATCAAACACAAATTTTTGGATCACTTATTTATAAAGTAGTTCAGTGATTATAAAAGTTTGGAAAACTGAAAGAGATATGGGTTATGATATTTGTAATATTTTTTATTTGAAAACTGTAATCATTACAAATGCTTGCTGAAGAGAGTTTTGTCAATTTGAACAAATGCTAATCAGGAGTGGAAGTGTATGCTGAGTAGCTGCAGGGTAGATGTTGAATGTCTTGGTTTTGAATGGATGCAACCAGATATAGAAGGATGTAAATGTTAGGCAGATGAGTTTAGTCTTTTACTGAAGAGCTCTTATGTCCTGGGTGTGGTTGTAGTGCTGAAGAGGGAGACACAAATGAGATACCACCCAGAAGTTGCCCATCCCAATCCCTTTGGTGTACTAAAAAGATAGAAAATAATAGATCAGATTATTTTAAACCATAGCAAGAAAAGTGCTAGATACTTACAAGGTATTAAAAAAACAAATAAGTGTTTCTACCCAGAATTCAATTTAAAAGTAGTAATCTAATGATGATTAACCACAAGTAATAAAATGGAGACTGGAAGGCTCAAAGCTCAACTTAACAACAAAAAATAATAAACATCCATTGAACTCTTCTATGGCCCAGACAACTGTATATAGCAGAAGAGACAGACTTGCACACAACTCACTATAGATTCACCATGATGCTTGCTACTCAAAAGGTTGTTGTGACACCTGAGAGCGTCTTAGAAATGCAGAATCTCAGCCCTCCCCCATACCTAATAAAATTGAATCTGCATTTTAAATATGATCCCCAGAGGATTCATGTTCATATTTGGTTTGAGAAGCACTGCTATCACAGTTATATAAACAAGGGGCAATGGAAATTTGCAGGAGGAGTGGCTATTTTAAATGAGACAATGGCTGGAAAACTGCCTCAAAAGCCACACATAAGGCAGCTGCAATAGAAGACGTTGTCTACATCAGGTTACTTCTTCATTTAGGTAGATATTTTACTTTGATGATGTGTATATAGTTATATTACTTAGAAGTACAGAATTGATAGATATATTATTCACTATAGCACATACCATATAACAGCATTGATGACATGACAACTATATACATACTTTTAACACATGTATGCCTTTGTTATCATGTACTTGTGCATTATGATCTTTAATAACATATTTGCTGCTTTTTTTCAGTGAAATTATTGATATTGGTGACTACTTGCATAATTTAGACTTTCACAGAAAAATTATGCCATGTCTCTCTTTGATGTCTTGGTTTACTTAGGTCTTCATTGACCCAATATGCAGAGTGACAATTGATTTAAATGGTAACATGCAGTAGGAAAGAGGGAACAGAATTTTCCCTCTCTCTGGAGAAATTGATCTATTGCATGTTTTAACGTAAGTGGGGTTCCAAAGACATATGGATCATGTATAACCTGGGCTGTGACTTCTAAAAGAGCTCACTGGCATTGAGCCCATCCCCAGACCCCTGTAATATGCTCCACTCTTGTGTGGCCCATTAAAAAACCAAACATATATGTATACATATGTATGTGTGTATCTGTGTGTATGTGTGTATATATATATATATATATAATTGTAATATTTTGCACTATTCTCCTAGTGACAAGAATCCTTACCTTTTTTTATATAAAAGACAAAAATGGCTGCCCACTCTTCCAAGAATGATGCAGGATAATGTGAGAATGGATTGAGGGAAACCATTAGAAAAGAGACAAAAATGTTTCTTTTCTTGCCATCTATACTTGAGCTACAGGATAGGTAGCTCAAAGCCCAACTCAATAAAATGATAAGAGTGAATTGATTTTTAGCTCCTTCTATAAGCCAAGCAGTGCTCTAAGCTTTCACATGTATTAGTTTATTTAATCCTATACTCAATCTATAAAATGCATACAATTATTTTAGTAAGATGAGGAAAATGAGACAGAGAAAGGCTTAGAAATGTTACCAAGATCGCTCAGAACTGAAATTTGAAAATACATACTGTATTTGAAGGACAATAGTACCAAGTAGTAAGAAAAAATGAAATATTGCTTGACAGCATTCAAATGAAAGGGTAATTGCACACAATACTACTATTTCCTTTTAAATTATTATTAGAGAAGTTGTGGGTTTATAGAACAATAATGCTTAAGTTACAGATTCCCACACCCCACCCTACCACCCACACCCTCATTGGTTTGGATTATTTGTTGTAATTGATGATAGCACATTTTTACAACTGTAGTATTAGAGTCCATGTTTTAACTTAAGGCTCACTGTTTACTGTAGTTCCATAGATTTTTTTTTTAAATTTTATTCTCTTCCCATATATACAATCTAACATTTCCCCTTTAATCATATTCAGATATATGTTTCAGTGTTGTAAATTGCATTCGCAATGTTGTGCTACCATCATCACCATCCATTACCAAAACATTTCCATCCTTCCAAACAGATGCCCTATACGTTTTAAGCCTTAACTTCCCATTTCCTATCCCTACTCCATTCCCTGGAAACCTATACTCTAGATTTTGACTCTCTGAGTTTGCTTGTTATAATTGTCTCAAATCAATGAGATCATTCAGTATTTGAACTTTTGCTTCTGGTTTATTTCACTCAACAGGATGTCTTCCAGGTTTATCCATGTTGTCACCTGTGTCATGACTTCATTTCCTTTTAGGCTGAATGATATTCCTTTGTATGTATATACTACGTTTTATTTATCCATTCAATCACTTGATGGATACTGGGAGTGCTTCCAACTTTTGGCTCTTGTGAGTAATGCTGCTATGAACATTGCTGTGTAAATGTCTGTTCAAGTCCCGGCTTTCATTTATTTTAAGTATGTACCTAGTAGTGAGATTGCTGGGTTATGTAGGAGGTCTATACTTAGTTTTCTGAGGAACAACCAAAATGTCTTCCAAAGTGGCTGCACCATTTTACAATGCCACCAGCAATGAGTGAGTGTTCCTATTTCTCTGCATCCTCTCCAACACTTATTTTCCTTTTCTTAAAAATCGCAGCTATTCTAATGGGTGTGAAATAGTATCTCACTGTGGTTTTGATTTGCATTTCCTTGAAGGTTAATGATGTTGAGCGTCTTCTCATGTGCTTTCTGGCCATTTGTATATCTTCTTTGGAGAGATGTCTGTTCAAGTCTTTCGCCCATTTTTAAATTGGGATTTTTACTTTTTGTTGTCAAGTTGAAGGATTTCTTTACATATTCTAGATATTAATCCTTTATTGGATATGTGGTTTCCAAATATTTCCTTCTAGGTGTAGGTTGTCATTGTACTTTCATGATAAAGTCCTTTGAGGCACAAACAGATCCTATTTATCTATTTTTAATTTTGTTCCTTGTTCTTTGGGTGTAAAGTCTAAGAAACCATTGCCTAACACAAGGTCCTGAAGAAGCTCCCCCACATGTTTTTTTCTAGGAGTTTGATATTTCTAGCTCTTATTTTAAGATCTTTGATCCATTTTGAATTGATTTTTGTATATGGTGTGAGGTTCGGCTCCTTCTTTTTTCTGCAAATGGAGATGCAGTTTCCCCAGCATCATTTGTTGAAGAAACCATTCCTTCCCAAATGGGTGGTCTTTGTCAACTTGTCAGAATCAGTTGGCTATAAATGTGAGGGGTAATTTCTGAGCTCTCAATTCTATTCCACTGTTCTATATGTCTGTCCCTGTGCCAGTACTATGCTTTTTTGATTACTATGGCTTTGTAATAAGTTTTGTGATCAGAAAGTGTGAATCCTCCAACTTCATTCTTCTTTTTCAAGGTGGTTTTAGCTATTTGGGGCCCCTTGCCCTTCCATATAAATTTGATTAGGCTTTTCCATTTCTGAAAAGCAGGTTGTTGGAATTTTGATTGGGATAGAATTGAATCTGTAAATTGCTTTGGATAGTGCTAACATCTCAACAATATTTAGTCTTCCAATCCATGAACATGGAATGTTCTTCCATTTAATTAGGTCTTCTTTCATTTCTTTTAGCAATGTTTTGTAGTTTTCTATGTACAAGTCCTTTACATCCTTGGTTAGGTTTATTCCTAGATATTTGGTTATTTTAGTTGCTATTGTGAATGGATTTTTTTTTTTTAAATTTCTTCTTCCAATTGTTCATTGCTTGTGTATAGAAACACTACTGATTTGGGGGTGTTGATCTTGTAGCTCACCACTAGGCTGAATTCATTTATTTGTTCTAGGAGCTTTGTTGTGGATTTTTCAGGATTTTCTGTACACAGGATCATACTATCTTCAAATAGGGAAAGTTCTACTTCTTCCCTTTCAATTTGGATGTCTTTTATTTCTTTTTCTTGCTTAATTGCTCTGGCAAGAACTTCCAGTACAATGTTGAATATCAATGGCGGCCTGGGCATCCTTGTCTTATTCCTAGTATCAGAGGGAAAGCTTTCAGTCTTTCACCTTTAAGTATTATGTTAGTTGTGGGCTTATCATATATTACCCTTATCATGTTAAGGAAGTTTCTTTCTATTCCTAGTGTTTTAAGTGTTTTTTTGTCAAGAAAGGGTGCTGTCTTGAATTACTTCCTTTCAGTGAGGATTTCTAAAGGGTAATGGGTATTGATGCCTATTAAAATACCTTTAGTTTCAGATATTGAGAAGAAGGGACTTCTGAGGTCATTTAGTATAGACCCTCATTTTTCATAAGAGAAGTTCGGGCCCAGAGAGATTATCCGTCTTATCAAGGTCAAACCATGGCAAGATCACCCCCATGTGAGCTGACTCACATGCTCCTGGCAATTGCTGAAGACAGGAGTGCATCCTTAAGATTTCAAACTTGAATGTTCTTCATGTATAATCTTTTTACCCCTCACTAAGAGTTAACATTTCCTCACAGGAAAGGCAAATGAATCTAGGTTATAAAAGTAGCTTTGAAACATTTTATCTTTGTCTTATGGTTAACAGGAATTCCCTCTTGCTCTCTCAAATAATTAATAAAGCCTCTATTCATCCCTTGTTTAATGTATAAAGAGTTGTTGAGAAATAAAATACTCCTTGTTGGTTTGACTTCTAAAAAAAAAAAAAGGGGTGCTGTATTTTGTCAAATGCCTTTTCTGCATCAATTGAGATTATCTTATTTTTTTCCCTTCATTCTGTCAATGTGGTATATTACATTAATTGAGTTTTTTATGTTGAACCAACCTTGCATACCAGGGATAAATCCCACCTCATCATGGTGTATAATTCTTTTAACATGCTGTTAGATTCAGTTTGCTAGTATTTTGTTGAGGACTTTTGCATCTGTATTCATAAAAGATATTGGTCTTTGCCTTTCTTTTCTTGTGGTATCTTTATCTGACTTTGGTAAGAGGGTGTTGTTGGCCTTGTAGAATGAGATAGGGAGCATTCCTTGCTCCTCAATTTTTTGCAAGAGTTTGAGCAGAATTGGGATTAAGTCTACTTGGAATATTTGGCAGAATTCCTCTGAGAAGTCATCTGATCCTGAGCTTTTCTTTTTTGGGAGGTTGTTGATGAAGCTTGCTATCTAACCTAGTGTCTGGGATCAATATTCTTGTCCAATGGCTCTATCAGAAGATGAGCAGGGCTGAGAAACTTTGGGACATTTATTGTTCCCAGCATTAGCTGTGCTTCTGGCCAGTTATTCAGGGAAGTGTTGATTTGAGGAACATTGGAATTAGATTAGAATCAGTGGCTCGGATACCAGTGCACCCCACATCCCATAGTGAGCCAGGGGAGCAGGTAGCTGGAAAACGGATCAGTTCAGCAGAAGGGTCACAATGCTGGTCAACGACTAAGAGAGGACTGGATTAATCCTCATGGTTTATCAGGATCTACGAAACAGATGCTCTCCCAGACCCTGCTTTCAGAGAAAGCTGTCTTTGACCCAAGAGCTGGATAGGACTGAGTCCAGAGCTGGAGCAACAGTGAGAGAAAACTAGGACTGACTGGTCCTTCTAACTCAGGTTCTGTCAGCCCAAAGGAAACCTCTGAGAAGGCAGTCTTCTCTTCCTTATAGACAACCTCAGTGTCCCACAATCTCACTTTTAAACTAGTCCAGCTTTGAAATCGTTTAGCTCTTTCTTCCTTTTTCCTTGCCCTTGTTTTAATGTTTTCTTAGAGAACATATTCCCTGCACTCTAAAGTCTTCATCTATTTTTTTTTCAAACATCTACCATCACTGAAAATGCTTGAGCTTCTTCTCTAGGACTGCTACATTTTTCTACATCTTTCTTTTTCAGAGTTGGCCCCATTTTCCCTCAGATTACCCAGCTTACCTCAGACTTGGGGTTGCTACCTCTTCTTGGGCATCACATCACTCTAATTCTCTTTTGTGACAAACTCTCCTTACCCCTCAATGCTGGGATGACATCTCAACCAGTATATCCCAATCAGAACACATCATCTTTATCCTAAAACTGCTGTGTTTCTAATTTCCCTTCCTTGCTTATCCCATCTCCCTCTCTTTTCTCATTTCTTACATTCAATACCAAGTTGATCATACTGATTCAATCTGAATAAAACTTCTTGTATTGGTTCCCTATTTTTCATTTCAAATGTTTATGCCCAAGTTTAGCCGTAGTAACCTTTTGCTTAAACATTTACAAAGATAGCCAACGAATTTCCTGCATCACGACACCTCACCACCCTGCCACAATTAATCTTTCATAGAACTACCTGATTAATATTACTGGCAAAAATCACTGATCTTACAATTTCCCTGCTTAAGTAGCCAATGCCATTATTCTCTACTATTTCTTAAATGGCCACCATTTCTTGTGTACTCATTATCTGCCTGGAAACCTAAAGTGGAAGCAGATATAATCCTGGGAATATCACTCCAGTGCTACACTTCTGGGACCTACCCTCTTCCTTGGGTTCACTCTATTGTGTGAGGTGCCCTATCATCTCTTTTACCACCACTATATAGCACTGTAACTACACAGCAGTGAGACTACTTAAAGTTTTTAAGTCAAAGCCAAGGTTCCAATCCTTGGCTACCTCTGTGTGCTTAGGATAATCCAGCTTATGGAATGAAAACAATGATTGTCTTTACTCAGTGCTCAAGCATACCTGGAAGTTCCTTTTGGGGGATTGTGGTACACAGATGGTTTTCCAAGACAAGTGTGGGCTGGAACAGTAAACCAGATCTATGTGAGAAACTAGCCGTTCCCATCTGTCCAGTAACATTCCAACTTGTTTTACCAGGATTGTTAATTGAATAAGAGATCCAGAAATGTTCTGGCCATCTTCATGTTTCCCCATCCCCTCCAGGGAGCGCTGTCACTGTGGGTACTTACCCGCTCTGATGGCGTGTTCCCACACTGTCAGGCAGTGAATCATGAAAGGAACCAAGGACATTTTCCTTCAGATACATTCCCACTGGGACACTATGCATATACCCAAGCCTACTAGTATCACATTTAGTATGGGAATTGATGAGCTGCAAGAGGAAACACATTTCTAAAGCTGGGGTGCGAGTGGGTGAGAGGAAGATGGAGAAAAGGGAGCCTATGAGCTTTAAAGTTTTATATATGTAATTAAAGCTCCCTTAAATCTAGGCAACTTGCCACCTTAGGTTGATGTCTTTACCTTGCCAACTAAAATGTTCTGCAATTTGCCTTAAGTTGTTGACAGACTGTTCAAACAGAGGAACGTGCCCTTATCTAACTCGTCTCAGCTCAAATCTTTGCTTATGGCCCTGGGTCCTTGGCCTTGCCAAAGAAAGGTGTGGCTTTGGAAGAGTGCACCAAGTTCAGTCTTGAAGTCTTAGAATACAAGACATCAAAAGAGTCATGCTCCTGTGCATGAGTACAGTAAGTGGGGCCTGGCACAGGTAGGCAGGGGGCGTGCCATGCATAAATGTGAAGCGGTGCAGGAGGCTGCAAAAGAAAGATGCTAGAGAGAGAGGGGGTGGGAAGGGAGAGACAGAGAGAGAGAGAGAGAGAGAGAGAGAGAGAGAAAGGGGGGGGGGGGAGAGAAAACAGGTCAAAAGCTGTGAGAGCTTTGATTTACATATTTAGGAACATTTACATATATTTGTGCAACCAGCCTCACTCTGAGCTGAGAGCCATCCAACTCCAGCAGACTTTGCTGTGGCCTGGTCATCACTTAATTTGAGAACATATAAGTCCTGGGTTGATGAGTTTTACTGGTGTAATGGTGATAAGTTTTCTGCAATCAGGTAAGGATCAATAAGATCACCTTATGACCTTGGTAGCCTGACAGCAAGGAAGAGAAAAAGGACGAACAATTAAAATGGTTTTCTTTTTTTGTAAATGACATAAAATTAATCAAGAACCATATTTCAAATCCCTTTTTTGATGGGTCATACTGAGGACATGTAGAGAAAAGCCTGCACTGAAGATTTACTCTAAATGCCTGTATAGCCAGAGAAGTTAATTTCATAAGAATACAAAATTTTCTCATACCCAAAATGTAGTCATATGAACATTAATACTCATCAGAGGCAGCTACCTAATTTGTGCGGCCTAGTGCAAAATGAAAATGAGGATCACTTGTTCAAAAAGCAAGAGAAATTGCTATTAAAGAAAATAAAATATAAAGCTTTTTCATTTCTTCTGTTGCTCTTTCTACTAGTTTTAATGTTTTAAAATTTGCCATTTAATTTCCTTCTAAGTATAGAAAAATAAAAATTTGAATTAGCCTGAATTTTATGATTCATCTTTATATTGTTCAATGTAGGTTTAAAATGTAAATGTAACAGTATTTTTGTATGCAGAATTACTAAAAGTATGCAATTTTTACTTTGTAGCTTAAACACACATAGGCATTTTATTATTACCAGAACAGTGGAAATGTTGCACAAAATTAACAGCTGTTTTTGTTTTGCTTCTTGACATGCGCATACTCTATCAACACTCTTTGGCTTATTGATGAATAATGAAGAACTGAAAGGCAAAAAACTATGGGTTGCCCTATCTTTCTCCCTCCTTCTATGTCATCATTTTCAGTACAAGTGGTTAGCTAATATATGAAATTAACAGAAGAAGAAAGAATGCTGTGTACATTGTGCTGGGTTCCTTGGGATTCAAAAGAGTCCCACATCTCAGCAGTCTAGTTACAATTTAAAGCAAATGAACAAACGAACAAAAACAAAAGTTAAACTTAAGGAAACGCAAAGATCGGAGAGGCACCACAAGTCAGTAAAGTGTTTCAGGTCAGGTCAGCAGTTCTCAGAGAGCTGCAGAATTTCAGAAGAGAGAGAGAAAATGGGGAGCTGGAGAGGCCAGCATCATCAAAAACATCGCACTCATCAAGTTTTCCACAAGAAGAAATGAGTCTCTTGAGTGAGACAAAATTTGGATCTTGGTTGGGATTTGGAAAGGAGGGAAAGAAAATCTAAGAGTAGGGCCAAGGTAATGAAAAACTAGGATAGAAAGAAAAAAAGTGCAAGACCCTAGCTAAGACATTTCATATTTATTACTATAACTGTTGTTACTATTAATAATAAAATAGTAAGAGCTACCATTTGTTAATTCCATATTCCATGCTGGAAACTATCCCTGTTCCTTTACATGTTTTAATTAACTTCTTTAATCTTTGTGACAAGACATGAGTTAGGTACTGTTCATCAGTCTCTTTTATACAGGAGAAAAAAATTACATTAAATAACTTGCCCATGACCTCACAGCTGGTAACCAGCAGAGCCAGGACCTTTGGGGATAAATAATTGGGGCATTCTGAGCAGAGGAATGATAAGGTGAGAAGGGGCTAAATCTGCCAGTGCCATGCAGGATCCATGGGTGGGTCCATCTGGAAGCAACCATCCAATCACGGTAATACTGAAATAATACAGATATGATATTTAAAAGGGAAGAGCACTGGGAATGGAAAAGGGAGAGAAAGATGCAAGAAACAGTACAAAAAAAAAATAAGCAGGTTTGAGGGCTAGTTGTATTGTGAGCCAAGAGATAGCAAAGAATGAAGGACTGTTAGTTTATGCCAGAGGTTGCAAAGTCACAGTTCACTCACTGGCTGGATTCTGCCTTCAGACCTATTTGGTCTGGAGGTTTGGCAGTAGAATCACTTGCCAACATTTAAAAATTAAATATATATATAAATATGAAATTTTGGTCTATTATTTGTTTTAAGTGGAAAGATTTGGAAACATTGGTCCCTCATTTGGTGACTGTAACCATCAGCTCAACACCCCCTCCCTGCCTTAGTTGGTTCCTGTTCACTTCATGGAGTCCTACTGAGTATACTTAATTTATTTTTATAATGGCATTTGCATTTTTAATACATGTTTATACATATCTTGTTGAAACGATTAAATTAGATAATATATGTGAAAGGGCTTTGTAATTTGTAAATTTTAAAGCAGTTTATAAATACATGTAAGTTATTATCAAAGCATACTAATTTGACCCTGTCACACTGTGAACAAAAGGAACAACCAACAGCTTAGTGGATTAAGAAATTTATCCTGCAGCATCAGCCATTCCTCTTAGTCTTACATTTGTTGATGCATTCATTCATTTAGCAAACTTAAAATCTTCTAGTCACAAGAGTTACAATGGTGAATAAGATAGATAAAGTCCCCATTCTCAATGAGTAGACTAGTTTAGAAGAAATGAAATAGATATAAATTAGAAATTGCAGATGAAGGTAAATGTCACACCCCAAAAATGGTAAGATAATGTCAGAATGTCAAAATATAAATAAGATCTATGAAATAAAAAATAAGATAATATCAGAAAATAATAGATTTTATGAAGAAAACAAAACAGAGTAATGTAACTGAGAGTGAATGTGGAGTGGCACACTTTGGTGAGGTAGTCAAGGAAGGCCTTTCTGAAGAGGTGACAGTTGAGCTGAATTTGAATGATAAGATGGCAGGCATGGTGATGGGTGCCATTGGCGCAAATAGCCCAAAGGATGGAACAAGCCTGGATTGTCTGAGAAACAGAAAGAGCAGTTTGGCTGGAGGTTGGTGAGAGAGAGGGAAAACTTTATGAGTTGAGGTTGGGGATTTGGACTGGGCATGCAGAGTTAAAAGACCCAGTTTCTCTGCCCAAGTAACTCTAGTGTTGTTGAGGAGGCAGACATATAAAATGTTTACATGACAGCATGATAAATGCTATGACAGCATCCTACATAAGTGATAAGCCACGACAGGAGATCAGCCATCCCTCCTGGAACTTGACAGCGTCTCTGCTCTTCCCCCACCCTGACCAAACAACACTGTCCCCTCTTCCTTAACCCTTATTCAGTAGATCTCCAAGACGATCAGACTCCACAGTTCATCTGAGAACTCTTCTGAACCGGCAAGCAAAAAAACTGGGCTCATTGCCTAAAATCACTTTGAGCCCTTGGGAAGAGAAGCACTCAATAAACAAGGCCTGGGATTATCTCAGTGTTTATAAGATCAAAGCACTTTACAAACATTAACCAATTGAGCATATCATGTTGCAGGTTGTCAGTGTTGTAATGACTTTTGGTTTAAGCTCTTTATTTCTTTCTAAAATGCCTGTCTATTCTTTGAAGGTTTGACTTCTATACTGATGTCAGTAGACGGAAAGCCAAATTTGTCCTAGACCCTCCTTCAGGACTTCCAGAGAATTTTATCTCCACCTGGGGAGGGGAGGAAGGGAAGACTGACGATGGCACTTGACAGAAGCATTGGATTCCTTCTCCCTGGGCATTTTGAGAACTTCTGATTAGAGGTCTCTGTTATTGAAATGAAGATCATAGGGTTAGGACTATGTGGACCGATACTCTTTGTCATTGTTCCTAAACTCACAACGCATCTTTATTCTTGGCCAATGGTCTCACAAATATATTTCATCATAAGGGAGACTGTGAAAGAGTGCACAAATTGATACTTTAATCAAAATCACTCATTAGCTAGTTGAAAATGTAGGTTCCTAAGACCCTCTCTGGAGCTATTGAATTAAAATGGCAAGAATCTACATTTTAGTAAGCTTTCTAGTTGCTTCTTCTGCATATGCAGTTGAGAAGCACTGCAGTAAAATTCAACTCAAAGTTCAGGTCTATTCAATTCCATTCAGTACATATTTAATAAAAACCTATGAAATGCAAGGCACAAAGTCAGATGCTGCTGAGGAGACAGAAAAAAGCAAGATCTGGTTCCATCTTGAGAAATGTATATTCCCAGTAGAAGCTAAAAAGAAAATAAAAAGATAGGTGATTTTAATACAACAAAGAACATGATACAGATATGCAGAGTATAATAGTTAAGAGTAGGAAGGAGTGACACCCAATTTGGGTCCAAGTCCGGTTGGATTTGGAAGGATGATGAAGACTTCCATTGATACAGCCTCGTGGTCAGAAGCATAGGCTTTGGAGTGAGAAAGCCTTGGGTCTTAGTCCTGTCTCTGTTACCTCACTGGGTGATCTTGGACAAGTCACCAAACATCTTTTTTTTAGTTTATTCATCTATAAAATAAAGTGGCTGACAAGATTATTTGAGGTCCCTTCTAGTACAAAACATTATTACTCTAGATTTGTCTACCTTAAAGATCTAGGGGTAGGTACCATCATTTTTTCGACTGACTGGATAAAGATTGTATTGTGTAGAATGATGTTGGCAGTGGGAGCTGTGTACCAGATACAAGAGATGTGTTGAGGCTAGAAACCCCTTGGGCTCTGCTCCCAGACAGGTTTGGTGAGAAGTGCTGCTGGTGCAGCAGCTGTTACTGCTAGTTATAAAGTTGTTTACTTTGTATTAAGTACTCACAGTAAGAAAAAATAGAGTTCTGTTGCTGCTGCCACCTCTTGATTTGTTCTAGAAACAAGCAAGATTTTCTCACAAGAGAGGTCAGTTAAGCCTCTATAACCAATGTTGAACTAAGAGGAAAAAAATACTCTGGAGGATGCAGTCCAAGTGGAGCCTGTTTCGTGTGTGCTTGGACCCTCAGGGGACAGGGCTCAGGTATGTAGAAGATGAGTTTACTGTGGATTTACCACAGCAGTTTCTGCTCCTCCAAATTCCTTTACCACCCAGACCATGGTGATAAATATTTTTCTTTCTCCTGTCATTCAAGGGTGGGAGCTTTTGTTGGGCACAGTGAGAAGGTCTGTAAAGTAAGAATTAGGCTAATGGATTGTTCTGGTGTTGCTTCTGAGCCTCCTGAAGAGTGAATGCTGTCTTTCTGAATGAGCAATAACTGTGCATTTCATCTATTCCTAAGTGACTGTTTGTCCTTGTAAGGGGAGAGAGTAGGGTCAATTCTCTGAGCTTCTCAAGGTAGTCTTGCAGCCTTTGGATTGCTTTCAAAGTTTCCTTGATGATTCATAATGTCTTGAGAGCAGTGTGTGTGCAAATTTACAAGTGGCTGGGAGAGGGAGGGAAACTTGATTTGGAGCATCTGTCAATTTCTTTGGTGTAAATATTCCTACCATGGCTGATCTCAAGGTGCAAAAGTGAGGTAACTTTGCAAGACTAGTGGGACCTAGTGCAAAACTAGATTGGCTATTTAAATGAAAGTTTGAGTTTCTGAGAAAGATCAAACCAGAACTGCATATAGGTACCATAAGCCTGTCAGCACTGGGGCTGTAACTGTTGAGTCCAGAAATTCTGAATCAAGCACTGATTGCCTGAGGTCAAAGGTCACTGGTGGAGCTTAGCTATCAATCATGTGAGCTGCTCTTCAAGAACATCATTTTCACCTGGTTCTGGTCACTGTTATTGTGGGTAACCTCTGTTTCTGTCCCACTTTAAAATTATTCAGAGGAACTGACTTGGGTCATGTAGGTGAGAGAAAGAGGATAGACTATGTCTTTTATCAGCATTGTAAGGTTGGCTCTTTTGGAAGATCTGTGAGCAATCATAAATGCAGATGCAGGTTCTTTGCAATGGACTCTAAAGAAGTGTTGAGATACAGAAGTCTCACATTGTACTTGTTCAAATGTCATATCAGAAATTTCAGTACTTGGACAACGTTATATAATGTTTCTTTCTGCATATTTTTTTTTAAATTTCAAAAAGTAAAGTAATACATGCTCATAGAAACAAAAATAAAACAATGTAAAGAAATATTACAAACAATAAGCAATATTACAGCAATCTAGAAGCAATTCTCTTTTCTTTCCATCTCCAATTCCACACCTCAGAATTAGCTACTCTGAACAATGGGCTTTTAATTATTTTTAAATGTGTTCTTGATATTGTATGAACATGAGATCATATTATATAGAGTTTAATATTTGCTTTTTCAATTAACAAAATACATAATGGGTATCTTTTCAATTATCTCATGCAGAACTATATAGCTCATTTTAAAATTCCAAGTAATAGCTTGGAAATGGTGCCATTTAGATTGTTTCCCTTTTTTTTACTATTATAAACAATGCTGAAATAAGCAACTTCATAAGGAGGGGAAAGTGGTTAAGTTTGATGAGTTCTCAGAAGTTAGATGATTTGAGTTCAAATCCTGGCCTTCCATCTACTAGCTGTGTGACTCTAAGTTAAAGTTATTTATCCTCTTTTTACCTCAATTCCATAGTCTGTAAAATAGAGGTAAATAATAATAGTACCTAATGTTGTCATAAGGATTAAGAAAATTAATACATATGCTTAAAATAAAACCCGGCACCTAAAGTGCTCATAAAATGTTAGCTACTATTATATGTATCTTTACATACTCCTAATAGCTTAGCTATTTGCTAGGGACTAGAAGTGAGTCAAAATGTGCACAATAAGCTCTGGCAAGCTTTAAGCTGATTCCAGTACACCACTGCTTGAGGGCATTCCTAGTTCCATTCCTAAGGTGTGCACCTTTTATGTTTTAATAGATAATGTCAAATTGTCCCCACCCCCCAAGGTTGTACCATTTGAATTCCAGCAACAGTGTAAGGTATGCCCTGTGCCAACACTAGAGATTACCAGTCTTTAAAAATGTTACCAGTTGTCATAATGCATGTTATCAGGTTTGACTCCTTATCCAAAGAATAAGGTATCCTGGGGCAATAGTTACCAAAAGAGTTGTGATGAAAAGGTCAGGGGGAAACAGCGATAAGAATCTCTTATTGTCCCTTTTATTAGTGAAGCAAGATCTTCAATACAGAGAGAGTACGTTGCTACTGCATGACTGCACAATTTAGTCTTTCTCCAGGTCATGTGTTCTGTTGGGAAGTTCTCTCCCCTATTCTTAGCTGTCTAAAGCATGTGTACCCTACAATGGAGGGCAGACATGATCATAAGTGGTTTGGAATTATTTTACTAGAGTATTTGCATCAAAACTCACATGCCATTGCACTGATTGCTGCTCAAGCAGGAGTAATGTGGCTTCACCTCCCTCTCCAAAGAGAAGATCATAGTTTTCCAGGCATTCTTTGCTGAGGCAGGTTGGCCAGGTTATAATTGTCACTCATCACCTTTACATGCATAAACTTTCACTCTATTTTGTGAAGCAGTAGCTGCAGCATGGGGAGAGAAACAACTGCATTTCCCAGCATCCTCCTCATACAGTATAAACTATATTCACAGACCTGATCCTATAAGGCACTTGTGCATTTAAGTGCTTTTTGGAAGTCTGGTGTATTCATTTCCTAGCTGCTAAAATGCATACCATTCAATGGGTTGGCTAAAACAATGGAAACTTACTGGCTCATGATTTTAAAGCTAGGAGAAGCCCAAAATTGAGATGTCAGCAAAGCAATGCTTCCTTCCTGGCTGCCAGCAATCCTTTGGTCCTCAGTTTTACTATCACATGGCAATACACATGGCAGCATCTTCTCCTTTTTCTTCTGAGTTCCATTGACTTCCAGCTTCTGGCTGCTCCCTGTGACTTCTCCTCCTGTGTCCAATTTCCATTGCTTATAAGAACTTCAATCATATTGGATTAGGGCCCACCCTCATTCAGTTTGAGCAGGCCTTAACTAATAACATCTACAAAGGTCCAATTTACAAATGAGTTCACACCCATAGGACCAGGGGTTGGGACCTGAATATGCCTATGTGGGAGACAGGATTCAATCCTTGATATCTGGTATCAACCAAGAAAACAGACCACGTTCTGCTGAGATCAAGGTATAGTTTACAGAGTGGATGTGATCCTTTGCCAAACAGTATAATCTCCTTTCTCATTAGAATGGGGCAATCTTATTCTAGATATTATGGAGCCTTAATTAATTAATCAGAGATCCCCAAACTATGGTTCAGAATGACATACCTAGATATTAGCTGTTGCAAAAATCATAAAACAGATAGTGAGAAAGTGAAATTTTGGGACAGTTAGTCATATGAAGTGACACATTGTGCTGGATATATTATCAGTTTACTTAATTATATGTGCTGTTAGAGCATGGATTGGTGCTATCTGAGCATGCGTATACACACAAAGAAGCCATCAACTGGTCTGTAAGCAAGCATGCTCAATTAACAAGGAGATCTTATAATTATCCTGAATTAATGTAGACAATCAGCAGACTATAATATAGACAAAAGTAAATATGTTTTCTCTGTCACTTTGTTAATCTGTTAGTCACTCTGCATGAATGAGAAGAACTAGATGGATAACAAATCTGCAACACACCTTTACATTGATAGCATCTGTATGAGACTGGCAACATGAGAGCATATAACTAAGATAACTCTCCATTTTCACATCTTCCACAGCACAAAGAGAAGACAATTATTTCCATATTTTCCCAAAATTAACAATTAGATTCAGTGTCTGTTAAAAGTCATTGGATAATTCATAGGCATACAGGGATTATCCCTATTTTTTACATTATATGTTTACTGAGAATTAAAAG